>NC_057863.1:610247623-610865956 GCF_019393635.1 Dromiciops gliroides
AGACCAATGGGCTGAGAAGGAATTTGAGGCATTTGCTTTGTTTAAGTTGCCAGTAGACAGTCCTTAAAACTAATTAATGATGGAATCTGAAAGGAAATGCGGAGAGAGCTCGGGGAAGGGGCTAATTACCAAGCCGGGCGCCTGGGGAGGAGGCCATGCCTGTATTGGGGGAGCACCGCCCCCTCTCCCCCCGCCCCCCCAGCCCCGAGTCACATTAAACTTTTCCGCAGAGTGTGCGGCTTGTCTGCCTGCCTGCCTCCTGCTTGCCTCCCTCCTCCCTCCTCCCTCCATCCCTCCCTCCTTCCCTCCCTCAGCTTCTCCGAGGAGATCAGTGCCGATCTCGCCACAGAAACGCAGAGGGTAATCATGGCTTCCAGAAGTACAGCCATGAACTGTGGTTTTGAGAGTGAGTGTCCTTTTCCAGAGAAGGGAGGGAGTTTTCAGGGAGTCTCATGTCCTTGGGACTGAGGATTCCAGGTCATGGGCCCCTCTTAACAGTCACCCTGGTATCTTGCGCTCCTGGTTAATTGCTTGGGTATGCAAGCTGGACATTGAGCTTTCCCTTCCTCACCTCAGACCCTTTCCTAAAGCCCCGGGATTCCTAATGCCCCGGGAGCAGGGTTACGTATTGTCTCTGCAATGCCCAAGCTGGTTCTCACACTCTTGGGGTAGACATCCCCAAAGAGGAAGCGTCCTAGACTAGAGACTAGATCTACTGACCTGCCATGCTAGTCCCACCTCCCCTGACTCACTCAGTGACCTTGGGGGAAGGGACTTCTGTAGTCTTATCTGACAATTGAGGATAATGCTCCCAGGCCCTCCCAACCTCGTGGGAATGTTATGAGGGGCGGTGTCTCTCTGAGGTATATTTCTTACCAATGGATTGCTGCTCAGTTCTAATTAGCTGGCCTCGTATCCAGAACTTGGGGACATTCAATTTCTCCGATGAATTTTCTCTCCGCTTGACTGCAGTGGATCATGGAGTAGTACATCTACGAGGAACCTTAGAGAGTCCCACTCTCATTTTTTGTTGTGGCTGAGTCGTTTCAGTAGCGTCCAAGTCTTCCTGACCTCATTTGGGGTTTTCTTGGCAGAGATACTGGAGTGGTTTGCCATTTCCTTCTCCAGCTCATTTGACAGATGAGGAAATTGAGGCAAACAAGGTTAAGTGACTTTCCGTAAGGTCACCCAAGTGTCCAAGACTAGATTTGAACCTCAGGTCTTCCTGACTCTAGGCCAGGCACTCTTTATTCTGCCTCCTAACTGCCTCTCTCATTTTACAGAATAGGAAACTGAGGTCCTGGAGGGTGGGGAGGGGAAGTGACTGGTCCAGTTTCACACAGCTAACTAATGTCAGAGGTTGGAACTCTGCCTCTCACAGATGCACTGATCTTCTCACTGCACTATTTTCTGTGGGCAACATGAGCTGTCATACTTTGCAAACACACCTCTCCATCACCCCTTTGTGGGAGTGGAGTGTTTTGAATGGCTAAGTGAAGTAACCAAGTAGAAAATTCTTCTGTCAGAAATAATTATTTTGATTAGAATTTCCCCTCAGGGCAGATATGTTTTTGATCACTTTTGTTTTGTGGAATTTTCCAAGTTTCTAAAATTAAACTATTTTCCTAAACATTGTAAGAAAATATTTTTGAGCAAACTGTGAATAGTTTGTTAGGGGAGGGGTCAGTGAGAAGTTGGGGCCATGGGTAAACCCGCAAAAATCTTAAGTTTGCTGAGTTTTCACTTTTTCAAACACTTTTCACTTTTCTCATTTAGAATATGTTTGTATATACCTCTGATTATCCCTATTAAGCTCTTTGAAGGTAGGGAACATGTTTTTATCATTTTCCCCTCCCCCAGTGACTAGTATATTGCACATAGTAGTCACTTAACAAACATTTGTTGAATAAATGAATGAACAATTTTTCCTAGAATTATAGGATGTTAGAACTGCCAAGTACCTTAGAAGGAGGGAGGAAATAAACATTTATTAGTCACATAATATGTGCCAGGCTTAAATACTCTAGCCACATAATGAGAAGACAGGACTCATTGGAAAAGACCCTGATGTTGGGAAAGATTGAAGGCAAAAGGAAAAGGGCCCAGCAGAGGAGGAGATGGATGGAGAGTGTCATGGATGTAACCAATATGAGCTTGGACAGACTTTGGGAGATAGTGGAGGGCAGAAGGACCTAGTGTGCTATGGTTCATGAGGTCAGGGAGAGTCGAACCTGACCAAATGACTGAACAACAACCTGTGCCAGGGACTGTGCTAATTGTTTTTTTGTGTTTTTTTTTTTTACAAATATGATTATCTCATTTGATCCAAGATATTATCTAGTTAAGTATTATCATTTTACAGATGAGAAAACAGAGGCCCATGGACAGGAATTGACTTGCTCAAGGTCACACAGCTAGGAAGTCCCTGAGCCAAGATTTCAACCTTCTCCCCCTGACTCTAGGACTTTTCCTGCTACACTTAAGCTTTATTATTTTTTGTAGACTCTGTGTGTGCATTTGACCTAACTTTCTTTAGGTCCTGGAAGTTAACTTTTCCCCATTATTTTGACCTAACTAAAAAAGCACTCTCTGGAAATAAAGTGACCTGGATTCTAGTGTTGGCTCCACTTTTGAGAAACACCGAGACAGGGCAGTCACCTAAAGTCACTCCTTAGAAAAGGGGACTATGTACAGATACCATTGTCCCACCACAGTGGTGTCAGAATCTACAAAACAAGCATTTATGAGGTGCCTGCTATGTTTTGGTGTCATAGAATTAGGTCTGGAAGGGATTTGGGAGGGCCTATGCCCAGGACTGCATGAAAAACCCGCCCCCACAGAACTTACATCCTGCTGGGGGGAACTCCACCAGAAATTTTTGTTGTTGTTGAGGTCTTGATGGTTGCGAGTTTGGGGCTTTATAGGCAACATAGAAAATGGATGGAAGTACATAGTAGGCCCTTTATAAAATGGCTGGTATAGGGGCAGCTAGGTGGTGCAGTGGATAGAGCACCGACCCTGGAGTCAGGAGTACCTGAGTTCAAATCTGGCCTCAGATACATAACACTTACTAGCTGTGTGACCTGGGCAAGTCACTTAACCCCAACTGCCTCACTTAAAAAAAAAATGGCTGGTGATACTGGTGGTATTCCACAGATGAAAACCTTGAGAAGAACTTGAGAGTTTCTCTTGAAGTTTTTTCGAGCAGCCTGGGGGTGTGGGTCTGTGGCTGTGGGGAAAAAGGTGGCTTCAGATTAGCTTTCCTCACTCGCAGAAGCCCTCTCTGATATTTAGCAACAGAAAGTGAATATTTTTTCATGTTATATACCTTTGGGAGCTCTTAAGGCAGCTCAAAAAAGAGAAGATACATGGCCGGGTCAAGATGTAGATGTATCCTGCCAATCCTTAACCAACAGTAATGGTCCAACGTTAACTTTTCCTAATAAACTTTGACTTGAATTTTTAACATGTTTTGTTTGGGTGGAAGTGATTTTATTTCGTGTGTGTGTTTGGGAGTAGGGATGTTGGGCTTTTTGCTGGTGCCAGAGACTTTGGTGAAATTTATAATTAGAAATTACTCCACTGTCCGTGTGTGTGTGTGTGTGTGAGTGAGAGAGAGAGAGAGAGAGAGAGAGAGAGAGAGAGAGAGAGAGAGAGAGAGAGAGAGAGAGAGAGAGAGAGAGATGGATGGGGGAAGAGGGGAAAAGAGGAAGAGTGAACTAAAATGACATGGTGAAGGCTAGAGAATAATAGTTGCTCACATTTCTAGATTGTACTTTAAGGTTTACAAAGCACTTTATAATAACTGGTGAAGTAGGCAGTGAAAGTACATTATCCCCATTTTATAGATGTGGAAACTAAGGCTCAAAGGAGTGAGTTAAGTGATTTATATGCCTGTGGTTGCACAGATAGAAAGTGTCAGAGCCAGGACTCAAAAGGTTTTCTTAATCTCTTGAGTCATAAGTCCAGTGCTCTATCCCACATTTCTTCCTCTAGAGGAAGGGTGTCTGGTGATGTCTAGGGATCTCTTCTCAGAACAAGGTTTTCAAATGCATATGATAAAATACATGGGATTACAAATGGGAACCAATTATGTATACATATACATATATATATATAAATATAGGACACATATGCTAATATGTGACTAATATAGAACATCAACATGACATAAATATGTAGTATTAGTATTAATAAACAAAAGTACTATTAACATAATATATTAAACAATATGATGCTTTATCACATATTAAAATATAAAAACATTTTTCATGACCCCTTAGTTAAGAACCCCTGCTCTAGAAAGATTCACTACCTAATTTTAGATTTCAAATTAAAGGTGGTATAATGAAGTGAGGGACCAGGAGAATTGGATGAGGAGGGTTGCTGGAGCTCACAGGTAGGGTGTAAGGCAAGGAGAAAAAGACTGGGGCTCCTGGAACATCGGGGGCAGGAGCAATTACTCAGGATGCTGTTAAAATTGATCAGAATGCTGGGTGTTGATATATTTCCTTTATGAAATGTTAGCCCCTGGAGGACAGAGGCTGATATTTATATGTTGGGCTTTATGATAAGGGGCTTGTAGCTATTCTTAGACTATTCCTAAACCTTGATATTTAACCCTTAGCTACTAACATCTCATAAATGCAGTACTTCAGCTAAAAAAAAAAACCCCAAATCTCTAACAGCTTTGTTTTCTGTCAAAACTTGAGGTCTTTTTTTTTCTTCCTCTGATAATTCCTTTGGTCTTTGATCCATCGCTAGACTTGCTACATCCCCCTTCTTGCTTTTTTTTCCCCCAGATGAATCTCTAAAATCCCTGTGTTTACCTCTTTCTATTCCCACTCCCCATAATTTGTCACTTTATTTCCTAGTTCAGTGCTCAATAATACCAACTCACACTTGGACGGGTTTATGCCTACACATTTCTTTCCTCAGAATCACTGTTACAAGTATTGCTATTGCCACCTTTAAAATAGGAAATCAGTCTGAGAGAAGACATGTGACTTATCCATAGACATACACCTAGCAATTTGGTACTCAAACCCAAGCTTTCTCCTCTCTTTATACCATTGCTTTTCAACTACTTTGAAGCCCCCACATAGAAGTCAGGTCTTAGGTTGTAGCTGCAAGGTCTGTGGGAAACTTCAGTTAATGAGCCAAACAGAGAATTCAGAGGCACCATTCCTCTCTCTCTTCCACGCTGCCCCACCCAGAATACCACCCCAACTTTTGAAAAACTTTCAGACACCATTGCTTTCTCACTTCCCAAGAAACCTGCAGAATTTCCCTGTTGCCCAACAGACCTGCACATATCACTTACTTTTTGTAAATGCCTATCTGACATTTACTATGATGACATCCCCCTCTCCATCAGTTATTTTACTGCTTTAGTATCTTAAGCTTCTGTCATCTCACTGGTGGTGGAGCAGATATTTGTTCTGGTTGAGAAAAACACATCCTGCACAAGGTGGTCTACTGCTCTGGACTTAGGCAGGCTGTTTCTTTTTGTTTTGTTTTGGCAGGGCAGTGAGAGTTAAGTGACTTGCCCAGGGTCATACAGTCAAGTGTCTGAGGTTGGATTTGAACTCAGGTCCTCCTGAATCCAGGGCCTGTGCTGTATCCACTGTGCCACCTAGCTGCTCCTAGCCAGGCTGTTTCTTGAACAGCCTCCATTTTATCTCACTCTATAGAGAGGCCAGGGCTCCCCTTATATGGCCTTTGAGAAGTCATCAGGGGGCAGCTAGGTGGTGCAGTGGATAAAGTACCAGCCATGGATTCAGGAGTACCTGAGTTCAAATCCAGCCTCAGATACTTAACACTTACTAGCTGTGTGACCCTGGGCAAGTCACTTAACCCCAATTGCCTTACCAAAAAAGAGAGAGAGAGAGAGAGAGAGAGAGAGAGAGAGAGAGAGAGAGAGAGAGAGAGAAGTCATCAGGAAGCATTAGGCTCCAGTGAGTAAGGAACTTAGCAGAAGGTCCTTTGTTCCTATTACCTTCTGTATAAAATCCAAACAACTTAGTCTGGCATTCAAGGACTCTTACAATCTGCTCCTGCCTGGCTCTGATTGGTCACCAACCTTCAGTGTCGACCAGGCCTGTTCACTTATTATTCCCTGAACGTGCCTCACATTTGCCTGTCATCCCCTTTATCTTCTTACTTTCCCCACTGTGGTTGCCCAAAGCTGCACTAGCCTTTAAAATTCTACCCATCCTTCTAGATCATTGAGCCTTCTCTCACCACCCAGCTCATAATTGTCTCTCTTCTCCAGATTCTTACAGGCATTTATTTATTGCCCTTTGTGTCTATTGCTCATTTGATACATCCTTAACTGATTTTTTTTCACATGCCTATGTCTTATCCCTCCAAGGAGATTTTAATTTTCATAATAGTAGGACCTGGTTTCTCTTATATCCATCAGCATCTTCTTGAATGTACCGGGTGCTTATAAATGTTTTTTAACTTTGATCATTTCCCTAAGACATCATCTTAAATTGACATTTACACAGTACTTTCAATTTTGCTAAATGCCTTAGAGACTTTGTATCTCATTTGAACCTCAAAATAATTCTGTGGTCTAGGTGAGCACAGATGTTATATGTTATTATCCCTATGTTGCAGGTCAAGAAACTGAGGCTGATTGAATTTAAGTGACTAGCCCATGGTCAGATAGCTAATCAGTCTCAGAGGTATTCTAACATAGGAGTTTTAGTTCAAATGTTCAGTTTCTACATGAACACTTAGTTTTTGTTACTTGATACCGGATTAAGTAGATACAATTTGTATTACAAAGTAATTTCCAGAGGGGGGGGGAGGGAGGGAGAGAGAGAAAGAGGGAGGGAGGGAGAGAGAGAGAGAGGGGAAGAGAGGAAGAGTGAGAGAGGGAGAGGGGGAGAGAGAGAGAGAGGAAGAGAGAGAGAGGGAGAGGGGGAGAGAGAGAGAGGAAGAGAGAGATAGGGAGACAGGGAGATGGAGAGGGGGAGGGGGACAGGGAGAGATAGGTAATTACTGGGAGGAATCAGAGAAGGGAATAGGACAGCACCTGAGCTGTGATCTAAGGCAGGGCTTCTTAAACTTTTTATTTTTTGACCCCTTTTTGCCCCAGAAAATTTTATTCGACCTCAGGTATATGGGTATACAAAATAGGTATACATAACCTTTTATTGCTGACAAAATTTTCGCAACCCCTACATTCTGAAATGTGATCCCATATGGAGTGTTGACCCATTGTTTAAGAAGCTAGGATCTAAGGGAAGCTAGAGGTTTGACTAGACAGAGGTTAAGAGAGAATGAGGACATTGAGGACATGAGAAATTCCATATATAAAGGCCCAGAGGTAGAGTGTTATATATAAGGGTAGGGGATGGTAGGGCAACAGCTAACAAGTCAGTTTGGAAGAGGATACATGATGGGGGATAATACGAAATCATTCTGAAAAGGTAGAGGGGAGCCAAATTATGCAGGCTTTTTAAAATGCCATGCTGTGGACTCTGTATTTTACTCAAGGCAATAGGGAGCCACTGATTAGTGATGGGCTGGCAGTTAAAATGATGGCTGGAGCTGTATTTTAAGAATATCATTTCAGCTTGTGGCAAGGAAAAGACTGCAAGTTTCTTAACCTTTCTGGGCCTCCTTTTCTTTATCTTTAAAAGGAAGAGCTTGGCTTAACTTAGTATTTTTAATCTTTTTGTGTGTGTGTCTTGGACCCTTTGGGCAGTCTGATGAAGCTGGTGGCCCTCATCTGCAAATAATGTTTTTTTTTATTTTCTTTTTTTTAGTGAGGCAATTGGGGTTAAGTGACTTGCCCAGGGTCACACAGCTAGTAAGTGTTAAGTGTCTGAGGCCGGATTTGAACTCAGGTCCTCCTGACTCCAGGGCCAGTGCTCTATCCACTGCGCCACCTAGCTGCCCCCAAATAATGTTTTTTTAAAAAAATAATTGAAAGTCATGCTAAATTATGGTTAGAGTAACTTGGTGAAAATAAAGATAATACATGTTTTTTCCCATCCAGATTCACAGATCCTCTGAAATCTAGTGGTCCTGGGGCTCCAGGTTAGACTCCCCCCCCCCTGGCCTGTAGGATCTCTAAGGTCCCATCTCCCTTGATGATTACCAAGCTGTTCTCTAAACTAGTCGAGTGTTTTTGTTCTTGCTGTATCCCCTTTCCTTGGGATGCCCATTCTCCTCTTGAGGAGATGCTGCTGGTCTTTGAAGGATCAGTTGACTTTCTGTCTCTTCCATGAAACCTGTCCTACCCTCTCCCTCTCTTCCCGACTCACCCCAAGCACCAGTGGTCTTTGTGTCACCCACCTTGGTGGTTTCAGCTGTGTACTGGTGAAGCCCACAGATGCTCCTACAGAATTCTGTTATTAACAGCATGCTACCTCTGCAAAGCGCCTTCTTGGACAATAAATAAATACATGCTTGTTTGAGTTATTAATGCTTTCACTGTGGAGCCCTGGGCTAGAAGAGGTGTGAGGTGGGGGGGGCGGGATGGGGAGGGGGAGAGCTGAGTTAGCTTCTTCAGCAAAACGTACTTTATTTTGATGACAACCATAAAAACCTGGAAGCCAGTTAAGTCTATTTAAAGCTACCAAGACCAACCAGTAAACTTGGTAGTTTATGCTTTCCTGGTCCTATGGTAGATTTTTATTAAAATCTTAGTTTACTTAATTTGAATCATCAGTTAGAAGACCCAATTGAATAATTTTTCTTTTAAAATTAAATTTCTATTTTAACATGCCTTTGTATACTGAGATAAATGTAGGTTTACTTATTAAGCATTAAAAAGACTATTTACATATATAACCTGTATTAGATTACTTGCTGTCTTGGGGAGGGAGGGGAGGGAGGGAGAAAAATTTGAAACTAGAAATCTTATAAAAACAAATGTTGAAAAATACCTCTACATGTAACTGGAAAATAATAAAATACTTTCATAATTAGAAAAAAATACTGGACTCAAAAGCAATGGTTCATCATTTTAATCACTCCCCCCAATTTTCCCATTAATTTTGTAGTTTCATCAGGAAATTGGTGACTTGGTTATTTTATTTATTGAAGCTAACACTAGTGGTTATTGAGCAATAGGCATATAAATTCTTCAGTTCATTGGAACAAGCTTGGTGAGGATTAAGTTCATAGATCTAGGGCCAGAAAGGACTTCACAGGCTATCTAGTTCAACCTCCTGGTTTTTACAGGTGAGGAAACTGAGGCCCAGGGAGGTTGTGAACTTGTGTTCTCTGCGCTAAAGGACATAGGCTTGGGTAACTAACCACTTATTTGTCAAGGATGTTAGATGCTTGACATCTAAACTTGAGGAACTTGAGCTCCCTCCTAGCTTGAAGATTCCAGAATTCTATTCTTGAAGGTTTCAGGAAAAATTGTACTTTTTACTAAAATAAGCATGTGTATTTTTTTTTCATTTTAAACTAGATTTAAGTAATGTGAAGTGTTTTATACACTATATCAAAAGGAGAAACAGGAGCAAAATTCATGTTTAATTAGAATGCATTCAACTTAGAAAACTATTTTATTCCTTAAAGAATTACAAAGAATTATTAGTGTTGGAAGGGCTTTTAGCAATCATCTAATCTCATTTTATAGTTGAGGAAACTGAGGTCTACAGAAGTGAGATGATTTGCTTAACGTCACAAGAAAGGTGAGTTTTCTTCCCTTCTTGATTTTCACAGTTTTTCCACTTGGAATGAAGACTCGAGTCTTCATTCAATTATTTGTTGAAGTTCCCTGATTTCCAGGTTGACTGAATTTTAAAACTCATCTCGGAAATGTTTTTTCTTGAGTGATTGGTACTCAATACTGAAATTGATTAATGAATGGTGTTAATGGGAGTCCATAAACATTTATTAAGTACCTTCCATGTGTAAGTACTGGTGATATAGTTGATAACTGAGATAATTCAGAGATAATTGTTGGACATTCATATTGTAACCAACCCTTCTTCAGAGAGACCCTGGTGTGGAGGGTTGAGAGTATCGCAAAATAGTGTGTTACCTATCACCTGCTTCATTTCTTTCCTCTCATAGTAGAGAAAACCACAAGAGTCCCAGACTTTTAGTCGAAAGAGATTTCAGAGGTCATCTCGTCCAACCTGTTCTTGCATAGTATTCTCTTTTACATGACATCCTTGGCAAGTAGTCATGTAGATTCTGCTGAAGATATTCAGTGAAGGGGAACCCACCAGCACCTGAGATAGACAATATAGGAAGAAAACTCACCTGCTCCCCTTTCCTTCCTGTCACTTTTTTTTCTTTTCCCCACTTCATCCCACTTGCCCATCCAAATCTTCCATTTGCAGACTAAACATCTTTAGTTCCTTCCACCAGGCCTCCTATGGTGTGTTTTCTAGTCTCTTCTCCATTGTAGTTGTCTCCCCCTGCTCTGGATATACTAAAATAGGTCAATATCCTTCTTTTTTCTTTTTTTTTTTTTAGTGAGGCAATTGGGGTTAAGTGACTTGCCCAGGGCCACACAGCTAGTAAGTGTTAAGTGTCTGAGACTGGATTTGAACTCAGGTACTCCTGACTCCAGGGCCAGTGCTCTATCCACTGCGCCACCTAGCTGCCCCCAATGTCCTTCTTAATTGTCTTTTTCAGAATATGGATTCTCATCTTTCTGCTCTATTAGCTCATCAAAATAATTAAAAACCTTTTACATTATGACAACAAGAATAAGCTATGGATATCATACCTTTATTAGAGGCCCTACATAGAATGTCTCTTTTCTGAAATCGAGAAAGATATTTTCCAAGGAAATGAGTTATATCCACTCTGATTCAATCTAGATCCCACATATTCTGACTCTCATATTCCTTTAGAGGAACTGAATCCTTGGAAAAGTTACTTATCCTCCGCTGGGTCTCACTTTTCTCATCTCTAAAGTGAGAGATTTGGATTCTGTTTTCTTCCAGCTCTGGATTGGCGATCCTGCTATGATATCATGGTTTTATCCCATCTGAGGTATGACCTATTTACTAAACTTTTCTTACAAGATGAAGCACATATTCTCTCATCCCAGAGAGGCAGAGAGTGATATACTTTTTTTTCTGGGTAATTTAATCATTTTATTAATAATGCCAGTATCTTAATAAAAGGATAGTCATTTGGCCCTCTCTCAGACCAAAGACCAAGTGATATATACTCTTGAATCCGTGATACCTTTTAAAGTCATTTTCCTATAGATGTTCTTTTAGCACAGAACATTTCAGCAGAAGTAAAACTGAAATTACAAAAACAGAACTTTGCATTTCCTCCATCCTGCCTGGCCACATTGGCTTAGAAGTCTCTGGCACTTCTGCTGCTCAAGAAACAGAATCTTTGTGAAAGGCTCATGAGTATTGGAATTGGCCCCACTGGAATCACATAATGGTGTCAAGGAAGAAGCAGAATCTTCTGCGACTCATTCCACACATTGTCCAGAAAGTCGAGCTGTCACTGAACTTGGATCTGAGAATGTTCTCAAACTGGTACCCTGGAAACAGTAAGCTCAGGAGGCAGGGGAAGGCCTAACCCAACCTCCTGGTCAAGTTCTAGTTTCCAGAGACCTACACAACAATTACTGGGAATCTGAGGAAGGAAAAGTCCCCCCACCCCTCCCCCCCTTTCCTTCAGAAACCTTAAATATCTGTGGTCCAGTTGAACAAATAGATGCCTCCCTTCTGCTTTTGTCTTAGCACCTGCCTCCTATCTCATCATGCCCTTGCTTGTACTATGGATGTGTGGTCAAAGTGTTTTCCCAGGATGACCTTTCCACAAATACTTTGTAGGCAGAGAATCATAGGATTAAGAACCAGAAGACAGGACCTTGGAGAATGGCTAGTCCAATTCCCCTGATTTTTCTTGGAGATGAGGAACAGGGCTCAGAATGTAAGGAATGTAAGTTGCAGTGCTGAGATTTGAACTCACCTTTGGTCCATTCCAACTGCATCGGTCTTCTCCACATTGCCCTGTAGTAACTGCTCTTCATGGGCAGCAAGATGGTGAAGTGGATAGAGCGCCAAGCCTGGAGTCAGGCAGACTCATCTTCCTGAGTTCAAATCCAGCCTCAGACACTTACTAGCTGGGTGACCCTGGGCAAGTCACTTCACTCCCTTTGCTTCAGTTTCCTCATTTGTCAAATGAGCTGGAGAAGGAAATGGCAAACTGCTTCAGTATCTCTGCCAAGAAAACACCAAATGGAGTCAGACATGACTGAACAACAACAAACTGCTGTCCCTGTTCTTTACTGAAGTCGGCATCATCCCCTTTAAAAGTTTTTATCTTCCTGATCTATGAACTGAAATATCAACAAGCATAAACATTGCAATATAGAAAGGACAGAGGACTATATATGAAACTGAATATCCTTTCCCTGCTCCCTCCACCCCCTCTAGCTTGGGAAATAGAATCCCCCCCAAGCACTTTACCCAAGGTCGAGATTGAAGCCTGAGCTTGACCCTCAGCCCAGGTCAGTCCTGGTCTTTGACTTAGTGTCTTCTGTCCTAGACATGTTGTTATGGTATCCTTCCCCTTGTAATTTCACCTTTGTTCATTTACTTGGCACAGGAGCTGATTAGGATGCACAGAGGGCATAAGTAGCCATCACAGACTGGGGACTGGTAGAAAAGGCTGAAGAAAGTCCCCATGTTTGTGGACTGGGGGTTCTTAAGCTTGTTTTTGTATCAGGGACCCCCTTGGCAGGCTGGTGAGACCTATGGGCCCCTTCTTAACATAAGGTTTTTACATAATTGAAGGAGATGCTAACCTTCAGTTAAAAATGAGTGAGAATAGGGGGCAGCTAGATGGCGCAGTGGTTAAAGCACCGGCCCTGGATTCAGGAGTACCTGAGTTCAAATCCGGCCTCAGACACTTGACACTTACTAGCTGTGTGACCATGGGCAAGTCACTTAACCCCCATTGCCTAAAAAAAAAAAAAAAACAAACAAACAAACAAAAAAATGAGTGAGAATAGGGGCGGCTAGGTGACGCAGTGATAGAGCACCGGCCCTGGAGTCAGGAGTACCTGAGTTCAAATCCAGCCTCAGACACTTAACACTTACTAGCTGTGTGACCCTGGGCAAGTCACTTCACCCCAATTGCCTCACTTAAAAAAAAAATTTAAAAAAAGAGTGAGAATAAAGATTTGTACTATTTTTATTTTTCCATCCAAGTTCAAGTTTGTGGACCAGGTTTAAAATTCCTGTTCAGGAGCCATTGTCTGTGGTGTTACTTGCAGGCAGGTCAGGTCAGGTCAGGATGCAAACTGAGGGCAGAGGGTGGGGGCTGGCATCTCCTCACCAGCTCTCCCTGCTGATGAGGAGGGGGTGGCACAGAATGTAACCTTGAGGATGTCATATTCCTTCCCTTTGGGTATTTTTCCATGTTTGAAGCTCTGAGCTCTTGACCCATGTGGCATACCATTTCTCCTCTCTCCCCTTTACCTTTCCACAGAAGTGGGTGTCTCCATAGCCTGAAGACAAAAGGGAGAGGACCTTTAACCTGCCTGTGCTGCCTGGTCTCTGTTTAGTGGTCCTCCCCAGCCAGGGCCTTGTCTTATTGCCAAACTGCTGCAGAGCAATGATGGTGGCTAGTTTCATAATAAAAAATGCACATGCAGGCTCATTTTTTTATATATATATTTTTTTGTTTTTGTTTTTTTTGCGGGGCAGTGGGGGTTAAGTGACTTGCCCAAGGTCACACAGCTAGTAAGTGTCAAGTGTCTGAGGCCGGATTTGAACTCAGGAACTCCTGAATCCAGGGCCAGTGCTTTATCCACTGCGCCACCTAGCCGCCCCCCATTTTTTTATATTTTTAAAGAGCTGGAAGGGCTCTTAGAAGCCATCTAGTCCAACTCTGCTAATTTTGGGGGGGGTGGGGCAATGAGGGTTAAGTGACTTGCCCAGGGTCACACAGCTAGTAAGTGTCAAGTGTCTGAGGCCAAATTTGAACTCTGGTCCTCCTGAATCCAGGGCCGGTGCGCTCTATCCACTGCTGCCACCTAGCTGCCCCATAGCTCTGCTATTTTGCAGCTGAAGTGATTGAGTCAAGTGAGTTGCCCACGGTCATGCAGGGAATAAGTGACAAGTACTCAGATTTGAACTAAGGACCTGTGATTCTTGAATCTGTCACTTTGAAATATTCTCTGCAGTTTAAAGATACTGGTCCAAATTGTAGCTTAGCAATGTTCTGATACAACAGCATCTGTCCTTTCCAGTTCTTCTGCTTTCTGTTTTTCCCGTTGTTCTAACAGTAGTGACTATCATCTACACTCTATCTCAGTGGAGTAGACCCTCTTCTCTTCATGTGTCAGAACCATTATTTCTGTCCTGAGCTTTTCAAGGCTTTTCCTTTTTACCATTATATCTTGGTTACCCAGGTGAATTTAATTCAATTAATTATCACTAATTAGATAAATCAGTTCTAAGTTATATAAATCAATTCATAATTAATTAGATTAATTTAACTTAAATTTTTTCTGCAGTAGGAACATAACCTTTTCCTTTGTCAATGGGTGGGGCAATAGACTGGGACCAGTAGGATAATTTCTTATTTATTGCTAACTACAGTGTCTCACATTCAATCAATGTTGAATGGACTGTTGTTGTTGTTTCTTCTAATCCCCTCAACACATCCTAGAACAATCCATTATGCTATAGTAGGTGCTTGACACATATTTGTTAGGTCACCTGGGTTCTAGTCTGGGCTCAGCCACATGCTTAGACCCAGACTCGCAGAATTTGAGAGTTACAAGGGACCTCAGAAGCCAGTTAGTCCAATTTCTTCACAAAAGGAATTCCCATTATGACCTCCCCAGAAAGTGGCCATCCCACCTCTGGAGGCCTCAGTTTTCTCATCTAAACTAGGAGGGGTTCTATCATCTCCGAGGTGCCATCAAAGCCTAATACACTAATTTGTCCACACTAAAGCATTCTCCCCCTCTGGTTCTGCCTCTGATGCCTCATGATAGCACAGGGGCAAGCCTAGACTCCTGAAGCCTGCGCTAGGGGAGTGCAAGGTCTGGCAAGTCCCACCAAACTGGAAGGGTGTTGGTTATGGGTGTCAGGAGAGGCTAGGTCTTGCTTCCCTGGAGTAGCCTGGTTAAGTGTGGAAAGGCTCATCACCAGGGGTGTTGACTAGAGGGGGGTGCTTTTTTCAGCCACAGAGATTCATGAAGACTGTTAAGGTACAGAGAATGTAATGTCATCTGTACTGCTTGTAGGGTCCTCACACAGCATCCTCACCATAATCACCATCACCACATTTATAGAGCCCTTTAAGGTATGCAAAGCACTTTACAAATGTCATCTTATTTGAGCTTCCCAACAGCCCTGACAGGAAGATGCTCTTATTATCCCTCTGTAACACGGGGAAACCGAGGCAGACAGGTTAAGTGTCTTGCCCAGAGTCAAGCAGGAAGTTCCCAAGGCTGGATTTGAACTCAAGTCTTCTTGATTCCAGGCCTGGCTGTCCAACCAAAGCACCACCCAGCTATTGAAACCACTGATACTTGTATGCTTTGATGGCTTTGGAGCACTGTTTCAGCTTTCTAGCCCATCACTTGAGATCTGCATTTGGAATGAGTAAAAGAAAGGCCACAGTCTGGAATATTGAAGGGGTTATCCCCTAAATTAGAGGTTTAACTTTCAGAGGCCCAAGAGCCCAGCCTAAATGGAGGAAAGGGGGAAAGAACGTTCACCTTAGAAAACTATCTGCCCCATAAGGACCTTGTTTTTAGCTCCTTTAGGACCTTAGAGGAGGTATCACATGACATGTTGGTGAGAACACTGGATTATGAGACAGGAGACCTGGATTCTAGCCCCAGGTCTGTTATTAGTTTGGCGAAAGACCTTGGATAAGTCATTTTCCTCTATGTGCCTCAGTTCTGTTCTCTAGAATATGAGGGGATTGGACTACGTATCTCCAAGCTCTGATAATGTATGTTCTAAGGCCTTCCCTGCTCTAACATTCTTTGTTCTAAGGCACCCCTCCCCCAACTCTGACATTTTATGTTCTAAGGGTCCTCCCAGCTGACGTTCTGTGTTCTAAGGGTCCTCCCAGCTCTGACATCCTGTGTTCTAAGGGCCCTCCCAGCTCTGACATTCTATGCAGCATTTTAAGGCTCCTCAAAGCTCTAACATTCTCTAAAATAACAAATAACGCAGAAATAATTTGTTTGAACTTTGAAATAAAATTTGGTGAAAGATGAGGCCTTATAGGTGAGAGTCTGATCTGAATATTCAGATATGTGCATTCTACCAAGATAGCGTGCAATACCAAAGCATGTAATTCACTACCACATTCAGAGTGTTACTATAAAGTGGTGGGAGTGATTTTTTTTTTTGGAATTACGTCAGAGTTTCTCTAGCCAAATGTGGGTTGTTTCTTTTGGGAGGACTGACACGCATTCCCATGGTGCTGCCATAACAAAGCATTTTTGGAAATCCCTTTGGAGTCGGTCATATTTCTGAACTACCTCAGTGCTGAGAGGTCTTCGATTTGAATTTTGGAAATGTCCAGAAGTCATGTGAAACAAGGTTTGGGGAATGAGATGGCTGATGGTAACTCATATTTGTGTGGTCTCTTGTGCTTTAGCAGCTCAGGGCAGCTGGGTAGCAAAGTAGATAGTGTACGGGGCCTGGAGTCAGGAAGACTCATCTTCCTGAAGTCAAATCTGGCCTCAGAAACTGACTAGCTGTGTGACCCTGGGCAGGTCACTTAATTCTGTTTACCTCAGTTTCCTCATCTGTAAAATGAGCTGGAGAAGGAAATGGCAAACCGCTCTAGTATCTTTGCCAAGAAAACCCCAGATGGAGTCACAAAGAGTCAGATATGACTGAACAGCAACAAGAAAAATTGCTTTTGAAAGTAAGTCCCTGGGGGCAGCTGGGTGGTGCAGTGGATAAAACATGGACCCTGGATTCAGGAGGACCTGAGTTCAAATCTAGCCTCAGACACTTGACACTTACTAGCTATGTGCTATGTGACCCTGGGCAAGTCACTTAACCCTCATTGCCCTGCCCCTCTTCTCCCCCCCCCAAAAGTAAGTCCTTAATGACTGGGGGGGGGGGTGACTATAGTAAAAAACAAAAACCAGATGTGAAGGTTAGAAATGAAATTAAAAAAAATTTATTAAGTGTTTTCTGTATTATGCTAGGCACTAGGATAAGCCTTTGGCCATACCAACCAACACAAGCAATCAAGCTCCTCCCTGCCTTTGAAGAACTTTCTTTCTTTCTTTCCTTTTTTCTTTCTTTTTATCATAAAAGTATTTTATTATTTTCTAGTTACACGTAAAGATAATTTTCAACATTTGTTTTCATAAGATTTTTAGTTCCAAATTCCAGCCCCCCCCCCTCAAGACAGAAAGCAATCTGATATAGGTTATATATGTACCATCACATTAAACATATTTCTGCATTAGTCATGTTGTGAAAGAAGAATCAGAACAAAAGGGAAAAACATCAAACAAAGAAAAAAAAGAATAGAAACAGTATGGTTCAATCTGCATTCAGAATCCACAGTTGTTTTTTCTGGATGTGGAGAACATTTTCCATCATGAGTCCTTTGGAATTGTCTTGGATCATTGTATTGCTGAGAAGGGCTAAGTCTATCACATTGGGAGATGAGTGATTTTGTTGGTATTGATGTCACTCCCTTCTCTGACCCATCACAATCTCTTCATGGCTCTTCATGGTTGGCTTTAACCACATGATGTTATTTCCTGGTGGTCAGCCTTCTTCTAACAAGCCTCTGTAGGCTTGGCTAAGCTGGGCCTCCCATAACAGCCATGCCTCCTCTTGTGGGGATGGTATTGAAGCCTTTCTACCTTGGTGTAGACCCTGTTAGAGCTTGTGTTCTGCTGACATAGGAGGCTCTTTATCCACCTTGGTGAGTAGAAGCTTCGTCAGGACAGCCAAATGATAGAGGATAGAGAGAAAGGGAACCAGGAAGACCTGGGTTTGAATCTTGTCTCAGATACTTGCTGGCTGTGTGTCCCTGGGCAAGTCACTTAATCTCTCAGCCTCACTTTCCTTATCTAGGGTGATGATAATAATAGCACATACCTCCCTGGGGAATTGTGGAGGATCAAAATGAAATTACATATATAAAACACTTTGTAAACCACTTTGTAAAGTAGTACTATATAAATGATAGCTATTGGTGTTATTATTCTTCCGTGATTGGGCACTGGAGGGGAACTTAAGTGGATTATTATTGTCCCCTATAATAAGCAGCTCTGTTTTTTGTTTAAAGCTAAGTTCAGTTTAGTAAATTAAGTACCAGTAGATCCATGGCATTATGTTAGGTGATGGAAATATAAAAACAGGCCACAGTTCTTATCCTGAGAGCAGACATGTACATGGATAACTATGATATGAGGAGGGATGTAATACAAATGTAAAGAAGAAATTAAGGCAAAAAACAACCCAACCCCCAAACCAGGGGGAATTTGTGCAGGTGCAGGGGATGAGGGAAAGCTTCCGGGAAGAGGTGGGCATGAAATAAGGGAAGAATTTAGAAGCCAGTCACAGATCTGGAGCTAGATGGCTCCTTAGAAGTTCAACCATTGCATCTTATAGGTGAGGAAACTCAGGCTCAGAGACATTAAATGATCTTTCCAAAGCCAGAGGTACTAAGTGGTAGAACCAGGATTCAAACTCGGGTCCCATGATCCCAAATCAAGCATTCTTTTTGCTATACGTGTGTACCACACTTGCTTCAGGTAGAAATAGGGTGGGACATGAGAGTCCATTCCCAGGCATGAGATGAGAGATGGAGTAAGCAAAAGTATGGAGACAGGAGAAGGCAGGATGAAAATGGGAGAGAGAACATAGTCCATTTTGGCCGCAGAGCAGAGAAGTTGAGCAGGGATGTATGTGATAAAGACCGGAGGAGTTAGATAGGTTTGAGCCAGATTGTGGAGGGTCTTGAACACCAGGGTCAGGAGTTAATACTTTGATTTGTCATAGTCAGAAGGACTCTGGAAAATATTTGAGGAGAATGATGTGACTCTAGGAGTTTGGCTAAAGTCCCATAATCACTCCCACTAAGTTCTGGAAGGGGCCCCAAAAGGCCATCTAATTCATGCTCTACCTGAACTTCACACCAGCCCTGTCAGGTAAGTTGACTGAGTTTGGTTATACCCATTAAACAGATGAAACAGAGGCTCACAGAGGAAAGTTTTGTTTCCTTGACCCCACCCCCTATGAGTGCTTGTGCAGCCCCTCTATTGGAAGATCTCCATTGAGAAGCAAGTCCTCTATGACCTTCCAGGTGATCCCATCTCATTTTTGAATAGCACTAAATATTAGTATTCCCCTGCACCAAACTTAATTTTCTTCTTTGTAAGTTGTACTTGTGACTCCTACTTCTGTCTGCTTCCACTAAGCACAACTAGTCAAAATGCTTCCTTCAGATGAAATCAGTGTCCTCTCTCTCTTCATTAACCCCCTGAGTCCTCCTCTTTTCTGGACTACACGTCCCCTTGCTGGCCAGTACTCCCGTGGTAGCCGTCAGTCTTCTTACCATCCCCTTTACTCTGATGAATGTACTCTAACTTGTTTCTGACTCTTGCTGAAATGTGCCCTGAACTGAATGCATTACCCTGGCCTGACCAGAACAGAGCAGAGTAGTCCTGTCACCTCTCTGGAGGATGTTAATGCCTCTTGAATGCAGCCTGGGGTAGCATGAGCATTGTTCACTACCATCTCATTCAAAGATGCAGTGGAGTGTGGTGGATAAAGAGCCTGCCTTCAAGGCAGGGAAACCCCTTGGATTCAAGGCATGCCTTGGCAGGAGGCTGACTGTATGACCCTGGGCAAGTCATTTAACCTTGTTGTTAACCCCAGGTGAAAGTTTATTTAGGCAGCAGCTAGAAGGATGGCTGGGGTGGGAGGAGGGCAGACTAGAGGGAGGAGGCTATTGCAATAAACTCTGTGGGGGCTAATGAAGGCCTACACCACAAAGGGGAGTGATTTTATGGTGATGTGAGGTAGGGCATGTGTATCATGACCACATGAACATTGGGGAAAAAGCCTTTAAAATGACCCAGGCATTTATGTCATATGCAGAGTGATTTTTAAAAAATCAGTATCCTTTTTTGGGGGCAAGGCAATGAGGGTTAAGTACTTGGCCAGGGTCACACAGGTAGTAAGTGTCAAGTGTCTGAGGCTGGATTTGAAGTCAGGTCCTCCTGAATCCAGGGCCGGTGCTTTATCCACTGCGCCACCTAGCTGCCCCCCAAATCAGTGTCCTTTTTGGTCCCTCCAAAGCAGAGAAGGAATAGATGACCCCCAGTGTACTGATAAGAACATTCTCATTTCAGACATTTGCTGAAATGGCCTCAGAGAAAGGCAAGTTTTCCTCATCTCATTTCACTCCGGGGCTCCCTGCCAAGTATAGGGAGATGTAGTAGCGGGTTGGTGTAAGGAGAGAAACACAGTGACCCACCTTGGCTGATTGCATCTGTTGGCTGCCTGAGCATGGGGAGCCAGCCCATGGGCTTGTTGTGTCTCAAGGTGACTAAAAATAGATAAATTCTGAGCCAGATGAATGGAAATTACATTTTGGTTCAGTCTCTCTGGTTGCCTTTATCAGAAGTAGGCTTTGCTCCCCATCACCTCCCTGTGGGTCACTGGTCTGTTAATGCCCATTGTGGGACTTGGCTCTTAACACAGGTGAATGAACAGGTCCTTTAAAACTTGTTCTTTTCTTTTTTGTGTGTGAGGCAATTGGGGTTAAGTGACTTGCCCAAGGTCACACAGCTAGAAAGTGTTAAGCGTCTGAGGCTGGATTTGAACTCAGGTCCTCCTGAATCCAGGGCTGGTGCTCTATCCACTGCGCCATCTAGCTTCCCCTCCTTTAAAACTTTTGAAGGAGAATCCTTTTCTGAGATTTCCAAGCCAGGAAGACTAGCTAAGTTTGTTCTAAGTAGTTTGATTTAGCACAGTGCAAAACAGAAAAATGGGTGACATTGTTTTATGTTTCCCAGTGAAGGTAGAATACCATTTAATAGACTGCTTATTATGACTTTTTTTTGTTCCGACTTGTGATTTCATGGGGTTCTGGAACTCCTGCTTTGGGAAGTCTCTTTACTGATGCAGCCATCATCTTAGGTAGTTCTCCTAGGACACTGAGGGATTAAATGGCCCATTCATGGTTACTGTCCGCATACTTCAGACCTACGTCTTCCAGGCTGCTAGCCTATGTCCATCTCTCTACTCTGCTTCTCAAGGCACAGATGCTTCCTAAGTGGCCAGAGGCAATGGAGATCTTTACTATACTGCTGCTGGATCCCAGTGTACTTTGAGAGAGGGGACCAGGGGTGCAGAGGTGTGCTGGGTTTAAAGCACCATAGAGCGATAGGAAGTAAGGTGGTTAGTAGGAGGGTGTTGGGATAGAGAGAGCTTGGGGATACTCCAAAGTCTGGAGTAGCAATCTAAGGACGTATGAAATAGCAGAATGGAGGATTCTTAGTACAGAGAGGCACTTTTACCAGTAACTGCATCAGTCACAAGGTCTCCACTCCTCTTAGTGGTCTCGCTCACAACCATCCTGTTGGGTAGCTGGTACAAGTGTGATTAGCCCTCTGAGCCCATGAAGCTAAGGCTTGGGCAGATGGGGAGGACTTGGCTGATGCTTTGTCATAGAAGGAGTTCTTAGTTATACATTGGACCAGATGGCTGCCGAGGCCCCTTCCAACTCTGGAGCTTGCTCAGATGCCCACAGCAACTAAATATAAAGCCAGGATGCAGGGAATAAGAAGAACTGGAGCCTGAGGTGGGAATGAGCCATAACTCCCTCCTCTGCTCTTTCACCAGGAGCTGGCATTTAGGGTTAGGGTTACTCAGTGGATAGAGTGCCAGGTCTGGAGTCAGGAAGACTCATCTTTGTCAGTTCAAATCTGACCTCAAGACACTCACTAGCTGTGTGACCCTGAGCAAGTCACTTAGCCCTGTTTGTCTCAGTTCCTCATGTATAAAATGAGCTGGAGAAGGAAATGGCAAACCACAACAGTATCTTTGCCAAGAAAACCCCAAACGGGGTCATGAAGACTGAACCACAACAATACAATGCTAGACTGTGGAATATAAAGAAGTGGAGGTATTGTTAGAGGAATCGTTCTGGACCTCAGGTCCTTCATATTCTGGTTGGGGAGTAGAGATGTAGTCATGTGAAAATTCCGTAAGGGTGAGACAGTCCACGACCGAAGGCCAAAATGAGTGGTAGGAGGTCAGAGTCAAACGAAACATGGTGGGCTGGAGTCATTGGGAACAGCTTCATGGAGGGGGTGGGATTTCAGTTTTGCCTTGAGGGACAGATGGAATTCAGTTAGTCAGAGAGGAGGGAGGATGGTATTCTCTAGGTTGGTGGAGAAGCATGAGCAAAGGAAGTTGGAATGGACTCGGTGTATTTGTGGGACCATGGGGACGTTGGCCTCACTGGAGAAGGAGGAGGGTTTGTATTGGAGTAGTGGGTGATAAGATTATATAAATAGGGGCTTGGGGTCAGATGATGGAGGGCTTTGAGAGTGAGACTGAGAAGTTTGGACTTTATCCAGCCTGTAATGGAGAGTGATAAATGCAGGGATTTTAGTGAGATTAAGCTGGCTGTATTGGATAGTTGAAGAGACAAGAAGGAGGCGGCCTTCTTAAGAAGCTGTACTAGAGTTCAATTTCAAGGTGATAAAGGCTCAGGTTAGAGCAGTGGCCAGGGGAAATAGGAAAGGACATATTGAGGAAAAAGTGTGTGTGTATGTGTGTGTGTGTGTGTGTGTGTGTGTATGTGTGTGTGTGTGTGTGTGTGGCAGTGAGGGTTAAGTGACTTGCCTAGGGTCACACAGCTAATGTGAAGTGTTTGAGGTCAGATTTGAACTCAGGTCCTCCTGAATCCAGGACCAGTGCCTTATCCACTGCACCACCTAGCTGCCCCAAAAGTTTTGATGAAAACAATGATTAGACATAGGGGATGAGAAAAGAGAGACAGGTGATTCTGAGGGTATGAGACTGGGGAAAAGGCTAGTACCATTGATAGAAGGATGGAGGTGAGATTGGCTCTCTGTCCTCTGCCAATAGCCTTTTGCAGCCCCTCACTAAATTCTCTCTCTCTTTGGCCCCATTTAGTCCACCCTCCCTTGCCCTCTGATGGGGGTTCCTGGCTTTGCCTCTTTCATCCTACCCTGGGTGAACTGTCTCATTCCCACCCATCTCTGTGCCATTTCTGGAGCCAGCCCTTATTTCAGACCAATGTTCTCTCCCAAATCACCAGGGAATGAGCCGGAAGTTGAGAGAGCCTTCCAGTTTTTGTATTATCCTTACACGGACCTGAGCACAGCATTTTAAACTTATCGAAAATTTATGAAGGCTACTTAGCATCACAAATATCTACAAATGGTTACTGTGTGTAAAGATTTGCTGCTAAATGGAGAGACACGGGATTGTGTGGATCATGGTGGAATTTTCATTTACTAAAATTGATCTATGTTAACTAAGCTGGCAGTGTTGGTGTATACTATTGTCTGGACAGCTCTAGGTTGGTGATCTCTGTAATTTCTTCCCACCTCCCTCCTCCATGCTACCTCAACAGTGATATAAGAGAGTGCTTAATCTCCTGCTAAATGGTGTTTAGGGACAACTGAATGGCGTAGGAATTCTGAGGTAGGAGGGGCTGGGGTGATCAGTGGTGGATTTGCTCAGTCATGAATGAAGGCTGGATATTAGTAAGAGTAGACAGGAGCCACTCCGCCCTGGCTTCTTGGTGTGTTTGTGAGACACGAAGGAGACTGGAGATTTGGAGTTTGGGGAACTTGGGTTTGAATTTGGCCTCTGCTATTAACATCTGTTCTCTGTGTAGTCTGGCTTCTGGGGTTATCATTGAGCTAAAACTATTCTCTATAGTTACCAGTGGCCTCCTCTCAGTCCTCATCCTTCTTGACCTCTCTGCAGTCACTGACACAGTCATTCACTCTCTCATTAATAGGTTCTTTCATGATGTTGCCTTCTCCTAGTTCTCTTGTCTGACTACTCCTCTGTCCTTGATGGATCTTCTTCCTCCAGATGATATCTGCTTAGCTGTGGTTGTCAAAGCAAAGACCTGTCCTGGACCATCATCTCTTCTCCCTCTATACTGTTTTGCTTGATCTCATTAGTTCACATGGATTCGATGATCATTTCTATGTATATACTTTTCAGACTCTCTAACCTCTCTTCTGATCTCCAGTCTTGCATTTCCAACTGCCAATCGGACATCGGGTACTGGATGTCCCTTAGACATCTTAACTCAACACGACCAACGCTGAACTTTCAAGCTTTCCCCTGGACTCCTCCTGTGGAGGACCCTCCCATCCTCCCAGTCATCCAGGCTTACACCTTCATTGTTATCGCTCACTCCTGACTGTCTCAGCTTCCCAAATCCCCAGTGGATGGTTGCCAAGTCCTGTCCTTTCTGCCTTCACCAAATCTCTTGTACCTTCTCCTCTAACATTGCTACAACCTGAGGGTCAGCACTTAGCACCTGCAGTATCCCAATAGGCTTTTGATTGGTTGGTTTCCCCATTTCATTTTTCTTTCCCACTCTGTCCTCCACTCAGCTTCCACAGTAACTTGTCACCCCTGCCCCAAATAAACTCCATTAGTTGCTTCAATACCCTCCAGATAAAATAGAAAATCATCTCTTTGGCTTTTAAAGTCCCTCATGGCTTGTTCCCTTACTACCTTTCTGGTATTATTATACCTGAATCCCCTCCCCAGGCTCTTCTGAGGGGTGACACTGACCTCCTGGCTGTTCCTCATGCCAGACAATCTATCTCCTGAATTCATGCATTGTCACTGGCTATCTTCTATGCTGATTTGCCCAAGGGCTTGTTTGTACACAGTTGTTTACATATTGTCACCCCAAATAGACTGGGAGCTCCTCGAAGGTAAGGGACTGGTTTTTTGCCTTTCTTTGTATTCTCAGCATTTAATGCCATGTCTGGCACTAGGTAATTCCTTAATGCTTGTCAGCTAACTGAATGGACTTCACTTTAGTCCTCTGTAAAAAGAGGTTGGACTAGACAGCGTCTATGGTTTCTTCTAACTTAAATCCTGTGATCCTACAGGTGCTGAAAAAGATAGTAATGCCCATTGAATCTGCCTGTACTTGTAGCCAGTTTTTTGAATGCTTTAATTCTATAAACATTGATTAAAAGCCTATGCCCATCATAAGTGCTGGGGGTATGAAGATTTCAAATCACCCCTGCCCTACCCTGCCCTGGCTCTCACCTACCTTTTGAGTCTCATTTCTTACTCTTCCCTTTTGTGCACTCTGTGGCCTAGCACTTAAACTGGACAACTTTTTGTTTCCAAAAATGTGTACTCCATAATGTGCCTCCAGACATTTGCCTGGACTGTGGGACCCTAGGCCGGGACTATACTTGTTTATCTCTGCCTCAGAATTCCTGTTTTCTTTGAAGGCTCATCTCAGGTGTTGGGTCACCTCCTCTATAAGTTCTTCTCTGGTGTCCAGTTATCAGTACTCGCTTCTTCTTGAATTTTCCCTTTCTGTAATTGTGTGCGTGCTGTTATTTTTCCAGTAGAATATAGTCTCCTGGACTGCCTTTTGTCTTTGTCCTTGCATAGTGGACATAGCATGGTGCCTTGCGCTTAGTTGTTGTTTGTCCTTCATTCTCAAAGAGGACTATGATGTCAGGGTGATGTCATGACTTGCAGTGAATTGGATTTAAGTGAGGGAGAGCTGTACAAAGTCACCACCCTCTCTCTCTCCTCCAGAGCCATCTGTGTCTAGTGGCAAGATAGATATCAGGATGACTGGAGATGGCCCCAGATGTTTGTTTGTTGTTTTTTTTTTTAGTGAGGCAATTGGGGTTAAGTGACCTGCCCAGGGTCACACAGCTAGTAAGTGTTAAGTGTCTGAGGTCGGATTTTAACTCAGGCACTCCTGACTCCAGGGCGGGCGCTCTATCCACTGCGCCACCTAGCTGCCCCTGGCCCAGATGTTTTAAGGCAACTGGGGTTAAGTGACTTGCCCAGGGTTATGCAACTCAGCTAGTAAATGATTGAGGTGAGATTTGAACTTGGATATTTCCAGCTTCAGGGCCAGTGCTTAATAAATACTTGCTGGATTGTGTGGGATTGGATTGCAGAGCAGTCCTTGCTAAAGCAGATGTCAAATGTTTGAGTTTCTTTAAAAAACAAAAAAGACACTTTTATTATAGAAATGCAGCAAAATGCTGCTGTTTGTATTGAAACCAGACCAATTAAATGAAATCCCCAAAGAAAAACATTTGAGAATGTTAAGTTAAAACAAGTTGGAGAATGTGGCCTGCAGTTTGCAAATGGGCCCGTTTTTGTTTCATTGACTGGAGTTCCTTGTTTGCTCTGGGTTGGGGGGTGGGTTGTGTAGGTGTGGGCTGTGTGTGTGTACATACGTGTGTCTATCTGTTAGAACAAAGTTCTTTTGTCCCCTATCCTGGGACATGGCTTTTTCTCATCTTCCTCACCCAGGATTAGAGTTCTCTGGTCATTGTCTCCCTTGCTGTGGGTTTATGGGTCGGGTCTGTGGGCCCCTTTTTGCCATTTCTTCCTCCTATTTTCCCATTGGGTCATAGTCAAATGAGCACTGGATTTGGAATCTAGGGCCTTGGTTGGAATGCTGGCTCTTCTATTTATTATTTCTGTGATCTTAGGCAAGGCATTTTACCTTTCTTGGTCTCAGCTGTTTGTTTTTTTAATTAAATTTTATTAAAAAAAAATTAACCAGAGTCCACTTTCTCTCTCCACTCCACCTTCCCTTTCCTTAGCTGAAAAAGAAAGAAAAACAAAGCCCTTGTCACAAATATATATAGTCAAGCAAAACAAATTCCTTCATTGGCCACGTCCAAAAAAATATGTATTTCCCAATCTGAACTCTTGAGGTTTTTTCCATCTGTAAAACAATGTTAGACCAGATGACCTTGAGAGTGGCTTCCATCCCTAGATTCTTTAATCTTGTGAATAAAATAACTGGCCATTGGGCTCTGAAAATGATGGGTGGGGGAGGCTGGCATGGTGCCACCAGTGGTCCTGCTATAGCGCTTGTCATCCTTTGGGCTCAAAGTTAATATTGATTAGACTTGTTAGCCTTTCTCCTTCCTGTCTTCCCCTAACCCCACTGTGTGTGGCCTCTTGTGTAAAAGGAACTTCCCGCTTTCAGCATTGCCCTAGTAAACACTGCACCTATGTATCGTATTCCTTCTCATGTCTGGTGTCATGATGGCTCATGGAACTAATGATATGGTTTGAAATCTTGAGAGAGCTCTTCTATGTGATTTTGATGATATGATTTGTATTTTAAATCAACCATTTGAAAATAAGCACAGAACTCCAAGAAATGAGGGCAGGTCTAATGAGAAATTCCTCATGTCCTAGCTTGATTTTTCACATCTCATCTGTAAAGGAAGGGGAATGAGCTGGATGATTTGAAAGGCCCCTTCCGCCTGTCCTAGTTCCCATGAGCCAATGTATTCAATAAACATTTATTAAGCACTTACTATGTTTAAGACCCATGTCTTAAAGATGAAAAAACCAAACAGTTTTGCCTTCAAGTACTTTATAATCTATTTCAAACAATATTTACTAATCCCCCCCCCAGCAATCAGGGTTAAGTGACTTACCCAGGGTCACACAGCTAGTGTGTGTCTGAGGTGAGATTTGAACTATGGTCCTCCCAACCTCAGGGCCAGTGCTCTATCCACTGCCCAGCAACGTTCCTTAGATTTGTAGTTAGGAATTTGGCTTGTAGAAGGGACCTTTAGAGGTTACCTAGCCCTACTTGTACCTCAACAGAATTCCCCTCTATGGCATCCCTGACAAGTAATCATCTGTTTGAAGACCTCCAATGATGAGGAATTGGTTAAAATGAGGTAACATTTTAAAGTACTTTGCAAACCTTGAAGTTCCACATAAGTGCTACTAGTTGTTGTTGTTAGGATGATGCTGAAATGTGCCTCTTTGCAACTTGTACCCTTTGCTCCTTACAGGTTGGAGGCTGTCATTCCCAGCTCAAAGTCCTTCCTTGGCTCCCTATTGGATTCATCAAGCATTTATTAAATGCCTTCTATGTGCCAGTCATCCTACTAGGTGCTGGGGACACAGAGACGATCTTCAGACAGTACCTACCTTTAAAGGGCTTATGTTCTGATGAGGGGGACAGACCACAAATACAAGTAAGTAAATAGAAAGTAACAGAATTCAAAGTAACATAAAATCATTTCTAGAGGGAGAAAGTGGGACTAACTAGGGGGGCAGGGATGGGGAATATCTAGGGAGAGATGTAGGAGGTGGTATCTTTGGAGGAAACTTAGGATTCTGGGAGGTGGGTGCTTACCACTTGTGCAGGGGGCACAGAATGTGGCTGATGGAATGTTGTGGGGACAGAAGGGTCTAAGATAAGATAAAATTGGGAAAGTAGGTAGGAGTCCGATTGTGATCATTCCTTAGCTTAAAACTTAAGGCCTTTTCACGATTGGGTGCCAGCCTGCCTTTCTAGTCAGGTGTCATGCTGCTCTGCCTTGTGTTTTCTACATTGTAGACAAGCTGTACCACCGAGCCTTTTCCTGTGATTTTCGTTGTTCTTATTGTGGTTGTTTAGTCATTTTCTGTCATGTCTCCATGACCCCATTTGGGATTTTCTTGGCAAAGGTTTTGCCAAGTGTGGTTTGCCATTTCCTTCTCCAGCTCATTCTACAGATGAGGAAACTGAGGAAAAAATAATTAAATGACTTGCCCAGGGTCACACAGCTAGTATCTGAGGTTGGATTTGAACTAGGGTCTTCCCTGACTCCAGGCCAGGCATTCTATCCACTGTGCCACCTAGCTGCCCCTTTCCTGTGATACTTAGTAGCTAACATTTACATAGCTC
Source organism: Dromiciops gliroides (assembly GCF_019393635.1). Classification (NCBI taxonomy): domain Eukaryota; kingdom Metazoa; phylum Chordata; class Mammalia; order Microbiotheria; family Microbiotheriidae; genus Dromiciops; species Dromiciops gliroides. Next base: position 610,276,523 of record NC_057863.1, read on the forward strand.
TTTAAGGTTTGCAAAGCCCTTTACATATATTATTTCATTTCATCCTCACAACAACTCTTTGAGGTAGGTGCTGTCCTTTACCTCCATGTTACATATGAGGGAGATAAGTTATATGACTTGTCCAGGGTCACATAGCAGGTATCTGAGGCTGGATTTTGAACTCAGGTTTTCCTGACTCCCATGTCCAGAGTTCCATTTTGCCCACTAATCATAGTCTGCCCTCTCCTTTTCTTACACATTTTGGCAGATGGCTTCCTCATCTCCAGCCTCTCTGTGTATTAAAATCCTCCACTTTGTGGTAGACCCAGCTCTGGTAACACTTTCCCTATTAATCTTTTCATGCTCCCACTCCCTCCTACTAGAAGTGATCTCTCCCCTACATATTCCCTCAATACTCGGTCCATTTCTTTTTCCTTTACCCTTGATCATATGTATCACTTTGTATCAGCCTTCTTTGTGTATCTACTGCATCTTCCAAATTAGCTTGTAAAGTCTCACAGGTTGGGGACTGTTATCTCATGTTTGCACCCCATGTACTTAGCACTGTGCTTTGTACACAGTGGGTGCTTAATAAATATTCGTCAGACAAATGAAGCAAAGGAGTCCAATCCCTTTTCCATATTCTTTCAGATGCTTTGAAGACAGCCACTGAGTTTTTGAGGTTAAATATCTCCTCTGGTCTTCTAGGTGATGGTAAAGTTTTCTCTTTCCTCACCACACTAGTCAGCTTCCTCTGAGCACACTATGGTTTCTTAGTATTTTTCTCAAAATGTGGCACTTAGGATTAGATACAAGTAGCCAGGCAGAGGCCGTGGGCGATACCACTTCTAGTGTCTCAGACACTGTTTCTTTTAAGCAACCTTTTGTAGATACTTCGTCATCGTTGACTCATGTCCAGTTTGCAGCCTAGTGCTCTGTTAATGCTGGGTGTGTGTGTGTGTGTGTGTGTGTGACGTATAGCAGTGAGGAGATGGTATGAGGGAGTGTGGAACAGGATGCTGCAATTGAGCCAAAATGAATTTTGAAGCTCTTCCTCCACTTAGCACACGTCTTACCATGTCACTTCCTTACTCAGTAATCCTCACTGGCTCCCAACTGAATTAAAGATCAAATACAAATTCCTCCGTTTGACATTTAAAGTTCTCTGTGGTCTGCTTCCTCCCTACTTTTTTTTTTTTTGCTGGGCAGTGAGGGTTAAGTGACTTGCCCAGGGTCACATAGCTAGTCAGTGTCAAGTGTCTGAGGCCGGATTTGAACTCAGGTCCTCCTGAATCCTTTATCTGCTGTGCCACCTAGCTGCCCCCAGGGCCTGCTTCTTTTCTTAACCTCCTATAGGTGTTGGACTAGATGACCTCTGAGAGTCCTTACAACCCTGAGATGCTGTTATTTCAGTAGTAGCTTCCTAACGTTTGTTCCTCCTTTAATCCACCTTCCATACCATCGCCAAATCCACTTCCCTTCTGCACACATCTGCTTGCGTCACTCCTCTGCTCAGAAATCTTCAGTGAGTCCCTATTGTTTACCGAGTTAAGGTCACTCTTCTGGCATTCACAACTTGTTGCCATCTTAACTTTCCAGTTTTTTCCTGGTTTTCTTCTGATGTTCCTAGGTATTTGAATCGGGCCTTTCCAGGCCCTGAGCTCTGCACCCTTCATTCCCTTGTTCATGTTTCCCTCCTCCAATCAGCTGCTGAATTCCTAGTCACCCTTTAAAGCCCATTTTAAATGCCATCTCTCAGGGCAGTTAGGTGGTGCAGTGGATAAAGCACTGGCCCTCGATTCAGGAAGACCTGAGTTCAAATTTGGCCTCAGACACTAGACTCTTACTAGCTGTGTGACCCTGGGCAAGTCACTTCACCCTCATTGCCCCAAGGGGAAAAATAAATGCTGCCTCTTTCTTTTTCTTTTTTTTTTCTAATGATCTTTCCCCACCTTAGCCTTCAGGTAGCAATCTTGTACATTGTACCATACATTTAGAGCTGGGAGGGATCTTTAAGAGTTTTGAGTTCAAAATTCTCATTTTACAGATAGGGAAACTGAAGCTAGAGTCATACAATAGAGATGGTATGTGTTATTGGGCAGATGGGTGATGCAGTGGATAGAACACTGGGCCTGGAGTAAGGAAGACTTGAATTCAAATGTGGCCTCAGACACTTACTATAACTGGTTGTGTGACCCTGAGCAAGTCACTTAATCTTTGCTTGCCTCAGTTTCCTTATTGGTAAAATGGGGATAATGGCAGCCCCTTCCTTCCAGGATTGTTGTGAAGATCAAATGACATAATAATTGTAAAGTGCTATATGAATGTGAGCTATCATCATCATTATTACTGGACCTTTTGAATAAGATTAAATATCTCTTACTTGTCTTCTCTCTCCCCCCTCCCCCCTTACATCAGGTCCATGAGTACAGGTCTTATCTACCTCTGTATCTCTCCTGGCATTGAGCATACAGTAAGCACTCTTGCTACCAGGTGAGAGCCCAGGGGCAGGCATCTCCGGATGTAGGATATTCCAGGGGCTGTCCCGTGAGAATCCAGCTGCCCGGCCAGCTGAGAAGGTACTTTCTGAGCATATCAGGTTCCCCATGAGCTAAGAAAGCAGCTTCACCATTTCCACCTGGAAAAACGAGCCTCCCGGATGGTTCTCTGCTATTATGTGGGTGGCTCCAGGGAACCGAATCTGTTCTTGCTGCTTTTATGTGATTCTGTTTTGTGGCCTGGGCCAGACATGCCCACCATGTTTCCGAGGCATGTCTTTCACCTTCTAAGGAAGTGTGAATCTGTTCTCCTTGAATCTCTTCTCTCTCTCCCTGAGCAGTCAGCATGGGATTTTGCTGCAGTATTCACTGCATGGGCTCTGCATTGCTGCAGAGGCTTTCACTGCCTATCTCTGGGATGAAAAGGGTTTATTAAGCTGCCCCTCCCCCAAGCCTAGTCTGCATCTGCAGAGAGGATGTGTTTTTTTTTTTACTCTCCTCTCTTCTCTCCTTACTTTCATTTGCTCCCCTGCCCTTCCCCCTTCTCCTTTCTCCTCCACTCCCTCTATCTTCCTCCTTTCCTCTCCTCTCCGTCTCTTCTCCCTTCCTCTCCCTTCTCTCCTCTCCTCCTTGCATTCCCTCTCCTCCCTTCTCTCCTCTCTTCTACACCCATCCCTCTCTCTTTTCTTCTGTGTCTCTATTCCTCCCCTCCTCTCTCCCTCTCTCCCAAAATATGTCATCTGGAGGTAACTGAGACCCAAGAAGGTAAAGAGACTAACCCAAGATCAAACAGGGTAGGAGTATTTGAACCCCTATCCTGTCTCTACCACTGTACATTTCACAAAGTGATTTACTCCTCCCACCCTGTGGGATCGATGGTGAGGGCACTATTATCCCTGTTTCACAGGTGCGGAAACTGAGACCCACAGAAATGAAGAGAGTCACAAGGAGACAATTAAATATTTATTAAGTGCCCATTTTCTAGGAGAGAAAGAGAAAAATGATGTCATCTCTGTCTTCAGGGAGGTGGGTAATTATGATATATGCAGATAAGTATAATGATACAAAGCAAGAGGTGATGGGGGCGCACAGCATTTAGCATTGAGTGCAACTGAATAGAGTAGTTGTCTGTGTTACAAACTGAGACAGATTGTGCCTGCCTTTGAGCTTCCAGTCAGCCCACATTTATTAAGGACTTACTGAATGCCAAGCACAGTGCTCCCAGTCCAGTCGGGGGATCAGGCTTAAAGGGAAGTTAGCTCATTATACAGTTCTACAAGCTGTTGTACAGTAAGTACCCAATAAGAATTATAGTTAATGTTACATTTACTGTGTGGTTCAGTGGTGGGAGAGATCAGTATGGACCGGGTCATCTGAAAAGACTTCTCAGAAGAGGTTTGCGCTGGGCCTTGAAATATGGAGAAGAGAGAGGAAAGAATGGTGAGATGGACATGGGGGTGGGAGGATGAAAAGAGCAAGGATGCATCTTTGAGAATTCATGTGGTGTATTGGGACTTGCCCATGGTTACACAGTAAGTGGGTGTGTGATGGAAGATTCAAACCCAGGTCTCTGACTCCAGTCCAGCACTCTTCCCACCATATAAGACTACTTAATATCCAATATACAGTAAGGCTTTTGTCTTATCTTTCTGGAGCCCAGGCCTCTGTGATACTTCTGGGGCTGATGACTACACATACGTCTACCTCCCTCTACTTTCTAGCTTCTCTTTTTTGTATTGTATTGCTTTGGCAGGAACTGTCTTTTGTGCTTAGAATGTGAAGAATTTAATAAATGCTCCCTCCCTTCCTTCATTCCTTCATCCTTCCTTTTCTCTATCTGTCCACCCATCCATCCATCCATCCACCCACCCACCCACCCATCCATCCACCCACCCACCCACCCATCCATCCATCCACCCACCCACCCACCCATCCATCCATCCACCCACCCACCCACCCACCCATCCACCCACCCACCCACCCACCCATCCATCCATCCATCCATCCACCCACCCACCCATCCACCCACCCACCCACCCACTCATCCACCCACCCATCCATCCATCCACCCACCCACCCACCCATCCATCCATCTAGCTATCTTTTAGACTCAGCTACTTCATCTGTAGATACAAGAACCCAGAAAGGATCAGTAACTCTTGGTATGGGAACTCCCTCTGACAATGTAGATATTAACCTGCTTATGACTTAATAGTCTTAAAACATGAGTTATTGTATTTACATAGTAGGCTATAAGCTACTTGAGGGCAGGGATGTGTCTTTGTATCCTCAGGACCCACCAGTGCCTTGTACAATTTTTATCCAGACCTATGATTTAGGGGGCTCTATGGATGGAATGCTGGACTTGGAGTCAGGAAGACCTGAGTCCAAATCTTGTATTATTCAGCAAATTATTTTTTACAACACTGCGTAAGTCACTTAGCCTCTCTGGGCCTCAGTTTCTTCATTTATAAAATGAAAGGGTTAGACTGAATGGCCTTTAAGATCACTCTCATCCCATATCTATAATCTTAGAATTTAATCTGGGTGTAAATTCTTGATGTGGAAACTCTTTCTCCTGATAAAAACTGGCAACTTGACTGTAATCTAGAGCTTTACAGAGCTGGCTGGGACACTGAGAGATGGAGGTTAAGTTGACATATGTGGCATGTGGCAGGGGAGGATCTGAACCGAGGACTTCCTGACTCATACTAATTGTTTGGCACACGGTAAGTGCTTCACAAACAAATGAGTGTTGAGTTGAATTGGATAATGAGGCCAGACTGTTGTTTCCTGGTGTTGTTTGGCAACGTGTGCCTTCTGATTCTTGCTAGGTAGCCAATAAAAAGTGATGGATGAAGATGATAGGTTCTCTTGCTCTATAACATGGTCATGGAGTTCAATCCCTTTGTTAAATGCCTCAAAGCTCAAGGTTCTCAATGCCATTAGAACCCTGGTGAAGCACACCTGGGCTTTTAATAGGTTCAGTCTGAAAATTTGAGACTGTAGAAGTGCAAAGTGATTCTAAGTTTCAGTTTTCCATTGTGGTGTCAGCTCTCGGTATGTCTGGTGTTCCTTGTCTCTTGTGCTCCTGTAGACTCAGGGAACTTTAGACTTTGAAAGGGCCCTTCCAGGTCAGGTAGCTTGTCTCCTTGCCCGATGCATGAATCCTTTTTAAGCCATCATCAACAAGTGGTCATCCTGCCATTGGGCGAACTCCTCCAGTAATGAGGAAACACACACCCTTATTTCATATTTGAACATTGCTCACTGTTAGCAAGTTGTTATAGCAAAAAGAAATCTGCCTTCCTGTAACTTTCATGCAGGACAGACACAGTTTCTCTTCCTTCATGACCAAGCCCTTCACTTGTTCAAAAACAGTGTACACTTGCCTCCTCGGTCTTCTCTGCTTCAGTCTCTGGTGGGCCAGATGAATGGTTCGATGGGCTTCAATGAGCAGTGGTGGTGCAGTGGATAGCGCATCAGCCCTGGAGTCAGGAGGACCTGAGTTCAAATCCGGCCTCAGACACTTAACACTTACTAGCTGTGTGACCCTGGGCAAGTCACTTAACCCCAATTGCCCCACCAAAATAAATAAATAAATAAACAAACAAACAAATAAATAAATAAATCTGTGTCTCCTCTACTTAGAATGAGGCAAGGGTTACATGGTAAAGTAGCTCCAGGAGCTGAAAAATAACCACAAAGCTGTAGTTCAACCACTTGAGTGAAGTATAGTCTGTTGGAGAGCTGACAAAGTAACATTTATGGGAGGCAGATTTTAGTGTTTTTTAAAAATGTTTTTTATTGATATTCTCTTTCTTATATCACCATAATTATCTCAAGTATCCTTTCCCCCTTCCTCTCCCAAGGAGCTATCTCATGACAGTTAGGGTTTTTGGTTTTTTTGGGGGGTTTTTTTGCGGGGCAGTGGGGGTTAAGTGACTTGCCCACGGTCACACAGCTAGTAAGTGTCAAGTGTTTGAGGTTGGATTTGAACTCAGGTCCTCCTGAATCCAGGGCCAGTGCTTTATCCACTGTGCCACCTAGCTGCCCCCAGATAGTATTTTTTAGAGAAGAAGAAAGCAGCCCAAATAATCGACACATTGAAAAAGTCTGAAAATGTGTGCAACAACTTGTGTAAACTCCCATGCCCAAGAAGGGGTGGGTTGAGGGGTATCTTTTCATTTTCTCTTCATTCAACTCCTCCTTGATCTTTATAATTTTGTAATGTGTTCTTTCCATTTACATTGTTGTAATCGCTGTATATTGTTTTCTTAGCTCTGCTTACTTCACTCCGTCCGCATCAGTTCATGTTCTCCTAACCAGGTTTCTCTGTAGCCATAACACACATCATTTCTTACAGCATAGTAACATTCCACTTCACTAACGTATCACAATTTGTTCAGTCGTTCCCCAGTTTGTTGGGTTGCTACTTTGTTTCCAAAAAGTGCTGTTTATAAGTATTTAGGTGTATATGAGGACTTTCTTCATATCAGTGGACTTTAGTGTCATGATAATAGCTGACAACCTATGTAAATGCCCTTTATACTTATAAAGCATTTGACATTATCTCATTGGATCCTCATGCCAGCCCCCGAAATTAGTAGTAGTACAAGGACTATAATCTTTGCACTAGACCTGGTAGTGCCTACCTCACAGGGATGTTGTGAGGACCAAATGAGATAAGGTATCCAGAGAACCTTTGGTCCTTTAGAAATGTTGGCTATTATTATCATTTCTGTTTGATACTGGACAAAACTGAGGCATGGGGTGGTCTCAGTTAGTTTGTGGCCGAGTCATGCCAAGGTCATTGCTATGCCCACTCCACCTTCTGCCCCCTCCTTTCTATGGTTTCCACCATCTTCTTCATCAGAACTCATGATTAAGTGTATTTGGTACTCAGACTGGTGCGATGGGAGCGACAACAACAAAAAACCTTGAAATTGTTTCCATTCCATCAGCAAAAGGAATCATGGAATTGGGGAGGGAATAGTTTTTTCTACCCACAAGCATTCAGTTTTGGATATCTCAGGAATTAGAAAGCAATTAAAAAAAAAAAAAGAAAGAAACTGGAATGAAGAAGTAACCAGATGGGTTTGTTTGGATGAGGAGAATACCATTCATTCATTCATTGATCCATTGAGTTTCCTGTGTGCATGTCCCATTGAAAAGCATCTGTGTCAGAGACATGTTAGGCACTGGTACACAAAGACAAAAGATGAAAATGAAATAGTCCCTGCCTTCAAATAGCTTATTGTCTGCTATGTAAAAATGATAGCTGGGGGCAGCTAGATGGCTGTGGATAGAGCACTGGCCCTGGAGTCAGGAGTACCTGAGTTCAAATCTGGCCTCAGACACTTAACACTTACTAGCTGTGTGACCCTGGGCAAGTCACTTAACCCCAACTGCCTCATTAAAAAACAACAAAACAAAACAAAATGAAAAAAATGATAGTTCAAGGGTGACTAGGTGGCACAGTGGATAAAGCACCGGCCCTGGATTCAGGAGTACCTGAGTTCAAATCTGGCCTCAGACACTTGACACTTACTAGCTGTGTGACCCTGGGCAAGTCACTTAACCCCCATTGCCCCACAAAAAAAAATGATAGCTCACATTTAAGTAGCACCATTAAGTCATAGACAGGTTAACACCTATCTGCATTGCTAGAGAGTTCCCACACCAGGAATTCTTGGAGATGATGGATCTTCATAGATCCCTGGTGAATTTACATTCTGTCAGGGGAAACAATGTATACACATCATTACATAAAATATATACAAAGGATACATGAGGGAATTTTGCCTGGAGGCACTAGTAGGGGGATCACCAGGAGGTAGAGCTTGGGCTGAGTTATAAAGGAAACTAAAGAGGTGGGAAGGCTTGGGGGACAGCCAGTTCAAAGGTATGGAGGTGGGAGATCAAATAGTCTGTATGAGGAACAGAAAGAAGGCTAGTTTTGCTAGACTTTAGATTGAGTGAGTAACACATAAAAGCAGATTGGAGCCGAACAGAGGTGTTTGCATTTTATCTTGGATTTAGTAGGGAGCCCCCAGACTCCTCTTCCTGAGTTCAAATCTGGCCTTAGACACTTCCTAGTTGTGTGACTCTGGGCAAGTCACCTTACTCTATTTGCCTCAGTTTCCTCATCTGTAAAATGAGCTGGAGAAGGAAATAGCCAACCACTGTGGTATCTTTGCCAAGACCCTAAATAGGGTCAGGGAGAGTCAGATGTGACTGCAAATGACTCAACAACAAGTAAGGAACTCCTGGAGTTTTCTTGAGCAGGGGGCCCAAGTCTTAGGAATGTCACCTTGGCTGCTGGATGCAGGATGGTTTGGAGAGGAGAGACGTGGAGGCTGGGGTACCAATGAAGAGACTGTATTGCCAGGTGCTGTAAGGGATAACAAAGAAGACACAGCCTGGCCCTTAAGAAGTTTGAAGTAATAGGACTCCATGACCTGGTTCTGTTTTCAGTCAGGAAAAAACCTTTTCTTTCCCTCTACTTTATTTAGATAGGAAGAACACTGTGGTCCTGGCCCTTGTCTTCCTCCCCCCCTGACCTCCTGTAGAGATTGGACCAGATTGGCTTCTGAGATATCATCCAACTCTGAAATACTATGATTCTGTAAAGTGACTCATCCAAGGTCACACAGATTGTTAGGTATCAGCAGTGAGATTTGTTCCCAGGTTTCCTTGACTGTAAGTCCAGAATCCTTTCCACTATACCACCTGGCTTTTCAAAACAAGGGCCAGGGGGCCAGGAAAGAGAACCAAATCGCGGGTGTGCTGACTGCCAGGCCAGTCAGTACTCCTTACATCAGAGCCTGCCTACCTGCTTCTTCTCCCAACTATAGTGTTACCATACCCCTATGAAAAGGGGGATGATAGGGGGCAGCTGGGTGGTGTAGTGGATAAAGTACCAGCCCTGGATTCAGGAGGACCTGAATTCATCATCATCTTCATCTTCATCATCTTCATCATCTTCATCATCATCATCATCTTCTTCTTCTTCTTCTTCTTCTTCTTCTTCTTCCAATTGGGGTTAAGTGACTTGCCCAGGGTCACACAGCTAGTGTTAAGTGTCTGGGGCTGGATTTGAACTCAGGTCCTCCTGAATCCAGGGCCGGTGCTCTATCTACTGTGCCACCTAGCTGCCCCATTTATTACTATTAATAATAAATAGAGTCCACATTTCTATATTGAAGATGTGACCAAGGAGATTTGTTGAATGGGGGAAGGCTATCATTCAATATTCATTCTTTCATGGTCAGTTAAGTGCTGTGCTTACTGGGTTTACATCAGGTGCTAGGGTCCTGACCACTCTGTCCTTACATAATAATAATAATAATGATTTATTCTTAAGGGGAATAGTAATAGCTCATATTTCTATGGCTCCTTACCTCTAATCTAGTTAATTTAGTGAACATTCATTTCATGCCCACTATTCATCAGGCATATCCTGGGACCTGGGAATACTTGTTCCTTTCCTTTTCCCTTAAGAAACATGCGTGGCGCTGGAAGAAAAGTGTACATAGATAAATATATATAAAACATATAAAGTCAATGCACAAAGTAATTTCCGGGGCCTGGGAACACTGATCATTGAGGTGAGTTGTTTTCAGTCGTGTTTGACTCTATGATCCCTTTTTGGGGTTTTCTTGGCAGAGATACTGGAGGGGTTTGCCATTTTCTTCTTCAGTTCATTTTACAGATGAGGAAACTGAGGCAAACAGGGTTAAGAGACTTGCCCAGGATCACAAAGCCAGGAAGTGTCTGAGGCCAGATTTGAACCCAGGTCTTCTTGACTCCAGGCCTGGGGCTCTATCTGCTGCATCCCCTACCTGCCCCCATTGAGGTGATTAGGGATCAGGGAGAAGGACTCTCTGAATTAGAGTCTTGGAGGAAACCTCAGTGACCTCACTCATACCCAAAGGAGGTGTGGGTCTTGAGCTGAGCCATGAATAGGAAGTAGGTGAAGAGGGGGCAGTACATTTCAGGCTAGTGAGGAAAGCCAAGTCTCATAGGCAGGAATGAGGAATGACAAAGTGGGGCAATAGCCAAGAGTCAGTAAACAGTTTTTTTTTTTTTTTGGTGAGGCAATTGGGGTTAAGTGACTTGCCCAGGGTCACACAGCTAGTAAGTGTTAAGTGTCTGAGGCTGGATTTGAACTCAGGTCCTCCTGAATCCAGGGCTGGTGCTCTATCCACTGCGCCACCCAGCTGCCCTGTCAGTAAACATTTTTAAAGCACCTGCTGCATGCCTAGACACCCCTTAGTCCTGGGGATATGAATATGAAAAAAGACAGTCCTTGGCCTGGAGGAGCATATAGACTAATGGGGGAAGATAACATGCAAAAGGTAGTTAAGGGAGGAGAAAGACAGCTGCCCCGGGATAGGTCTGAACTGAGCTCCAGCCCGAAGTGGAGATTTGGAGTTCATGTCCCACCCTCCAATGGGAGAGGCTGAGGGCAGCGATCAAGTCAGACCTGATGGGGTCTTAGTGGATGTTGTTTATCCTGAGCTTCCTGGGGCCATGGTGGAGCAGTCAGTCAGAGAAGGGCCAGAGCAGTGCAGCCAGGTGAGAAATGTCAGCTAACACCCGCGTTCTTGTCACTGGGAATTGTTCTTGTTTTACAGGGGAGGCGATTGAGCCTCAGGGACTGGAAGTGACTTTCCCAAGACCATACAGCTAGAAAATAAGGAAGGAAGCAGAGGCAATTCTTGGATCCATGGTAGATGTCGATGTGGGGAGTGGTCCTAAGAGGTCAAGTCCCAGAGTTCTTAACCTCTTTTTGTGTCTCGAACCTATTCTGGCAGTGACTGGTGAAGCCTACATGGTTTTAAATACATAAAACAAAACACTCAGGATTACAAAGGAAGCCAAATAGTTATCAACATATTTAAATCAAACCCCAATTCACAGACCTCAGGTTTAAGAACCTCCGATATGTAGGTCAAACCTTTCAAAATTATCTGGCCTAGCCCTTAGGGCAGTTAAAGTTTTATTCCCATTTTGTAGATAAGGCTACTGAGGCCCAGAGAGATTACTGACACCTCTCTCTCTCTCTCTCTCTCTCTCTCTCTCTGAGGGTCAATGAGGGTTAAGTGACTTGCCCTGGGTCACACAGCTAGCATGTGTCAAGTGTCTGAGGCCACATTTGAACTCAGGTCCTCCTGAATCCAGGGCCGGTGCTTTATCTACTGTTCCACTAAGCTGCCCCAATGACTTCTCTTAAGAAAAGGCCTGGAAATTCAATTATGGAACGTAAAAGCCCCCAAGGTTGTTTTTTTTTTGGGTGGGTATGGGGGTGGAAGGGACAAACTCTGGTCTGGCCATTAGATGAACATTTATTGGGTTACTTTTATATATAGGGCATTGTGAAGGAAACACAAAGAACTATCCCTTCCCCCCTCCTCCCTGCCCCCTCTCCCTCCAGTTCAAGAAACATTAAAATTAGTTGGAGAAAGAAGACTAAGGTGGTATAAATCATACCCTTTCTTCTTGAGGATAAGCCGGTTGCCAAGTTGAGAGGATGAGAAGTTCAGGAGTTTGAGAAGCTCTTTATAAAACTATTGCCTGTTTATAGGTGGTGGTGGTGGTGGTGGTGGGGTTATATCAGGCTCTTAGCGCTGCACTTGATGTGTCTGGGGCATGATTTGACTCGCTCTACATCCAAATCCCTGTAATAACGAACTGCATGATTTCTAACGGGCTTTGCCATGCCAACGAGGGCAGGGTTTACTTTGTTCTACAGAGAGTTGCTGATTTTTCTTTTCCTTAACTTTTGGTCCCCCACCAGTTGCTGATAGGAAAGCATTTCCCCAAGTCCCAGTGCTTGTTGTAGTGAGAGCTGACCAGTGTAATTGCAGAAGTTCAGTGTGACCTGAGCAAACGTGGACTAGAGCTCCCCATCGAACCTAACCCAATGCTCTTATGGGCAGTGAGGATGGAGCAGCTCCCTTTGGGGTTGTATTGCAATTGGCAGCTTTTATGCAAGGGTTTCCACCTTCTTTCTCCATGACAGCTTGGCTCGTTTGTTCTCGGTCTGTCATTTGGTGCGTCCAGCCTTTAGACTTTGGTTTAGAATTCATCAGTGGAGAGAATGCCATCATCGGCTCCGGACGCCTCTGTGGGTGGTTTCACGGTCCTTGCTATTTCCTGCCGTTTGCTTTGAAGTAGATCGAGTTGGACACCCAGGATTGAAAGTCCAGGTGACAAGAGAAAGGGACAGGAAAATTGGGTTAGGCCTCAAGATCAAGTCCATACTGTTTTCTTTTCAGGTTGAGTATCAAGGGAGTTGGGACACAGTTAAGCAGTTGAGTAGAGAAATGGTGTGCTATAATTCTGGCCCATGTATTTTTCTAGGACATGGAGGTGGAGAGGAGGTTAAGATGGCTGTTTGGCTCTAAATGCTAATTCTTTGTGGTTGCTGGTGGAATCTTACTGTAGTACATGTGTGAGCATGCCTCTCTGTTTCCCAAAACACCTTCAGTGGCTCCCCAGTGCTTACCTTAGAGAAGCAGTGGGGTATAGTGAGTGACTCAAATGTTGACTGTGGTGTCAGGAAGACCTGGACTCCAATCCCATCTCTGGCATCCAATCAAGTCTCTTCACTTCTGAACCTCAATTTCCTCCTTTATGGAAAGGGACCACAAAAATACCTAGAGTACCTAGCTCACAGCAATGTTATGAGGATCAACTAAAATAACATACAAATGAAACACTATATAAATGTCAACTATTATTATTCCCAAATGATTCCCGGCAATCAAGCCCTCAACAATCTGGCTCACCCCTACCTTTCCAGCTTTCCTTGTGCCACTTCCCATCTATTCATCAGCTATCCTGGGCTCTCTGCCATTCCCGTTTCTTCCTGCCTCTTTGTTCACACTGTGCCTTCTGCATTCCTTGAACAGACTCCCTGCCTGTCGAAATCTAGCTCAGGTGCCATCTTTCCCTGCCCTCTCCAGTGGAAGGGATCTGTTTCTCCTTAATCTTTCAACCAGGGTGAGGAGAAGTGACTTCTCCTTCAGGCCTTCCAGTTGTCTGGAATGGGGTGAATAGGAGATTCAGAGAGGGCCACAGAGCTGGGGTTGGATGCTGGGAGTCGGCTTCCAATCCAGTGCCCTCCATTATACCACACTGCCTTAACATGGAAGTCATGGCATGTAGTGAGGGGCCAAGGGCTTGGGGACATGGTGACTCTTCCCATTAAATCCTGGTGGCTTACAGCAATGATGACCCATTTTTCCCTAGAGAAAGAACTCAAGATTCATGCTTTTCTTTCCATTTTAAGAGCTCTGGGGAGCAGTGATATTTCTTTGGGTATTGATTTAATCTTTGGCTTGAATCTCTGGTTCACTGTGTCTGCATCGATATTTTTTTGATGAAACAGCAGAACACGGAACCTTGTTCTCCTTTTCTGCATTGTCTGGGGTCAGCATCACTTCCCCAGTGAGGAGCCACCTGGAGGATGATAAACTGCATTTAGTGTGGAGAGCTCCAAACATTAAAGAGAAAGTCATATGGGCAATGATGAGACATTTATTCCCTGTTCTATAACATAAAACTTGACTAGTGGGAAAATCTTTGGCAGTGAAAGGTATGTTCTGATTAACTGAATTTTCTGAATATTACTATCGATGGCACTACCATGTCCTCCCACAATTCCTCAACTTCCTGATCTCTCAAAACTGCCCTCCCAACCCCCAGTGTCCAGTCTGTTGCCAAGTCTCGATTTTTACCTTCACGACGTCCTTTATATATCCTATTCTTTCTGCTCACATAACTACCATCCTGAGGCTGGTCTTCATGGTCTCCCTGCCCCAGGTCTCTCCCACTCAGGCAGGCACATTAATCTTCCTAAGACACAGGTCTGACCATGTCACACACACCTCCATTCTGTAAACTCCAGTTCTTCCTTATCACCGCCAGGATCAAATGTCAAATCCTCTTACTTTCAAAGCCCTTCATTCTCTAACACCCCCTCCCCACCCCCAGCCTTTCCTATACCTCCCTCCTCCACATCTATTCCATGATCCAGTGACACAGGCCTCTTGGCTGTTCCTCCAAGATATCTCAGCTCTGGGCATTTTCACTGACTGTCCCCCATACCTGGAATTCTCTCCCTCCTTATCCTCACCTCTGGGCTTCTTCCAAGTCTTAGTGAAAATCTCACTTCCTATAAGAAGCCTTTCCTGATTCTCCTTAATACTAGGGCCTACCCTCTGCTGACTCTCTCTCCTTTGCTGATGATCTCTGATGGTTTGTATCTTGTTTGTTTGTATATAGCTGTTTGCATCTTGTCTCTGCTAGTAGAGGCACCCTTTGAGAACAGGGATTGTCTTTTGCCTTTCTTTGTATCTGTAGCACTCTTTCCTTCCTTCCTTCCTTCCTTCCTTCCTTCCTTCCTTCCTTCCTTCCTTCCTTCCTTCCTTCCTTCCTTCCTTCCTTCCTTCCTTCCTTCCTTCCTTCCTTCCTTCCTTCCTTCCTTCCTTCCTTCCTTCCTTCCTTCCTTCCTTCCTTCCTTCCTTCCCTCCCTCCCTCCTTCCCTTCCTTCTTCTTCTCTTCCTTTTCCTTCCTCCTGTATCCCCCCCTCCCCCCACCAAATCAGGGCATTCCTTAGGTAGAAATGGCAAATAGTCCTGAATTTGTGTTGCTCAAGAAGTCATTCAGAAGGATTTATAATCCTAAGACTCTTGAGTAAATTTACCCCAGAGTTCTCTGAACCCTAAATTTCTTCATCAGTAATACAAGAGGTTTGGATTATAGATGACACTAATGTTCTTTTCAGCTTCAAATTTTGTGATTCTTTAAGAAATCGCTGGTACAAGATTATATTCCCATCCTTCTAGTTTCTTGTGTCCCCTTTAATCTGGTTGATATTCTACTCCCTTTCTTTTCCCTGTATCTAAAGTCCTAGGTGGTTGTAAGCTGAGGGGGAGAGCAGAATAGAGAATGAGGAGAATGACAAAATACCTTAGCACAGTCACTTGCCCACAATAGATAACTCAACAAATTTTCTATTTGCATCGAAGGGGAAGAGCTACAGCCTTGGCCAGTTCTGCTAATGGTTTGTCCAAACCCTTGGGGCAATGAGTGAGAGCTTTCTAGTTGCTGTCCTGGTAACAAGTGACTTCATTGGCTTCCCTTTGTCCTCAACCTCTCTGGTGCCTCCTTTGTTCATTGTCCACCAAGTCTATTCACTTTCCTTGTCTGTCAAATGATATTGTTGGACGGGGCGATCTCTAAGGTCCCTGCCGGCTCCAAAATCATATGGGTCTGTGTTTAGGCAGAATTGCAGAGCCAGACCAATCCCCTCCTTTCAGAGGTGGGGGTAACTGAGGCACAAGGACGTATGAAGTTCTTTGCCTAAATTTTCAGTTTGGATCTGTAATGCAGTGTGGAATCATCCTAATGGAGACTGTGGTTTTATAGTTCTGCCTTTTTTGGGAGATCTTTCAAAAGAGAGAAGAGAGTTCATTTTCTGGGATGGCCTGAGTTGCAGTCCTGACTGGAATCAGGATAGAATACTCAAAGATCCTTCCACTCACTGGATTGAAGAGTGTGTGTTGGAGAGTAAGGTGTAAGAAGTCTGGAAAGGCAGAAGGGGGCCATGGTGTTTTGTTTTTGTTTTTGTTTTTTTTTTAGTGAGGCAATTGGGGTTAAGTGACTTGCCCAGGGTCACACAGCTAGTAAGCGTTAAGTGTCTGAGGCTGGATTTGAACTCAGGTACTCCTGACTCCAGGGCCAGTGCTCCATCCACTGCGCCACTGCTGACCTGGGGGCCATGTTTTAAGGGCTTTGAATGCCAAGCAGAGCATTTTATATCTTATCTTGGAGATAATAGGGAGCCACTGGAGCTTAAGGAGTGGGGTGTGTATGCATTAGGATCAGACCGGTGCTTATAGTTTTAGTGGCTGAATGGAAGACAGATGGGAGTGGAGAGAGAGACTTGAGGCAGGCAGACCCACCAGCAGGTTCTTGTACTAATCCAGGTATGAGGTGATGAGGGTGTCGACCAGGGTTGGGGAAATGTCAGAGATGAGGCGGAAGCATATTCAGGAGGTGCTGCGAAGGTGAAATCAACAGGCCCTGGCCACAGCTTGGAGATGGGGGGTGAGAGAGAGTGAGGGGTCCAGGATGATGTGTGGGTTGGGAGCCTGAGCCATGGGAAGATGGTGTTGCCCTCCATAGTAATAAGGAAGGTAGAAGAGGGGGAAGAGTTGGGGGAAAGATTTAGAAATGTTGAGTTTAATAGTCTACCATGCATCCAGTTTGACATGTTTGAAAGGCAATTTGAGATGTGAGATTGGAGGTCAGCAGAGGAGTTGGCAGATTTGAGAATCATTAGCATGGAGTTGGTAACTAAATCCACTGTTGTTTTGTCCTTCATTCTCGAAGAGGACCATGATATTGGGGTGATGTCATGACTTGCAGTGAATTGGATTTAAGTGAGGGAGGGCTGTGCAAGGTCACCAGCCTCACTCTCTCCTCCCATCTGGGCCCAGTGGCAAGATATACATCAGGATGACTGGAGATGACCTCATGTGTTTAGGCAGTCAGGGTTAAGTGACTTGTCCAGGGTCACACAGCTAGTAAGTGTCAAGTGTCTGAGGCCAAATTTGAACTCAGGTCCTCCTAACTCCAGGGCTTGTGCTCTATCCACTGTGTCACCTAGATTAAATCCACTGGAGCTGTTGAGATCAGCAAGTGAAGCAGTATGGAAGGAGAAGAGAAGAGAGCCCCTGACAGAAACCTGAGAGACACTTATGATTAAAGGGTGTCTTTTGGAAGAGAATACAGCAAAAGAGACAGAGGAGAGGTCAGCAGCTAGGAGGAAAACCAGGAGAGAGTATCAAGGAGAAAGAGGGTGATCCACAGTGTCAGAGGCTACAGAGAGATCAGGGAGAATGAGGACTGAGAAAAGGCCATTGGAGTCAGCACCGAAGAGGTTACTGGTAACTTTAGAGAGTGATTTCAGTGGAATGAGAAGGTTGGAAGCCTGACTGATGCTAAGAGGTTAAGAAGAGAGAGAGAGGAGAGAAGTAGATGTTTATGGCCTTCTCAAGGAGTTTAGTCCAAAAGGGTAGAAGAGATTAGGACTATAGTCAATGGGGTTGGATGGATCTAGTAAGGGTTTTTTGAGGGTGATGGAGACATGGGCGTGTTTGTAGGCAGTAGGCAAGGGGCTGGTAGAGAGGGAGACTGAAAGTAAGTGATAGACAGGGGTCCATCTGTTGGTGGAGACAGGATGGAATGAGATTGCTTGAGCAGGTAGAGGGGTTAGCCTGGGTAAGGAGTAGGGCCACCTCATCACGTGAGATGGGAGTGTGTGTGAAGGGGTAGATGGTGGTGGAAGGCATCTGAGAGACAGGAGATGGGGAGAGAAGGGAGGGAGCTTATGGGAAATGGCCTCGATTTTGGGAAGATTCTCAGCTGAGGGGGTGGTGAGGGGGAACCACGGAGAGGTTTGAGGAGGAATGAAAAAATCTGGAAGAGCCTCTGTGGAGAGGGAGGGGGATAGTGAGTTGATAAGGGGGCGGGTAGTAGGATTGCCTTGCAGCAGGGAGGACCCGGTTGAAGTGGTGTAACATAAATATACAGTGGACCCAGTCAGAACAGTTGGGTGATTTTTCTTCATCTCTCTTCAGTAGCACGCGTCATGTGTGTAGAAGCAAAGGTGGTGAATTGTGGGAGTGATCCAAGGCTTGGCAGGGATATCAGTGATAGGAGGGCTAGGGAATCTATGGAGGAGGAGGAAAACAGTGGAGGGTTGAATTGACTCACCAAAGAACCAAAATGGGGAGAAAAGGAGAGTGGCTTGTACAGGGGACTGACTCAGATGAAATTTGTTCTGGTTTCGCACCTGGATTTGGCTTCTTTATTACTGAGGCTGAAGAGCGCAAGTGCACCTTGGGTGGTCTCAGGTAAAATTCTTGGGGAGGAATGTTTCTCTGAATGCTCATTTGATACAGAATGCCAGTTGTGGGGTTTTTGGAGGTGGGTGGGAAGTGGGGGCGTGGTGCGCATCAGGAGAGAGGGCGGATTGTTGGAGGTTAAAAAAGACCTTATGCTCTCTGGCCTGTGGGAAGGAGGTACGTGCTGCAGGCCTGACATCTGCTCTGTCAGGCTCTGGTGTGGGTGGAGGCCGTGCAGTAGCCATCTCGGAAAGACGTTGCCAAGAATGAGGGGCTATAAGGAAGTCCACAGTTCATCATTACTTTTCTGCAGCTGGAAGCCAAGCTGGCTCAGCGGGTGCGTGTGGACAGGGGGAGGGTTACTGAGAACCTGCTAGGGTTTGGGTTCCGGCCTGGACTTGTAAGAAGGGCCACCCCATTCTTTGTGAGTCGTGTGATTTGAGAAGGGTTTTTGAAAAAAACAATCGAGTGGCTGGTATACGTTAGATGCCGAGTGCCAGTTTTTATAGAGTGGTATCAAGATGGTCTAGTAGGAAGATCAGTGGACTTGGGGGTCAGAATCCATCAGTCAGGTCGAGTCCCTGGCACTGCCCCCTATGCTGCCCCCCCCCACCACTGCCCCAATGGCTGTGTGAGCCGGGGCTAGTTGCGAAACTTCTGTGGGCCCCGTTTGCCCATCTTCAGGGTGAGAAGGTCAGACCAGATGTTCTCTAGATTACTGCAGAGAGCAAATACCTTAATCTCTGCTACTGGGCACCTGGTGCTAGGGACTTCAAAGGTCATCTCTTCTGACCCACCTCATTTTACAGATGAGGAACCAAGGGAAAGGTCATGCAGTCAGGTCCCCTCATTCTATACCCCAGGAAATTAGGGCCTAGGGAGGTTAAAGGATTGGTCCAGTATCACTTAGGCAGTGTTAGAAGTGGTATGTGAACCCAGGTCTTATGATTCCAGGAGAGGGAAGGGAATAAGCATTTACATAGTGCTTACTATGTGCCAGGCACTTTGCTCAGCACTGATACAACATAGTAGGGCAGCTAGGTGGTACAGTGGAAAGTGTGCCTGGCCTGAGTTCAAATCCAGCCTCATTCAGTTTTCTCATTTCTAAAATGAGCTGGAGAAGGAAATGGTGATCTACTTTGGTATCTTTGCCAAGAAAACCCTAAAAGGAGTCACGAAATGTTGGGCAGGACTAGAAAAAGACTAAACAAAAGCAACACATATAAAACATTATGTTATGTGATCTTTACAAGAACTTTTTGAGGTAGGTGCTGTTATAACTCCCCATTTTACAGTTGAGAAAACTGAGGCAAATAGAATCAGAATTTGAACTCAGGTCTTCCTCACTCCATGCCTAGTACTCTTTCTGGTCTTCCTATTGTACTACTTGGCTAAGGATGCTCAGAGCCAGGATTTGAACTAAGCTTCTTTGACTCTAAATCCAGCATTTGTTGTTTTTGTTGTTGTTGTTTGTATCTTTGGGCACATAGTAGGTGCTTAATAAACTTGTTAGATTTCCACTGCTCTGTGATGGGGGTTGAGGATGGTTGAGTTCTGAAAGGGTCACTCGGTGGCACTGAATGAAAATGAGCTACTTCATGTTTTTGCTGGGTCCCACCTCTTCCATGGATTCTTCTCTGAATCTTACAGAAAACCTGGTGCCGCAACCCCCCCCCCCCCCCCCGCTCCCTTCCTCCCCCAACTCTTCTCATAGCATTTAGTCCTGGTCTCTCTTTTGCCCATTTCATTCTCCCCTATGCCGACTTTATTCTCCCTTCTGTCATAATTGCTTTTAAACATCTTACCCTGATGAGACTGTAAATTCCTTGAGAGCAGGGCCTGTGTCAGATCTGTCTCTGGGTGGCCAGGACCCAAGTACAGGGCCTGACACACAGTAGGTGCTTAGCAAGTATTGCTGACTCGCTGGAGGGAGGGGTTGCAGAGGTGGGAGGCATGGGACAGGACAGCCTTGGCTCCAGGTCCCAGGCTGGCCTTGGCCCCGAGATGGCTAGACCACAGCTCAGATAGCCTGGAAACCATTTTCTCTTGTGTCTTCTGAATCTCCTGCCTTTCTGCCTGCCTGCCTGCCTGGTGGGTGGGGCCCCTTCCATTCCTGCATGAACCCAAGGCAGTTTCCTGACTTCCTGATCGTGCCTCGTCATGCCCATCATTTCTGCCTCCCTGAAGCCCGGCCCTCCTTCCTGTTGGGGCTCCGCATGAGGCCTGGGCCCAGCACACCGCAGAACATGTTCAGTGCTTGGAAAGCAACTTCAGCGGCCTGTGTTGGGAAAGACCTGAGCTCTGTGGGTCTGGTCTTTGGGATGGGAGAGGGGGGAGAACAGGGCTCTACTAAGAAGCTCCAGATGGAAGATTTGGGGATATGGAACCGCGGGGAGCTGACGGCGCAAAAACATGTGTGGAATGCGCCTGTTTTGATAAATGGGCTATTTTTAGGTTGTAGAAAAGGAGCAGTTTCATCAGGGCAGTGGAATCTTGCAGCAGTGTTTGTAACCTAAACTAATCAGCTTCAGCTCTGCCGGAGGAGGGTCAGGTGGCCTGCTCATTTCCTCCTAACCTTTGGTACCAGCTGGGTTAACTCCTTCAGGCCAGCAGCTGTTGTGGCCAGGCCTTTTTCTGGCCCATCGCCCTGGGAACCACATGCTGCAAGGCCTTCTGGGGACCAAGTGGCTGGTGCCCCAGGGATGGAATGAGGTCTTTGCATTATTGATGAACAGGGCTATGGAAGGAAATCCGGGGTGTGTGTGTGTGTGTGTGTGTGTGTGTGTGTGTGTGTAAGGAGCCCTGGGCTTAGAGACAGAGGACCCGAGTTTGTATCCCATCTGTGTAATTTCCCACGTGTGGTCTTTTCCCTTATCCTCTCCTAATTTCCTCCTCTGTAAGTGAGATGAAGGAGCTGGGTAAAACTACATGATACTTTGTGATTAGCGCAGTGCCTGGTACTTCATAAGTGTGATAGATGCTTGTCTGTCCACTGATGGATTGATGGGTGATGATTTCTTTTTCTTTTTCTTTTTCTTTTTCTTTTTTTTTTAGTGAGGCAATTGGGGTTAAGTGACTTGCCCAGGGTCACACAGCTAGTAAGTGTCAAGTGTCTGAGGTCGGGTTTGAACTCAGGTCCTCCTGACTTCAGGGCCGGTGCTCTATCCACTGTGCCACCTAGCTGCCCCTGGATGATGATTTCTAAGGTCAAAATCCTGTTGTGCTATGACTTCCCTCACCTGGGTGCTGGAGCCTTGTGCATTCCTGCCCTCCATTCCCCTCTTGCTCTTTGCCACTGTCACATTATTCATGAGAGTCTTGTCCTGCCTTCCAGTCTGTTTCTTAGTGTTCTGAAGCCCTTGGTCTGTTAATACTGACTTGCTGCTCCCCCTCCTAGCACCTTATGGGAAATATAAGTGAAACAGGAGGATTTGGAGGTTAGAATGGAATGCAAGAGGCAGGAGAGACTTCAAACCAAACCAAACCAAACCCCGAAGGAGAAACACAGACAAGTGCAAACGAATATGTCCTGCACATAGCTCCCACCCTGTGTTTGGAGGGGCTGTGTGGTCATTTGTGTTTACAGCTTCCTGCTGGGGCAGGTCTGCCTCCTAAATATTTCTGTAATGCTTCTTCCCACACAGTGATGATGTGCTGTTAGCAGGCAGCTTGTGGGGGTGTGGCAATTTGCAGCCCCAGGGGTCCTTCTCTCTAGGGTGGCCCTGTTTTGTGTCCAAGAAAGACTCATTTGGAGTGATTTCTTGGGAAACCTGAAAGAGGCCAACTTTGGCCAAGCAGCCAAGATGTAGTAGTGACTGACGGAACTTGGCCAGCTCAGGGGGAAGCGGGGTGGTCAGGGTGTTGTGTGTGTGGGATGGGTTCTTGTTCTCCATCTCCTGAGCATTGCAGATAGAGCCCCCCCCTTTTCAGGTGACTTTCTGCTGGTCTTAGTTCATTGGCTTCCCTGGATAAATATGCAGGCCCCTGGTGGGCAGTAATTGTTTTTGGTTCTGTCTTTGTATTTTCAGCAGCTAGCCCAGTGCCTGGGCCTGTGATTTTATCAATATCAGGAATTCCTGGATGTGAAAACTCTCTCTCTCCAAGTAGGTCAGCCAGAGCCTTTTCTACCTCTTACATTCTTAAAGCCTTGCTTAGAGCTCTTGGGAGGGGTTCCCCTAGAGCCACCCAGCCAGTATGTGGGACCAGGTCTGCCTCCCCCCCCCCAAAAAAAATAGGCAGATGAAATGAGTTCAAGGGGAATGATAGTTGGGTATGAGTTTCAGGATGATGATTTGTCTTTTTTTTTGGTGAGGCAGTTGGGGTTATGTGACTCGCCCAGGGTCACACAGATAGTAAGTGTCAAGTGTCTGAGGCCGGATTTGAACTCAGGTCCTCCTGAATCCAGGGCCAGAGCTCTATCCACTGTGCCACCCAGCTGCCCCTCCCTTAGTGAGTTTTTAAAGAATTGTTTGTAAATTGTTTGATTGGAAATCATCTAGTTCTAGGCCAACTCCCACCTTGTTTTACAGATCAGGAAACTGGGGCCCAGAAAGGTGAGGTGACTTGGCCAGAGGGAGACAGGCGGCACAGAGCGGACTTTGAGCCCCAGACCTGATGCTGATGAAGTTGGAAGGACAAGCCAGTTCAGTGAAGGCTGATGACAACTGCCATGGCTATAGAGCCCTCCCCTTGACTGCGCCTTATGAAGTAGCTGGTGCGAGTGTTATTCTACCCATTTTATAGATGGTCCACAGAGAGGTTAAGTGACTTTCCCTAGGGTTTCACTAATAAGTTTAGCAAAAGTTTAACAAAACTAGGGTTTTTCTAGGAAGTATGAGAGCTGGGCAGGTGGCATTTACAGACCCCTTTCACATCTTCCTACTTCAGACTCATCCCTTCATCCCTGCGCTATTGTCAAAATTGCCTCCTATTGGCTTCCCTGTCTCTGGTCTCTCTCCACACAGTTTCCAAGTAATCTTTTTTTTTTGGGGGGGGGGGAGGCGAGGCAAACAGGGTTAAATGACTTGACCAGGGTCATACAACTAGTAAGTATCTTAGGCTAGATTTGAACTCAGATCTTCCTGTTCACTGTTACCACCTAACTGCCTCAGCTTCCAAATAATCTTAAGCACAGGTTGGACCCTCTTATTCCTCTCTGTTCAGAAGTCTTCAGATGCTTCTTCTTGCTTCTAGGATGCTAGCATTTAAAGCCCTTCCTGGCCTGGTGCTGGCCTAACTTTCCATGTTTAGTGAATATTACTCCCTTTCATTCTCTCTGTGTTCAGGCCAAACTGACCTATCTGCAATTTCCTGAACACTGAATTGGGTCTCCTTATCTGTGTCCCTAGAAAAGCCCCCTCCCCCATCACTGCAGCTTTGCTGGAAGCTTGTCCTCACCTCCCTGACTGTTACTATTTTCTCTATCCTAAAATTATATTGCATTTATTTATTAGTAAGCATCATTTATGCCCAGGCCTAGAATGGAAGCTCTCTGTGGGCAAGAATCATGTTTATACATCCCTGAATACCGTGCACATTGCACATGCCTAATAAATATATAAATGGAACTGAATCTGCATATTGTTTATTCCCTGCAAAAAAACCGATTTCATTTCCATTTGTCTTGATCCTCACAGTAGGCTTGAGAAATATGTAGGGCAAATTTTGTTATTTCCATTTTACTGATGAGGAAACTTGAGGCTGGAAATTGAGGATCAAAAGATGGGCGTTGGAAAGTACCTTACCATTTAGCAGAGTCCCTTAACTTTATTGATGTCTGGAAAGGTTAATGACTTGCCCAGAGTCCTAGCACTTTGTAAGTAGCAGAGCCCATATTCAGATCCTGATCTTAGACCCCACGTGCCCTTTTTTATTATTCCCCACTGCTTGGTCATGATTACAAAGCCATGGAACTAGGCTCTTCTGACCAAGGTCCAACAGCTCTTAACCCTTTCTTTGTTGACTCTCATTGATGGGAAAGAAAGATGGCGGTAACAATAGTGTCCTCTTCTCCCTTTTGGAATGCTTCAGGGGCCTCAGATGGGCACAGATAGTTGTTCTTTGAGTTGTGGCTGCCCCCTGTCAATATTCTCAGCCCAGTTTCCACTGTACCCGTTACGAGACTTTCCTTAACCCAGGGTTAGATTACAGAAGAAGACTAATTAACCAGAGGCTCAAGGAATCTGACCAAGAGGGACATATTAGGACCTGTTCCCTGATAGGGAAGTTCTTCATTGATAAGAAGCAGATATTTATTATGAGATTCTCCAGCTGAGCAAAGTTGGAAATTAGAAAACAGGTCACAGTACCCCAGCAGCTTTATTCTTCATGAGAGAGGAACTTTAAAGGGATTAAGAAATTAAGAAATGAAGTCTGTGTGGTATATAAGGAGGAAATATTATGAAGGAAGCTGGAGTGTACTTGAACACAGCCTATAATTAAAGGAGAACTGGATTGGTTTCCCATGAGGAAGAAGACAGCCTTGGGTTGATTGCTCTAAGAGAATACCATGGGCCTTCGCTTAATAACCTTCATTCTGCTCCCTCTTGGGGGTAGGTTGTACTCCTGGCCTTGTCAAGTCATGTAAAAGTAAGTTCCCAGTAGACTTTTTATGAGCTAGAGAGAGATGGTTTGATTCGCATTGGAGTGGACTGAGGTGGGGAGAAGCTGCACTGTGCACAGAGGACTAAAAATTTAGGGTTGGTGGGTAGAAACTTGAATAGGTCTGACATATACCTGGAGAGAGGTTTTATAATACCATGGAATGGTAGTGGGTCAGAGATGGACCTTAGGCTGGATGGGACCTTAGAACACTGTATGTTATAATACAGAAAGTCGCATCTAGAAGGGACTTCCAGCACAGAATATGAGTGTGGGAAGGGACCATAATTATTGAGTCTGGACAGCCTCGATTGAGAAATGTGTTGCCCAAGCTCAGAGAAGACAGGTGATTGCTGAAAGTCATAGAATGAGGTTATGGCAGCATCAGGATTAGCACCCAACTCTCCTGACTCCCAGGTGGCTGCTCAGGCATTTGGTAGCCGGTATTTGTTGTGCCCCTGTGTAATGATGACCTTTCTGTGGATCAGCTGCCGCCTTCTCTGCCAGATCTTTGTTCTGCCGAGGAGCATCAGTTCTCTTTCAGCACCATGGGCTCCTCATCCCCTCTAGGATCAAGTACAAGCCTCTTAGTTGGGCACAGAAAGCCCCTCACAATCTGACTCCAATCCTACCTTTCCATTCTTACGACATCGTTTTTCTTTTACACAGAGTCTAGCCAAATTGGCCGCCGTGCTGTTCCTCACACGGCGCTTCCATCTCCTTTGCCTTGAGTGGGTCTCATGCCTCATCTCCATCTCTCATAGAATCCCTAGCTTCCTTCCTTTAGTCAGTCTTTCCCAACTCTTTGTGACTCTTCTTGGGGTTTTCCTGGCAAAGATATGGGCAATAGTTTGCCATTTCCTTCTCCAGCTGATTTGACAGATGAGAAAATGGAGGCAAACAGGGTGAAGTGACTTGCCCAGCCAGTCACTCATACAGTTAGTAAGTGTCAGGCCAGATTTGAACTCAGCAAGATGAATCTTCCTGACTCCAGGTCTGGCTCTACCCACTGAGCCACCTAGCTTCTTTGCAAGCCCAGTTCAAATATCATATGAGGTCCTTCTAGAAGCCAGTGTCTTCCCCTCCCCAAATTCCCTTGTAATATACTTTGTGTACATTTTGTAAATACTTAAATGTACATGCTGTTTCCTCTAATAGAGTGTAACCACACAGAGGTCAGGAAGTGTTCAAAATTTTCTTTCTGTCTTTGTATCTCTGGTACCTAGATATTTGGGGCAGCTAGGCAGTGCAGTGAATAGAGCGCTGGGCCTGAAGTCAGGAAGATGAGGTCAAATCCAGTTTCAGACACACTTACTAACTGTGTGAACCCCAGGCAAATGATTTAAACCCAATTTACCTCAGTTCCTCATCTGTAAAATGGGGGCACACTGGAGAAGAAAATGACAAACCACTTCATTATCTTTGCTAGCAAAGAGTTGAACATGATTGAATGCCTGAATAACAGCAATATGTCTAGTACCTAGTATGCTTCCTAGCACATAGTAGGTGCTTAATATATGCTTGTTGATTGAAGATGATATTTTTCATTAAACCAGTGCTAATTAAGAGTTAATTAGTAATGGGTTGACAAGGGATGGATAACTTTGATCTTACTAGGAGAGGTGACCTAGTGTGAATAATTTCAATTCAACCCAATCTAGGAAGCATTTAAAAAACACCTACTGTATAAAGGGGACTATGCTATGAATTGGAGGTATACAAGAAAAAAAACTAAAGCTTGTCCCCCCCCCCCCCCCAGCCTCCCAAGTTAATTGAATTACAATAGATTAGTTAACTAGCCTTGAAGGCTTACTCTGTGCTCAACACTTGCACTTCCAGGGTACAAGAGAAGTGTGAGATACTCCTTGCCCATAAGGGGGTTTATGATTTAATTAAGGAAGCAAGCAATAACCAAACAAAAAATGCATGATAGGAGCAAATAATAAAGTGTAGAATTGCATGGTATAGGCAATTAGCATGATAGATAATAAGGTACTAATTTTTCAGTGACATGCAGCTTGGCATGGTGGATAGCAGGCAGACTTTGGAGTTAGAAAGATGTGTTCAAATTCTGCCTCTGATGACACAATAGCTATGTGACCATGGGCTTTATGAAGGTAACTTTCTAAGACAAGAGTTCTTAAACCATTTTTATGTCCTGGACCACCTTGGCTATCTGATGAAGCCTAATGGACCCCTTTTCAGAATAATGTTTTTAAATGCATAAAATGAAATACATCAGAAATACAAAGGAAACCAATTATGTTGAAACTCACTTACCAATAAGCAAGTTCACAAGGTTAAGGTTAAGAACCTCTGAGTTCCTACACTGATAAAATCTAAGGTTCAGATTCCCCTCAAAACTGTGCATTCCAGACAACACAGACAAAAGGAGTGAGAAGAGAGATCCCTTGTTAGGCGGTTAAAAGAGAAGGGTTATGGGAGGTGGGCTGGGGAGGAACTTGAGCAGGCAAAAATGGGTAGTGTATGTATTGGTTTTGGGGGTTTTTTTGGTTGGGCAGTGAGGGCTAAGTGACTTGCCCAAGGTCACATAGCTAGTAAGTGTTAGGTGTCTGAGGCTGGATTTGAACTCAGGTCCTCCTGACTCCAGGCCTTTCTGTCCTCCACAATCTCTCCAAGTCTGTCCAAACTCCTGTTCATTGCTTCCATGATGCTTTCAATCCATCTCATTCTCTGCCACCCCCTTTTCCTTTTGCCTTCAATCTTTCCCAACATCAAGGTCTTTTCCAACAAGTCCTGTCTTTTCATTTTGTGGCCAAAGTGTTTAAGATTCAACATTAGTATTTGACCTCCCGGTGAATATCCTGAATTGATTTCTTTAAGTATTGGCTGATTTGATCTCCTTGCTGTCTGTCCAAGGGACTCTCAAAAGTCTTCTCCAGCCCCACAAGTTGAAATCATTGATTCTGCGGCGTTTGGCTTTCCTTATCCTCAAACTCTCACGGCCATACATTGCTACTGGAAAAACCAGAGCTTTGACTATGTGCACCTTTGTCAGCAAGGATCTGATGCCTCTGCTTTTTAGCCTGTTGACCAGATTTGCTAGAGCTTTCCTTTCAAGGAACAAGTATCTTCTAATTTCACGGCTATAGTCGCCATCTGCAGTGATCTTTGAGCCTGAGAATATAAACTCTGACCCTGCTCCCATTTCTTCTCCCTCTGTTTGCCGGGAAGTGATGGGACCAGTTGCCAAGATCTTGGTTTTTTTTGATGTTAAGCTTCAAGCCAGCTTTTGTACTCACAATCTTTCACCCTCATCTCCATCGGAGTGGAATCATCTGCATATCCGAGATTGGTAATATTTCTCCTGGCAACCTTAATTCTGGCTTTTGATTCATCCAGCCTGGCATTTTGCATGATGTGCTCTGCATTTCAGTTAAATAAACAAAGTGACAATATACAGCCTCATTGTACTCCTTTCCCAATCTTAAACCAATCAGTTGTTCCATGTATGGTTTGAACTGTTGCTTCTTGATGAGTTAGACAAACATTGCCAACCTCCATCAGGTTATAAATAGCCACACCTGTAGCAAAGTAGGTTTCTCATACCTAAGACACTGACTTGATAGTTTATTGTTCACCAGAACTTTTTATTTGTTTGTTTGTTTTCTGCAGGACAGTGAGGGTTAAGTGACTAGCCCAGGGTCATACAGCTAGTGTTAAGTGTCTGAGGCTGGATTTGAACTCAGGTCCTCCTGAATCCAGGGCTGCTACTTTATCCACTGTGCCACCTAGCTGCCCACACCAGAACTTTTATAAGGAATTGATAAGATGACCAGAGGAAGAAGGAACCCTTTAAAGAAAGCCTTTAGGTCACCACAGGAAGACAGAGACTTCATTGGGCTCCTTCCAAAGCCCCTCTTTGAAACAAGTGCAGAATCTCAGCCACCTCTTCATTTCCCACCAGCGTGTGTGGTTGGTTTCAACTCCACCATCACTCTGCCCCGTGCACTGGGTACCCTCTGGCAGTTTTCTTTTGTGTATTATATTTTCTCCACAAGATCGTAAGCTCTTTGAGGACAGGCAGGGACTAGCTTTCTTATCCGTACAGTGTCTGGTATGGAGTAGGCTATTGTCAGATAGGTCCAAAGCAGTACAAAGACACTCTCAGGGTCTTTCTGAAGAACTTGGGAGAAGTCGGCACAGGACTACCCAGGTGATGTGCTCTATAAGCAGAATCGTGGGATGCACAAATCTAGAGACATCAATCTCTATTCCAAATGTTCAGGCTGACTCTTTGTGCCTGACTGGCGGTAGAGCCTTCTGAGCTCCTATTGAACTGAACACACTGTACCTTGATCCAACATCGTGATGTCATTGGTTCTCTTGGAGTCCGAAGGACGAACAACAGTAGGCTATTAATAAATGTTTATTGTTTTTTTTTTAATTGTTGTTCTTGGTACTTGTTCTAGTAAAGGCTCAGTTCTATCCCCGGCCCCACCCTCGATCCCACATACCCTTTCTATTCCTGATCACTCCCGATCCTGCTGATTTAGGATTTCATACCAGAAGGGGCCTTAGAGACCTTGACCAACTCCCTCATTTTATATAGATGGGAAAATTGAGACCCAGAGAGGGGAATGATCTGCCCAAAGTCACTTGGCTTGTCAGCAGCAGAGTAGGGATTTTAACTCAGATTCTCTGACTCAACCATCAGCAAACATTTATGAAGTCCCATGCTGCACTCTAGGACTTACTCAAAGCATTGGGGGGTGACGGGGGGGGGGGGGGGGGGAGGGGGACAACTTGGAACGTATTGGAGCCAAAGAAAGGCAATAATCATCGTGCCGCTGTTTTCTCCTCTGTGAAATGGGGAAAATTAGGGTTTTTATGATCATAAATAAGTTGATCTATGGGGAGATGCCTTGAGAAATGTCATCGCAAATCTCTTTTCCCAGGTAGTGCAAAGGGAGACTTGAATTGAGTCTTAGATTGAGGGGGGAAAACAATGGAAATTTTCATGTATGTTCTTATTTTTATTCTCTCCAGTTGCTCATTTCAGGGTTAATCAAATGTCCTCCCTGCCTCTCTGGTTTATTTTAATGACAGTACGGTCCAGCGGGCTTAATACTAGGTCACTTTTCTCTATCTTATCTATCATCAGTGCACCATGTAGCAGCAAGTGCTTTCCTTGCTCTGTAAAGTAGGTGGTACAAGGATGATGATGTCCATTTTACAGATCAGGAAACTGAGGCCCTGAGAAATGACAGTGACTCGCCATCGACAGTCAGGAAATGTTGGCACTATGACTTGGACCCAGGGCTCCTGCCTTTGAGCCCACTTTGCTCCAGATTTGGTCCCATTCTCAGATTTCAGACTCACAGATTTTTAGAGCTGGAAGGGACTAGTCTAGTCCCCATACCTGACTGAGGAGTCAATGGAATAGCAGAGAGGAAGCAATGCCTCGTGATCACAGTGGGGACAAACCCCAGTTCTCCAGATTCCTGGTGGAGGACTCCTTCCCAACATGGGACTTCCTGTTTAGAATTGAGCTCATGTTCTACTTCTCTGTTTAGCTGGTCCTGTGACCTTGGGATGTGGCCCCATTCTCCATTTCTCTGTTCTGTGCCCCCCTCCCCATGCTCTTTCTATTTACTTAACTGTGTGAGATTGAGATTGAGATTGAGATCGACCTGCCTCCAGGAGTGTCTCTGTCTGTTTTAGAATGATAAGATATCGGGGAGCTCTGAAGAGACATGGGGTAGCTTTGGGGGGAGAGAAAACAGAGACTGCCTGCTCCCTCCCAAGGCCCAGGAGAGCAGCTGGGAACTTCCTAAGGCATTTGCTGCTTGGTTTCCCTTAGCTCCCAACCCTGCAAAGGAACCAGCCCCACCCATCCTGTCATTCAGCCGACTTCTCCAGCCCGGTTCTTTGGAATGGCTGCTTAAGAGTAGACAAACCAGTACGTTCCTTTTGCTGTTCTATCTTGCCTCAGGGATTATGGAGCAGAGAATGCTCCCCCCTCCCCCCTCCCCCTCCTCCTACTGCCATAGGATAGTTTATTGGGCAGTGCTGGCTCTGCTGTGGTTCTTGATCCTTTTCCCTTTTCTGCAGGATCATAGATGCTGAGAGCAGGAAAGGCCTTTTAGAAAATAAAATATCAGCTGCAAGAGAAGGGGCAGAGCTGGGAAGGGGCTTAGAAGTCATCCAGTCCAGCTCCTTCCTAGGGCAGCTAAGGTCCGCATCACCAGCCCTTCTACTCTCTTCTCCACAGAGGGCCAGCATCTGCCATTTATTTGGAGGGACTCATTTTGTAGACCTGGGAAAATCAAGTGAGTAGCGTCAGGATCTGGGTCATCAGAATTGCTCGGTGCTTGGCCCATCATGGCTCTCTCGCCTTCCTCTTATAGTCTCACTTCCTTAACAGCAGACTCCTCTCTGGGGTCAAGTGAACAAGTCAGTAAGCAACAGGGTGGAGGGTCCGAGGGGGATGCCCTGGATGACTCAATATTGTTACAGTGCCGACCTCCTTCTGAGATCCACAGTGGCCTGTACAACTGGGAATCAGGATACAACCCAGTCTTGGGTTGGTGTATTTGCTTGGAGTGCTGCCTTATTACTATTGTTATTTCATCTGTGAGTAGAAAGTAC
The DNA here is from genome assembly GCF_019393635.1 of Dromiciops gliroides. NCBI lineage: Eukaryota > Metazoa > Chordata > Mammalia > Microbiotheria > Microbiotheriidae > Dromiciops > Dromiciops gliroides. Next base: position 610,308,135 of record NC_057863.1, read on the forward strand.
CTGGCACATAGTAGATGCTTAATAAATGTTTGTTGGTGGTTGGACTTGGGAGACCTGGCTTCTGATCCCATGTCTGCCTCATTTTGTGACCTTGGGTAAGTCACTTCTTTTTCTCAGCATTTCAATTTTTTTTTCTCTAAAATTAGATTCAATTATTTATTAGATTGGATTATTTCTAAAGACCCTTCCAGTTAGAATATTGCATAATTTCTGTGAGACTAAAATCTGGTGACTTGTCTAAATAGTTCTCTCTCTCTCTCTTTTTTTTGCTTTTTTTTTTGCAACTCAATGAGGGTTAAGTGACTGGCCCAGGGTCACACAGTTAGTAAGTATATAGTGTCTGAGGCCGGATTTGAACTCAGGTCCTCCTGAAACCAGGGCCGGTACTTTTTCCACTGCGCCACCTAGCCGCCCCAGTTGTATCTCTTAAAAATCCCTCTGGGACCAAATTCTGACAGAGACCCCCCAAATTATGCTTGAACCATTCCTGGTTGATGATGTTGTATTGGGGAGCAGGTGGCCAGGCCACTAGTTTCTGTGATTTCTTGGAGGGAAACCTGTGGGCTACCACTTTCCCCATCATAAAGCATGATAAATAATACCCCATCCATACCTCAAAGTGTGGTACAGCACAAAAGTGTGTGGAGAGTGATTTGACCTTTGTCTCTGAAAGGTCTATAAGGGTTTATAGGATCGCAGCTTTTGAGCTTGAAAAAGGACTTCAGAAACTATGTAGTGTAACCCTCTCATTCTACAGATGAGAATACTAGAGGCCCAGGCAAGGATGAGTGACTTGCCCAAAGTCACAAAGGCAGTAAGCCTCAGAGGTGGATGGGATCTGCACCCAGGTCCTCTGACTTGAGCGAACACTTCTAGGGAGTGATATCGGGAAACAGTTGTCGTGATGAGGAAATCAGCAAGGATGTGACCAGAAACTTCTATTGGTTAGTGCTAAGGACTGCTTGGTGCTGAGCCAACAGCTTACTGGTAGAACCTCTGAATGGTCAGTTAGCTTTGCCCAGAGGAAACTTTTATTTCTTTGGCTACAGACGCTAATCCCAGCACTTGCCAGTCTTCCCCCAAAGTTACTTCCCCTGTTAGGCCTAGTTCCCTCAGCTCTAAGATGGGAAGGTTGGAATAGAGATTCTTTCCAGCTCTAAAAATTATATCTTGTGATAAAATCACATCTTGTACGGATAAAAATTATTCTGTAATTCTAAGCCATTGAGACATATGCAAGTGGAGATTGTCAATCGGTTATTATGACCCATCCCCGCTCTCAGCTTGCCTTCATTAACTGAGTGCTCATGGGGGCAGCTTAGGTGGCTCAGTGGATAGAGCACCGGCCCTGGAGTCAGGAGTACCTGAGTTCAAATCTGACCTCAGACACTTAACACTTACTAGCTGTGAGACCCTGGGCAAGTCACTTAACCCCAATTGCCTCACTAAAAAAAAAATCTATCTATCTATCTATCTATCTATCTATCTATCTATCTATCTATCTATCTATCTATCTTTATTAACTGAGTGCTCAGACAAGCAGACCCCTTAAACAGGCTCCCAAGACTGAAACCCAGAGAGATGTGAGTGAAGAAGCTTGAGAAACCTCCTGACTTTCCCGTACGGTTCTGTCCCAGGCATTCAGCAGATAGGTAAAAATCTCAAAAGTCACTGATAACAGTTATCGAGGGCCATAAAGTAGGGTGAGGAACAGGACAAGTACAGGGAGATGCCCATTATCAGGAGGATAGAAAGAAGGAGCTCATCACCCTTACTGAACCAGCTTTACCTAAAACTCTCTATAATCACACTTTTAAACCTGTAGAAACTATAGTTTTGATCTGAAAGAAATAAATTGAGTTTTACAATATGAGTATGACCTCTTCTTGAGCAGGAAAGAGGATTTGAGTTTGGTTAGCTGAGACATATAAGTGGCTTCAATTACTTTTACATTTACAGCTGATTGCTTTTAAAAAATGCATTTTGGCTGTCTTGTTATGTTTTTGGACTATCCCTGACAGCCTGGTGAATTGGAAAGTGAAAATACCTTGATTTGAATTCTGGTTTCCATGCTTAAATTTCATACTAGTTATGTGATTTTTGGACAAGTCATTTAACTTCCTTCCTCAGTTTCCCTGTCTGTTATGGGAATCTTTTGAAACCATACTTAGAGCTCTATAGAAACATTAGTTATCTTTATGACACAATTCTTACATTTCCAATACATTTTCTGGGGGAAAAGTCTAATTTCTTAACTTTTCATAGGCAGGTCAGGCTGGACTAAATTGATTTCCAAATTTTGATAGGGTTAGTAGATTAGTAGGTTTGGGGAATGCTAATAGGGGAATGTTGTTTACCCATATTTTAGCAAGGAATTTGATAAATTTACCCATGTCCTTGTAGAAAGGGTGGAGAGATGTGTGCTGGATGACGGTATAAACCAGTGGATTTGGAATTGGTTGAATGGCTGGATTCCCAAGGGTGATCATTAATGGTTCAAAGGCAACCCAGAAAGGACCCTCCCCAGAAGAGGGTCTTGAGGATAAGGGCATAGGCACCTAGCTTGCTTATCGGCTTATCAGGCCCTGCCATTGGCCTTCTCTGTTAATGCTCTGTCTTAGTGAGAACATCAACTTCCATGCTTTCAAATATCATAGCTATGCAATTGACTCCCATATTATATATCTAGGACTCATTTCTCCTCTCTCCCCCCCTTCCTTCTTCCTTCCCTCCATCCCCTCTCCTGTTCTTTCTCTCCCCCTCCCTCCCTCTTCTTTTTTTCTTCCTATTTCTCTCCCTCTCCCCTTCCCCTTCCCCTCAATCTGAACTCATTATCTTTCGCTCAAGCCTCTCTCCTCTTCCTAACTTCTCTGTTTTACTCAAGGGTACCACCATTCTTCCAGTTACCCTGCCTCACAACTAAGAAATCATCTTTAATTAGTCACCAGGTCTTGTTGATTTGATCTCTACAGCATCTCTCCCACTTGTCCCCTTCTCTCCATTTACAAGGCCACCACCCTCGTTCAAACCTTCATCACCTCTCAGTGGCACTATTTGGCAGGAGTCTCCTAATTGGTCTCCCTGACTCCAGTCTCTTCCTTCTCTGCTAAATCGAAATTTCTAACGTACAAGTTTGACTGTCTCACTCCAGAAGCTTCGATGTCTCCCTAGTGCCTTTAGGATCCCATAGAGATTCCTGTTTGGCATCTAAAACCCTTCACAGTCTACACCCAGACTATCTTTCCAAGAAGATTTTAGATTACTCTCCCTCACACATTCCATGTTCCAGTCAACCAAACTGGCCCAGTTGCTGTGCCTTTTCTATCACGTTCCATCTCTGTCTCTACGTCCATGCAGGCGATCCCTCATGCTAGGAATGCTCTTTCTTCTTGCCTCTGCTTTTTGGGACCCCGTGTGCCTTCAGAACTCAGTGCAAATGACACCTCTGCCAAGAGGCCAGTTGTGATCCCCCCCGCCCCCCCCCCACATTGCTGTGTGCTTATTCTGCTTATATCTTATATTTACTTATCTATGAAACATATCGCATCCCCTCAATAGAATATCAGATCCTCGAGGGCAGGACCTATCTCAGTTTTATCTCTGTATGTCCAGTGCTTAGCCTAGTTCTCAGCATACAATAAGCATCTAGGAAATGCTTACATACTTCATGCTTCTCAGGATGCACATGTAAAACGTTCTTGACAACCTAGAATATTGGGTCGACTCTAATAAGATGACAATAAATAGGGACGGACTGAACTAGGGTTCACAAATCAACTTCACAAGTGCAAGATGGGGAAGGCATTGTCAGACATCAACTACCGGGAAAAGATGCGGGGGTGGGGCTTAGCGTGCTGAATGTTTAATGAGTCAGCAGTTCTGTGTGGCTGCCTATAAAGGCTGGTGCAGACTTGAGGTGATAGGTCCATAGTCCTGGGGAGGGTTGTGTTCAGGTCTGGAACCTCAGTTTGGGAAGGACCTTGATAAGCTGGAGAGTTTCCAGAGGAGGCAACCAGGATGGTAAAGAGCCTCGGGTGCATCTCATGAGGACAGGTTCAAGGAAGCAGCAATCCCGATCCTGGGTAGGAGAAGGTTCAGAGAACATGAGCTTCCTTTTCAAGGATTTGGGGGGCTGTCACCAGAGAGGGGGTGCCTTCTTTTTCCGGGCCTCAGGCATGGTCAGTAAGCAGAATTTAGGTTCATCCTGTTAGCTGGATGGTTCAACTTCCCAAAAATAGATCACCCAGAACTGAATTCAGTACTCCATATGTTCTCTGACTGGGGCAGAATAAGTTGGGGAATTCCTCCTTTTCTTCCATATCATGTGCTCAGATTGGGCCCTTCTCAAGGCTCCAGTCTCCCTCCCTCTCTCTCCCTCTCTCCCTTTCCCTCTCCTCCCTTTTACTTCTCTCTCCCCTTTGTCTCTCCCCTGAGTTTCAGACCTGTTATTACCACTTGTCTATTGGACATTTCAAACTGTGGATGTCTTGGAGATACCTCAAAGTCAACATTTCTAAAACAACTCCTCATCTATTCCCCCCCCCCCCCCGCCCAAATCCTAACTTCCCTATTCAAGGAACCACCTTCCTTCCAATGTTTTAGGCTTGTAATCTCAGCATGACTCTTGTCTCTTCTCTCTCACCCCACGTATGCAGGCAGTTGCCAAATCTTGTTGTTTCTGTATTTACAACATCTCTCTCTTCCAACTCTCTCTCCCCACTCACACGGCTACCATCTTAGTTCAGATCACCTCTTGCCTGGATTATTGCAACAACCTCCTAATTGCATTCTCTAACTCAAGTCTCTCAACACTCCAGTCTACCCTGCACACCACTGCCAAAGTAATTTTCCTTAACCACGGATCTGACCATCCGACTCCCCTCCTCAAGCAATGCCAGGGGCTTCCTATTGCTCCTAGCATAAAAGACATAAATTCCCGTGTTCAGCTTTTAAAGCCCTATTCAACCTGAGCCCCCAGCCTATTTCCACTCTGTGATGCAACTCCAGTGTCCTTGTCTCTTCTCTGCCCCTCACAGTCAATGTTCCCTTCTGCTGTCTCCACGCATGTACTGGGCAGCCCCCATGCATGGAATGCACACACACTCTTATTACTTCTACCTCATTGTGCCCCTCTTCCTTTTAGATGAATCTCAACCACCACCCTCTCTGCACAAACCTTTTTCTGTCTCCAACTGCGAGTACCCTCCTTCCCAAAGGACTTTTTTTTTTAACTATGTTGTATATATTTGTATTTATTAGCTTTATTTTTATGCTCTATCTATATACATATACTCGTCTCCCCACTTTTGTGAATAGAGATCCATTCATTCTTTGTACCGGTCTCCACAGTGCCTGTAGTTTTCCTAGATTGAAGTGGTATAATGTGATGTTAGTTGCTGAAGAAACTGGAAAAGATGCTTGAGAAGAGGGTGAGATGGGACTGTGTGTAGGCAAGACTTAGGGAGAAAAGAAGGAACCCAAACTCTTCTTGACTGAGTGGAGTCTGAGGGCATAAGAGGGACACACTTTCTCCTCTGAGAGGTCAGAGCGTGCTCTGGGGAGACAAGAGGCCGGTAGCATTTAGCGCCAAGTCAATTTGAGTCTTTATCAAAGCACCGTGTTTGGGCAAGGTCCTGGTGGTGCTGGGAGATTGGGGTGGGGGAAATAGTGGGAGCACCGAAACCCAGTAATTAATGCAACTGGGGGCATGTACTGTCTAGTAGGGGAGGAATTCCTTGCAGCTCATATAGAGCTTGGAGGTTTTGATGGCTCCACGGGGCTCTCTCTTACAAGTCCGGAAGGAGAGCTGAGAGCTTCAAAACAAACTGGGACCTTCTGGAGTTCCTGTTTGTTTGCTTTTTTGGCAGTGCATCCCTTCCTGTTTTGAAAGGAAAAGACCCCTAGGCCATGCTTGGTCCTGGGCTGAGCAGCCAGCACTCTGGGGAGATGGGGATGGGGGATGGTGCCCTCAGAGCCCTGAATACACCTTTCTGGAAAAGCAGATAAAGATGGTACTGCCAGAGAGACCCATGGGAGCCCACCGGGACAGACAGCACTCCTGCACATGGACTTGCTTTTCATCACCTCCCAGGGAGCTGAGTAGAGACAGATATTATTGTAGGATTTAGAATTTCAGGACATCTCAGGGATCATCTAGTTCAGTCCTCTCATTTTAAAGGAGAGGGAAACTGATGTCAGGAGAGTGGAAAGGACTTTCCAAGGCCACACACATCATACATAACCGGGCTGGGGCTCACTCTCAGATCCTCTGACTCCTAGTGGACTTCACAGTATTCTAGACTTGGAAGGTGCATCAGGAACCACTCACTTCTACCTGATGCCTGATAAAGAGACCCTCTAAGACCAGCATCCTCAGCAAGGCTCCTCCTTTCTTTGCTTAATGTCCTCTGGTGAGAGGGAGCTCACTACTTCCCAGGGTAGGCAATTTCATTTTAGAATAATTCCATCAAAACAGAATCTGCTTCCCAGCCACATGCACCGAGTTACTGCTTCTCATTCAGCCCACCAATTAATCAACAGGCATTTATTAAATTGTTATTGGGTGCCACACGCTGGGGTATCAGTACAAAGAATGACATGGTCCTCATTCACAAGAACCTCTTATTCCAATAGGGGAGACAAGCATATACATAAATATAGAGCAGAAATTAATAAATAGAAATATTTATTTTTTAAAAAAGAAATATATACAAGATGGTTAGAAAAATAAGGTAGTTTTTGGCACTAGCTGTTGGAATTAGGAAAAGGTTCATGAAGGGAGGTTGTTGTATGGGATTCATCTAAAAGGAAGAGAGAGACTGAGGCAGAGGTCAGGAGGATGCACCTTCTATGCATGGCGGAGGGAGCAGTAAAGTCCAGTAAAGGGAGCATTGCACCAGGGGGGCAGACAAGAGAGAAAGGCAGTTGGGATGGATCACGGACTATAGGAGGAAGAATAATGTCCACCAAGGCTGGAAAGATGGTTGAGTAGGGCTTTAAAAGCTGAACACGGGAGTTTGTGTGTCTTATGCTAGGAGCAAGAGGAAGCCCCTGGCCTTGCTTGAGGAGGGGAGCAGTATGGTCAGTTCCGTGGTTCAGGAAAATTACTTTGGCAGTGGTGTGCAGGGCGGACTGGAGTGTTGAGAGACTTGAGTTAGAGAATGCAATTAGGAGGTTGTTGCAATAATCCAGGCAAGAGGTGATCTGAACTAAGGTGGTAGCTGTGTGAGTGGGGAGAGAGTTGGTGGAAGAGAGAGATGTTGTGAATACATAAACAGAAAATTTGGCAACTGCCTGCATACGTAGGGTAAGAGAAGAGACAAGAGTAATGCTGATATTGTGAGCCTAAGACATTGGAAGGATGGATAGTGGTAACCGCAATAGCTTGAGGGGAGTCTGGAAGAGGGTAGCCAGGTGGCACCATAGCCTGGAGTCAGGAAGACCTGAGTTCAAATCCAGCTTCAGACACTGACTAGCTGTATAACCCTGGGCAAATCACTTAACTCTATTTGCCTCAGTTTCCTCCTCTGTAAAATGAGCTGGAGAAGGAAATGGTGAACTACGATAGCATCTTTGCCAAGAAACCTCAAAAGGGGTCACGGAGAGTCAGACACGACTAGAAATGACTAAAATGGAAGAAGGTAGGATTTGGGAGGTAGCTTGAGTTTAAGACAAGGTTTTTTTTGTGTGTGTGTGTGATGTTTACCTCTGGCCGTCTGGTGAAGAGCATGGAGGTAGAAGGAATTGGGAAACACCCACAGTCAAGGGGTGTGAAGGATAATGAGCCAGCAAAGGAGACTCTAAAACCAGGCAGAACGCTTCTAATCCTTTGCCCGCATGACAGCCCTTCAAATTACTGATGACACTTAACATGTTCACCTAAGTCTCTTCTTCAGGCTAAATGTCCTTAATTCTCTGCAGCCGAGCCTTGTGGGCCGTGTTCTCAAGTCACTTCCCACTGTGGTTACCCTGCTTCCCCTTGACCCCACCTCCAGCTGATCAGTGTTATTATGTGAGACCCAGAGGTGAATCCAGTCTTAGTGTTTCACCTCTTGGGGCCTCAGTTTCCTTACCTGCAAAGTTGGGGTGGTGACAATTGCACTACTCACCTCACAGGATCATTGGGAGCAGCAAATTTAATAACACGTAAACACTTTGTAGACCATAAAACGCTATATATAAATGTCAGCTATTATTACTAGTTTTGGCTCTAGGCCTAAAGCGTTTGTCAAATCATCTGTCAATTTTTAAAAAAATACCTGATCCCTTTATCTTACATTATAATGCAGTCTTCCGGGCCAGCCCTCGGGCTGCTGGTTGGGGGCAGTCACACCGTGACTCCCCTTCACTCTAGATGTTTGTCACCAGATGAAACCAGGTTAAAATTTCTTCCCTGCAGCCTTAAAGAGTAAAGTCTCAGAAGGGTAGCCCAAGGGGCACTTCCTTAATGGCAGGTTTGGAGACTGACTCTGTAGTGTCTCAGCACCGGCTCACATACAATGGTGTCACCTTGGGCCCAGGCATCCCCTTCCCCACTCCTAGGTGACCTCTAGGGATGTTTCTAGGTAGGTACCCTCCTCCCTCTAGCCACTCCTCTTTGGGACTGTCCTTTAGATCTGCCTTAGCACCCAGGAGTCTCCTCTGGGCAAGGGCAAGGAGTGGAAGGCCTTGCTTCCGCAGATAGCGTGGCTTCATTCCCCTTCTTGCCAAGACCAGAGGCTACAATGGCAGACAAGAAAAGACTTGTTCTTAGCTTTGGTTGTTCTGAGCAAGGGGCTCCTCTCCATTCACGTCCATAGATGTTTAACTCATGGTTAGAACCCACATTTTAGAGGGCTTCAGAAACCCCGAAGCACCATCACCCCAATACCTCCACAGTGAAAACACCCTTCATTTGTTTTATATCTGAGGAAGCGAAGGGAGGAGGAGTGAGCTGCTCCTGGTTCCATAGCTGTCTGAGCTGGGATTTAAATTTAAGCCTCTGGTATAGCTTCTCCCTTCAGTCAAGAGCAGAAGTGCCAGAGACCTCGAAGCTTGTCCACCAAATAATTGTGTGACCGACCTCTCTAGGTCTCGGGGTCCCCTCTGTAAAATGTGGGGATTAGACCAGGAGGCTCATAATCTCCCTCATAGCTCTGGCATAATAATGGTGGCCACGTAGCCTTACATTTGAATAGCTCTGTCATTTATGGAACATTTGACACACATCCCACTTGGTCTGCATCACAGTTTTATGAGGCAAGGGTAAGTGGAAATAGTAGCCTCATTTTACAGATATAGAAATTGGGATATATTTGAATCCTCCCTAGGACAAGGGTGGTAAAAAAATTATTATTTATTTAAAAAAAAAATTTCGGGGCAGCTAGGTGGTACAGTGGATAAAGCACCAGCCCTGGATTCAGGAGGACCTGAGTTCAAATCTGGCCTCAGACACTTGACACTTACTAGCTGTGTGACCCTGGGCAAGTCACTTAACCCCCATTGCCCTGTCGCGCCCCCCCCCAAATAATGGGATTGACTGGATTTGGAGGAGGATTATCCCAGACTCCTAAAAAAATTTTCCCCCAATATATTTTTATTTTGTTAGATTTTTTTCTCAATAACATGTAAAAAAATCTTAACATTCTTTTTTGTTTTTGTTTTTGTTTTTTTTTTGTGGGGCAATGAGGGTTAAGTGACTTGCCTAGGGTCACACAGCTAGTAAGTGTCAAGTGTCTGAGGCCGGATTTGAACTCAGGTACTCCTGAATCCAGGGCCAGTGCTTTATCCACCGTGCCATCTAGCTGCCCCTTAACGTTCATTTTGAAAAAATTTGAGTTCCAAATTCTCCTCCCTTTCTTCCTTTCCCCTCCTGGAGAAGGCAAACAATTTGATATAGACTATACATGTGCAGTCATGCAAACAGTATTTCTATATTAGCCATGTTGTAAAAGGAAACCGACCAAAAAAATACAAGAAAAATAAAGAAAGTTTTAAAAAAGTATGCTTCTATCTGCATTCAGATCGAAGATAGAATGGTTGATAGCATTTTTCATCCTAAGTCCTTTGGGATTGTTTTAGAATTGTATTGATCAGGGGGCAGCTAGGTGGCGCAGTGGATAAAGCACCGGCCCTGGATTCAGGAGTACCTGAGTTCAAATTCGGCCTCAGACACTTGACACTTACTAGCTGTGTGACCCTGGGCAAGTCACTTAACCCCCATTGCCCCACCAAAAAAAAAAAAAAAAAGAAATTGTTTAGGGGTGGCTAGGTGGCGCAGTGGATAAAGCACCGGCCCTGGATTCAGGAGTTCCTGAGTTCAAATCCGGCCTCAGACACTTGACACTTACTGGCTGTGTGACCCTGGGCAAGTCACTTAACCCCATTGCCCTGTTTAAAAAAAAAAAAAGAATTGTATTGATCAGTAGAGTTAAGTCATTCACAGTTCTTAATCAAACAGTCTTGCTATTACTGTGTACAATGTTCTCCTGGTTCTGCTCACTTGACTATACATCAGTTCATATAAGTCTTCCCAGATTTTTCTGAAATGATCCTGCTTCTCATTTCTTCTAACAATAGTATTCCATCACAGTCATATACACAACTTGTTCATCCATTCTCCAATTGATGGGAATTTCCATAATTTCCAATTCTTTGCCACCACAAAAAAAAGCTGCTTTAAATATTTTTGTACATATAGGTCCTTCTCCTTTGTCTTTGATCTCTTTGGGATCTAAATCTCATAGTGGTTTTCCTCGGGCAGCTAGGTGGCACAGTGGACAGAGCACTAGGTCTAGAGTTAGGAATACCTGAGTTCATAGCTGTGGGACCCTGGGTAAGTCACTTAACCCTGTTTGCCTCAGTTTTGTCATTTGTAAAATGAGCTGGAGAAGGAAATGACAATCCACCCCAATATTTTTGCAAAGAAAACCCTAAATGTGGCCAGGAAGAGTTGGACATGATTGAACAACAGTGATATTCCTGAGTCAAAGGGTATGTACAGTTTTATAGCCCTTTGAGCATGATTCCAAATTACTCTTCAGATTGATTGGATCAGTTCACAAGTCCACCAACAGTGCATTAATGTCCCAATTTTTCCACATTCTTTCTAGCATTTGTCATTTTTCTTTTCTGCCATATTAGCCAATCTGATTGGTGTGAGGTAGCACCTCAGAATTGTTTCAATTTTCATTTCTCCAATCAATAGTGATTTAGAGTATTTTTCCCCATATGACTGTAGATAGTTTTGATTTCTTCATCTGAAAACTGCCTGTTCATATCCTTTGACAATTTATTAATTGGGAATGACTTGTATTCTTTTTTTTTTTTTTGTGGGGCAATGGGGGTTAAGTGATTTGCCCAGGGTCACACAGCTAGTAAGTGTTAAGTGTCTGAGGCCGGATTTGAACTCAGGTACTCCTGAATCCAGGGCTGTTGCTTTATCCACTGCGCCACCCAGCTGCCCCCAATGACTTGTATTCTTATAAATTTGACTCATTTCTCTACATATTTGAGAAATGAGGTCTTTATCAGAAAAAATTGCTATACAGTTTCCCTGCTCAGTTTTCTGCTTTCTTTCTAATGTTGGCTGCATTGGTTTTGTTGTCGCAAAACCTTTTTAATTTCATGTAATCAAAATTATCCATTTTATATCCCATAATGATCTCAATCTCTTCTTTGGTCATAAATTCTTCCTTTATTGATAGATCTAACAAGTAATTCTTTTCCATGCTTCCCTAATTTGCTTATGATATCACCTATTATGTCCAAATCACATACCCATTTTGACCATTTTGGTATATGGTGTGAGATATTGGTCTACACCTCTACACCTAGTTTCTGCTAAATTGCTTTCCAGATTTCCCTTTTTTACTATTTTTGTCAAATAGTGAGTTCTGGACTAGGGTTGGGTTTTTTTGTTTTGTTTTTGTTTTTTTTTGGTGAGGCAATTGGGTTTAAGTGACTTGCCTAGGGTCACACAGCTAGTTAGTGTCAAGTATCTGAGGCCGGATTTTAACTCAGGTCCTCCTGAATCCAGGTCCGGTGCTTTATCCACTGTGCCACCTAGCTGCCCCTAACTAGGGTTGTTTTGAGGAAAGAGTAGTCCCAGGACCTGACTCTAATTGAAATGGATAGTCCTTAATGTGACTTTGGAGAGCTCTCTTCCAGCTCTTATTCCTATGATCCATCATTGGACAGGCACAAGACTTGGAGCACAGAGCACCTAGGTTCAAATTCCATATCTTTTATTTTTAATGCCTCTCACACCTCTTCTTATTACCTTTACTCGCTCAATGGCATCATAGCATTGTAGTTGTAGAACTAGAAGGGAATTTAGAGGTTATCTAGTCCTTTCATTTTACAGGCAAAGAAACTGAGGACCAGAGAGGTGATCTTGCCCAAAGTTTCACCGGTAGTAAGTTGCAGAATCAAGATTGAAATACAGGTCCTCTGATGCCAGACTCATTGCCTCTTTGGTCTTCAGTTTCTTCATCAGTAAAATGAAGCTATTAAATTAGATTATCCCCAAGATAAAAGCCCTTTCAGGTCACATGGTCTTACTTCTCAGTAAAGCCACACCCCTTTTAGCTTGGTACAGTAGATAGAGCACTGAATTTAGGGTCAGGTTAATCAGGGTTCAAATCTCGCCTCCTTCAGATACTAGCTGTGTGATCCCGGATAAGTCATTGAACCTTTTGGTACCTCACCTTCCTTTAAACTCACGGGCTTGGAACCCATGGCCTCCAAGTGCTTTTCTGGTTTGAAATCTATGATACTGCAATTCCTATTTACCCTGAAGTCTTCTTGGAGCTTAGCTCGCTTCTTCCATTGTCAGGAGTTGCCCTGTTCACTCTTTGGGGGATTGGTCTTCTGGGTCCCTTCTGTTGTTTTGGTTTTTTTTTCTGTAATATTGTCATTTGGACCAGTCCTCAAGGGTGTGATGTCTTCTTTACTCACTGAGGCTCCCCCCTCCCCCTCCCCCTTTCTTTCCCCCCCTCCTCTGTGGCTCTTTCCAGGTCAAGAGTCAGTCATCCTTGGAAATAGCGATTAAGTTTGCCCACAGTAGCTGCCAGGAGCAGGCAGAGAAACCTTCTATGCAGAGCTCCAGAGAAATTGGATGCCCTAGATGGTGAGTGTGCATGATGAGACCCGGACAGACTGGTAGAATGAAGGCGCTTTCTCGTACTTCTCTCTTTCTTCGGCTGCTCAGTGCCTTTCTGGTGAGCCAGCACTGAGCGCATTGGTTTGCTGAGGTTTGGTTTGGTTTTGATTTGTTTTTAAAATACATTTAACAAGCCATAGCTAGTCCTTCTGACCAGCCTCCTGTGGGAGAACAGTGTTACTTAGCAGGGTCCTTTCTGAGCAATGGTCAGGTACAGCCAAGGAAACAGGATGGAGAGAAGGAATGGGACTGCTGTTGTTCCAGCCAGTGGGCATTGTCAGTGGTTGGCACACTGGGAAGCCTTGTGTTTGTGCACTGGCTCTGCCACTTGCTAGCTACATGACTCTAGTGACTGTGCCTGACTTCTGGTAGAACCTTCCGGGTTCATATTGGTCTGATCAGCCTCGGTCATACACACTGTACCTTACCATGATGTCAAGAATGAAGGACAACGTCCCTGTAACTCTAGTCATGTCGCTCCCTCTTAGGAGAAGTTTGGACTAGATATCTAATGCCCCTTCTAGCTGTCTATCCTATAATCTTATGACCAGTTGGATTTTTGTGGTGATTTCCAAGATCTCTTCTAATTCTTTTTTTTTTTCTTCTTTTTTTTGGTGAGACAGTTGGGGTTAAGTGACTTGCCCAGAGTCACACAGCTAGTAAGTGTCAAGTGTCTGAGGCTGGATTTGATCTCAGGGCTTCCTGACTCCAGGGCCAGTGTTTTATCCACTATGCCACCTAGCTGCCCCATATCCCTTCTAATTCTTACATTCTGTGTTCTGAGCTCCCTTCCAGCCTCGACATTCTGTGATTCTATATCCATCAGCACAGCAAAAGCAGAGCTATGCCTGGCACATGGCAGGTGCTTAATAAATATTTGTGCATTGCTTGATTGATTGATTGACTCCCTGGAGGCAGGGGATGAGGATGCTCTTGGAAGAAAACACAGAGTCTTTCCCAACTGCCTTTTGGGAGATAGTTTCCTTCAAGAAGCTGTTGTCTCTGTCTTAGAAGTGGTTGGACAGAAGGGATCCATAGCACGAGGAACCTCTCTCTTGCTTCCTCCCCTTTAGTCATTCATTGTGCTTCCTAACAGGATTGCATTTGGGGTCCTTGAATCAGAACCATAGCTAAACTCCAAGGGACTGTGATGGGGAAGAGTAGAGAACTTCCTAAAAGCAATGGTTCTGGCTCCCCTTCTCTCTCCCCCTCTCTTTCTTTCTTTCTTTCTTTCTTTCTTTCTTTCTTCCTTCCTTCCTTCCTTCCTTCCTTCCTTCCTTCCTTCCTTCCTTCCTTCCTTCCTTCCTTCCTTCCTTCCTTCCTTCCTTCCTTCCTTCCTTCCTTCCTTCCTTCCTTCCTTCCTTCCTTCCTTCCTTCCTTCCTTTCTCTCTCTCCTCTCCTCTCCTCTCCTCTCCCCTCCCCTCCCCTCCCCTCCCCTCCCCTCCCCTCCCCTCCCCTCCCCTCCCCTCCCCTCCCCTCCCCTCTCCTCTCCTCTCCTCTCCTCTCCTCTCCTCTCCTCTCCTCTCCTCTCCTCTCCTCTCCTCTCCTCTCCTCTTTTCTCTCTCTCTCTCCTCCATATAGTAGAGGATTGTCTTTGATTTTTTAAAAATTATGAGCACTTAAGAAAGAGTTGTTTCATGTGAGTAGAGATAGGTTCATTAACAAGTCTTGTTGGAACATTACTTTGTAAACTCCTTAAGAACAGGATCTGTTACTTTGAAAATCTTTGTATTCACAGCTTCTAATACAGAGTCATGCACATAGTAGGCACTAAATTGCCATTTGTTGAATTGATAGACCGAGGGGAATGTCTTTGTCAGGATGTCTCAGTTTTGGCCAGATGTTTGATAAAAAGCCCCTCAGGATAAATATCTGAGGAAATGATGGGTCAACCTGGAGGGGATATCCCTGGTGTCATTCCCTAGGGAGTATCTTTATCCTATTCCATACCTTGAACTGAGACTTAGTGGAAGGTAGAAGACTTTAAATTTGAAAAGGAAGTGAAACTGAAGAGGTTTCTAGCATTGCCAAGAGTCAACAAGATTGGGAAGCAATAATGTGACATTTGATGGAGATGAAGTCCCATCTTTAGATTAAAAAAAAATCAACTGCACAGAGACAAAGTAGGGGAGAACCAGAATAAGAGCAACTCATGTTAGAAACTCTGAGAGGTTTTACTTTAATTTTCTAACACACCCCTTAAAGTATGCTGATCTCCAACCACAGCAAACTTTTGCCCAGGGTGCCCCACTTCCCACTCCTTAGACTTTCTTTTATGTGTTATCTTCTTAGAATGTAAGCTCCTTGAGGGAAGGGACTGTCTGTATTTGTACTCCTAGTGCTTGGATTGTTGACTGACTGCTTGAAACAGAGCCTTTCAAAGTGGCCACAGTGGTAATTGCCACAGTCCTTACCTGTCTCTGTTGTCCATCTCTCTCCTGAGACAAAGGCATATTCAGCATCAGTTCATTATTTATCTTTGTGTGTGATTGGTTCTTGTTCTCGGGTCTTGCCATCATGAACTTTATATTGCTCTCCTGTTTCTGATTTCCTCACTCTGCATCAGTCCATTCTGTTCTTCCTGTGGTTCTCAGTATATTTATTGCTCCTGCTGGTGCAGCGATATTCCATTCTGTTCATAGACCATTATGGGCTCAGCCCCCCTCCAACTGATGGATGTCTGTTTGTTTTCAGTGTTCAGCTACTATAAAACGTGCTGCTATATCTCTTGTTATCTAAGGGGCATCTAGGTTTTTGGCTGATCATAAGGCAGTGTAAATTGTGATGTGGTAGCCAAAAAAAAAAAATGACATAATGCAAATCTTCATTAATATAAATGTAGCAGGATTGCCTAATTGCATTTAATCCTGGCCAGTCCTTACCTGGACTTCTGTGCTCAGTTCTGTAGTTGCAAAAGTTTTGGAGTGACATTGGTAACCACATTTTGTTCAGAGGACATCCAGGATTTGTAGAAGTTTTATAACCCTAGGAGATAGGTGCTGTTATTATCCCTATCTTATAGATGAGGAAAACTGAGGCAAACAGAGAGGTTAAGTGACTTGCCCAGGTCACACAGCTAGTTAGTGTCTTGCATCAAACTGGGAATGTTTAGACCAGAAAAGACCCATTCTTGTCCCTGATAAGTCTGACATTTGAAGGACTGTTAGGTGAAAGGATTAGACTTACTCTTTGTAGCTATAGATAAGGGCTTCTTAAACTTTTCCCACTCACCACCCCTTTTTGCCTGAGAAATTTTTACGTGACCCTGGGTATATGGGTATATAAAATAGGTCTACCTAACCTTTTACTGTTGCCTAAGTTTTTGCGAGCCCCACATTCGTTAAACTCAGTTTAAGAAGCTTTGCTATAGATAATGGACTAGTTCACATGGTTGGAAACAAGGGAAGTGGATTTTGGCCCATTGGCTGGAAAAACTTGATAACAATTAGAGCTGTCCAGTGGTGAAATGGGTGGGCTGTCTCAGGAGGTAATAACTCTGAGATTCTATGTCCTAGATTTCTTGGGATGGCCCAGATTTCAAGAAAAATAAGTTTTACTTTCAGGGGAGGGTTTGCAAAAGAAATATCCTTAGTCAGATGATCTGTCCCAATTTTTAGCTTGAATAACATGGTCCCTGTTGATGGTGAGCTCCCTGCAATTGGAAGTTTTGCTGAATGACCACTGTCAAGGATAGCGGCAAAGATTTGAGTCCCGGGCAGGAGGATTTGTATCAGAAAATGGTTAAGGCCCCTTCCAGCCCTGTGATGCTTTTTTAGCCCAAGACTAATCATCATGGGAGATACATAGAAATAGAGGCTCACAGGTTCTCAGTTGGGAAGGACGGACCTTGGACGTAGTTTTGGCTATGGTTTTGCTTTGGCATCTATGTATATGCCGAACCCAGTCCCTCCAAGACAGTCCACTGCACTTTTGCACATCTCTCATTCTTCGGAAGGAAGCTTTTCCTTATATGGAGCTGAAATCTGCCTCTCTATAATTCTCACCCATGAACTCAGGGTGAAAAGAATGACAAATTTTCTTAGCCCCAGAGACACACATGGGAAAAGCCCAGAAGGTTTGTAGAGGAGGAGGTCAACGCAGAGCAAACTCGTGACAAATTTTAGGATGAGACGGCAGCCAAAGAAAGGCATAAGGCTTGTCACCAGGAAGTGCCAGGAGTATACTGCTAAGAGGAGAACCAAGAAGGACCTCCCCCTTTTTCTTTGTCTCATAGCTGGAAACAGGACATGAATCATGGGAGTTCTGCTGGGGCAGAAGGGCACAGTCTAGAGTCTGTTCTATTCTAGACATTCCTCAGCATCAACCACAGGAAGGAGGTCCAGCCTCATGTAGACTGGGTGGGTTAAGCCAACTGGGACTGGGGGCAAGGACTTGGGAAGAGGGAGATCCCTAAATGGGAGACCCTCTCAAGGCTGTCCCTTGAGGCCAGTTCCAGGCGAGTGCCTTTTAAATTCTTCATTTGTTTTTATTGGAGTGGTGGGGCTGGGGTGGGTGTGTGGATACAGATTTTGGATACCTGGGCAATGACTCAAGGAGACAGCTGGAGAAAGAAGTTTGGCTCCCTCGTCTGGTGGTATTTGGGGGTGAAGGCTCGTGTAGCACATTAACATCCCTAGTCTCATATATATTGCACTGGAAAGTGTGTGAGGAAGCTAGTGTAGTGTTAAGGGTATTATAAAGAAACTGAGGCTCAAGGAGGCTTGACTTGGCCATGATGACACAGGTAATGTGTGTCAGATTCAGGATTCAGACCCCCCAGCTCCAAGGGGAGCATTCTTCCTATCCCAGCATGCTACCTCCCATGTCATGGGGAATGTCCTTCCCTTTCAATCCCTCCCAGCCCCACGTTTGGGTTGCTTCTTTTCCTTTTCAGAGGTGCCCTGGGTGATCATTGTAGCCTTATTTCTCAAATATTTTAGAACCACAGAATTTTAGAGATGAAAGGCATCTTAGTGACTAAGTAGAGTTCTTGATCTTGTGTGTGTGTGTGTGTGTGTGTGTGTGTGTGTGTGTGTGAGAGAGAGAGAGAGAGAGAGAGAGAGAGAGAGAGAGAGAGAGAGAGAGAGAGATTTAGCAATAAAGTCTAGGGATTCCTTATGGCTTTAAATACATAGGATTACTATGCAATCCAATTATATTGAAATAGTTAAAAATTTTAAAAACAAGTTTATGGAGACCTCCCCACCTACCTCCTAGGATTGTTGTGAAGATCAAATGAGATTGCAAGGTGCTTAGCGCAGTGCCTGGTACACAGCACGATATTAATGTTAGCAATCATAATCATCGTCGTCATCATCCTCACTGTCATTTTTATTCCCCGCCTCCCACCTCCTCACGTGCTTTTTGGCTTGAGTTTTCCACCTCCCCAGGTAAGAATGAGGGTGGTCTGTTTGTGTGGGTGTGGAAGTGAGGGCACTTTGGCTGGCACTGAGTGGGGCAGTCCAGACTGTTTGAGCTGATGTGGATGTGGTTGTATAATAATCTTGGGCATTTCCGAAAGTATGAGGAGATGAACAGAGCCTCACTTGTGCTTACTCCTCCAATCAGAGTCTGCTCCCAACTCAGTGAACCTCAAGCCTCTCATCTCCCTGCACAATTGTAGAATTTCAGAGCTGGAACTGCTGTTTCACTACAAGCTTGGTTTTGTCTTTCAAGTCATTTAAGCAAACATTAAGTGCCTGTTGTATTCGTGGGACCGATAGGCGGATTCTCTGTCTGTTTTTTCTCTCTTTGTACTTTCCCCTACAGTGTTTTGCATACAGGAAGTACGTAATAAATGTTTGTTGAATGAATGAATGAGGATGGCACTATAATATTGAGTTCATGTATCCATGCACTTTTCATTTGATTCATACCTTTTTAGTTTCTTCTTGGATAACAGGTGGGGACTAGGTACTTCAGGGTCCTTTCAAAGACTACCATCAGGGACAACTAGATGGTGCAGTGGATAAAGCACCGGCCCTGGATTCAGGAGGACCTCAGTTCAATCCGGCCTCAGACACTTGACACTTACTAGCTGTGTGACCCTGGGCAAGTCAATTAACCCTCATTGCCCCTCAAAACCAAACCAAACCAAACCAAAACAAAGACTACCATCCATGCCTGGGAGCTCTGTGCTGTTGCTGGTGTGGTTGTACATCGTTGTTTGCATATTGGCTCCATGCTGACACAAAGTAGGCTCTTATTGGCTGATTGGCTGAACAGTATTGGAGAATTGGAGAGCAGCAAACGATGGAGGAGGAGGGGTTGCCATCTCTTTCCTGAGGGCAAGTGGGCTAAGGATACAGGTTGCTTGGACCCTCCAACCCCTCAGCCCCATTGCCTCTATGTTGCTGAACTGCAGGAAGGACTTAGATTGATGAAGCTAGCAGGATTTCCCAAGCCCATTGTTCTCTGCAGGGTCTTGCAAGGCCCAAACAGTTGTTTGAGGTCAATGACATTCCATTATGGGAAGCATCGTGACCCATGTCCAAGACAGAGGAAGCAGGGCTAGTCTGGCTGGCTGTGCTCTCAAGCCTGGACTGTGTCTGCAGTGGGTTATGTTCCCACGTTGCATTTTAGGAAGGTCAGACTATCTGGGGAACCTATGGGGATTGAGGGTTGGTGAAGGGACCAGAAGGAGACCTTCTCATTGTAAAGAATTAATTGTTATTTGAGGCGTGCTGAGGCATAAAAACTTCAAATAACAATTAATTCTTTACATCATTCATTAAAAGGATTGCTCAAGGGGACTAGGGAAGGGTTTGCCTGAGAAAGAGAAGACTTGGGCCAGGGTGTGTGTGGAGAAGGGTAGAAGTTGGAGGGAGGCTGATGGAAGGACTTTCTTTTCAAAGGAATGAATAAGTTGCCTCAAGAGATAACCAGAGTGGGGCAGCTAGGTGGCGCATTGGATAAAGCATCTGGATAAAGCATCGCCTCTGAATTCAGGAGGACCTGAGTTCAAATCCGACCTCATATACTTGACACTAGCTGTGTGACCCTGGGCAAGTCACTTAACCTTCACTGCCCCGCCAAAACCAAAACAAAAACCCCAACAACAACAAAAAAGAGATAACCAGATCTTCTAGCTGAAGCTAGACAACTACTTTTGGGGGGCATATTATGGAAGAATTACTGTTCAGTATGGGTTAGAGCTGAGGACTTCCCAGATGGTCTCCCATAATTTAGTGCCTTCTTTCTGTGGATTCTCTACAATTTATCTTGTCTATAGCTTGTTTGTACGGAGTTATTTGCATTCTGCCTCCCCCATTAGACTGTGAGCTCCTTGAGACCAGGGACTATCTTCTGACTTTTCTGTATCTCCAACACTTAGCCAAATGCCTGACACATAGTAGGTGCTTAATAAATATTTATCAACTAAAAGAAAATGTGGCGGGGGGAGCAGTTCAACAACAATAACCATCACATCCGCTCAATCTGACTGTATATGCACTGTTTCACAACCATAGCCCCCGACCTCTGCAAAGAAGAGAGGGAATGGTGCAATTTCTTCTTTTTTTGGGGGGTACAGTCCACGAAACAGGGCTAGAGCAGGAAGTGACTTGCCTGCATCATATTAGGTTGGTGGAAGAACAAGGATCAGATTCATATTTCTTACGATCCCAAATCGTCCCTGCCCTTTCTTCATTATAACACCAATGCACCAGGTGGGATTGGTTTGCCAGAGCAAGGGGGCAGCTAAGTTTGAGGGGACAGCTTTGAATGGCCTTGTGGCACTCAAAAGTTCACTCTACTCTTCAGCCATCAGGACAGTTTTGTGAGCATGGGGACCATCTTATTGCATCCTTTCTAACCTGTGTCCTGTGCACTGCTCTGCACACTGTGTGGATGAGCTGAGGGATGTGGCCAAGCCCATGCTCCTTCTTGACTTGGGGGCTTGGGGGGTGGGGGTGGGGGGAATGACTAAGCTCTCTTTATGCCTAAGGGAGGGTCTCCGGCTCTCCTCTGCGCCCAGCTGAGTTCATTTAAGGAGAAAGTGGCTTCTCATGGACACACCCTTCCCACACCCCCACCCATGATTGCAGCTGCTGGAACTGGACCCGAGTCTTCAGCCTTTGGCTGCTTCCAGCCCTGCAGAGAGATAATGCGGTCCAAGCTCAGTGGGGTTCTTTTCTCTAGAAGCCCGGGCTCCCCCTGGTGGTCATGGGCTCAAGGCGCAGGTGCTTAGCGGGGTGGGTGTGCTGGGGAAGGGATGCTGCTTAGTGTTTGATGCTGATTTCAGCACCTTCTGCTTGCCAAACACTGACTGCTGGGTGCTGGATCGGTAGCTGTTCTTTCCATACTAAGATCTCCCTCCTTTCGGGGGAGGCAGCCCAAGGCTGCTTCTACAGGAAACCTTTTCTCTGCTTCCCCCCCCCCCCCCCGCCCCAGCTGCTAGTGCCCAACCTCCCTAACTACCTGGTGTTTAACTCGTACTTTTTGTGTGCAAATTCTGGGCACACTTCTATAAAGAAAGCATGGGGGGAGCTAGGTGGCGCAGTGGATAAAGCACCGGCCCTGGAGTCAGGAGTACCTGAGTTCAAATCTCACCTCAGACACTTGACACTAGATCTTGGGCAAGTCACTTAACCCCCATTGCCCCGCAAGAAAAATAAAATAAAATAAATGGAAATATGTTAAAAAAAAAAAAAAGAAAGCATGGCCATACTAGATAGAGGTGAGCTCTTGCAGTAGGCTTGTCTCCTCCTTTGTCTATGCTCCCTGCACCTAGCCCAGTGCTTGGCAAGAGTGGGCACTTATTAACATGTTTACTGATTGATTGATTGATTGACTGATTGAGACCTGGAAGTGAGCTTGAAGGTCATGGGGTTCAGGCCTCTCATTTGACAGATGAGGAAATTCAGAGACTTGTCTGGGTCACCCAACTCAGATTCTCTGCCTGTGGATTCAGGCTTCTTTCTCCTGGTGGGAAGAAGGTGAAAACCAGCACATTTTGCCCGAGTGTTGCCACCTGCCCCTCCGTGTCTGTGGACTTTCTGCAAATCAATCGATTGAGCGGAAAATGTGCACGTGAGCTCTGAGCAAAGGGACAGTGACTTTGTCTCTGTTTCCTGTGTCAGGCATAGAGCTCAATTCTGGAGATTCAAAGAGAAAGCATCGCTGTCCTTGCCCTCAGAGTTTAGGTCCTAAGGAGACAGACATATATTCAAAATAAATGCCGAGGAGTTTGGGGAGGCAGAGAGGGTACTCAGAGGGTGGATCAGGAAAAGCTTCATGTAGGAGGGGATACTTCAGCTGGGTCTTCAGGGAAGCCAGGGGTTCCAAAAAGGTTGGGGTGAGGAGAGTATATTCCAGCATTGGAAAGCTGGGCAAAGGCATGGAGGTAGGAGAGAACATTGTGTGTGAGAGGGGCCTTAGAACATGCAATGTCAGAGATAAAAAGGAGCCTTAGAACACAGAATGTCAGAGTTGGGGGGAGGGGGGTTAGAACATAGAATGGCCGAGCTGGGAGGGCCCTTAGAACAGAGAATGCCAGAGCTGGGAGGAGTCTGAGAAGACCAATTATAAGAGAAGGGCAGAATCTTAGAAAAGATCTTAGAGATCATTTTGTTCTACCCTTTTATTTCATGGACTAGGAAACTGATGCTCAGAGAGAGGATTTTTTAGTTCTGTGTAAATTTGAAAGTCAACTTTGAGAATTCCTGGTAAGCTTCCTGACCAAGAATTGAGACTCTTTCATAGAAGGAAAAAGACACCCCCTTCAGGCCGGGTAGCCCCAAAGAGCATGGGGGTGCTTGGGGAGTTGCTGGGGTAGGTCGATGTGAAGTCAGCTGATGCTTTCCCATGTCTTTGTTGTCCAGGCTCAGGAAACTGGTGCTGGCTTCTGCTTGGCCATGGAGATGGAATGGTTGGGTTGTGTGTGCAGGCCCCAGGCCCCAGGCCCCAGGCCCCTCCCCTTTGCCCAAAAGCCAAGGCCCAAGAGGAGCCTTAGCATCTGTTCCTGCTGGGCCGGAGGAATTGCCTTCCTCTGCCCACAAACTTCCTGCCGGAAGCCCTGGGTGCTTGGGATCCAGCAGAGCCTTGGAACGCATCCTTCCTATGACAGCTGCCTCCGCCTCTGCCTCCCTAGAGTTCCAGCCAATGTCTAAACGAAACCACTCCCAGAAGAGGCCTGGTGGAGTGAGACAGGAAGGGGCTGCAACATAGGGTTGGGGCTTCCTGGGGGAACACCAAGACCAGGAGTTCTAGGTTGGCTGCCTCACGGGCCAGCTTTGTGATCTTGGGCTGTTCTGGGCCTCAGTTTCTCCATCTATAAAATGGGAACAGTGATCCTGCCCCCCCTCCCAGGGCTATTGTGAGAGTCAAATGACATAAGAGATAGGAACATGTGCTGGGAAGTAAAAATTGGTAGAGAAATGAGGTGGTTATTTTTCACCAAGTGTCTTCAAGGATCTGTGTGGTGTGTATGTGTCTGTCTCTGTCTCTGTCTCTGTCACATAAATACACACACACTCCCACCCCTTGATGAACTTGTTTCCAGAAGCCTTTGCAGCCTGGTGTAAGACCTGCCAGAATATTTATCCTCCTGCTTTGGCCTTTGTGAGCCCTGGGTTGCCAGGGCACAGTAATGAGGCAACAACTATAGTAGAAGCCAACGTTTTAGAGCATCTTGTGATACCTTCTCTCCATTGGGCCTCCCCATGATCCTCTCAGGAAGTCCTTATTGTCTGGCTCCCACCCCCCCCCCCCCCACCTTTCACACACGTTTTTGTAAATGTTATCTTTTTTTTTTTTTTTTTGGCGGGGCAGTGAGGGTTAAGTGACTTGCCCAGGGTCACACAGCTAGTGTCAAGTATCTGAGGCCAGATTTGAACTCAGGTCCTCCTGAATCTAGGGCCAGTGCTTTATCCACTGCACCACCTAGCTGCCCTCATACACGTTTTTGCCAAACCCTCCTGCTGGTTCTTCCAAGCTGGCATCCCATCTCTTGCCACCATGCTTTTGCATAGGCTGTGCCTTACAGCGCTCCCTCCTCCCTCTTGGCATTGTCCTTATCTTCCTCCAGGGAAAGAAGCTTCCTTCCCCCTGGTCTCCTTCAGGTCTCAGTGAATAACCATGGGACCTTCCCTCTGAGACTACTCCAATTTATCCTTTATCTTATTTGCATGTTACCATCCCTGGTATACTTTAATCTCCTTGAGCAGGGATTGGGTGTTTTGCTTTGTTGTTGTTGTTGTTGTTGTTGTTGTTGTTGTTGTGTGTGTTTTAAGCCCTTTTTTTTTTTTTAACCTTTTTCTCCCCCACATAGGAAACACTTAATAACTTCTAGTTGCTTTGACCTTAATGACATAGTAGAGGCTGGAAGGAAGAACTACAGACTGTAGAAGGTTAGGGCTTGAAGGGACTTTGGGACACACAATGTCAAAGATGGAAGAAACTTTAGAACTTGCAATTTTAGAACCTAAAATATCATAGCTAGAAGGGACGTTGGAAATAACCTCTGCAACTTCTAACCTTGACAGATGAGGACATTGAGGCTCGGAGATAAGAAGTGACTTGCCCAGGATCACACAGCAAGTTAGCAGTGGGAGTAGAAACAGGAGTCCACGTGTGCCAGCTCTCAGGCCATTCCTGTTGCTGCTACTTTGCCCGGCCAGGTGAGTTTGCTAAAGACTTTTTATCTACTTTGGGTATCCAAGGGAAGAGCTATGATTAACTTTGGTCCCCATCCGTTTCTTGTTCAAGAAGGAGGGAGAACTCTTTCCACAAATACAAGCACAGACATTGGAATCTTTTAACTTTTTCTACATTTCTAGAATGTCAGCCGGGCAATCCCTCATGCCAGCTAGCAGATGGCAGCAACAGAAAACTCCTGAGCCAATTATGAACATGCTCTTGAGGTGGGAAGGTTTGGTGGTTACACGCCACACCAGGCAGAATCATCTTTGGCTAGGGAGGGCAGTGACTCCTGCATAGGGACATGCCTCCAGGGCAGGGGGTGCCCACACCTGGGCATGTATTCCATGACTATTGGGAGCACATATCCCTAGGACACCCATTGAAATGAATGCTTTTCTGTACAATAGCAGGTGGAAAGAACTGAAGCAGGTTTCATAGTCTAGGGCAGAGGTGTCAAAACACCAGACCTACAACAATCCCCAGTGCCAGATTATCATTCAATTGGGAAATATTTAACAAAATAAATAAAAATAGAGATCACAGATCACAGTGGTATATAGTTTTCTAAGTCAATAGGCAGCCCTCAAGGGTCCTTATGTCCTGTCGAGTGGCCGCCATTTCTATTTGTCACCCCTGATCTGAGGCACCAGAGTAGTTGATGGTGAGGGGCTAAGTCTTTAGAATCATAGGGTTTCTGAGCTAGACGGGCCCTCAAAGCCCAGCTAGTTCAAGTGGCACCTAAAAAGAGTATTTTCCACCATCTTCCCAGTAGCCAGCCATCTAGCCTCTGCTTCCAACTCTCCACCAAGGGGGCACCCATTCTATCCAAGGGAGCCCTTTCTACACCTGTAATTGTTAGGAAGCCTTTTCTGACCTCAAGTCTAAATCGGCCATTTGCACTTTCTGCCTGTTGCTTCTCTCTTGTCTCTAGGGCTGAGCATCGCTCTTCCTTCTGATAGCTCTTCAAGACCTTGAAGATAACTATTACAGGTTCCCCCTCAAGTTTTTTCTTCTCTAGCATGAATAACCCTATTTCCATCAACTAATTGTCATGTAACATGAACTCAAGGCTCTTGGCTATCCTATCTCTTCTGGATACTCAGGTTTATCAATGCCATTTAAAAAAAAACGGATAAAAATACATTTATTAGGCACTTATTGTATGCAAACCACTGTGATAAGCATTAAGGGTACAAACAGAAAAGCAGAAAACTCCTGCTCTGAAGGAGCTTGTGTTCTAATATGGGAAGTAGTACATATATTATATGGCCTTGTTGCTTAGAATTAAACACAAGAGCCCAGCTGTGGTCTGACTCAAGCAGAATGGAAATGATGCTTATTTTAATGTAGCCCAAATTGCATTACCCTTTTTGGTTTCCATAGCACAGTGTTGATGGCTGTCAAGCTTGTAGTCCACCAACACCCCCAGATCCTTTTCTTTTAGATTATTGTCTGGCAAAATTCCCCCATCTTATATTTGATCAGAATGACAACTCCTTGAGGAAAAGGGCTATTTCCTTTTGTCTTTTTATCTCCAGCACATATCACTGAGTCTGGAACATAGTAAATGCTTAATAAATGCTTATTTGATCAATTGATCTTGTGTTACAAAGGCGGTTTTTAAAAATCTAACTATAAAATTATGATTGTCCCTACTCAGTTTTGTTTTAATTCAATCAGTTCTGTTTAGCCTATGTCAAGAGAACGAGGGTCTCTTCTCATTCCCTGGAACTTCTGACCATTGTTTTGTAACTGCAGCTTGGTAAGCTCTCCAAAACTTAAGTGTGTACCACCAGGTGGCAGTGACTGACCCTTCAAAGCAGAAAACTGAACGACATCAAACGGTCACTTTGCTTAAAGAAATACAGAAGAGCCGTCCATGCTTGCTCTCCCAGTGTCCTGGGCAGGTCCCAGAGGAGACTTGGATTTCAGTGAAGGTGCTGAGCCACACAAGCCCCCACCCTGCGCCCTGATGCTCACACTTAGAGGGGCTGCTTTAGAGCAAATGTTTGGAAAACTCCAAATAGGCACAATTCGTTATCATCTGCCTCCCTGCCCCTGTGATCCATTCAAACCCGTCCCAACTTCCCTTTTGTATGGGCGGGCATCTGGGTCAGCAGCAGAAGGGCTCGCCAAGCAGTTTGCTCCCACTGCGCTCCAGCCCCTCCCCCCCTCCCCAATTGCCTAGGATCTTGTCCAATTCCAGCTGGGTCCTTGCTGCCAGACCCTGCTTTTTATACTTATTAGGCTGAAATGGTCATTCATTCCCACCCCCCACCCCCAAACAGCTGTCCTAATTTTTCTCTCTCCACCGTCAGACTCCAGTGCCACTCCTGGTCAGTCCACCAGCAAGCACTTATTTTTTGATTTATTTATTTATTTATTTATTTTTTTGGGTGAGGCAATTGGGGCTAAGTGACTTGCCCAGGGCCACACAGCTAGTAAGTGTTAAGTGTCTGAGGCTGGATTTGAACTCAGGTCCTCCTGACTCCAGGGCCGGTGCTCTATCCGCTGTGCCACCTAGTTGCCCCAGCAAGCATTTATTAAGTGATTTCTATGTGCCAGCAGTGTGCTGAACTCCTTTTCTTCTCTTTCTGAGAGAAACTGAGGCATTTGGCCAACATTGCTCTGTGCTCTGAGAAGAGGCAGCGTGTTTGCAAAGACCATTGCTGGGAGTGTCCCCCTAGAGATTGGCTTCATTCCTAATTGTTCTCTTTCTGTGTCTCTCACCCCCCCCCCCCCCCCGCCCCGGCTTTTCATTTCTCTATCCTTTCCTTTCCTTCATTAGCAAACTCTTAGAAAGTCATTTCTACCTTGTGCTTTGCTTCCTTCTCATCTCTTCACTTCCAAGGGCTTTCTAAAAGGTCACCGGATGCAGCAACATTTTCTTTAGCCCTCCTCCTCCTTGAGCTCTCTGCAGCACTTGGCACTTCCCTCCCAAAGAGGCTCCATTGGTCTCCTTGGCTCTGCTGCCTCCTCTTTGTCCTCTCTGCTCCTTACGTATGGCTGGGTCCTGAGACTTTGCCTCAGTCCCTCCTCTCTTCTACAGTGTCTTCCTCAGGGACTTCTCCCATTCCCATCGACTTAATTATTGCCTCTGTACTTGCAGATGGCTCCTAAATTCCTATATCTAGTCCAGCTTTCTCTCATGAAGAGTGTTCCTGTGTTTCTGCATGTTTGCTGGACAGCTCCCCTTGGCTTCCCCACCTCAGCATCTCAGCGTGTCAGCTCGCCATCCCCTCCCTAATCCTGACCTTCCTATCTGCTTCCCTGTTTTATTGATGCCGCCACTGTCCTTCCAGTCACCCGGGCTTGAAAGCCGAGTCATCTTCAATCCCATCTGTGTCGTGATTTGTCCCCTAGACATATCCTGTACCTGCACTCTTCACTCATGCTGCCATCTTTCGCTGTGTTCTCTGGAATGCCTGCTCCATAGTTAATAAAGTTGCTTTTGTCTTATCCCTTTTTTCCACTCCCTCTGCTTTCAGGCTCTCAGTGAGACCTGGCCCACCCTTTCCAGTACTGTTTGCAATTTCATTCATGTGCCCCCCCCCCCAACCTCACTGATTATAGTGAGGGAGTTGGAATGCTACTTGCTCCCCATTACTACTTTCATACTCTCCCTTTACCACACTCACTCAGTAATCTCTCCTCCTTTGAGGTTCATTCAATCCAAATTTATCACCCAATCATGATTATCCTGGTACCTCCTGTCTACCTACCCCCAAGATATTCTGTTTTCTTCAACATGTTCACTGCATAGCTTAGTTTTTCCTCCCCATCTCTTGTCATGATACTAGTTGATTTCAACATACATATTAATATTTCCAGTTCATCGATCTGTGTCATTTCCAAGACTTACTTCTCTACCCCACCTCAACTACACACAGAGAAGGTCCTAGCCTTGATCTTGTCATCAACAGTAAGTATCCCACTTCCATGTTCAGGAACTCTGAAATTCTCTTATCTGATTATCATCTTCTGTTGTTCTATATATTTTGTCATTCTATCTTCCCCTCTACCTTACAACCCCCAGCCCTGTTCTTCATCCACACTCACCAAGACTTCCTCCCCTCAGTTTTTCCCCAGGCCATTACCCTTCTGCTGCCCGTATCTTTAGCTTTCCTCATCTCAACCCCCTGACAACCTTTCACCGTCCCCCATACTTTGCCCCCTTGTCCTCTCACCAGTCATACCTTGCCAGGCCCCAGCCTTGGATTATTCCCACCATCTATTGCCTTCACTACTATTCATATGTTCTCTTAATTGATTGCTGTGTACCTCAGTTTGCTCATCAGTAAAGTGGGGCTAATAATAGCACCTACCTGCCAGGGATGTTGTGAGGATCAAAGAAGATAATGATTGTAAAGTGTTTGGCATAGTGTCTCCCTGGCATGTAGTAGGTGCTCTGTAAGTGTTTGCTATGATCACCCTGGACTCCTTTCAGGTACCATTTGGACTGGATGTCCTCTGAGCATCCTTCCAATTTTAAGATTCTTTGGGTTCAGGTTGAGGCTTGGGCTCAGCAGCAAAGTAGGTAAAAATAGGGGTCTCTTCCATTGACCCTGGGGATTGTAATTAGAGGAGCTGGTGTCCGGGAAGAGAATTTACTCTTGGGGGTTTGCTTTCTGACACATGCCCATCCCATTTTCTTCCTTCAGACTGATGAGGGTCCCAGGCTGCAAGAAGAACCAGTGGATACAGGGAGAGAGTTGACTATTTCTCATTCCCTTGAGCTACACTAAAGAGAAGCCCGGACATGGCTGAACATTCAGGGTACAAGGAGGTCACTTCCACTCGCCACCTGCGGTTTAAGCTGCAGAGTCTCAGCCGCCGCCTGGATGAGCTGGAGGAAGCCACCAAAAGCCTCCAGAAGGCTGAAGATGAGCTCCTGGAGCTGCAGGACAAGGTGATCCAGGCCGAGGGCAGCAACTCGAGCATGCTGGCCGAGGTGGAGGCACTGCGCAAGCGGGTGTTGAAGATCGAGGGGAAGGACGAGGAGATCAAGAGAGCGGAAGACTTGTGTCAGCTGATGAAGGAGAAGCTGGAGGAGGAGGAGAGCCTGACCCGGGAGCTGAAGGCGGAGATCGAGCGGCTCCAGAAGCGGATGGCTGAGCTGGAGAAGCTGGAGGAAGCCTTCGGCCGGAGCAAGAACGACTGTACCCAGCTGTGCCTGAGCCTGAATGAGGAGCGGAATCTGACCAAGAAGATCTCGTCTGAGCTGGAGACCCTCCGGTGCAAGGTCAAAGACCTGGAGTCTTCGGAGGACAGGCTGGGCAAGACCGAGCAGAGCCTGGTGTGCGAGCTCGAGAAGCTCAAGTCGCTGACTTTGAGTTTTGTGAGTGAGAGGAAGTATTTGAATGACAGGGACAGAGAAAACGAGAAACTTATCAAGGAGCTGACCCAGAAACTGGAGCAAAACAACAAGGTCAACCTGGTGGACCACACCAGGAACGCCTCCACCCTCCTGGATAGAAATGACCTCCGCATCGAAGACGGCATCTCGTCCACGCTGCCATCCAAAGAAGCCAGGAGGAAGGGCGCGCTGGACTACCGCAAGCAGGGGGAGAACGAAACGCGGAACAAGTCGGAGAATGAAAAGAATCGCAATCAAGAAGACAACAAAGTTCAAGACCTCAACCAAGAAATCGAGAAACTCAAAACTCAGATCAAACATTACGAATCTCTGGAGGAGGAGCTGAAGAAAATGCGGGCCCAAAACAATGACCTGAAAGACAGTTACCTGAGCGAGCAGAATAAGAACAAGCTCTTGGCCAGTCAGCTGGAAGAGGTGAGGCTGCAGCTGAAGAATCAGAAGGACCTTGAGAACGGGGAAGTGCTGGACAGTGAGGAGTCTCTGCTGGTCGGCAAGGGCAGGCAGCACGAGAGGCCCAAGTACCGAGGGCTTGTCAACGAGTCCCCTACGTCCAAGTACAAGGCGAGGGAACACTCTCCCCAGCACAAAAGGGGAGAGAGGCTTCGGAACAAGGAGCACGTTCTCAGCAATGACAATGCCCCTCAGAACAGCCGGCAAGCCGGCTGTCCCAGCTCCGTGAACCGCAGGGGCACCAAGGCTTCTGGCGCTGTGGTGGGCACGGACAACATCTCCCAAGAGGCCAAGAGACCCGATACGGCCGGTTCTCTGAGTGAAGGCAAGAGGACCAGGGAGCAGCCGTCGGTGCTGAGTCGCTATCCCCCGGCGGCCCAGGAGCACCGCATGCTGAAGGGAGTCTCCAAATCAGGACACGAGAATGGGTTAAAGGGCAAGGTGGAAAAGACATCCCAGGTGTTTAACGATGCCAACCATGGCCGTGGGTCTGAGGATAGGTCCAGCAGGACAGACCACACTGCGGCCTCGGCGGGGAACAAAGTGTTGAAGGTGAATCGGGCAGTGGCTTTGGATGCCTCTTTGGAAGCCATGTCAGCCAAGAAGATCCTCAACCCCACCGGGGGAAATCAGGTCTCTTCAGGGCTGGCTGCAGAATTGGGCACCTCTAAGGCCGCTGATCCTTTGGCCTCATCTCGGAGATTGTCCTCCGAAGGACTGTCAAAATGCAAAAGGCCCGCGAACGGCCAGGTTGCTGAGAGCAGCCCTCCCAGTCTGAAGCCTCCGATTTTATCCAAGGTTTCTTCTGGCTCTAGGAGTCAGGAAGACATTCTTCAGGGCTTTGTGGCACAAGACAAGGAAGATCAAGAGCAGCCTGTGCCCGTGGTGACAGAGGACAGCAGTCAGCACGAGGCGCTGAGGTGCAGGGTCATCAAACCCAGCGGTCGAGAGAGACTGGACCTCGAAGACGACATGGACACTGATTCTCTGGTCACTGCCAAGCTAGTCAACACCACCATCACACCGGAGCCAGAGCCCAAGAGGCAGCACAGCACCAGAGAAACGCCCCGGTCCCGGGCAGCGCTTAGGACGCCCCTGTTTGATGGTGACAGAGACGCCGGGGCAGATGCGGAAGCTGTTAAACCTGTGAGAGGCGCTGTGGAGTTTCAAGACGCCAACAGCTCAGGAGTCAAAGGCCGTCGGCCCTTCAGCCCCAGAGAGGCCTTGAGGTCCAAGGCAGTGATTAAGCCTGTCATTATTGATAAGGATGTGAAAGAGGTCATGGGGGGAGGTGGGGCAGAAGCCATCTCAGAGAAACCAAAGCCCACCTCCAGAACCGTGCCAAACAAAGTGACGAGCTGCATAACCATCTACCCCGTGGAGGTGAGCAGCCCCAGGGGGAGCATAAGCGAAGCTCCCAGAGAGAGACATACCTCCACCAGCAACATCCAGGTGGTGCCCAGTGAGATGTCCTCGGTCACCAACCACATCAGCCTGCCTTTTGAGATCTCCATTAACAAGAATGATATCACGAGGCAGATCTCAGAGGCTGACCAAGCTGGGGACCTGCCCCCGAGGGGCAGGCCAGAGACGGTGGTCTCCAGGAGCAGTATTACCATCAAGCCATCAGAGCCTGCGGAGAGGAACAGCCAAGAGCCCCCCTCAGAGACCTTTAGGTGGAAGAGCCACCGTCCGCCTTTGGAGATGGAGCCGGTCGACGCCAAACACGTCACAGTGCGCAGCGCCTGGAGAAGCAGGCGGGACTTGAACTCTCTGGAAGATTCCCCAGCCCACGGAGGCAAAACCACAGATCTCCCCAATGCCTACACGCAGAGGTCTTCCACAGATTTCTCAGAACTGGAGCGGCCCAGGCCCTCTCCCTTTGAGCAGGGCACACGCAGGGGGGCAGGGAATCCAAGGGATGCCCCTGATGCCCCTGAACTGTCTTCCCGAAGAAGCCAAAGCAGCCTCACGGTGTCCGAGGTTCTCACCAGGCGGGGCCGGGCTGGTGACTCGGTCACTGCTGCTGCCTTGAGCCGCCCAGCAGGCCTGGTAAGTTACCTCCTCTTCCCTCCCACCCCAGGAACCTCTTAGAACTCTCCCCTGTGTGAAAGCTGCCAGCTGGCGGCTATTGAACTTCAAAGGGTAGAACTCAGAACATTGGGGTAAGTATGGGGTGGGTAGATGGCGGCAGGGAGGAGCAGAGATGGCAGAACTAGGCTTGGTCAGATATGTTCAGGATAGGATTCCTGTTCACACACGGGTTGAGCTTTTATTCACTAAGTTATCTTTCAACTCTGAAATTTTGTGATTCTGCCCTATGCGACCCAGAGGAACTTGTGGCTACAAGAAAAGCTTTGTTTCTCCCTTGGACCTGAGTTGAATGGTTTGTTTACCGAAGGGACTTTATAAATATGGATTGAATTTTCATTCTTTTATGAAATCATGCTCCCTTCCCCATGTGGATTAAGTAGCTTTTGACCCCTGACCCCAGATCCTTAACCACCCCTTGCTGGGGATAGAGACTGGATCTGTGATTTTGCTGGCTCAGAGAGGAAACTCTTGGGTGAGGAGCTCCCTCAGTTCCTCAAGCGACTTGCCTAAGGTCATACAGCCAGTGTGTGTCAGTGGCTCTCTGTTACTCCCTGTTAGCCAGCTCCTTGCCAACCATTCTCAAAAAGTCATGCCCTTAGGGGCAGCTAGGTGGCAAAGTGGATAAAGCACTGGTGCTGGATTCAGGAGGACCTGAGTTCAAATCAGGGCTCAGACACTTGACACTTGACACTTACTAGCTGCGTGACCCTGGGCAAGTCACTTAACCCTCATTGCCCCACCAAACACCTCCCCCCCAAAACAAAAACAAAGTCATGCAATTGGTCAGTAGGGGGCTCGTGTAGGAATATGTATATGGCTCAGGACAAGACCACCTTCCCAAGGAATAAAAAAAGACCCAAAGCCATCTGTTTTACTGGTGGTGGGTGCATCATTTTGTGTTCAGAGTACTACGTTTTAGTGGCTAGGGATGAATATTAGGCACTGGACCATTACTTTGTAAGATGAAGTAAATGTGACATGATTTCCTTCCCCATCAAGAGGTTTGGCCAATCTCTTAACCTTCATTATTATTGACTTAGGAAGGACCTGCAGGGAAAGGAGAAAAATCAGGATGAGATGAAAGAGGTTGGAGAGAGGGAGATCAATGGAAAGGGAAAGGTCAGAAGGGTATTAGTAAAGTAGTGCCTCTCTAACGTAATATAGTGGGAGGCTTCTCACTGGGCTCATTGGGAGAAGAGGTCTGGTGGAAAACTCTGTTATTATCATTATTAATCTTAATTATTTACTGGGAGAATTGGAGCCAGATTTCATTTTCTCTCAAGCATCTCCCTCACCTATGAAGGGGGTAGCTTCTTGAACTGCGATGCCCCATACCATTCTCTGTGCCCGTGCCAATAGCAGTCTTCCCAAGGATGTGCCCTTTCTCTCCTGTTCTAGGAGTGCCAAGTGCTTTCCTATTTGCTTGCTCTAGCCCAAGAATGCCCCCTTCACCAGCCACTGCAGCACGCCATCCCTGCTTCAAGCAGATGTCTTCTGGGCTGTGAAATTCCAGCAGGTTATACCCAGATGAGGAGACAGAAGTAGCTGGGGATCGTAGATTTGGACCCAAAACAGAACATTTAGTCTAATTCCCTCCCTCTCACTCCCCCATTTTACAAATGAGAAAACAAGCCTGGAGGTTGTGATTCTTCTTAGTTCCAGAGGTAATAAGTCAAACACTCCAATCTAGGTCTCAGGGACCAGAGGCCTTCAGTTTAATCACAGGACCATCCCTAACCCACTCAAGGACAGACTGGTCCAAATGGTGCTAGGCCCCCAAGGCTTCTGGGGATAGTATGAACTTGGGCCAGACCAGATCTCTAGGGAGTCTTCATGGGCTGGACTGGACCTCGAGCCCCTGTGATTGGTGCCTGGAAGGTTCTCTGGCTGGATGGGTTTGGTTTGGGAGGGGCTGTCCCCTCATCTCCCTCCCAAGCCCTCACCTCCCTGGGTCTCCCTGGCATAGGAGGAAGCTGAAGGCAGTAACCCCAATCCCTTTCGATGGCAGCACAATTGCTTGGAAAGGCCAGAGCTGCCTGCCAAGTGGCCTCCTGAGCACACACGGGTTCGAGCTGAAGAACGGCTCCGTCGGGCCAAGCACTCCTCCGAAGAGAACTGATCTGATGGGTGAGACACGTTCTTCTGCATCTTCTATATGTCGGGTTATCTTGGTACCAGGAACGCCAGCACTTGGCCAGACTGGGGGGCCCTTCCCCCCCTGTTTGTTCCCCACAGAGTTCATGTCACCCCTGCTTTTTAGCTTGAGGGCTTGCTTCACAGGGGCCAGGAATTTAAATGAATGGGGCAGGGCGCAGGTGGGCAATGATTTGAACAAACCACAGAATAAGAAGCCCAAATCTCTTAGCAACCTGCCCTGGCATGAGCCTGGGCAGAGGATCTCTGTAGGCAAAGTCTGAACATTTTCTGGCATTAAAAATCTTGAGCCCTTGGGGGCAGGTAGGTGGCGCAGTGGATAGAGCACTGGCCCTGAAGTCAGGAGTACCTGAGTTCAAATCCGGCCTCAGACACTTGACACTTACTAGCTGTGTGACCCTGGGCAAGTCACTTAACCCCAATTGCCTCACTTAAAAAAAAAAAATCCTGAGCCCCTCATCACACAGCCCCACCTTGTGCCCAGCCCAGTGCTGTGGCCTTGGGTGAGGGGGGTTCCAAGGTCAGTCGTTCTCTCTGGATCCAGGTCAGAGGGAAAGGGTTCTGGGCCCATCCAGAAAGGTTTTCCTACGCCCCTTTTCTCCCCTCAAAACACACGCCCTACCTTTTCCTCCCCTTTCTTGGAGAAGCCTTGCTGTTTTCTCTCCCCTCCTCAACACCTTGTTTGTCTTGTAGGTAGCTCCTGCTCTGCTGGGTGGATTTCCAAGATTCTGATTCCCTTCTCCCTGCAGAGGATCCATTCCGTGGTCTGCCCCGAGGGGATGCTTTCTGACCACACACCCTTCAGCCACCAGCTGCAAAGCCATCTCCCATCCTTCTCCGCCCTGAGCATTCTTGACAAGCAGACTACAATGAAGAGCAGTGTGTCTGGTGGGAGGCTGCTCTGGGGGTCCCTGAGCCCAAGCCCCAGGGTGGCATCTTGGGTATGTGGACTTTAGCCCTGTGTCTGGGCTGACTGCTCCCCAAGGGGCCATCCATCAGTGACACATCTTAGCCAGACCTCTCCAGACACCACCTAGGAGGACTAAGAAGGGGCCCGTGCCCTCCATATTCCCTTCACCAAGCACTGGAGGCTTGGCTGGCTCAAGAGTTTGCCTGCAGGATCCCAAGGCTGCAAGCCTCACCTTGACTTCTCATAGCAGGGTGTCATCCCCACCCCGCTTGGGGAGGGGGCAAGGATCCTAAGACTGTGCTAGGCCTGACCTGGCACACTCTCTTTCCCCACCTCCCCCTAGTCAGGATGAATCCCTTTCCCATTTGTCACCCCCTGGAGCAATAGATCCAAGGAGAGGCAGACACTAGTGTGCTGCCCCTAGCCCCTGCCTTCTCCCCGGACCCTTTCCCCTCGAGAACCGCACTTTACTGAGTCAATGCAATCCTTGAAGATTGGCTGGAAAGGGGCTTTCTGTGGATTATAGTTTCCTGCTGCCTCCATCAGCAAAATGAGAGGGGAAAATCATGGAGGTTGGGGAGGGGGGAGGATGATTCAGATTCAGAATGCAGCAAATTTTTCCAAATTCCATCTGAAGAAAAAATTTTTTAAAAATTAAAAACTTTAGCGATTGGTCAGTCACCTTGTACAAGGGCCATTGCCCAAGTAGCTTTGTTCAGATGCCAAACTTAGCCATAGCCGGCCTTGATGGGCGGGCTCACCACATTGGAAAGGCATTGGTTTGGGCCTGCCTGGCTCCTAAGCCCCCTCTCCCAGAATGCCGAGCTGGAGGGGACCTGCTAATCCAAGCCCCTCCACTTTACACAGGGTGAACATGAGGGGTGTTAGTTCATTCAACTTCCCTGAGGTCCTATGGCCAGGTCATTTCTCCCGACTCCCAAGCTGATGGTGTTCTCTCTATGACCCAACACATCCCGTCTTATCCTTGCTGGGGTTACACCCCTTGAATCATCCTTTGTAAGAACTCACCTGGTTTAAGGTTCTAGTTTGGGGAACAGGGCTGATCAACCCTCAATTCTCTGGTGTCTCTGGCCCTGGCAGGGCCCAAGGACGCACCTCCCCTTTTCTCGGGCTGTGCCTGGGAGTTACAGGTCCTGGTTGCTATGCAGGAACCGTGCCCATACCTCCCTCTTCGTGTTTTGCCAAACATGGGCTTGTATTCCTGGGGCTGTCCCTACTTCTCCCCTCGTTGTCACAGTCCTTATATTATGTGCACCCCTTCCCCCCGACTCCCTGCCTCCTCACTGACTCAGCAGGCAGGGCCCTCTTGGCTAAGCGTCCGGTTTTAACAGCTAGCAGAGCTGCTTGTCCCAAAGTCACCTGAGGCTGCTGCCCCTCCATTGGCTGGGAGCTCCAGGACACCTGGACCCTCTCAGGTGATAGCTGCTGAAAGGGGGGGAAATGGACGCTCCAGCCCAGATCCTTGACAGCTTTCCTCCTCGTGCCCCAGATGTCGGAGCTTGAATAGGACTCCTGAGTGTCTGTCATACGCTCAGCTAGGTGCCAACATTGTGACTCCACCATGCTTAAGTGGCACTGCTCACTGCCGTGTGGGAGGGCAATAAATCATGGTGACCTCTTGCTGAGGCCACCGTCTTGAAACCTGAGTGCAATAGGGTTTGATTGTAACTAATATTTCAGGATAAGTATTTCACCTCCCTTCCCCTCAACTTGCACAGTTCCTAGGACCCCTGACAGATTTATTTTTGGTGTTGCAGAAAATACTGGGTATAATTGCCTAGCCAAGAGTCCGAGGCCTGGCTCTCTGGGGCTTGGCAGTGGTGAGGATCCCCTAGGGTTCAGCAGATTCCAAAGTTAGATGCTATGTGACAGCATCACTCACTGCACCTTCCTAAGAAGTAGCTGGAGGGGCTAAAGGACACGTCCCATCCAGAGCCTTCTCTTGGATTGAAATGCCTTGCATCCCTGGGGTCCAGAGGCCCATTCACTGGGAAGTGGGAAAGGGACTGGCCTGGGAGAGAAGCAAACCCATTCAAACCAAATCCTCTGAACAAAGAGAACGGGTTTTCTTTGGATGAGGTGCAGAGTAGAACGGAGCGTGGGTGAGAAGCCCGGTGCATTCTCAAGTCTCCAGATACTTCTCTAGCACTGGAGGAAGCTGGTGGAGTTGGGGGAATGAAGCCTGAAATTGGACGGTGAATGAGTCATGAGCCAGCCTTCCTCCCTGTGCCTTTTTTTTCCTCATGCCCCCTGCACCCACACTCCCTTGGCCATAGAGATCTGATAAGCCAGCTACAGAGAGACAAGGCCTTTCAGGAGTGGTGGGAGATGAATCGTGGAAGTGGGTCCTCAGGGGTCACTGGGTACCGAAGCCCCTGCAGCTCCAGGAGAGATCACACACACACCACCCTGGTCAGATCGGCTGGGGCCGATACTGTTCTGAGCCCCCGAGTAAGCAGCTATGGGGTTCAGCAGCCTCTGGGTAGTCAGCTAGTGAGCGTCATGACGCTTGGGGTGGGGGAAGGCTGTTGGTGCCTCCAATGCTGGCGGAGGAGGATCTCGTCCACGCTAACATCCCCACTTGGAGGTTTCCAAAGGCGGCTTCAGAACTGGTGCTTGTAGGCCTCTGGTGGTGGTCCTGAGTTCCCTCCAGGGGACTCCATGGCTCCAAAGGATG
The DNA here is from genome assembly GCF_019393635.1 of Dromiciops gliroides. Classification (NCBI taxonomy): domain Eukaryota; kingdom Metazoa; phylum Chordata; class Mammalia; order Microbiotheria; family Microbiotheriidae; genus Dromiciops; species Dromiciops gliroides. The sequence goes on from NC_057863.1 coordinate 610,346,599, forward strand.
GACGGATGGCACAGCTGTCCCTCCTGCCATAGGAGAGGTGCTGCATTCTCCTGCTGCTGCTTAGCAGTTCAGAACACGTATGAATGGAATGTATTTTTAAAAGAATAAAATATATTTTTTTGTATTTTAAAAGTTGGGTGGGGTAGGGAGGTAGTGCTATAAAGTCGTTGAGTTACAGGCAGAAAACTAACCCTCGTTGCTGTGTGTTCCAGTCTCTCTCCAAGTCAGCCCATTCCAGCTCACTCAGTCCAGCGCCTTGGGGTGGTGGCCACCACCGCTACCTCGGTGGCCACTGCCTTGGCTGCTCCTGGTCCTCCGCCCCACCGCCATTCTTGGTCTAAGCATGTGAGATAGGAGGAGGCCCGGCAGCGCGGCTCCTGCCTCCTCGGCTGCATGTTTAGCTGAAGCCCGTTTGTCTGCATGTATCCTCTGGCTCTGAAGCTGTCAGCCTGCAGCACGATATGTAACCAATAAAGCTCTCCAGTTTCTTTGTGCTGTTTGTGTCTGGTGGTCGGTGCAGGATTGGCCGGCGTCGCTGTCTTCACTGTGGTGTGTGCACAGCTGGTGTGTGTGTGTGTGGGGGGGCGGCTTTGTGCTGTGGTGGGCCACCTTACAACTTGGTTGGCGATGAATGTCTTTAATTCATCCAAAATGCTGTTTGGGGACTGGGGAAGGGCCTAGGAATGCCCCAAGTGGAATGTGATCCAGTCCAATGCCACTCGCTTTGCCACTGGGGCAACACTGAGCATGTGAGGCAGAGCAGGTAGAAGCCCCGGAGCCAGTTAGTGGAGGAGCTCAGAACCCAGCTCTTACTTCATTACTGAAACCCCCCTCCTTTCCCATTTTGCCCAAACAGCAAGTTACTGGGGTGAGGTCAAAGGGATCCTTAGGTTTGGAAACTAGTTTCATCTGCCACCAGAACGGGTTCATTTTATAGACCATTACACATTTGTGCTGACAAGGACTTGAGATCCGTCCCTCCCCATCCCACCCCTTTAAAGATGGAGAGGTCTGGGTAAGGGATTGTCTGTTGTGACACAACTAAGGGGACCCATTCTCTCCCTGGCACACTTGGCAAGATCCTGGGCTCTCTGCACTGAGGCGATGCCCACTGTCCACTATAAGCTATCTGGCGCTCCTAGCTCCCAACCACACCAATCCCCATTATCCTCTGCTGTGCGCACACACACCACAGGCTGAGCTCCTATTTAATTAATACCGAGCGCCATTTGGCCTGAGAATGGATGTCCACATGCAGCACTGGCAAATAAAAGTAGAACTTCTGTGGCATGTAAGGTTCTAAGATCTGGCTTGCAGTTACCTCTCATCCTTACCCAATACTTAACATACACACACATTTTAGACACTGCAACAGTCTTGAGTTGCTTTCATCTCTGCCCCCAAGTTGTGTCTGGTTCCCATAACCCTATTCCTCCATGAAGTCTTCCCTGATGTGCCCCATCCCCTCCCCCGTAGAGCAGGAGTCCTTGATCTTTTTCAGAATAACATGTGGCCTCTATTCATAATGGATGGAAATGCTAGATTTCAGCTGTAGGTTAGTGGAAATATAAGATGCATTTTTTCCATCCAGGTTCTCTGGTTAAGTAGTCCTCCTGCCTCAAATGTCCTTTAGAGAAGAGGACCTGCTGGAGTGGCAGAGGGGATGAGTTTCCACACTCTCCTCTTGTATCAATTATTTGCGTGCTTACCTTTCTCCCAATCCTAAGCAATGGGAGAATGGGCCTCTGTTACATGCACGTCTTGTATTGTGTCCCTTGTGCCTTGTTCGTAGCAGAGACGTAACCACTTGCCGATCTCTTTAGGGAGGCCCCTCAGAGACGGGCCTAGGGTGCTTGGGGAATGGAAGGATAGCTAGCGCCCTGGGCCAAGAGCAGACAGGAATGATGGAAAACCAAGAGCATGGCTTTTCATAGGAACTTTTATTCTAAAAAATAATAAACAAAAAAATACCCAAGCCAAACCAGAGAGAGCCCCTCCTTCAGCTGTATTCCGACAGCTATTGCTTCTTGAGTGTCCTAGACTCGAGTGAAAACAAGGATTTCTGAACAAATCAGTCTCTCGGGAGCTCCTTTCATCCAACCAGACTCCTTCTGGAAGGTTCTCTCTTGGCGTCCGGTCAGCCCATGGCTCCATTCATCCTCACGGGGACAGAGACTCCAGGAGGAATTTCCTGGTGAAATCTACTATTGCTAGAGGAGTTTGCTTTACTGAAGCAAATGCACATCAAGTCTAAGGAGACAAAGTCTCTTCAGCCCAGATTCACGTGAACTTTACTTCAGCCTCACATGCTAGGGGGCTGCGGGGTGGGGACCCCAGGGGTAGCCTGGCGAGGAAGCGTGTACATAGCACCTAGAAACTGGTCTGCAATTCTCCCAGCCTCCCTCAGCCCACTCAGTAGGGCGCCATGGACAGTTGCTGGGTAGTTACGGATAGTATGTTCACCTGCAAAGAACAGTCGAGGGATAGGCTGACAAAGAGAAGAGAGAGAGAAAAAAAAGTCAGTTGGCTCCCAGTCACTCCAGGCTAACTGCAGTCGGCTCCGGGTTCCAAGTGATGTTCCTGCAGCCTCCCCAGACCTGGCGAGGCTGTGGCGCCCCTGGGTGGCCCTCCCATCCCGTCTGGTCCCTGGGCTTACACCAGGTCAGAGCTGGGCCAGGCTCCCCACATGCAGGGCCAGCACTGCTCCCATGGTGACAGAATCCTGGAGACAGGGGAGGGACCTCAGAGGGTGTCTTGTTTGATGCATCCCTGAGCAGTGAGTGACCTGTTCTCTAACACTCTCCAAAGCTGTATTTCTCCATGAGTCTGAAGACCTCTAGGGACAGTCCCCTCCTTCTAAAGAGTTCTGAGGGTTAGGAAGTTTAAGGAAACCTGTCTCTGCCCACTGGGTGGCTTGAGAACAAGGAGCCTTGTCCATGAGAGCTCTTCAGAAACGTGAAAACATATCGTGTGACCTCCTGCCCAACACCCCTGTGCTAACTGCCCTCCTTCCTAGAGCACCTGCCTAGCCTGATAAGGAGCTTTCCTCACACCCACGGGGCCAACAAGTCCTGCACCATCATCATGTCAGAGATGAGGAAGCCCACCTGTGCTCACGCTTCTCTTGTGCCTGGCTGACCCCACCCGACAAACCCCTAGCCCCCTGGGCAGAGGGGGCACCGCATTCTAGGCTTCAGTGTGCTTAGCACACTTGGTCTATCTGCTACATGACCACAGCCCTATCCACACACACAACTCCTCTTCCTCCCCCTCCTCCACAGACTACTCCAATATTGCCCAGCTGCCAGGGGCCCGGAGCTGCCCCGCCCCCTCCACCCCCCAAATGAGGAAAGCTGAGGCCTGTTGAGGTTAAGCGACCTGCCCACTGTCACAGGGGGCAGAAGAATCCGAGCTGGGCCTTTGTGATGAAGGTCAGTGCTCTTTTCATTAGTGGAGGGTGGGGGGTCCTCACCTGGGGGGCACCTGGAATAGCAGGTCCTGGAGTGATCGGCTGAGCCATCAGGTCATAGTCATTGCCGGACGACCCAGCTGCTACATAGGAGTAGGAGCCCCGGGCCCAGGGGTCAGCACGCCATCGTGACACCACTGTCTCTTTAGGCTAGGGAGGAAAAGAGACTCTTTTTAATTAAAAAGAGTCGGTCAATTCCAAGAATTCCACACAGGACTGAGGAGGAACCGCGCCAAATTCAAAGCAATCCCGGGGGTGACTGGACAGGGTCCAGTCAGAGCCTATTTGAGCCCAGGGAGTGAGGGCACCACTGCACAGCGCTGTACAGGATGAATCCAGACTTCCTTCTGACATTTCTATGGGAATTAAAAGCCATCTGCAGGCCCTGATTCGGCCTTGCTGCGTGATGCTGAGGAGCGGTGCTGCAGGGCGGACAGAATGCTGGCCTTGGGAGAGCCGCTCATCCTGGCCACGTGACTCCCAGCCAGTCACCTAATATCTCAAGGCTCCAGGCAACTTTCTGGAGCCCTGAACTGCAGAGAGGGTGTAGATATCCACTGACGGGGGCTTCCTTGCTGGAAGTCCCATCTAAAGCCATCCTGGGTCTGGTCCCACGTGAAGCCGACCCATACCCATCCAGCTTTCCAAAAGGATCAGTGACGTGGAATCCCCTGATGTCCCTTTGGAGGCGCTCTCTTTTCTAACTTCCCTGCAAGAAAAGGGGGCTGAAGGGACTGGCCAGGGACGCAAGCTCTGTCTGCAGGGAAAGGCGTGTGGTGCTCACCAGCCCCAACCACGGCTCTTCTTGGCGATTCTTTCCTAACCAATCGTGAGAAGCCCTGGCTGCTGTGGGGGGCAGGGCAGGCTCCTTACCTGAGGCACGGCGCTGCTTCCAAAGATGCCTTTGGAGGATTGGCCAGACAGCGGCCAACCGATCACATCAGCGCTGATGTTCTCCATGATCCCAGCGGCTTCTCCTGCCACAAGGGCCAAAAGAATTGGCGCTGAGGAGGAGAGAAAAGAGCGTTCAGGTTGGAGTTATTTTCCCATCCTTGGCCCCGTCCTTCCCCTCTTGTCAGAGAAGGGGCCCGCTATTTAGAGGGCAACGAGCCCAGAGCAGGACTCCCAAGGCAGGGAGAGGATGGAGGCCAGCCTGGACAGAGGTGATGAGGAGGAACAAGGCCGCAGTAGCTGACTTGAAACATCCGATAGCTTGTCCTGAGGTCAATGCAAGCAAAGCAGGCATGCGGCCGAGAGCCAGCGGGCTGCCCCGAAGCCCTCCTCCGAGCTCTGGGGAAGGGCGAGTCCCATTCACGTGGCTCCCGAAGGACCACGCTATGAGCCAAACTCACCCCTGCCCCCAAAGGAAACGCGCTGCACAATGTGGGTCATCAGGGCTCCGGCGTCACGTACAGTAAAGCAGTCTGAGATGATGCTTCTGAGCCGTCTGAATCATGTTTAAACCTATCCTACGTTCTGCGATAAAACGTCAACTCTTGTGATGCCACAGCTTCCCTAAAGACACTGTCTACATCCTGCTCCTTTCTCGTCTCATGACGCAACACACTCTGCTTACGGTTCCTTCCTACCAACATCTCTGCTGGTCCCTCAGGGAGAAATCTTTCCTAGTGAAGGTTCATGTCTGGCCAAGAGTTCCGTTTTCAGGAAGCACTATGGCTGGGCGCCACCCCAAGGCTGTGGATCAGGTATTCACATAGGCCACGTAAGGGGAGAGCACAAAGAGTCTGGGTATGAAAACCAAAATATCTTGGTTCTTTCACTACTAACTGTGGCCTTAGATAAGTCAGTGATGTGTTTTGTGACTTAGTACCACTATCTTTAAAGTGGAATGGGTGGCGATATGGGGGATGATAATGAAAATACAATGTTTCATATTTCTATTGTGCTCCCTAGTTTACAGCTGTCCTTACAACTCCATGTCTGTGTACACATACATATATGCATGTACATATGCATGTCTATGTATATGTATGTATGTATACACACACACAGAGTGTGTGTGTGGGGAGTACAGTCATCTTTATTCTCATTTCAAAGATGAGGACACTGAAGGAATCTGCTCGTAGTCTCATGGTTAATAAACGGACAGGCCCTGAGTCAGAGGCTGAGTCTAGGTCCAAGCCTGCAGTTACTAGCTTTTCCTAGAGTCTATTTTCATGGGGATCAGGCCTGGTCTCTGATAGGTCTCTGATTCCCTCTGCCGGCACATGCTCAAGCTTTTCTCAAGGGGCCAGTCACAAATAAGGAGATGTTCCCTTTCTATATTATGATGAAAAGCAGTCATGGACTTGTCGGTCAATTGTCAGTAAGTAAATATTTCTCAAAGTGCATATGACGTGGCAGGCACTGTGCTAAGTCCTGGGGATACAAAAAGAGCCAAAAGATACTCCCTGCCCTCAAGGAGTTCATAATCTAATGGGGCAGACCAGTGGCAAAGAACTCTATACAGAGCCAGCTACACATGGGATAAACAGGAGGTAATTAATAGAGGGAAGGAGAAGCTTGAAGTCAAAGGGAGGTGGTGCACTCTAGGTGGGGGGACAGCCAGGAGGCCGGTGCCACTGGATCTAAGGGTACATAGAAAGGTGTAAGAAGGCAGGAATGGGAAGATGGGCCCAGGTTAGAAGGGCTGTGAGAGTCAAACAGAGGTTTTTGCATTTGTTCCTGGAGGCAACGAGGGAATGAGTGGGGTTTACTGAGTAGGGGGGGGGTGACATGCCCGCATTTTAGGAATATCATTTTGGCGGCCGAATGGAGGAAGGACTGGATGAAGCAGAAGTCCAGGTGGGCAGGGCTGAGGGGCTGGGGGCAACGTCAGGGGAGAGAAGGGGGCGTATTCCAGACGCTGCAAAGGCAGAATGGACAGGCCTTAGCAACAGTGTGGCTATGGAGGCTAGTGAGGGATCCAGGATGCCTCCTAGGCTGAGAGCCTGAGGGACTGGAGGGGCAGGAACAGGGAAAGCAGGAGAGGTACCAAGTACTGTTTCAGACACGCTGGATTTGAGACGTGTGCTGAACATCTATTCGGAGAGGTGTGAAAGGGAGCTGGAGACTGTGGGTCAGCAGAGAGCGGGACGGGCAGATCATGAGGATAGTCGGCACCGAGAGGATAATTCAATCCCTGGAAGCTGATGAGATCCCCAAGGGACAAAAGAAGAGGGCCCAGGACAGAGCCCAGAGGGACACCCATGGGGAGAGAGAAGGGATCCAGGAGGATCCAGCAGAGGAGACAGAGAAGGAGCAGTTGGAGGGGGGGGGAGGAGGCCCAGGAGAAAGCAGGGTGTTCTGAGAAGCTAGAGAGGAGCGTGTGTGTGAAGCTGCAGAAAGTCCGAGGAGACAGGATTTGGCCACGTGGGAGGGGGCAGCTTGGTGGAAAGCCCACTGCTGGGTGCTAAGGAGGGAGTGAAAGGAGAGGAAGCAGAGGTCCCTCCTGCAGGTTCCCATTTGGAGGAGTCTAGCCACAAAGGCAGGAGAGATAGAGGACAAGCTGGTGAGGATGGAAGGGTGCATCCAAGCATGGGGGAGACCTTTAGAATAATCTGGTCCCCGCCCTTTTCATTTAGAGGTGAAGAAATGTAGCTTTTCAAGAGATCAAACTGGCCCAAGACCAGATGGTATGGGGCAGCCTCTGGCAGATGAAGGTGATTAAAGTAAAACACCAAGTCTGAATGTCAACCAGTGGGCAATGAGGGCAGAAACGTTTCTCTTCTAACAAGTGACCTTGCTGGAATGACAAATAAAGTGAGCCAGGATGGCCAAGCATGAGTGGGAGCCTCTGATTTCATTTCAAAAGCAAGCAGTGAGATGGCTGATTAGGGAGTGGGACCAAGCTAGGCCTGAAGCCCACCCAATGTGACTACTCCCTGACTTCTCTGAGACCCAGCCTGCTAGTTCTCAGCATCAGTCACTGGGAAGTGGAGAAAGGGACTGGCCTGGGAGAGAAGCAAACCCATTCAAACCAAATCCTCCTGAACAAAGAGAACGGGTTTTTTTGGATGAGGTGCAGAGTAGAACGAGCGTGGGTGAGAAGCCCGGTGCATTCTCAAGTCTCCAGATACTTCTCTAGCACTGGAGAAGCTGGTGGAGTTGGGGGAATGAAGCCTGAAATTGGACGGTGAATGGAGTCAATGAGCCAGCCTTCCTCCCTGTGCCTTTTTTTCCCTCAGTAACACTTACACTACTGACCTCAAGGACCTGTAGAATGAATGGCTCTGTAAACCCTCAAAGCAGCAGGTAAATGTGAAGTATCAGATATCATCAAGGAGAGCAGAACACTTCAGCACTTTGAAGGCACGGGGGGTTTTCTATACTTTTTCGGGCAACCGGAATTACCGGTCATTTATTTAGGGGGAAAAAGCCAGTTTGCTTCCATTAAACTACAGGTTAATGAAGTGCAACAAAGCAGCAGCCTCTCTTCTGAAGAGTTCATACTCAAGTGCAGACTGCCCGCCTCGCGCACGTTATTTTCTGGAATGGTCTCAATATTCTTCTCAATGCTTATCTACAGGGCCCCAGAGGGTAGAACTAGAGGTAGGCAAGCAGGAAAAGCAGCAGGCAGGCAGATTCTGGCTCTCTGTAAGGAAAACCAGAGCTGCCTAGAAGCAGAGTGCACCACCCGTCTATATAAAAATCTGTAAGGATGTGAGGGTAAGGGGGGCAGCCGAGTGGGCACCTTCTAAAGGAGGGGAGCAAAGCTTAATTCAGTCAGAATAAAACATCACAGGTCAAAGGTCATGCTAAAACCATGCCTCCTATTGCATCAGGGAATCTAGTTTAATAAGTGTAATTGTTTGTGACCATCCTGTACGAAAACATTGCTTTAAAGAATAAGATGTGAACGACGTTACCTTTGTAGAGGTTCCAGAAAAGGAAAAGTTCTCCCCTGCTGGCAGTGGTGCTGCCAACATGACCAAACAAATTGACACTTGGGTCCCAGAACACACGGTCAAAACACAAAACCACCTAAAATGACACGAGAAGAGAAGACCAGGGTGAGTCACTCAAGAGCAGCAGGGCTCATCAGAAGCGCTTCCAGAGCCGACCACACTGTTCTTCCTAACATTTGGCTACCCCCGCTATATCTGGAGGAAGCACAGTGTTCTCCACCCAAAGGAGTTCCCCATGGTATTCACTGCAAGGCCAATCCCCCAAAGGCTGCACCCCACAATCGTGTCCTGGCAATGCAGAACTCTGGGCATGGTGCAAAGTGCCTTGGATTTGGAATCACAAGCCTTGGGTTCAAATCGTGGCTCCAAGAGTCATCATTTATGTGACCAGGGACAGCTACCACCTATCTGTGAAATGGGGATGCTCTAACACGCCTGACCTCTCCACAGGGTTACTGTGAGGAAGACATTCTGTACAACCTTAAAATAAGTACAACAGTGATTAGGGTCTAACACTGCCTGTCTGCATGTGTCTTATGCTCCAAGAGAGCACAGAAAGAAGACAATGCTTTAATTGTCTTCTCCGGCGACGAGCACAGCGCTCTGCGCTCGAGCAGCCAAGCTGCATGTGAATGGGGATCAGGGGGAATCAGTCTTGCGCCCTGCGCGGGAGAGTTACCTTGTTCAGGTTACCAAAGCCCATTCTCTGCACCGCTGACGTTTTCCACTCAGGAAGAGGCGGCACAAATTGAACAGCTGGGGGCTGTTGCTTCAATACACCCAAAGGAAGAGTACAGAGGACGGCGTCACATTTATAAATAAAGGTCTGGCTGGTGGAGCGCGTGTTCACAGCTATCACTTCACAGCCTGAAAGGGTTTAAAAAGACATAGAGCCGCCGGCCCTGCCCGCCCCTGTTAACCTAAAGCACCAAATGCTCTCGACATGGGTTGGACTCCTTCTGTTCTGGATATAGAAACGACAAGGGGTACAAATTAAGTGTAAGGGAAGAGTCCGAGATCAGTGTTTGCAGACTTCTGTGAAGACGTTGTGTGCTAAAAATTCTTTAATTGAATAGGCACCAAGCTGGTATAGTGGACTGAGCTCAGGGCCTGGAGTCAGGAAGACCCAGGTTCAAATTCTGCCTCAGATACTCATTAGCAGTGTGACCCTGAGCAAGTCACTTAATCACTGTCTGCCTCAGTTTCCCTCAACAATATAGTACCTGCCCTCCCAGGGTTGTCATGAGGATAAAGTGCTTAGCTCAGATGCTGGCATTTAGCTGGCCCTTAATAAATAATGAGGATAATGTTTTCTATGTGCCAAGCACTGTGCTCAGTGTTTTTTCCCGCATCACCCCTCTCTAATGGTGCCGTAAGCAATGGCTAACTGCCCAATCAGGTAACAAATATATTTTTTCCGGTGACAATAAGCATGTTTTAGAGCATTATATATTTGTCTCTGCAGTGATTAAACCCTCAAGAACATATGCACAATGATCTCAGTGTTTGCACAGCAATCGCAACAACACCCACTAAAATATGTGTTCTTGCAGTTTTTCAACCGTCATCAAACTGTTCCAAACTGTTACTTCTTTTAATTCTTATAGAATGTTCCACATAAAACATCTGTAATTATTTTATGTCTTTATTAATTTTTTATTTATAATTATAATATTTTTGGAGCCTTCCTGGGCAAAAGTTATCATTATAATTATTTTGCAAGCATTTAATGAATAAATTAAAAAAATATTGCAAGCAGCATGTTAGATCTACCCTAGGGATTCACAACACATTTTTTGTTTGTTTGTTCCTGAAAGGGGTTTGTGGAACAAAATATGTTGGAATCACTGGACTAGGTTATTACCTAAAGTTAGTACCCATACATGCAGGCCTTACCAATTGTTGAAACTAAATACTGAAGAATCAGTTTATATATGAACACTTTTAATGTTGGCAAGGTCAGAGTATATAATAATATGCAAAAAACCAACCACCCCAACCCAGCCCAATGACTACAAGAGATCTGTGCATGGTGCCTAGGTGTGTTCAGCTGCCTGGGGCTGTTCTTTTAAAGGCCATCTCCCACTAATTCTGGGATTGCATGTAGTGGTCTCAGCATTTCTTTTTTTTAATTCCTGTGGGGCAAGTGAGGGTTAAGTGACTTGCCCAGGGTCATACAGCTAGTAAGGGTCAAGTGTTTGAGGCAGGATTTGAACTCAAGTACTCAGGTCCTCCTGAATCTAGGGCTGGTGCCTTATCTACTGCACCACCTAGCTGCCCCACCTTCAGCAATTCTTAAAAACAAATAGGAGAGGGGCTAGCTAGGGGGATACGGTGTATAGAGTACTGGCCCTGGAGTCAGGAGGACCTGAGTTCAAATCCGACCTCAAAGACTTACTAGCTGTGTGACAAATCACTTAACCCCAATTAGCTAAATTTAAAAACAAAAAACAAAAAAAAAGGAGAGTTGGGGGTAGTTAAAGGTTTTTTATGGCTGCCAACTACAACATGTCATCTGTTCTACCCAATCTTCCACTTCTGAAGGAAGAGGGACAACAGGCTGTCGCCATCTCTTGAAAGTGTGCTGAGGCTGGTATTGTCCCAAGTTATCTAAACAGGCCCAGACTTAGCACGTGAAATGAAAGGCCCAAATGTCCACATTCCAGGGTACATTGAGTGGAGACAATGTCCCTGTACCGTGTCACAGACTACCTACCACAGACGGGCTTCTGTCTGTTACGGCTATACCAGATGGCTCTTAATGGTGCCTTAAGCAGTAATCATTGGGGTCTGCTTTCAGCGTAACAAGAGAAATGGGCTCCAGGACCTTGGGAGAGCCCTCACTCTACAACATTTTAAAGGAGGGGAGCAAAGCTCCCTTACTCTGTGGCAGACACTGCACAGTGACACAAGTGCTGCTCCCAGGGAGGCTTCTGTTCCCACGGGCAAACAACCACCCATCTATAAGAATACACAGTGTAAGGTCTAAAGAATGCTATAGGAGGGTGGGCACCAGCAGCTGGGATCAGGAAATGGATCCAGAAGAGCTTGTGCCGCTCCCTGAAGGAAAAGGGTGGGGTGGCTGGTGCAGAGGCATGATTCTGGAGAGTGGGGTGCTGTGTAGGAAGAGCTGAGAGAAGGCCAGTTTGGCTGGAGTAATGGTAAAAACACTGCAGAAGCAGGCGGGGGCCAGGCTGTGAAGACGGCGCTCCCCGAGATGGTGAAGGGGGACACTGGGGTGGCCTGAATGTGTAAATGTCAGGGAGAGCAACCAGCGGGCTTTGGAGAGGAAGTGGGTGTAACCTAAAGGGGTGGTCGTTAGCAAGAAGGGGTCGGTGTGAGAGATGTTGGGGAAGTAAAAATGGCAAGATCTGGGGAACAGCCTGGATATGTGGACATGGAAGAGCAGGGCACGGGCAGAGATGGTGCACCCTCAATAGAATCAGGGAGGTTAGGAAAGGAGGACAAAAAAGACTGACTTCTCTTTTAGCAATAGTTTAGCTGTCTCCTGCTCAGCCAAGCTGAAATGTTTAATAGATCAACTAGTGAAACGGGAGTAAAACTCAAGGGCGAGGGGCAGCTAGGTGACACAGATGGATAAAACACTCAGGAGGACCTGAGTTCAAATCCGTCCTTAGCCACTTGACACTTACTAGCTGTGTGACCCTGGGTAAGTCACCTAACCCTCACTGCCCCACAAAAACAATAACAAAAACCCTCAAGGGTGAGGAATGGGGCTGCTCTACACACACAGATGATCATCAAGCTGATGGAAGCAGCTGAGGTCATCAAGAGGATAAAAGCTAGAAGAGGAGAGGTGGCAGGAATGGACGATGAGCCAGCTGAGGAGCTGGAAGGAGAGTGGTCAGATGGGTAAGGGAAGAACTAAGAAAGAGGATCAGTAGAGGTCACAGAAAAAAGAGTGCTTGTTGGGGAGGTGTATGCCACGGGGGAAAAAAAGCTATCAGCTGGTGGTCAGAAGTCTCAGATGACCTCTGAAAAGAAGTAGCTGCAGCCAATGATCCCAAAGATGTGGCCCCCTTAAGCCTTCCCCCCTAGTAAGACCCATCAGATCGTGCACTGTGATGGCGTCAACTTCAAATACCCAAACTCCCTCTATCCCACTGATTGAAGCAGAGGCCTTGGCGCCTGGACACAGGAGATGGGAACATTTTCTCTGTTCAGCAACAACTATTAAAGGAGGAAACTCCTCCTGCTCTGATTGAAGGTGACTTACCAGAAGCCGTGTAGCGCACCTGTCGAACCGCTTGTATTCAATTTAATGTCCAGCCCTTCAGCCAGGGCCACTGGTACACAGGAGTAGCCATTCCTCACGGTCAAGTGACTGCCAGTTAAACTCAAAATCATCATCCTACAGCCAAGGGGAGAAGTGATATTGTTTCCTCTTCTAGCAGAGAACAGCCCCTTGTGCCATGTCCTGCAATTCCAAAGTAACTTGAAATCTAGTTGTTATCTCTAGTGGGAGAATGTGCCGGTGGTCACTGAAACAGCAATGATGCTATTGGCAGGACTGAAGAACAACAGAGCACCTTAATTGGCCCCAGCAGACAGAGCCGACTGAAGTATTGAGGTATCTGCCCCCCATCAGCTAGTGACCAGTACACAGATGTTATTGGGATATGGCTTCTGAGCCTCCCCTTACCAAAGATGGTGCTCTCCTGCACACCATCCTTATGTGTGGTAGGGAGTTATTATGGTCCAGAGAACCTATAATATTATATCACCTACACTTTGGTTCTTTTTGGCTTTGGTGAGTCAGGTGAGCCTCTTGTCCAAATAACAAGTTGACTAAACTGGTCCAAATCAGTTCCATTCCCAAAGCACACTGTACTCCCCAAACAATCGTGGTAGATGGCTGGAAAGACAGCCTAAAAGTCACTTCTTTGCCCTTGGCTGATACACACAGCAGATGTTCAAATATTTGGGTTTACAGAATTAGAAGAATTAAGGGTTACCAGCTGGCTTTGGTCTTTAATTGACTGTCTTGGTCTCTTCATAGTTTACTAGGGGGCCAAACTAAGAGAACACAATGAAATGCTTCTTACAAGATGCTCAATGTTTCTGAGTGTTGGGAGAATGGACTCCCTTTCTTTAAGCAAATTCACTGATGGATTCTTAGCAAGTCTTACAAGTATCATTTATCTAAATTAACTGACCCTTCAGATAACCGAGGGCCTCCTATAATGTAATCTAAAGGCTGAGAACCTTTAGGTGTGATGCCCAATAATAGCAAATCAAAACCTCTGTTTACAAGGGAAACTGACTATGGGACAAAATTGGAAGAAAACCCAATTTCCCTAGAACATCAGGGAAGAGCCCACGTGTAAGGGTGCAGAGGAGCTGGGGCCACAAGATGTGGATGCAAGGGAGTCCTTTCTGCTTGTCTGGTTAAACAATTACAGTCCTGCCCGTTTTCCTAGAAACCTTTTATAGACAATATATAATACAGGTGATAAAGGAATTACCTGGTCCCAATGTTTAAGGGAGAGGGGTAGAGAGAGGTGTAGCATTGGCAAATTCCAGATTTGCAAAATGCCAATCAAGGATCTGCTGTCTCTTCGAAGATAAATATACATCACTGCAAAATAAGAGACAGAAAGGCAACTGTTTGAGCAATTCTTAGGGTAATTGACTATCTTCATACTTGGAACTAAACCTTCAGCAGACTTGTCCTATTGTTTGCAGCTCACCCTATGAGAAAGCAAGCATCAAAAGAGATGGAGGTACATCTCTGCATCTATCTCGGGCCAATTTCTTATCAGCGACATGTTCCTCTCACACGGTTATCTTTCTCCCTAGAATCTGCTGTTTTGTATGGCGCCACCTCCAACATTAACTAACTGTGGGATAATTAATCTAAGAGCCTGGTGACTCAGTAGATAGAACCCTGGGCCTGGAACCAGGAAGACCTGACACTAATTAGCTGGGGGACCCTGGGTGAGTCCTAACTTATGTCTGCCTCAAATGTTGAATGGGGATTATAACAACACCTACTGCGTAGGGTTGTTGTGAAGATAAAATGAAATATTTGTAAAGCGCTTAGTAACCTTAAAGTGCTAGATAAATGCTGTTGTTCTTAATTTTTCTAAGTCTTGAGGGGCAGCTAGGTGGTGCAGTGGATAAAGCACTGGCCCTGGATTCAAGAGGACCTGAGTTCAAATCCGGCCTTAGACACTTGACACTGACTAGCTGTGTGGACCCTGGGCAAGTCACATAACCCTCACGGCCCCATGCAAAAAAACAACAAAAACAACAACAACAAAAAGACAAAAAATTTTTTTTTCTAAGCTTTAATCTCCCCATATATAAAATGAACATATTATTGTATCACCTAATTCACCAGGGGTATTATGAGAGGGTATACTATTATAGACCTTAGTATATAAACTATGAATTAGTGTTTATTTTCTTTTATAGATGCACACTTCAAACGGAAACGTATGTAATGAATGTCATTCTGGGAACTGAATAAGCCCTACATTTAGAGACACGACACCTTTTTTAGCTTCTATTTCATAACAAAATGAAAGCTCCTTATTCTATCATGTCCTTTATTTATCTATCTATTTATTTATTTTTATTGGTGAGGCAATTGGGGTTAAGTGACTTGCCCAGGGTCACACAGCTAGTAAGCGTTAAGTGTCTGAGGCCAGATTTGAACTCAGGTACTCCTGACTCCAGGGCCGATGCTCTATCACACTGAGCCACCTAGCTGCCCCATATCATGTCCTTTAAATCTACTCAAGAGAGAAAACAAGTCAAAGCCACAGGTGCAAGGAGTTTATATGCGCCCCAATAAACAAAACTGAGCACTGGGTCTCGGAGTCAGAAGGCTTGGGCTGACCTTGGTGCAGCTGCCTACTTCACAGGCTGTGGGGCAAACATTCTGCAATGGTGTCTATATGAATGGGAGCTCTTACCTTGGGGGGTTGGCTTCCAGTTCTTGTAGCTTCTCTTCTAGTTTTACTTGTGTTTCTGCCAATCATCATATTCCTGGCCAAATCAAATGTAATCATAGTTTATCTCTGATTTGATTCTCCAGAGCTGGGTGCTGCCCTCCACTAATGCTGCGGACCAAACAATCCATCCCTGGGTAGCCAGTCACCCTTGTGGGGATGAGCCACTTGGCACTTAGCGACAACAGGCTGGTACTTGGGTAGGTCCTGCCAGTGATCAGCCAGTGCCTGGCACAGAAGAAGCTTAATGAATGCTTGTTGATTCTACTGGCACATCCTCTGAGAACTCAGGGTTTCTTGTGCCAAGGAAAGATTTTCACAAGAGCTGTGGTAAGATAATCCCTTAGGATCATGTACACAGAATCTAACCTAAGGGCTGGCTATAGCCTCGTTAAAGTCAGGAGGGTTTGTAAAAGCCTTTGGTTTAAGATACCGTATGCTGACTGCTACGATTAGGGGACGTCAATCTCAATGCTGTCCGTGCTCATGATCAACTTACAAAAGTTATTTGGTTGTTGGTAGAGAAAGTGCTGCCTTCCAATTTAGCAGACAGGGTGGGAACTCAACATTTAGAAGGTGAGACGCTACTACGGATAAAAAGATGAAAGGGCACGCAAGTCAGTCTGGGCAAGTCATTTCCCTGCTTTAGATCTCGTTTCGTCCTTGTAAGAAAGGTTTGTTTCCAGCTTGATAAGGCTGCTAAGTGGGAAGCAGGACTCAAGGTCAGGGAAGGGACAGAGTGAGCTCATGGGGGTGGGTGGGGGCCGAGGATGGCAGTAGCGCCCCACACCATGAACGCTGCCGAGCGCTCAGGGGTATGCTGTGTACCTTGCACAGTGCTGTGAGATCCCGGTGTTTGCTTTTCACGAGGAATTCCGCAGTAATGTCTCGAGGTGGCTTTACTTCAGATGCTTCTTTGTATTGCTGATGGAGCCTCTTTAATCTTCTCTTTCAAGTTCACCATCTATAAAACACAATTGTTCCAGGCTGAACTCTTCCATTCGGAGGTCACCCCATGGTAAAATCAGCAATTTTCCCAGGGCGGCAAGCGGCGACTGGCCAGCCGGTGATTGGGGATGTTAAGAGTGGGGCTCCTTTTATGGTTTGCATTAGGGGGCTACTGAGGTTCCTTCAAAACCTGAGTTTACATGACAGTCGCCAGAAAGAACCTTACCTTATTAAGAAGTTCTTTTAATTCTTCCTGAGTTTTTTACTATCTTCTTCCAGTGTTCAATCTGCTCATCTTTCACATGCTTCTCCTGTAACCTAAAGAGATGAAAAACTTAAGTACCCACAACAGTATCCAATTCAGCATGGGGCTCAATAAATTTTAACTTTGGGGGCAGCTAGGTGGTGCAGTGGATAAAGCACTGGCCCTGGATTCCAGAGGAACTGAGTTCAAATCTCACCTCAGACACTTGACACTAGCTGTGTGATCTTGGGCAAGTCACTTAACCCTTATTGCCCCACCCAAAATAAGTAAGTAAATAAATAAATAAAATAAATTTTAGCTCCCAATTTAATTAAGTGGCTACTATGTAAAGGGCATTATTCTACACACTTGGGAAGCACAAACAGGGCATGACGTCATATTCTCTCCCAGTGGTTGTGAAAGCCCCACCTATACAATTCATGCATGAACCATTCTCAAGATTTTATAAACCTAAAGGTTGGCAGGTGTGTTCCTATCTGTTGATATCAATCACTTTTTATGGGGAGTAAAAATACTCTGTGATCTCTTCTGTTCTGTTCTTTGCTTCTTTATTTAGAGAAAGGACACCAGAATGTATTCAAAACTGCCTCACTCTGGAATCCAGGTTCTTGACTTAAAGCCCAGCATTTTTTCCACTATAGTAAAACTGCAGGGGGCAGCTAGGTGGTGGAGTGGATAAGAGCACCGGCCTTTGGAGTCAGGAGGACCTGAGTTCAAATCCGATCTCAGGACACTTACCTAGTACTAGCTGTGTGACTCTGGGCTAGTCACTAAACCTCAAGTGGCCTCACCTAAAAACCAAAATACCAAAACAAACCCTGCTGCTTCCTGAATGTAAGAAAGAAATTTGATATATTTGAGGGCATTTCTTCAATTAATCTTTCTGATAAGGTAAGAAGTTGTGTTAATATTCTATTCAACTATTATCTCAATCATCTGAACCACAATGACTGTACCATTAGTCCCTAACAAATATTTATTAATGGGGGGCGGCTAGGTGGCACAATGGATAAAGCACTGGCCCTGGAGTCAGGAGTACCTGAGTTCAAATCTGATCTCAGACACTTGACACTTACTAGCTGTGTGACCGTGGGCAAGTCACTTAACCCCCATTGCCCCGCAAAAAAAACCAAACCAAAACAAAAAAACACGAGGGTCACAAATATTTATTAATGGCTTACTATTGAGAGAATTGTGGGAACTGTATGAACCAAACTGACTCCATCTTGTAAAAATGATTCCATTTTGAGACCTAAATTTAATTTTCCTGAAAGTTCTACCTGCTTGCTAGTTGTGGGAATTGAGCGACGTCCTATTTTACCTTCAGAAAAATGTATGTGCCTGCTCTCCCTGCTCCTAACTCCTGAAGCTCATTGATTCCCCTCCCAACTTGGAAAGTCCCTAATCTTTCCCCCAATTAGAATTCAGATTACCTAATCATGTATTCAGGTTTATATCCTATTGATTGTTTTCTTTTAGTGAATAAAAACATCTGTCCCCTCCTCCCCTACCCTACATTTGGGGATGCAGTGCCACACTGAGAAGGCCTGATCCTGATCTCTTATGCAACTGGCATTTGGTGCTTAATAAACTGACAGGCTTGGAAGCTTGAAACTTTGTTTCCTCTGTTATTTCTAATTAACATCTATCAGTTTTTGGCAAAGCTATCCAGGGTCAAGGAGCCTTGGGATGAGCTTTCAGAAACTGTGGAGGACTGCTCTCAGAGGTCGGACTCCCCTCCTCTATCCTCTATCTATTCTTCTGAGCTAAGGTATGCCCCCACATCACTGGGGCATACCTCAACCCTGCTGAGAAGAGATACTGCCTTTAAGGGAATGATGGGTTCTAGCAATAGTAAGATACCCAAGGATTCCCCTTTGCAAAAATTTCTTTTGGCATGAGACCAGGTGAAGAGTGCACTGGTAAAATGATACCCACTTGTGAAAATTCTTTTGATCTGGAAACAGGTGTAGCTTCCCAAACAGGAATGAAGCGGGTAACTAAAAGATAGAGCTCTCAAATTATGCTGAAATATATAAAAATCTAAAAGGGTCCCAAGAGCCTGAAGAAAGGATTTTCTTTTCTTGTTTTTTCTTCTTCTTTTTTTGAGGGGCAATGAGGGTTAAGTGACTTGCCCAGGGTCACACAGCTAGTGTCAAGTGTCTGAGGCCTGATTTGAACTCAGGTCCTCTAGAATCCAGGGCTGGTGCTTCATCACTGCGCCACCTAGCTGCCCCCTGAAGGGATTTTCAATGACTGTTGGAACACTGTATGCACTTTTTCTGTCTTACCGTTTTGTCTATGGTTTTATGTCTTTGTAAAATGTTCAGCAAAATCTTTGTCTTGTGTTGTGTTTAGCATTGTACCATGAAAGATTTCTAAGGAAAAAAATTCAGCCAGCTAGAAAGACTGCTAAAGCTTTAGGCAAAGAGTTTAGAATGCTGGGGAAAAGTTTAAAAGTTTCATCTTTTCATACTTGAAACAAGTGATGCCCAGAAATCTGGGACTAACTCTCACTTTAGGCTTTCGGTGGAAGATCAGGTTAAAAAGAAAAAAATCAAAAACCTGGAAGACACTTTCTCTCTGTCATTTTAGCACTGGCCAAGTGGATAAGATACAGAGATAAGGACAGATAATCAAAGAAAAGAAAATTTTTTCCCTGGTTTGTAGAAATTTGAGGCATTATAAATGAATTAGAGATTCTAAATTACAGTAATTGCTCAAAA
Source organism: Dromiciops gliroides (assembly GCF_019393635.1). Classification (NCBI taxonomy): domain Eukaryota; kingdom Metazoa; phylum Chordata; class Mammalia; order Microbiotheria; family Microbiotheriidae; genus Dromiciops; species Dromiciops gliroides. The sequence continues at coordinate 610,365,891 of NC_057863.1, forward strand.
ACATCTTAGTAGACAGATTTTGAAGGTTTGGAGATAAAGAAGATTAGAGGGGCAGCTAGGTGGCGCAGTGGATAGAGCACTGGCCCTGGAGTCAGGAGTACCTGAGTTCAAATTCGGCCTCAGACACTTAACACTTACTAGCTATGTGACCTTGGGCAAGTCACTTAACCCCAATTGCCTCACTAAAAAAAAAAAAGAAGAAGAAGATTAGAGATTAATTATTAAGGAGTTTGGAGATGAATCATTTTAAGACAACAGAGGAGAACTCCTGAGACTTTGGGTAATTCCAGGAACTCATTCCCTTCTCTTTGTCCTGATAAGGCACTTAGCAGAAGCCTAACATATGCTGAAATATTTTAGTGAGTTTTGGGGTACCATTCCAAAAAATCTGTTTTAAGGAAAAGTAAAAATTAAATTCTGTAAAAGTTTTAGGAGTAAATAGCACTTAGATTACTGCCCCCCCCCCCCGCAACTTTAGAGCTATTGTTTTTGTGTAGTGAAGGGAGGCAGTTTGAAAGTGATCCCAGAGTGGAAAGGGGGGGGGGGAGAGAAGATATGTGGTTTGCATTTTAAATTTTATCTGAAACTCAGCTATCTCGTGTTAATCCTTTCTTGACCATAAAAAGATAAAAAACTTGTTTAAATCGGTGAGCAACTTAAAAATGAGTAAAATGTAATTAAGGAATAGAAAGACTGTTTTAAACTGAAAAGGGGCCCATGAGGAGGGACCCCCCTATAGCATCCCCACCATTGCCTGGGTCTAGACCCTGTTCTGGATAATGGGGCTAGACATTCACAATGATGGGGTGGGAGGTGGAAGTGGTGGGGGGTGGGAGATGACCAGAAACTAGGAATGTGTTTTGAGAAGTCAGAAATAGAACTTTCAAAGCTTTATGTAACAGAATTCTTTAGGTAAACCAGAAGCAAGGTCATCAAAGAAAAATAAAGGAAACCATGCATTTTATAAGCTCCTAGGAACCCCAAAAGCAGTATTGCAATTAATCAGGGTCATGTAAAATTTTGTGCTAAATTGCAAAGAAATTCTATGGAATAAAAATTAGTTATTTATATAGTTTGGGATATGATTAGGAATACAGTGCTTTGCTTCTGAAAGACCATTCTTGGGGTACATTTCCCAGTCTTTAGAATCTCATGGGCTCTAAAGCATGGGGATGGGAATGTGAGGCTGCCACTTGGACTATCTTTAACTTGGGTTACAACTGAAAAGCTTTGGGGAAAGAGTGGGGAAAGGTTATGAACACAAAAGGAAATGATATGGCCTTCTGAATGATATTTGAAAGAAAATAAATTAAAAGTTCATGGAAAGGTGAAAGTGCTCCTGTAAACCTTTGAAAATGAGCTAAATGTTAATTCTGGGTTCTAAGATTTAAAGTACAGATGCTTAATAGTCCTGGAAAGCTGAGATTTTGATTTTGTGGTTGTAAATCTAGATTTGACTAGAGATTTGTTTCATGTCTTAAATACACAATTTTGTATGTCATTATTGTGTTTCTAAATTGTCTTATACTGTGAAATTTAAGAAATCTTGTCAGAAATATTAAGACAAATATTTTCTCTTTTAATCTGCATGCTGTTAGATTATGAATTGCTACATGTTGTAAAATCTAAAGTTCTAAAGTTTGAGAACCTAGAACCAAGAAAATAGGACCCCTCTCTCATTCCTTGTCAAAAGGAGAGAATTTACAAGTCATTTGAAAAATGTTAGCTATTACTTATACAAATTTTGAATATTTATATTCATGTGTTATATTTATATATTATTTATAGTAATTTCTATAAAATTATTAAAGATATAACTTCAGGGGCAGCTGGGTGGCGCAGCGGATAGCGCACCAGCCCTGGAGTCAGGAGGACCTGAGTTCAAATCTGGCCTCAGACACTTAACCCCAATTGCCTCACCAACCCCCCCCCCCAAAAAAAACCCCAAAAAACAAAAACAAAGATATAACTTCAACTAGCAGGTTATGAATTAACTATCAGGAATTCACTCTATGTCTGAAACCCCAAAATGTGGTTAGTTTTAATTCATAAGTAAAGGATAAATGAAATTGAAGAGGCAAAACCCCTGGGGACCATAACACTGTTTTGAGCTTTGATCACAGGACGGTTGTCTGAATTGACACAAAGCCAATAGTAGAAAATGGTTATCTGCCTAAGAAGTGCCACAGGTGGATGTCTGTCTTTAGGAAAAGTTGGGATGAACTTGGTATGGCCTAAGGTAAGAAGAGCCTCTTGACTCAGTTTCCCCATTCTCCTATTTCCTTTCTCAATAGGAAATTTCTCCACCTACTTAAACCTGAGCCTCACTTTTTTTTTTTTAATAATTTTTTTTTTTGCAGGCAATGGGGGTTAAGTGACTTGCCCAGGGTCACACAGCTAGTAAGTGTCAAGTGTCTGAGTCTGGATTTGAACTCGGGTCCTCCTGAATCCAGGGCTGGTGCTTTATCCACTGCACCACCTAGCTGCCCCAAGGCAGGTACCTTTCCTTCCTACCCTCCATCCCTACTCAGCTCCCTTTTATATCAGTATCTTCTCCTAATGGAGTGTGATCTCCTTGAGGGAAGGGATCATCTTTTCCCCCCTTGTATTTGCATCCCTGGTGCTCAGCACAGTGCCTGGCACGCAGTCAACAAGCACTCATGAGATACCTATTGCCTCAAAACTTCTACGAGGGAGGTGGTACAAGTAGTATTTTGTCCTCACTTCATGGAGGAAGAAGCTGAGGCTAAGAAAGTAACTGATGTGCCCAAGATCACACAGCTAAGTGTAAGAAGCAGGATTCCAAGCCAGGCCTTTTGGCAAGCTGCCCACTCTTTACCCAGTATCCCACCCTATTCCTCTAGGGTACTTACTGTATGACGACCTCCAGGGCTTGGCCAAGTGACACAGGCTTATTATTGAGGACATTGAAGTCCAGCTGATGACTGAGGTAGGATGTGGCTTCCAACAGTCGATTAAACTCTTGTTCTACCATTTCATCTTTTTCTTTTGGAACCTGAAAATCCAAAGAATAATGGGGTTAGTTCTTCTAATGGAGAAGCCATGAATAAACACCAAACCGTCCATAAAACATCACAAAGTTAGGAAAGGTTAAATGCATAATCTGGAAGGGGTAAATCTGGTTCAAGTTTGCTTTCTTATATCATTCCATTAAATCAGATGATGAAAATGTTCTGTCTCTGACATCCCCCTTCCAGAGATGGGACTCCACCCACACGTGCTAACGGGACTGGTACATGAAGCAAGACTTGCACTGGAGCTGGCATGCACCGGGCTGAGCTGGCATGCAGAACACACACAGGGAAAGCCCCAGAAAGCAAAGGATGTAAAACCAAGGTTTGGGAATGTTTCAAAACATCAGGTTCTTGCAAAGAAAAAAAAAATGGTAGGGCATGTGGAGAAAAGCTCCCAGAATTCTGGAAGCCCCAGCCTGTCTCCCCACAGGATTTCAGCTGAGATGAGGATGATGAAGAGGGTGAGAGGTGGCTGTCGACTGTGGAAGAACAATGGTCTTGGAGTCAGGACACTTGGGTCTCAGTCCCCACCCAGCTCCTCGCCTGGGGGCAAGTCACAATGGGGACACCTCATTTGTACTGCCCAGTTCACAAGGCTGTGAGAAAAGCGCCTGTAAGTGTGAGCTGTGATCTGAGACATACTGGCATCTTCCTTGTTCTTTTCCTCTGTGACACCAAGAAATGTGCACTGGAGCTAATGGGTCCCAAGGGCTTCAAGAGGACACAAGAAAACTGATGACTAAGAAACTCAGAGGGAACGGTCCTGGCTGGTGTGGAGGCAGAAGGGAGGCCCTACTTCTAACCCTTCCCCCACCCATATCCCCCCTTACTGATGCCACCAGTCGCATGGCAGTCATAGGACTGCTGCTTGTCCTTAGGCTGAGTTGATAGCAGCTGTAGCCATGATACTTAGTAAATGACAGCATGCCTAGAACTGGCATTTCAGCCTATACCACCTGAACCACCTCCTACTGTAAATGGGCAATCACTAGAGTTCAATGTTTGGAATTCTCCTTTGCTGCCAACTTGGTTGGTGTTTTAGGATAGGTGCAGTCTTCATTCTTAGGTACAAAGACTAACATGAGCTTCCGCAGTTATTGGAAAGGATGTGCGAATGTGAACAGTATACATAGTCAGCTTTAATCAGTCAAGAACCACAAAATGGGGGTCACTGATGCTCCCTCGTTCAGCAACAACATCTTCATTCTTCTTTTAAAATCTTTTTAATCTTCTCAACTGACCTGGCTGTTTCAGAAAAATGGGATTTGCTCCCTTGCCAATTCACTAAGCAATTCTAGATCACTTTTTATGGAGCCATAAAGAAAATTCTAAGAGAAACAATGAGCACCACGAGGAAAGAGAAAGCAAGAATTCTCTATCTGGACGCCTAAGGCCCTGACAACTAAGCAGCAGGCTTAGAGAGCTGGCGGAGCTGCATCGAGTCCTGGAAACACATGGCGCCCTCGGGGCAGCAGCACTGCTCCTAAAGGCCCCTCCAGGACACCCCACTGAGATTTGGGGGGAAGAGGGAATTCCTTTCAAGATGGAGTCGGAACAGATACTCTCTAATTCCTCTCTGGGATTCTATGTTTGAAGGTCTTTTACAGCTCTAAAGTGCACATTTTAAAGCCAATTCCAGCTCAGATGCCATGATCTGTTTGCTATGATTCTGTCATTTGCACACTACAGTTTGGTGGACTTAATACCATGATCTACTCCCTTGACCTAGAATCATGGAAAGAAGAGGTGCTTTTTGTCATTCTCCTACTGGTTTTTAGTATGAGAAATACTGGAATCAAGAATTGTCTAAAAAGGCATTTTCACCAGAAATTTGAATCAGATGGTTTTTGACTTCAGTTGTCCATGTCCTATTCCACTGTCATGGTGCAAGTAAGTGCAGCACAGCCTCCTAACAACACTCAAAGAACTTCCTGCCTCCGTTCCTACAGGGATCTTGCAAAGTGCCACATGCTAAACTTGTGAATCCTTTTCAAGGAGAAGTCTCCATCGACAGAATGTTGTTCACCAAGGTGCCTCAATGGAATCACTCTGCATCATGGAAAAACTAACATTTCAGGACCTTGCATCAAGAATTGTACAGTTTCCAAAGACCAAGTGGTACCTGAGTAGTCATGTTTCCATGGCTTGTTACTGTTTCCTCTTAAAGGAGGAAAGCTCATTGTTGCTGGGAAGATGAAATCCTTTTCAAAAGGATGATGCAGTGACAGAAACAGAAGGGCTACATCCTCAAATGCCTCAAAAATGAGGCATTTTCAGTACAAAGGTATGCAAACGGTAGCGATTAAAGCTCTTCCAGTACAGACTGGATGAATGTTGCTTCAGACAAGCTTTAATCTTTGCAGCTGGGGTGGCAGTCACATGGGACAAGTGATACTGAAAAAGTCTTGCAGCACTTGGGATCAATAACTGGGCTCTAGGGTTTGTGGTTGAGAAATATTTAAAGGGACACTGTCAAGGTTAGTGGGACCAAATTTACCCTCTTTTTTTTTTCTCCCCTTCAAGTGATTGCTAAGTTTGTGTAATTCATTATCTTTCTCCTTATGTCTTCCCCACCATCAAAAAAAAGTTGACGCTTACATGCGCTCAATAACAAAAACTCAAATAGTACTAGCCCAACACTCAGGAGCAGCCCTACAACAACAAACCAGCGTGAATGTGGGATGAGGAGGAACTCTGGGAGGGAAACAGATTGAATTTCAAGCTTCTAATGGGTTATTATAAACAGTGAGGAAAATGATTTGAAAAAAGTTATGAAAAAATACCTTGACAGTGTCCTTTTAACCATTGCAGCAGAGAGAGAAATAAACTGTAAATAACAGCCCAACAGCCACGTCAAGTTTAGTTTTGTACATCAGCAGTAAAATTAACAAGTTTAAAAAACACACAGCATGACAGAAGCAGTCTGTGAGCCGCAAAAGCTGTGACAACCACCAGGGAAATAAGGCACATTATACATATACCAAAAAGAAAAAGAATTAGAGAAGGGGGGGGGTGAGGTGTGGGGTGAGAAGTCAAGGCAAAGAAATGGCCAAAAAGGAAGGCAGAGTCGTAAAATGAAGGGAGGGTTAGGGTGGGTGGCAGGAAGCATTTAAGAGTAAGGACAATGCAGGGCTAAATAAAACAGTAAGGAATAACACAAAAAAAAAAAAAAAAGAAAAAAAAGCAGATGACAGACCAAAAGATGGCTGCCCCATTGGAATAAACACTACAGGATAACATTTCTGTATCTCTAGTATATCAATATAAAAACCGGCTTATTAAAGCCTTGAAAGAATGGCACAAACATCATTATTCATGAAATCAAGACCCACTAATTTCTGCCACATCCAGCAACCGAAAGGAATGGTAAAAAGGAAATGGACATTGGGAAAGGGTATCCTAAAACAGGTGTCATGTGCTAAATTAAATCTTAAAGGGAAATTGAGATAGCCAATTTTTTAAAAAACAGTTCTACTGAGAAGATAATTTTGAAAGAAAACCAAATGTACAGCTAGTTATCCTTGACCTCTTTTTTTTTTTCCCTGGGATATGTAGATTTCTATTTCTCCCATCTTGGGTCAATTTCCAAGGTAGGAGAACATGTATTTAGGGATCTTACAGAGAGCAGACAGTGAGAAGAACTTCACAGAGACTACTGAGCCCAGGCCAAATGAACGACTCCTAACTAACGAAATCTCCCCAAAGGCCCCTTCCCTCTCCAGAGCTAGCATCCTACAGCATCAATATAGATTTTAGTTTGTTCCTTTTCTCTCAATAACTTGTATCATTTCCATAATTTCATACAAAATATTCGTTGTCGACAGGTGATCTTCAAAAGCAGTAATGTTTGACACCTAGTGGAGTTCTTAATAAATGCTTTATTAAATAAAAACAAAAACACAGGAGCTTCATTTTTAAGTACAATTCCCAATTTTCCAACTATTATCTTGAGAAAGGGCTCACGACATGAATGATCCTCACAGATCCTTACCCTAAGTAGCATTTTAAAAGTACTGCAGGGGCAGCTAGGTGGCACAGTGGATAGAGCACTGGCCCTGAAGTCAGGAGTACCTGAGTTCAAATCCGGCCTCAGACACTTAACACTTACTAGCTGTGTGACCCTGGGCAAGTCACTTAACCCCAATTGCCTCACTAAAAAAAAAAAAAGTACTGCAAAGAGTGCCCGCACTAGTTTTAGAAGAGGTAGGCTCAAGTCCCACATACATCACTTAGTGGAGGCTCATTAAATGATAAACTTGCAGATAAAGTCTGATAGCTCAGTTAAGTAACAGCTCAAACAACATGATTCTTCCTATCTACACAATGAACCATGATACCACACTTACACTGTGGACAACAAAGAGAGGAGTACAGTCAGATCTTACAGACACCTTGCAACTGGAAGGCCAGTGTAAGCATGCCTTGTTGGCTAGTCATCATGTTGTAAGAATGAGATGCTACTGAGACCTGCCCTTGGGTAGCATGAAAAACCCAGGAATGCTGAGTAACCAACTAACAGACACTGTCTCTCCTTCGCTCTCATCTTTCTCTCCATCTCCTCTTCCTGCTTTCCTTCATATGGTCACAGTCCCATCTTGGGGCCTGGACAATGTTACAGCTAATGAATTCTAAAGTCATGTCAGTCTCATAGTTCTAGGGGCTATTATGCCTTAATACTTTGCTTATGGACTAAGCACAAGTAAATTAACTGCCAGGTCTCATCCACAAGCCTGAGAAAGACTTACTCTTGTTATAGGTTACGTAAGAATGATCAGAGAAACCAAGGAAAGGGATTCCATTTGCTTTCTTACCTTTGAAAAGCTCATTCTACAGAACTATACTCAAGATAGCACATGACTCCTTCCCAGATTAGAAAACCCTCGATTAAGAAGCCACTTTAATAATGTACCTTCAGGGGCAGCTAGGTGGCACAGTGGATAAAGCACCGGTCCTGGATTTAGGACCTGAGTTCAAATCAGGCCTCAGACACTTGACACTTAACTAGCTTGTGTGACCCTGGGCAAGTTACTAAATCCTCATTGCCCCCCACACAAAAAAGTTTTTTTAAATGTATCTTCAGTGCTGTGTATCATGGGGGTGACATCAGCATCTACCTCCTAGAGAGTTGTGAGGATGAGATGAGGTAACACATGTAAAGTGTTTGGTGAAACTTATAGCACTATATCAGTGCTGGTTGTTATTGTTATGATTATTATTACAGATAGCAGCTTATTAAGTGAGATTTGTTTGTAAAGCTGAATGTGCTGAAATCCTTGAGTAATACCACCACATCTCACTCTAGCAAGGACCAAATGAAGGCATTTCAATCCTGTGCTTCTTCAAGGCTGTGCTTGCCGGGCCTGTAGGTGAATAGAAAAGGGAGAGTGGTGGCTGCCATCCGCAGGCCAGGTACATACACGGGCTCCAGATCCAGTGTCAAGAGATGAATCCAACAGCAAGCATATGCTAAGGGCCCACAGTGGCTCCCCGTTACCTACTACTGCCTAAGCTATTTCTAGACTTCTCTCAATCTCTCCATCATGCCTTCTCTCTCCAGCAAACTCATCACCAGGAAATCTCATTATGCTGTGAGACTGAATCTGCCTGACTCACATCTCAAGATCCTCTACTCTCTGACTGGAGGGCAGGGTTATGGGCTCCTGGGCCTCTCATTAAGGAAAGAACAAAGCACTGTCTTCTACTCATTTTCCACCGGTTACAGTGCTTTTGGAGTTCTCCATCATGGCCCTGTGCTGGGTAGCTTTGCCCCCTGATCTCCTTTCCTTGTGCTGCATTTCAGTTTCCTTTTGTGTACTGCCTTCCCCCATTAGACTGTAAACTCCTCGAGGGCAGGGATGGTCTTTATTGTCATTTGTATCCTCAGAACTTAGCACAGTGCCTGGCACAGATAGGCACTTCATAAATGCCCTTGAAGAGATTACATTCCATCAGTGACAGGAAGAAAAGGATGGTGATGGTGGTAGAGAAAACAAAATGTTCAGATAGCTACAAAATCAATACGAATGTATGAGTGAGAGAGTTTGTAAGTAAAATCAATAAGGAAAAAACCCGACGGTTTTAGAGTCAGAAGACCTGGGTTTGAATATCAACTCTGCTACTTAGGACCTGTGTGGTCTAAGCAAGTCATACAATGTGCTTGGGCTTCAATTTTCTCATCTGTACAATGAGGAAGTTGGACTAGATGGCCTCCAAGATCCCTATGAGTCCTATGAAGTGAGGGCATTAGGGAAGGTCTTAAAAGAGGTGACTGATACTTAAGCAGAGTCTTGAAGGGAATGAGGGGTTCCAAAAGGCGGAGAAGCAGCAAGGCATCAGCTGGAAGATGAAATGTCATCCACAGAGCCAGTCTGGCTAGAGAATGGTGTGAATGAGAAACAGTCACGGTCAATCAGCCTAGGAAGGCAGGCTGGAGCCACACTGGGAAGAGCATTAACGGCTGAGTAAAAGAGTAATGTTTTATTCTGGGCAACACACAGGAACCGCTGAAATCCTCCCACTGAAGAGGGGAATGGAATGACCTGATTAGACCCGTGCTTCACCACTAATCATTACGGCAGCTACGTATGTGGAAGGTGGATCGGGCAAGGGAAAGGCTGGAGGCAGAAACCCCAAGGAGGATGCTGTTACAATAACTCAGCACCCCAGAGGGGAAGCAATGTCAATTAGGGTGGCTGTGGTGCGACTGAAGAGAAGGTGGATAGGAGAGATGCCAAGGAGGTAAGTGACTGGATATTTACTTTGGCGTGTGACTGCCCATGTCAGAGGGAATGAAGAGACGAGCAAGATCGAGATTGTGAACCTGGGGTCCTCACCAAAAAAGGAAGCTAAGAAGGGCAGGTTTAGGAGGATAAAATAATGACTTCTGTTTGGGGTATATGGAATCTGAGGTACCCATAGCACACCCATGTAGGAATGTGGAACTGGATCTCAAGTAGAGGAGGGCATGTGGTGAGTCATCCGAATAGCATTGACAGTTGAATATATGGAAGCCAATGAGATCACAAGACTGAGTGGGGAGTAAAAGAAGTGGGCCCAAGATGGTACCTTGGGATTCAGCTATACCTAGGAAATAGGAAATGGGTAACTCTCCATAAAAGGAGACCGAGAGGGACAGCTAGGTGACGCAGTGGCTAGAGCACTGGACCTGGAGTCAGGAGCACCTGAGTTCAAATCCAACCTCAGACACTTGACACTTACTAGCTGTGTGACCCTGGGCAAGTCACTTAACTCCAACTGCCTCGCAAAAAAAAAAAAAAGAGGAGACTGAGAAAGACTGGATAAGTAGGAAGAGAACCAAGAAAGAACAATGTCATTAAAACTGGAAGAAGATGGTACGGAGGAAGAGGGGGTAGCCAGCCATGTCAGATGCTACCAAGAAATCAAGGGTGATGCTGATGCTGATGACCAAGAAAAGGACTGGATTCAGCCAAGAGAGATTAGTGACCCAGGAGGGAGCAGTTTCAGTCAAATGGGAGGAGGAGAAACCAGATTACAAGGAGTTGAGAATTGATGGGGAATAAACACGTAAACTCTCATATGTGGGGACAAAAACTAACTTCATAGTATAAGATGGGGGAAGTTATTCTGAAAAAGATCTGGGGACTTCAGTGGATGGCAAGCTCATTGAGTTAACTGTGTGTTGCCAGCCCAAAGTAGGCAATGCAATCTTGAACACAGATTCCAGGGAAAGGGAGCTCATAGTCCCAATATATTCTGCCCTTGTCAGACCTCACATAGAATACAATATTCACTTCTGGGCACCACAGTTTAAAGAACATCTGTAAGCTGAAGAGTGTCCTGAGAAAGGCAATCAGAGCAGTGATGTGCCTAACTGCAGAAGTTTCACCCAGAGAAGGCTCTCAGGAACATGAGGGCTGCCTCCAAGTATCTGAAGAGCTGTCAGGTGGTCAAGGGACTAGGTAGAGCCTATTCCGTTTGGGCCTGGGGAAGAACCAGGAATGATGAGAACAAGTTGCAAACAGGCCACCTGAGGCTGGGTGGTAGGAAGCAGTCTCCCACAAGGAGAACTCTCCCAAGTGTAATGGGATAGACATCTTAAGAAGTGCCAGAGTCTGTCTTCTGAAAAGTCTTCAAGCAGAGGCTGGAGAAAGGTTGGGCATTCCTTTAACATAACCTACTCTCAAGGTCTGTGATGCCAGCTGTCAAGAACAAAGTGCATGCCACAGACAGTTTTTTTTCCCTCTAGGAGCTTTGCTATGGAAGGGAGAAAAGATATAAGAGTACATGTTGAGGGGATGGGATGGTAGGGCAATCTGGGTGGGCTTAAAGGCAGCAGTGAAGGAGCCAGGAAAGGCTGAACATGTGTGCTTTCATCAAAGGGGGGGGGGGGGAGGACATTTCCCTGCAGTGAAGTAAGATTCGTTTCTCTTGATGACTAAGTCATGCTAGCCACTGAGACAGGGGGGGAGCGATCTGTACTTTTGTGGGGCATTTGGAAATCTGAAGTGGAATCCATTTAGCTCAAATAACCATGAGCTCTATCTCAGATAATGCTGCTGAAAATCCTGGCTGTGCCATTCATTGATGTGGCCCTGACAAATCACTTCCCCTTTCTAAAGGTCAAATCCCTCTGTAAAATCATGGGGTTGGGCTAGGTCGTTTCTGAGGTTCTTTCCAGTTTTCAGTCTATGTAGGAGATGGAGAGAATTCTGCATGAAAGGAACTGAAAGACTCATAAGAAATTGAGATGGAGGAGAATGCTCCCATGCTGAAGCCTGGGGTCCTAACTTGGGACCATAAATTTAGAAGTATATAATATGGAACTTAGTTTTGGTTTTCCCACTAACTGATTAAAAAACTACACTTACCTATCCCAGAGATGCAACTGAGAGAACATTCTCCTCATCAGTTCTCCCAGGAACCCTGTCCTCCTTTCATTTTGTTTATGTTTTTTGTTCATGGCTCTAAGTTCAGTGAAGAGAAGAACTTGACCCCAAAACGAGCCCAAACTCTACAGAACGGTGACTCCCATTGAACTTAGGAGTCCGAGGAGAGCTGCCCATATCGCTCAGGGGTTCCTGATTTGCCCATGGCCACCCAGCAATGTGTGATGGGCAGGACTTGAGTCAGGATACTGAGGGCAGCTGGCCCTCTCTCCTTTCTATCATACTTATCAGTGTAGAAGATCCCAAGCACTTACTTAAATGGCACGAATTACATAACAATAGCCAGTCCCTGGGCCTTGGGATAATGATACTTGCCCTCCCTGTTAGAAAAATACTTTGGTAAAATAAATTGTGAACTCTTACTGTCATTAGCAGGTAATAAACTCTCTGGGTATCTTCCTCAGCATCTAGCATGGGTGGCTGTACGAAGGTATTTCATGTTTCTTGAAAGAATTCATAAATGCTGTCCTTTGAATTTCAAAAATCATCATTTTTACCCCAAATGTCAATGCTTGTTGTCAAGCCTTTCTTTCTGAGACATAACAAATACAAAGTAAAAAGAAACTAAGACTCAAAAGGAGGTAAAACAGTCCTAATACACACAGAACCCAATGTCAAGATTTCTTTACACCACTTCCAAACGAGGTTGCTAAAAACAGAAATACAAATCCCTGGTTTAAAAGAGACAATTTCCCTACTAAATTAGGATTCGACTTTTGGCTGGATCATTCACTTGTTTCAGGAAGTTTCCTTTACTGATTTATGGAGGAGGCAGAAGACTGACCATTTTCAGGAAATCTAGCTTGGTTTTTCACTTTCTTCTTCCCACAAATCTAAGCTGCTCCCATGTGGGGAGGGCACTCCCAATTCCTGTGGCCTCAAGGAAACCCAAGGCCACTCCAGTACCATCTTCCAGACCAAGCCTGATCTTGGCAGTGCCATTCTGCCACTTTGAAATCACACAGTAGCCTCGGTATTGCTTTGTGTACACAGTGCCTTCCACAGAAGGTAAGTGCCTGAGGACAGGCCTCTTTCCCTTTTTGTCTCTGTATCCTCAGTGCCTGGTACACAGCAGGCACTTAAGCAATGTCTGTAAGCACTGAATCTTTTTCCAAAACCACAGTTAGAATGGTTCATTTCTCTGGTTTAGAGTTAGCACCACTGAACCCCATCACTGCACGTTATCTGAATAAATACCAGGCTTTAAAACATTCCTCTCCTCTGCCCAAAAGGGAAAAAAAAATCATTGTTTTTAGTGTTTAGCACCAGAGACTGAAGCCCAAGGTACAAACTCCCAGTATGGTCACTTATTAAGGCATAATGAACAAGTCTGGACTTCTCCTCACCAGGTCCCAGTTTCCTCACCTGTAAAAAGAGAATCCTCTGCTCCTTGACCTCCCTAACAGGAGGGCCTCTGGTGAGACTTTTTTGTACAGAGTGGCTTTTTTTCTTCTCTAAGGTCAGGAGTTGGGGTTTTGTTGCATTAAGTAACAGCACACAAGTGGTGTCTGAAAACAAAGGCAATCTGCCCGCCTCTTTACTCTGTCTCAGATATTGCTGGTGTGCTCATATTCACAAGCAGTACAGGTCCCCTCAATGACCGGAGAGCTTCATTAACTGTTTCTCAATTTAACTATCTATAACGTCAACAAGTCACACAATGATGAACATTAATTTCCTGACATAGGCAAATGAGCACTGACCAACTGGCCTAGATCATCAAGGAAATGAAGCTTGAAAGTATGCTTTGAGTAAGTGAAAATGTTAATGATGACAGCACTTGTCATTTACTTTTTGGGCAACTAATACTCATTTACATTAAACAAATGCAGTCATTTGTTGGGCTGGAAATAGGCATATGCTGCTTTGTAAACCTACCAAATGCCTGGTCAGGCTCCATCACTTGGCTTCTATTCCACCCAAAATAGGTGTTTGAACTCAAAATTATAGGCACAAGAAACATACAGAGGAGTACACTGGGAGGCCCAGGGGAGAGCAGGGAAGGAAATGGCAGAGCTTGCTGATGACTCCCCAGAAACCCCTAAGACTTGGCAGGTTTATAGCTGTGGAACAACATGAAGCACTCACAATTCACTATGGTATGCCATAACTCTACGTGCACGCATGTCTACATGTATAAATATACCTAAGTGTATTTCTACACTGAATAAGAATTCTGTCCCATATCCCAGAAAAAGGGGATACCTTATCCCTCAATTATTTTTAAGAAATAAAAACGTTCCACCACCAATAATTTCCTTGAAATAATTTCCAATGGAATGAAAGTCATTCTGAAAAGTTCTGTTTGTTCTTGACTTACAGCTTGTCCATTGGCTTCATAAAGTGGGCATTTTTGCTTGATCTTGGCCAGTTCCATATTTACTTGTTTGCTGACCACAGCCATTGGATTCCCTCCTGGAAAAGAACTTCACCAATTAAGTCTGGCACATCCATGAAGAGCACAGTAAAAAGAGATTCCTCATCCATAATTACATCAGGCCTGATTACAATTAAATATAGTGTCTAGCAATATGCAAAGGCATCTAATGAGAACACAAGATCAACTATAAAGGTCCAGAGCACAAGATGACAAAATGCAAAAAACCTATACAATCTGGAACCAAGAGACAAAGCTAATGATAGGAAATCTAACAGAGACTTAATAAATGTCAAACACCTTGCACTTACATTGAAACCCCCCCCCACCACCATCTTATGGCAATATGGTTAAGGGAAGGGTTTTAGTGACCACAAGTTCAACATGAGTCCAAAGCATGACACAGGAGACCAAAAAGTCAGGGCAATGTTGGAATGCATTACTGGCAGTCCAGTGGCTCCAGGCAGTGAGGTAATGATCCTAATGTTCTCTGATGAGCAAACCATGGTTGAAGGAGTGCATTCAGCACTGTCCTAAAGAGGGACCCTGTCAAACTTCAAACAGGACATGCAGGAGGGAGAGAGCAGGATGGTGAGGGCCAATAAATGATGTCATAAGAGATGAGCTGATGGAACTGGGGGTGTTTATACTGAAGGAGAGAAGGCTACAGAAGGAAGACCATAACTGTCTTCAAGTATCTAAGAATTTAGTATGTACAGGATGGATTAGGTCCCAGGCAGCAGAATTTGAGCCAGTGTGTCCAAATTTTAGGAAAGCAGATTATTGTCCTGACACAAGGAAATGTCTTCTCTATTATTTTGAACTAAGATGGGAGTGGATTGCCTAATGAAGTCATGAGTTTCCTACTGCTAGATGTGCTCGAGCAGAAGCTAACTTCTGCTGTCTGAGGTGCTACAGGAATCCCTCACTTTTGTTGGGTCACGGTCCCTTTTGTCTGATGAAGCCTAAAGGCCACTTCTCGGAGTTCTATTTTTAAAATGCATCAAACAAAATACATAGGATCACAAAGGAAACCAATGAGACTGAAGTACAGTTATCGAGTATTTAAAAAACAAGTTTATGGATCCCAGGTTAAGAACTCCTGCTACAGGAGAAATTCCAGATTAAATTAAAGGTTGGATTAGATAACCCCAGTTCCTTCCAGCTTTTCATGCTTTCAATCAGGATGGGCAAAAACAAGTTTCAGAATTATCAGCAGACCCCCTGTTGTACATTCATGTTGATGTGAACATGGGAAAGATTTTTAAATGCTTTATTTCAAAAAATATTTAAAACATAAATGGGGAAAAAATAAAGCCTTGTGTTATCAGTAAAGCCCTCATTACATATTTATAAACATTTTCTCTATAAGTGAAAATATGGAAACTAATTGTACACAGATGCTTTAATGTACTGTCTCAGACGAGGCAAGTATTATCATTACATAATCTTCGGCAAACCATATTATATAGAATACAATTTTAAAAGACTCACCAAGACCTGTTACCACCATGGCTCCAAGATCAGCAACATAATTTCCTTTGCGAAAGGTAGCAACTCTTCCACCCACACGGTCCTAGTTTTCAAGAATTAAATTACAAAATAAGCAATGTAAATTTATCCTCAGGCTCTCTCCCTTATGTTAGTTCCCATAATCCACAATTCCAAATAAGAGGCATAGCTAGTAATCTTTTTCTTTAAGTGAGGCAATTGAGGTTAAGTGACTTGCCAGGGTCACACAGCTAGTGTTAAGTGTCTGAGGCTGGATTTGAACTCAGGTCCTCCTGACTCCAGGGCTGGTGCTCTATCCACTGCGCCCGCCTAGCTGCCCCACAGCTAGTAATCTTTATGATATAAAGTAAAAAGGCACTACACCACATACTTAAGTTTCCTCATGAACACAAAAGAGTACTTAGCAAACCTTCCGATTTTTTTGTTTGTTTTTGACTTTTTCTTTTTAACTCAATTTTGTAAACTGAATGAATTTCAAAGACATTTCAAGTATATACCATTCAACTCTGATAACTTTAAGAATCTATTACCTTGTGGGGCAGCTAGGTGGCGCAGTGGATAGAGCACTGGCCCTGAATTCAAGAGGACCTGAGTTCAAATTCGGCCTCAGACACTTAACAGTTAGTAGCTGTGTGACCCTGGGCAAGTCACTTAACCCCAATTGCCTCACCAAAAAAAAAAAAAAAAAAAAAGAATCTATTACCTTGACTGGACTAAGGATAATGCAATCATTACAACTAAGGATATAGGTGGGGACATTGGGCCTCAGAAACGGAAGCTATCACAATTTCTTTTTTTGAAAGAACCATGGGTTTAATGAGTCTGTTTATGGGATTATGTTAAAAAAAACAACAATAAAAAAACCCCAAAGGGTTATTGAACCCTCTTGCCTGGTTCGTAAGGCAATCAATGAACATACTGAGTCTTGCTGATTGAGGTTTTCTTTCTTTTTGATAAACTGATTATCACTTCAAGTATCTGTTATTGTTATACTAGATAGAGGATTCATGAATGAAATGATGTAGTTTACTTGCTCACAGAAGATTATGTAATAATGTTTAATATTATCAGCCATTTACATTCATTTTTCATTTATATGTCATTATGACTATGTTTACTCTGGGTATGGTTTGGAAATATTGTATATATTACAAGTATATCCTCAGTTATGCAGCATAACGCGCATTTTTACCATCATAATGTCTTTGGTGAAATTAATATGAGATTTATGAGTTATGGAAACCAGTGCTAAATAGAAAATATGACTTTCAAATACAAGATGCAGGAGAAGCATAAAAAGGCAAAAAAGAAAGAGAAATCATAAGGGATTCAATAAGATATCACACAGGGCATGGATGTGAGTTGACTATGATGAGATATCTAAAAAAATAAAATTAAGAGGTAAGAAAGAGGGTTGCACTGGGGAGGAGAGAGAGGCCAAATGGGGTAAATTATCTCATAAAAGAGGTGTGAAAGAACTTTATACAGTGGATGATGGGGGTTGTGGCAGACAATGCTTAAACCTAACTCTCATCAGAACTGGCTCAAAGCGAGAATAACATATATACTCAGTTGGATATAGAAATCTATCTCACCCTACAGAGAAGTAGGGTGGGAGGGGGTATGAGAGAAGTCAGACAGGACTGATAGAAGAGAAGGTGGACTGGCAGAGGTCAGAAGCAAAATACTTTTGAGGAGGCACAGGGTGAAAGGGAGGGAGGCAGGGATAAACAAGATTAAAACAATAGGACGGAGGAAAGTACATTGAGCACTCATAATTGAAAAGATTTTTACTGCAAGTTTCTCTGATAAAGGCCTCATTTATCAAATATATAGAGAACTGAGTCAAATTCATAAAAAAAAAAACACATCATTCCCCAATTGATAAATGGTCAAAGGATATAATATGGGCAGTTTTCAGAAGAAGAAATCAAAATTATCTATGGTCCTATGAAAAAATGCTCTAAATTACTACTGATTAGAGAAATACAAATTAAAATGACTCTGAGGGGGGCAGCTAGGTGGCTCAGTGGATAGAGCACTGGCCCTGAAGTCAGGAGTACCTGAGTTCAAATCTGGCCTCAGACACTTAATACTTACTAGCGGTGTGACCCTGGGTAAGTCACTTAACCCCAATTGCCTCACTTAAAAAAAAAAATGACTCTGAGGTACCTATTAGATTAGTTAATATGACAGAAAAGGAAAATGACTAATGTTGAAGGAGATGTGAGAAAATTGAGACACTCAAGCACTGTTAGCAGAATGGATCCAACCATTCTGGGGAACAATTTGGAACTATGCCCAAAAGGCTATACAACTGTATATAACCTTTGACCTAGCAATAGTACTACCAGGTCTGTATCCCAAAGAGATTTAAAGAAAAAAAAAAGATCTAGATGTACAAAAATATTTATAGTATATCACTCCCCCCCTCCACCCCCCGCAATGAAGGTTGTGAGAGTTGGAATAATGCCCCTGCTGGGAGAAATTCCTTAGTAGCTCAAGGTTAAGTGACTTGCCCAAAGTCACACAGCTAGTAAGTGTCAAGTGTCTGAGGCCAGATTTGAACTCAGGTCCTTCTGAATCCAGGGCCAGTGCTTTATACACTGTGCCACCTAGCTGCCCCATACAGCAGCTCTTTTAGTGGTGGCAAAGAACTGGAAATTGAGGGGCTGCCCATCAATTGGGGAATGAACAAGTTGTGGTATGTGATCATAATAGAATACTATTGTGGTATAAGAAATGAGCAGGATGCTCTCAGAAAAACGCGGAAAGACTTATATGAACTGATACAAAGAGAAGTAAACAGAATCAGGAGAAAACAGTAAACTGTTAATAGAAGTACTGTATGATGATCAACTATGAATGACTTACTATCTCAGCAATGCAATGATCTAAGACAATTTGGAAGAACTCGTGATGAAACTGCTATCCACTTCCAGAGAAAGAACTGATGGAGTTTGAATGTGGACCAAAGCACACTTTTTTTAAACTTTATTTTTTTCCTTATTACTTTTTGGTCTGTATTTTCTTTTACAATGTAACTAACATGGAAATTGTTGATTGTGCTTCGTTCTCAAAGAGAACCATAATGAATGTCATGACTTGTAGTGAATTGGATTTAAGTGAGGGAGCACTGTGTCACCACCAACCTCACTCTCTCCTCCAGAGCCATCTGGCTCCAGTGGCAAGATATAACAGGATAAGTGGAGATAGCCCCAGATGGCTGAGGCAACTGGTATTAAGTGACTTGCCCACAGTAACACAGCTAGTAAGCATCTGAGGTGAGATTTAAACTCAAGTGCTCTCAACTTCAGGGCAGTGCTCTATCCACTGTACCACCTAGCTGCCCCCTAATATGGAAAAATGTTTTGCGTAACTACATGTGTATAACCTATATCAAACTGCTTGCCTTCTCAATTGGGGTGGGGGGAGAAAGAAATTGGAACTCAACATTTCTAGAAAAGAACGCTAAAAATTGTTTTTTACAGGTGACTGGAAAAAAATTCAATGACAGCAAGTGTTTCCTTATTGGTTCTTGCCTCTAGCTATGTCTCAAATTAGAATTCTTACCCGGGCTTCCAGAAGGGTGACATCCATTCCAAAACTCTGCAACTGACGAGCTGCTGCCAAGCCTGAGACTCCTGAACCAATAATGATAACTTTTCCTGTTTTTTTAGCTAAAAACAAAAACATTAAGTGAAAATTAGAGCAAATGTTGTTTTTCTAGGTTTCTTTAAAGTATCTTTTATTGTTACAATCTATAAGAGCTTAATGTGCCACAGAGAAATGAGACTTATGGTCAGTAGATGTGGGTTGAAGCCCCCAGACTCTGCCACATGCTCCATGACTGACCTTGGGCAAGTCCCATATCCTGTCTGGGGCTCAATTTCCTTATAAAATAAATGACAAAGCCTCTTCTAGCTCTAAAACCCTATCAATTGTTCAAACAACTAGTTTTGAAAGACACAGTTAATGCTTTAAATATAAAAGCAGCGGGGCAGCTAGGTGGCGCAGTGATAGAGCACCGGTCCTGGATTCAGGAGGACCTGAGTTCAAATCCAGCCTCAGACACAACACTTACTAGCTGTGTGACCCTGGGCAAGTCACTTAACCCCAATTGCCTCACCCTCCCCCCCAAAAAGACAAATATAAAAGCAGCTGTAGTGACTGGGATTTATAAACATAGAGAATCTTTAATCCCCGTGCTGGGCACTTAGAACTAGAGAACTGATTCAGCTCCCATTAACTGAATAGCTCCTTTGCTGATGCTTTTTCAGTTCTCCTTATCTGGCAATATGTGTTCTCAAGCTTGTTCAAGGTTCAAGTAGTTGTCACTGCGACAATAATCTTAGGAGGGTCTAACAGGGAACAGAGTCTGGGCCCAAGTGTATTAGAGATTGAGGAGGGGGAGAGGGTTTTTGTTGGAAACCAAATCAGGTTCAGTGTATCTAGCTAAATTACTCTGCCCTTCTATGAGGCAGCCCCTCCCGTTATTGCTCCAAAGATAAAAGAATGCATGACCTTGCCTATTTTGTGACAGATGTTCATATTTTGTCACAGAATTTCAGGACTGGAAGGGCCCTCTGGAGCTCTGCTTTGGATTTGGCAACTTCATGCCCCAGGGAGGGGCAAAAGGCAGCAAGGCTGAGGAGGCCGAGCAGGCCTGGAACCCCAGTTGCCTCAGCTGCTGAGGGCTTTTGTACTCTCTCACCTGGAAATAACCACTTTAGCTTTAGGAGACTTCATACAACAACTCTTTTAACAAAAAAGGCAAAATATTTACACAATACTATGTTACAACAGGAAAACATGATTAGCCACACGTAAGACATTTATTCAGCTATTCAGTCACACAGACAGGAAAGGCTTCTGGTCAAGTGCTCGTGTATATAGATTCCCATTGTTTTCAATAAAAGTGCTTTGTAAACTTTAAATCAATCCAGAAGCATTTGTGAAACTTGGGGAACCCACAGTAAAAAAATAAAACAAAATGGCAGCTGCTATTATTGTTGGATCATTTATGAAAACAATACATCATTCTTTTAAAGGGACAGGTTCTAAAAAACATAAAAACTATCTTGGGTATGTTAATATTGATAAAGCTATTAATGTGAGACATGAAAAACTCATTTGGAGGTAAGGTTCAATACTAAGGGGAGGGGAAGGGAAGAAATCTTACATTTGGAAATGAAGATGATGTAAAAAGAAATATCGATAAAACTTTTAAAAAATACTTTTAGAAGAGACAATTTACACACACAGAGCATATATACACATGCTTTATAGGCAACCTATATGTGGCTGATCATGTTTTCCTATTGGCCTTTATAACTTTAGTGTACATACATTTCCTTTTTCCTTTATTTATTTATTTTTTGGTGGGGCAATGGGGGTTAAGTGACTTGCCCAGGGTCACACAGCTAGTAAATGTCAAGTGTCTGAGGCCGGATTTGAATTCAGGTCCTCCTGAATCCAGGGCCGGTGCTTTATCCACTGCACCACCTAGCTGCCCCAGTGTACATACATTTTCATTCTCATTCTCTCTCACTCACATACACATACTTTACAGGAAACCTTTCCTCTACATATACTATAAAGGAGATACTAAAAATTAATTGCCAAGTATTATAATGAAGTTCAAAAATATCCCAACGATAAAAAAAAGTACCTACTCCCCTAGGGCAGGAACCACAGAAATAAAATGTATCATGGGTGCTGCCTCATATCATATTGCATATGGCTTTATTTCTAATTGTGTTTCTTTCTGAGAAGTGTTATCTTTAGTTCCAGTATCTATCTCTGGCTCTCCTGATCCAGAGACATTCAGGGTCTTAAATAAAATAGAAAAGGAGCAAAAAAGCAGTGAACTTTCTCCTAAAGGCTTATTAAAAACCTTTTACTGATGTCTTTCATTTTTATGTCACAGTCATTCCAAATTAAAGTTTTCTTTTCTTCCTTTCTCTTCCCTGAGTATTGAACCTCCCCTTTAAGGGGGTTTTTCTTGTCTCAAATCAGTTTTTTGGATGTTAATGTACCCACAATCCTTTTTATGCTCTTTGGCACCTGTTCCTTTAAAAGGATGATGTATTATTTTCATAAATGATCCAACCCTAATAGCAGCTGTCACTGTGTTTCCTTTTTTGACTCTGGAATCCCTAGAGCCTAGCACAACACCTAGCACAGTGCTTCTTTCTTTTGGGGGGCTGGGGGGGGGCAGGGCAATAAGGGTTAAGTGACTTGCCCAGGGTCACACAACTAGGTCTTCCTGAATGCAGGGCCGGTGCCCTATCCATTGTGCCACCTCGCCGCCCCCTTGAGGAGATTTTTTTGCACATAGTGTTTCATAAGTGCTTTGGATTAATTGAAGATTGACAAGGTACTTTTCCTACCATGACGTGAATGGATAGGGACGAGAGGAAAAACAGCGGCTCCCAGCTGCACCGCGCTTTACAGTTTGCACGGCGTTTTCCAGACTGTGACCTGTGAGGCGGGTAGGCCAAACGTCATCTCCCATTACTATGAAGGAGCCAAAGCTCCGGCCCGGGCCGCACAGCTGACTGACTGCCAGAAGATAGCTGGAACGGGAGCCCGAGCCTGACCCAGAGGGTCAGGCTCTTTTCTTCGTTTCATGCCTCTAAGTAGCTTCCGACAACACCTCATTACATGAGAAAATGGATGTGACAACAATAAGCACTATACAACTTATCAGATATGAATTTCCTTTACCTTAGTGTGTGTGACCATGACACGGTGTGACTTACTTTGCATTGAGCCATTCCATGGAGACTGAACATAATCTAGCCTCAAAAACCTTTCTAGCTGTTGGGAATGTGACGAGTATTGTAAAAATCATACAAATTAGAAAGGGCCAGGGAAAGGAAAAATAATTTGTCAGTTACAAAGTATGAAACAAATGTTTTACACTGATTTCCACCTAAAACTCCTGAATATAACTTGATTTCCCTAAATTTGAAAAAAAAAACATGGCTCAAACTGGAAGCTTGGACAGCAAATATTTAAAATTCATACAAGAGCAAAAAAGGCCCAGACATAAAATTTATGTACTTTCAATTCAAAACAAACAGAATTTTTCCAACATTTCCCACAAAATCCAAAGATAAACAGGGAAAAGGTTGCACATGCAAATGATTTCATTGACTCAAAGCAAGGATTAAAATACTAGTATGAAAGCAAAATCGTCAAAACAACGAATAATTCAAAGTCACTGTAATTTGTGGGTTGCTTACCTGGTAGGGGCTTTATTCTCTTGTAGATGCCAAAGTTGATGAGACCATGACGTTCTAAGTAACTGTGAACTCTATGAACAAGAACAGTATCGCCTAAAGAAGGGACAAGTTAAAAATAAATTTTACATGCTTTCTCTGATGCAAAATCACAAAGTCTCAGCTGGAAGGGACCTCAGAGGCCATAGTCTAGTCCAACCCATATCTGAACAAGAATCCCCTCAACAACATCACAACTTTAGTTTGAAGACCTCCCATGAGGAGTCCACTATCTCCCCCGAGGTAGCCCATTCCATTTCTGTAATTGCTAAAAAAAAAAATATGATTTTGATTTGATTGATCTTTTTAAAAAAACATAACCACAATTTACCCATGTATCCTCCTTTCCCTGAAAGCCATTTCATACAACAAATATAATTTGACCTTCTCCCTCAAAAAAATGCGCATAACCGATCAATACACTGAAAAAGTTGAAAATACATGTAATATCTAATACTTCTGTACCTCCCATCTCTGCAAATGGGTAAGAGTCTCCTCTCGTATCTCTTCTTTCATACTGAGCTTGTTCTTGATAATTCTGCAACCTTCATTTTTCTATTTTGTGGTTGTTTCTTCCATTTATGATTGCAGTAGTCAATGTATATATTATTTTCTTGACTCTGCACCAATCAGTTCATGTAGATCTTTCCATGCTTCTCCCAACTGATCACATGTGGAATTTGTTACAGCAGGGTAATAGTCTATTTCATTCACACGCCACATTTTGTTTCCAATTCTTTGTTATCACAAAAAGTGCTTTAAATATTTTAATGTACATAGGGGCTTTCTTGTTATCAGTGACCTCTTTGGTATGGCATGCATTAGCCCAGAAATGGTTTCTCTTGGCCAGAGTATAGACACTTTAGTCATTTTACTTGCATAATTCCAAATTGTTTTCCCAAATGGTTGTACTGATTCACAGCTCTGCCAACTAACAGGCCTATCTTCTCATAACTCTTCCAACAATGACTTCCCAACTTTGGCCAATTTGCAGGGAGAACATGAGGTCAAACTTCAAGGTTGTTTTGCTTTTTAATTCTCTTATTAGTTATTTGAAGCATTTTTTCATATGGTTGTTAATAGTTTGCAATTCTTTGACTACTTTATCCATTAGGGAATGTTTTTTGGCAGGCACACGTTTCTCTCTCCCCCATACATATAAAGAATATATAACATTATTATAATTATGTTACTTAAATATCCTGAATACCAAACCCATAGAAATTTGATACAAAGATTCCCCCGTGTCCTTTGATAGTTCCCTTCTTATCCTAGATGCATTTTGTGAAGAACCTTTTCAGTTTCACGTAATCAAAGCTACTTATTTTATCTTTTTGTAACTGCTCCATCACTTGTTTAGTTAAGAAAACATCTACCTATAGCTGAGGTCTAGAATTTGCTTTTCTTAGAGTGTGATCTTTGATATTAAAGTCATGGATCCATTTCGAATGTATAGTGGAATGTGGTGTAAGCCTAATTTCTGCCACATTGCTTTCCAGTGTTCCCAGTAGGTTGTTTGTTTTTTTAATCCAATAAGGAATTCTTTTCTAAGTATTTTTGTTTTCCAGTTTATCAAACTGGTTACTGAGTTTCCACTGTTCTTGTTTCTCCCCTGTCTAGTCTGATCCACGGATCTCTTCTGAAGCCAGGCATAATAAATCTTAATTATTCTTCCACAACACTTGAACACAACTATCCTAAGTCTTCTTTTCTTCAGGCTACTGCAGTTCTTTCCACCCATCTTCACAGAGCCCTTCACATCCTGGCTGTCCTCTCCTGGATGCTGTGACTTAATTGCAGTCTTCCTCAAATGTGGTGTCCAGAGATGAATGCAGTGCTCCATGTGTGGTCTGACATGGGCAGGATACCACAGGAGTATCACCTTCCTGATCTTAGATACTGTGTTCTCTTAGAAGAACTGGAATTTAAGAACATCTTAAAGGACCCAGCTGCTTCAATTACAGCAACCATTATTTTTTTTTTTAAGTGAGGCAATTGGGGTTAAGTGACTTGCCCAGGGTCACACAGCTAGTAAGTGTTAAGTGTCTGAGGCCGGATTTGAACTCAGGTACTCCTGACTCCAGGGCCGGTGCTCTATCCACTGCGCCATCTAGCTGCCCGAAGCATTATTTTTTATCCAAAAGGCAAAGGAAATAGAGAAATCAGGAAAACTGCTATTCAAGGTAAAATTATGAAGAAATGTTCATGCTAATTGCCATCACTGATCCTCCTGACTTAGAGCTTTGCCACAGCTTTATCCCTCCACTGACTCGCTGAGCTTGCAGCCCAGTAGGATTCTCAGGTCTTTTTCAGACAAACTGCTCTTACCATGCCTTCCCTGCAGTGTGCTCATGCAGCTACTTGTGAACCATTTACCCGTATGACATTTCAGTTTAGACTGAAGTCCATTTTACCCTGTCAAAAGTCATTTTCAATTCTGATTCATACAGTATTAGTTAGAGTCCTCCACTTTGTGTTCTCGTTGACATCTGAAAAGTGTGCTATGTCTTTATTCAAGTCACTGATAAAAATGTTTACCACCAAAGGTCCTCGAGGCACCAATTATAGTCTTCCTTCCAAGCTGACAGTTAACAAATAATGGCCTCTCTGAATCTGGCCCTTCAACCA
This sequence comes from Dromiciops gliroides, assembly GCF_019393635.1. Taxonomy (NCBI): domain Eukaryota; kingdom Metazoa; phylum Chordata; class Mammalia; order Microbiotheria; family Microbiotheriidae; genus Dromiciops; species Dromiciops gliroides. Next base: position 610,391,656 of record NC_057863.1, read on the forward strand.
GTTTTGAATCAACCTAATTGTGCTGTTGTCTAGCCCACAACTCTCCATCTTAAAAAAAATAAGAGTTACTGTTACTCTCTGTCTTTATATCAATTATTTCTGGAAAAACGAAAAACAAAACAAAACACTTCTCTGTCTAGATGGAAACTTCTTGATAAAGAAAAACAACTGAACAAAAAATCAGATACACTGACTGCAGTCGACAATGGATACAACATCCTGAGCTGGTGTTCCCCTGCCTTGAGGAGAAATGTATATTTCACTATCCGTTTTTCTGGGAATTTCACAAGTTTTTCATTTATTCAGTTTGACCTCTTAAGTCTTTTCAGGGGCAGCTAGGTGGCGCAGTGGATAAAGCGCCGGCCCTGGATTCAGGAGTACCTGAGTTCAAATCCAGCCTCAGACACTTGACACTTACTAGCTGTGTGACCCTGGGCAAGTCACTTAACCCCCACTTCCCCCACCAAAAAAAAAAGTCATCTTTTTGTTTACATTGTTGTAGGCATTCAATACTATTCTTTTAGTTCTGATTATTTTACTCTCATCAATTCATCAAATATTATGATCAATAATCTTACAATCAGAATCAATTCATACAAAATTCCTTCTAGTTTTCATTTCTTATTGCACAATAATATCCCATTACATTCATGAGAGGCACAAGAGGTAATAGTGGATAAAGAGTTGACCTTGGAATCAGGAAGACCTGGATTCAGGTCCTGTCTCTGACATTTACTGGTGGTGTGGCATTGGGCATTTAAATCTCTTGCCTTCTCAGTTCCCCAGGCAGCTTTCTAAGGCTAGAATTTTTAGAGAAAAGTGACTAATTGCATTGTTAGAAGGGAGCTTCCTACACTGGTGAATTCATAAATTGAACCTCCAAAAGTAAAAAACAAACAACTACTTTACCTTTCTATCTCTTCCGTAAGCATGAAACTTTTTTTTTTTTAGTGAGGCAATTGGGGTTAAGTGACTTGCCCAGGGTCACACAGCTAGTAAATGTTAAGTGTCTGAGGCTGGATTTGAACTCAGGTACTCCTGACTCCAGGGCCGGTGCTCTATCCACTGGGCCACCTAGCTGCCCCAAGCATGAAACTTTTTATCAAATGCTTCGCTAAAATCTAAGAAAACTATATTATTCCCCCAATCTACCTGTATACTAATCACTGTTAAAAAAGGAAATACGTGCTCTTTGGCATGATCTATTTATTGTTGTTCATCTTGACGGTATGTTGGTTCTTGAACATCACTTCATTTTCTAGGAATCAAATTCGAAGCTTAGGTAAGGCTTCTAATTTGAAGAATCCATTCTTTTTTCCTTTTTGAAAAGTGAGAATTTGCCCCTCTCTTCCAATCCTACCACACCTCTCCTCCACAATCTTTCAAAGATCACTATCAATAGCTAAACAACTCAACCTGCAGTTCTTTTGGAGCTCTGGAATGTAATTCATTTGAGCTTGAAGAACTGAATTCTTCGAGGGCAGCTTTCTCATTTCTTTACTTATCTTGGGTATGAATGGTCTAGTTACTCGTTGTTGTTCTGTCCTCTCCAGGTCAAAGATTATTCTCCTTGGAAATGCTGCTGCTGCTAACACTTATATAGCACATTGAAAGTTTGCCAAGTTATTTACCTATAGCATCTCATCTGGCAAAGATAAGAGAAGCAAAGTAGGAACTGAGCAGGTCTACTTTCTCTCTAATATTGTCCTTTCTACCTTGGGCAGATTGCTCTTCAGATTTCCTTGCCAGTCTCTGCTCATTCTGGGCTTTAATCCTTTTACATTTTTTTGTAGTGTGCCAAGCCTTCATATCCATCCTTTGTTCTCTGTCTCTGTTTCTTTTTCACACCTTGGTTACTGAGTTCTCTGTTTATCCATATCAATTTCTTTAGACAATTTCCCCTTTTCTTCTACCATGTCAGTATTTCTCTGGCTTTTCAGGATTTTCTTCTTAAGAGCTCTCTATCCTTTCTGGGCTGACTTCCCATGGAGAATTCTAGTCCATAGGAGGCTAAGTTATCTTTTCATGTCTGCTCTCTTCCCTCTGATCAAATGGAAATGTTAATCCCTTTGATGGGGGGAAAAAAATTAAAATAGAAAAAATGACTGTCCTGAGTCCATCTTGGTGGATAATTGTCTCCTAAAATAACAAATGTATATCTGATACAACACAGTGAACAAAGGAAACAACGGCTTTCAAAAGAATCAGACAAGTTGCAACAATGATATATACTTAGGCAAATTAGCCTACTTACTGTTATAAGGCGCTTCTAACTGCTGGAGAGTAGCTTCAAATGTCAATTGAATTTTTGGATTGTCCAACCACAACTGCAACTGCATTCAAAATAATACAATACAATTTTATGACACGGCAATAGATGTAAACCAAAAACACATATCCTTTAAGTCCCTTTATCTTAATTTTGGGCCTTAGTGGAATAAGCCATTCTATTACCTATGTGAGTAGATTAAGGCTAGGCCTTTGCATTTCTTTCTTTTTTTTTTTTTTTTTTTGGTGAGGCAATTAGGGTTAAGTGACTTGCCCAGGGTCACACAGCTAGTAAGTGTTAAGTGTCTGAGGCTGGATTTGAACTCAGGTCCTCCTGACTCCAAGGCCAGTGCTCTATCCACTGTGCCACCTAGCTGCCCCAGGCCTTTGTATTTCTAATAAACATCCTATCACGCAGAAATTTGGCAGTAATATATCTTGAATCCCCATGGAAAATGTATATAAACAGGTTTCTCCATCTTTTCTCAAAGCTTTGTAGATGTGACTTAGCACTTATGAGTATCTACCTCATCTATTGTTCTTCATACTTTAACACTAGCTCACATATTTCCATATCATTTTCTACCGAAAACTTAAGGTCAGAAGTGACTTCCTCTAACATTAACCTTTTTCACCAATGCCCCTCCAAAACTTGCAAATTCTAAAGTTACATAAGGTAATTTGGGTATGAGGAAATAGCTAAGTGTGGCCAAAGGCAGAATCAGAGATAGGGCAGAAGCACTTATGGAGAAAGGACAAAGTGAACCCAGGAGATGGGTCAGAAGGTCAGAGGGAGGATGGGCAAAATTTTGGCAAGTGGTTCAGAATGAGCTTCTGAAATTGAAGCATCTGACACTGTGCTGCTATGTATTCTTTATCAGAGGCTATACTAGAAATTCTGTTCAAATGAATATATACAAAATGTTTAACACTATCTACCAAGAATTGCACAGAAGTTCATCAGTAAAATTTTGTTTTAAGATGTTGCAAATCTAAGAAATAAATTTCAAAAAATATTTGTAACTAATAGTCATAGTGAGTTGTCTAAACCTCACTGAGGTTGCGCAATTCCATGATCACACATCTATTTAAATGTCAAGCGATGACACCTTAACCCAGGTGTCTTGCTTCCTATTTCAACACTACTCATAATTCCAGGCTTTCTTTCCATGTCTGTAGAAACGAGTTATGACTTATGGTTAAGGTCCCAGTATCTAACCTCTATTTATAACATTCTTTTGATTTCTAATTTAAAATACAAAGAACATTTCCCCAAGTATACCAGCAGAAGTGTTTCTTATTGCTAGTATGGAAGATTTGGGAAAGAAGAAGGAAGCAAGGAAGTAGATCACTCATACTTTCTATTCTAAATTAGGTTACAAAGGACAGCAAGCATTTACATTTAATAGCCACATAAGGGGTTAAAGGTAACCTCTTTGCTGACATGGGTCACTTAAGATACTCTAAATGAGCATCCTGGTATACTTATGAAAAAGATGAAACTACAACATGAAATGATTATTCTGTAACTCACCACCACACTAGTCTTGGATAGAATGGCTGCCTGTAATAATGGATTCCAGACACTGATAAAGGCCTATTAGAAACACTTTCCTAGCTAAGCAAGTCACTCTCTGAGTCTCAGTTTCCTCATCTATAAAATGAGAGGATATAAATAAATGGTCTCTAATGTTCCTCCCAATAGTAAATATTAGGATTCTACGATATTAAATGTATGACTACACAAGGCAATACTTAAGACTAATTTTAACCAATCCCAAGTCAGGAAAGGTTGCAAATGTTACTCCTGAACCTGGCTACTAATATGTATGAGATGCCTTCTAACCCCTTCCAATTAAAAATGTCAGTACTTACTGTGCGGTTCCTGATGAACAGAAAAACCTTCTGGGTTTGTTGTGGCCCACTAATAATATCAGGGAAACAGGCGGCTTCTTGTGATGTCATCCGATCATGAGGGAGTCTGCTCTGGAAAGCTGCACCCTCCACACCTAGCAAACAGAGTAACAGAGTTCTAGAAAACATGCAAAGGCGCATGATGCTAGAAGACATTGATTACTTCTCAAGCCTCTTCTCTGGGTAAGGTATTCAATAAAGCTCTCTGATGCAGTCTACATGGCTTGGTTAAACTTTGAAAACCTCTCTATCTTTAGAACTTAAAAATTTCTAACAAATGTAACACTGTTTTAAGATTTATTTACATATAATCATTGAGATTACATAAATATTTAGATTATTCTCTTGACCAATACTTTAGAAACTATAGCAAGGTAGGACAAAGTTATAATGGTTGTCTCTAAAGGGGGGATTCTGAACCAAATTTCTAACATTGGATCAAGTGATTTTCTTCTTGATGTGAGAAACATTGCCAGTAAAAAGCAAACTCCAAAGAGAAAGAAGCAGAATCAAGGAAAGGCATACTAATGCAGGAGGAGAGAACTGGTCAAGACTCTATAGTGAAAATATAAGCAGCTATAGTATTGCATGCATGCCTTCTGATGGGTTAGTTTCCAAGGTGGAACACAAAGAGCATTCTAGATTTTCATTCTAGGAGCTTTCCATCAGCTCCCATATAACTCAATCCTGGCAGGGAGTGAGAAGTTATGCAGAGTATTACAATATAGGAAGCAGAAGAAGCAAAACCAAACAAAAACCAAGTAAGTGACTATTTCCAGCCAAAATACTAAGAATCTTCTACTGTAGTCTATATGCCAGAGGTCCAAGGAAAGCATTTATTTCATGAAAAAGCAAGCTGAAACTGTAATTTGACATAAAAGAATGATTTAAAGGCTTTTTTAAATGACATTTTTAAAAATGCAGTTTATCTTAGCCAAAAGGCAAAGTGATATTAAAATAATTACGTACAGGTAACAAAACAGGACATTGAACAAGAGGCTCTGAAAAGTAAAACCAGACAAGTGATCTTTCAAAGCCAACCAAAGTTGAGATGCAAACATCAAGGAGCAGAAGCAACATTACTTCAAAAGGAGCAAGCAAGTTTAGGGGGAAAGAATAATAAAAGAAGAGATTTAGCCAGGACACATGCTGATAAAATATCTTGGGGACATGGGGGAAGGGGGTGGGGATTCAACACAGACATTCAATGGAAAACAATCGGGGTACAAAGAAGCCAAGCAAACCTAATGATGCAATGTGAGGACAAGATGCTGCAGAGGATGCATACTCAGAAATACCCCATCTTGGAGTCAAGGAAACAGGGCCCTCTTTTCACAGCACTGGTCAGAGATGGGGGACACCCCCAAAGGTCCAACCAGCCTAAGTGATTAAGGACCCTGGAGATGGTTATTATTAAGGTAAGAATGGAAATATGAATCAAAAAGAATAGTAGAGACAGCTGTGCAAATCAAAGAGATACTTTTAAAACAAGAATAACATGGAAAATTAAATGGAAAGTAAAGAAAGAAGAAGAAAGGATGAATTTACCAAAAGGAGGAAATCCTTACTAAAAGCAAAATTCTTTAGAAAATGAAAATTATAGCATTTCAGAACTAGAAAGTAATGGAATAAAACATTCAAGACAACACCCCAGGAAAATGGACCAGGCATAATTTAACAGGTCTCTTGACTGCCAATATGCCTGTGAAATACACCTTGTAAATGAGTCAATCATTAGAGCTTCTGCAAGGCATGGACTGTTTTTTTGCCTTTCTTTGTACCCCTGGTGCTTATTATTAGCAAAATACCTGACAGCATAATTGCTTAATAAATGCTTGTGACTGGCTGAAAATAGGAAAACAAATGGTGGTCCCTTAAAAACAAATCACAACACACCATTCACCTTAGTTTAATTACAACCAGTCCCTGGCCATAAATTACTTTCAAAATATCTTTAATAAAAGACATTTATTAAAGACCATTTGAGGAAGTTACAAATCAGTTGTTGGCAATGCTGCTCTACTGTTATCATTCTACATGGCACCCAAATGAGCACATACTAATGCATTGCAAATGAACTGTCATTTCACACACTGCAATATTGACTTTCAAAATGCAAAATTACCTTAACAAACCACTGCTCATTCATTTCCTGTAATCTGGTTTGTAGAAAAGCAAACAATTAGAAATAAGAATGTCATCTAAAAACCCAGATCAAGTGACTGGAAATCTAACCTAGCTTTTTGCAGGATGTCTTGAAAGTGAGGTAATGTACACCACTTCAGACAACCTAACTCATTTATGCTTTATTAAAGGCTGGTGTTTAATAGCACCCTAAGATATGAAAAGCACTCTGCGTGGTGTTCCGTCCTCACAACAACCGTGCTGAAGCTGAGGAGGCTGAGAGAGGTCCTGAGTCCAAATCCAGCGCTCCAGCCACGGAGCCCCCAAGCCACCTAGAGTTAGCCTTACTCAAAATGAGGGGGTTGGACCAGACGTCCTTCCAGCTCTAACATTCTATCACAGGTAAGTAGTGGCAAAGATCTTCTTAAAGTACTATCACCTAGCTCTGAAATAGGTTTTTATACTTACATTCGAACATCAAATTTGGCATTCTGGGAATTTACAACATTTAAAGCAAAACAACGATGCCTAACAAAAACATGAAGCCTAACAACTGCCCCTTGTCCTTCCCAATCCCATGGTGGAGAGAACTAGCCCTCTCGGATTCAGCCCATGAAAATGAAGTCCTCTTTCATTGTCCAGTTCATACCAACTCCAAGTAGGAAAACTAATCCAATACTGAGAGGAATAATGATGGCTTTTGCTGGTAGCTAAGCTAAAGAAATGGGTTCCACTACTCCCTCAAATCTTCTAGCCATCTACCTTCTGATGAGATGCAGGTGGCATTTTTAGTAAACAGGCAGTTAAGAAGAAATAAGCAATGCCATCTTGTCCTCCTTAGGGAGAACATAAAGAACTGATTCAAGTGATTTTTAAAGTCTATAAAGGACTGTAGGCAGATTTCAAGCTCATCAGTGGCATTAAAAATATGAATGTACTTATTTTAACCATTCAAGTACTGAAGGACATTTACTTAAATATATCTAAAAGAAGATCACACTAGCCTTTATAATGGCCAAAAATTAAAAAACAAAACAAAACAAAACCCCCCACACTATTCATATGTATTGGAATTTTCCCTATTTAGGCCAAATGTGATTTTTAATGACCTAGGAGAAGTTCTGCACTAGAAGGTAGAAGACTTGGGACCCAGCTAACATTATTAGCAGCTGTGTCATCTTGGACAAGTCCCTAAAATCAGAGCTCAATCGAGTGCTCTCTCTCTCTCTAAGACCCAGTTGCCTCAACTGTAAAATGGGAATGTTACTAACTTGCCTAAAAGCAAGGGGTTGGAAAAAAAAAATAAAAGCAAGGGGTTGTATCAAAAATCTTAAGTTCCTCTTGCCCTAAATGCAAGGAATGATTCTATAATTTATATAACTTGATGCTCATTTCCAAGTGTCATTTTGAACAATATTCAGTGAGCTCCACTGGTTAAGAACAGGGTGCTAATGAGATGGTCTGGGCTTCTCGGATACCCACAAGTACTAGTTAGCTTCACAGAGAAAACTTGTGGCTATTGGCAGCAGCCTTGCACAATGGACAGTCATTGCACAAGTGCATGCTTTTGAACACAAGGGAGACCAGATAAGAATTGTGGATGACTCAAAGCAACCACTTCCATTAAAACAAAAACCTGAAAACTCATGTTTCCATGCTAGTGCAACAGTAGCACCAAATCCATTCGTTTTCCCAAGTTACCTTATGGTTTGCTTGACTTTTTATAAATTGTGGATATTCGTGAATGTAATAACTATTAATTTTCTTTTCAAGATGGTGACCCAAAGGATCATTACAGATTTCCAACATCACAAAGAAGATTATATTGAAAACCTTTTCAATAGTAACCATTCTGGCGGATCTACTTGGCATCAATGCAAACTTTATGAAAGGGGATTTTTAACTTTTACAAGATAAAATCAAGAACTTGGATGACTATCAACCTTCAGAGCTTTGGGCCAGTCTATGAAGAAGTTGAAGGCAAGTCAACATTCTAGAACCAGCATGTGCTGCTGATCATCTTACTATTTCAGAGTCTTTTCCTCTGCTCTCCCTCCATTAGAGAGTCTTCCTCTGATGCCTCATCACAGCATGGAAGTAGCCTGTGGTTGTCAGGGGCTAAGGCAGCAGATTTTGTAAGCTCTGGCAAGTCCTATCATCCCAGGAAAGCTGTGAGTATTGGCATGATGACAAATGGTATGCCTGATGTCCAAGGACCAGCCCAGCTAAGTTCAGAGAAGTGCATCACCAGGCTGGCTATAAGGTGATGAATTTTTCCAGCAGAGTTAATTCTTGAAGACCACCTACTGAGCTGTAGAAGGCTGTCATCTGTGCCAGTGGAGGGAGTATCCACACCAACAAAATCACAGATCCCTTAAGTGTACTTATCTTTGATCCAAGAGAGTAAAACACGAACTCACAAGTTATTTAAATGCAGTAACATTTCATAAACAATCTGAAAGCAGAATGAATAGCTAGCAAGTGACAAGCTCTGAACATTTCAATAATCTCGATTCTGTAGAAGTATTGATATGCACAGGGACTGGAGTACATAAAATGCTTCAGAAAGGAACGGACAAACTTTAGAGATGCTAGCTTGGAAAGGACAATGCAGCAAAGGCCAGGCTGTAGGCTCATGGATCTGGCACCTTGGGGAAATATGTTAATTGAAGCCTCTACTTTGCCCTAGTAGTAGGGCTTTCATACTGCTTTGGTCTGAAAGGAAGAGGAGAATTACTGGTTGAGTTCTTTTGGAAGCCATTTTAAGCAAGCAAGAAGCAAATGTTTAGACAATGCAAATAATCTGTCATGTGATACTTATTTAGCATGGGTACCTAATGCCATGAAATGAACATCCAATTCCAGTGAGATGTCATTAGTCTGCAATTCATAATTAACCCTTCAACTAAACACTGGACTACCTCTCTCCTAAATTAAGGATTTCCAAACCTGCAAATTTTCCTGCTTGTGGAGTTTTTGTTTTTATTGCTGTTGTTTTTAAAGGTCCCAGGACTCCTAAATATGTGAGTTTAATGCAATATTTAGTATTAATGAAAAGGTTCTGGGGAAGAAGGACCAACAATTTATTCAAAACAATGAAGAATAGTGGAGGGTTGAGAGATCGGCCTGAGGATTTCTTCTGTCTTAGCTCTTCTATCTTTTTTCCTGTAAATCTAAGTGACCCCCATCCTGCACTGTAGGTCATTAGGTTTCTCTTGTACCTCTTGCTAAGATCTGAATACCCATAGCCATACACACTTGCAAGCATCAATCCCTGACTTGGCGGCTCTTGCTACAAAGTGGCAAGCATCAAATGCCACCCTCACCTGATGCTTGGCCGTCTCCATACCCTCCAGAATTGTCGTCTTGAAGTCCTCCTGCTTGCCCTGTGGAAGGAAAGAGGAGAACTCAGGGACCTTACTCCATAAATTCAATTCATATCTGGACATAAAGGCCTAGTAGCTGGTGATTCAGGAGTTCATCACCAACTAGTAAACCCATATTCAGCGAGTTCCTTCTTCTGGAATCGTGGTCCGGGGCATCACATTGTAGTCTTCCAAATTCTGATCCATGAAATGGCAACTTTACACATCTGGTTCTTGTTGGAAAGGCAGGAGTATAAAGTATACAGTATTTCTGATTGCCAAATACTTGTAAATTGGTCTCATGTAACAGACAGGGGATTTGGGGATAGGAGAGGTTAGATTTCTTTTAAGACCCCACTGAAAGACTAAAAGAATGGGTGTAATCTGGACTCTAGGGACCTACGCTGCAAAGTAATCAACTCATGAATCTGTAACTATCTAAAAGAATCAGTATAAAATATTCTGCAAAAGACTGAGAGATTCTCCCCTTCTCTTCAAAATGACTCAAAGCAGAGGCCATGGGGCATAAGACATTCAGACCAAAAAACTGGATGCTACAAGTACTACCTTGCCATGCTTTAGAACACACCCAGCAGAAATACGTGCCAGAAACTGTAGCTAGAAGTTTAATCTCATCTAGTGTGGGGAGATAAGTGCTAAAATCCTGTAGAAACATGCATCAGTCTATAAAAACAAGTCTTGATGAGTGTTTGGCCTGATGATTAAGCAGAACAAGTAACTTCAAGAGATGGGGCAAGCATACCTGAGAGATCAATCAAAAAGTTAGGGTAGACCTTTTAAATGATAGCAGAATCTATCACCCCCAAAAGAGATGTTTTTAGTTTCTCAAGTTTCTATCCCTCTGGGTAACATTGAAAGAATCAAGTGTAATGTCTGAAAAACATGGAAGCACCATGCCTGTGATCCAAGTTTCGGTTGTTTTATTTGACATGTTTTATTTGAAAAGAAACATTCCAAGTTGGCAGCAGAATAGATGACTCGATATTAAACAGAACCTGCTGCATATCAAGTAGATTTAGGAATCGAAGGTTCTATGAGACCTGTAAAGTTTAATCACAGAATCTGCCTTGGTCTCAAAGCTTCAAGGTGACATCTTCATCCTTAGGTATAGGAAAGGATCTACAAAGAAGATAAGATGATAACTAGCGGTTTTCTCTTCAGTGAGGAGAACATAAGAAGGAATGGGCTTAAGCTAGAACAATAAGACCTTAAATTAGATATAAGAATTTCATGACAATGACAGAACAAATAGGATGTAAAAAAGGGCAGTCTACTCTCTTTTTAACTCTCTAAAAATGGAAGATTTTACTTATTAAATGTACGTTCTTGCCTTAAAGACTTTCGGGCTCTACGACTGTATAATTCTCAACAAGTACAACTTTGCACAAAGCAATGAAGCGGACCGAAAATCTGTCTCAAAGACTTGTCATTGTGGCACTTGAAAAGAGCATGAAGTGAAGTTATTTGGTAACTGGAAACATCTCACACAGGTAAACCTATAAATTCATCTTTGAAATACAGTGCCTGCAATACACTTGATTTAAATATTAAGTAAAATTAATTCACAGGAAACTGCTAAAGTACTTATTCCTAGAGCCTGACTTCTGCTGAGTTAGTTCTCTTTAGTCCCTATAAGAGGCCAATTAAAACAAAATAATTAAGATTTAATATACTCAGAGCAATGACATTCTACATATAGCTAGCTCCCAACTCCTTGAAATGAGGCAGCATTAATATCTTAGAAAACCAAGGTTGGGCAGCTCCCACAGGTCCAAATGCTTTGGATAGTTTCCCAAATGTCACAAGACCTTTCTCAGGCTAGCCAGCACATCAGTTTCTCCCTGATCTTTTTTCCCTCTCTGCCTTTTCTTTCCTTATATCTCTAAGCCTTTCCCTGCCTTTTCTTTCTTTCCTTCTTTAGCTATAAGGAGAAAATCAAGTCTATTTTCTGGTATTAATCATCATATTTTAAAGTTTTACTAACCTGTTAATGTAAAAAGCGGATGAGTAAAATTTTACATTGTTCTCCCAGGCACCTACCCCAATTTATAGCTCCCATATGTATTGAAATTTCTTTCTACTTTGCTGGCATGTGGTCCTTTACTAAATTTTCCCCCCTGTGAGTCAGTGGTGTTTAAAAGTAATGGGAATATGTTACTCTTGATTTAATTGCCATGAACTAGGTGAACAAGTAAAAGTTTAAAGGAAGAGGAAAAAGGAAAGAAGTTTCAATCCTGGTTCTGAAGAGTAATAAAACCATAAATTTAAAAGGCAGTAGAATCCTGCTCACTGCATTAAAGCAGAATAGTAGTAATACCACAATCGTTAAAACAACATTCAAGTCTTGTGGAAAGATAGAGTGGAATAGATGTGGGATCGCAGGGATAAAGGAAGCAAAAGTAGAAATGGAGTGCCACAATTTTCTTTAAATAAGGAGAAGAAATAAAACAGAATAATACGTGATACAATATAAGAATGGTGAAAAATAAAACAAGAGAACAAGAAAGTTTATTGCTGTGTGTCTTTGTATTTCTACTTTATAAATTTGGAATATCCATTCAATTTAACTCAACAGGCATTTTTAAAAAATTAATAACAGTCTTCTAGGCACCATGGTAGGCTCTAGAAATACAAAGACAAAAAACTGTCTTTGCCCTCAAGGAGCTTACATTCTGATGGGGAAATGGAATCAGAGTACACAAATTAGTAGTAAATACAAAGTATTTTCAGGAGAAAGAGTGCAAATAATTGGGCATCAGCAAAGACTGAGCTGTGCTTGTAAAGAAGCTAGGGATTCTATTAGGTGGAGGTGAGGAAGAAGTCCATTCCAGACATGGGAGACAACATATGCAAGGGAAAGGAGGGAGGAGATGATGAAGCATCATGTATGGCAAACATCTGGTGAGTCCGTTTAACTAGAATACAAAGTACATGAAGGATGGGAATATAAAATGAAGACAGAAAAGGCAAATAGAAGCCAGACTATGGGCTGTAACTGTCATGCTAAGAGGTTTATAGTTTGTCCTAGAGGCATTAGGGAAGCACTGAAGATTTCTGAGGAGGGATTATGATTGATTAGATGTGTATTTGAGGAATATCAAGTTAACAAATGGTAAACCTTCACCTTTTTTTCTTATTTTTCTTGAATACATGGTGCTCTAAAACATACATAAATATCTCCATTCACTTGTGCTAAGACTACAGGCTATGACACAGTCCAACTAGCCTAGTGTTTTCTGACAATGTCATGAAAGAATGTATTGTAGGCACAAATGGTTGTCCATCCATGATGTCACAGCAAAGCCATTGAAACCTCTAGCTTTCCCTTACTAACCTGTTAGAACCATCACTCATGAATGTCTGTAATTGCTTTGGGAATCTATTTAATGCTCACTTTGCTACCACCTTGAGGTAAAATTTTCAAACATTACCACATGCTGTGTAGAAGATACCCTTTTGTCATAAGATCCTCTTAAGCTTCAAGTGGGCAGCCTAATTCTATTAAATTACATTTGGCGATGAGCAGGTGAATTTCAGAGAAACCTGGAAGGACTTGCATGAACTGATGATGAGTGAGATGAGCAGAACCAGGAGAACACTGTACATAGTATCAACAACATTATGTGTTGATCAACTGTGACAGACTTGACTCTTCTCAGCAATACAATGGTCCAAGATAGTTCCAAAGGACTCATGATGGAAAATGCTCTCCAAATCCAGGGGGAAAAAAAAAAGAACTGTTCAATCTGGATCCAGATCAAACCATACTATTTCGGTGGTTGTTGTTGTTTTTCTTTTTTGAGGTTTTTCCTTTTTGCTCTGATTCTTCTCTCATCACATGACTAATGCAGAAATATGTTTAATGGGATTGTACATATATAACCTATATCAGATTACTTGCTGTCTTGGGGAGGGAGGGGATGGAGGGAGAAAAATTTGAAACTAGAAATATTATAAAAAAAACAAATGTTGAAAACTGTCTCTAAATGTAACTGGAAAATAATAAAATATTTATATGGAAAGAAAAAAATACATTTGGAAGTAGTCTGTGTTTATTCAATATATAAACACATCATTATGGACTTCAATCCTGTCCCTCCGTCTTCCTTGCTCCAGAAAGAACACTTAGTCTTTTTAATGTTTTCTTCAGCTTCCATGGTTATTTTAGCTGTCTTACTCTAGACTTACAGATCTAGTATTTCAAAGCATTGCTTCAACCAGACAGAGGTCTTAAGGAGTGCCAACACCAGGATCTGACATAAGATGATGTTATCGACTTGTTCCTTTCATCTTCTTCATGAGAAGGCCCAGCATCTTGGATGGCTTTTTTCAGGAGCATCATTGATCAATATCTCTTTGGACCATAACATCGTAAATATATAGATTTCCTTATAGAGGGAGTATTCACACCAAATCATCAATCATCTATCAAGTCCTTGTTTGTCAAACACTGTCCTAAATGCAGACAGAAACAAAAATAAAACAGTCCCTGACCTCAAAGAGCTTACAATAACTGGAGAGACCATTCAAGTATTATAGCAGGCACGTGTCTAATCTGGAACCCTAGTCACACTGGAAATTTGCTAAATGCTCATTTTAACAGGTTACATGTTTTGACCAATCTTCAATTCAACCAGTTTCTTTAAAATTCTTCGGTCTAGGGGCAGCTAGGTGGCACAGTGGATAGAGCACCGGCCCTGGATTCAGAAGGACCTGAGTTCAAATCCGGCCTCAGACACTTAACACTTACTAGCTGTGTGACCCTGGGCAAGTCACTTAACCCCAATTGCCTCACCCCCCCCCCAATTCTTGGGTCTATGCAAGACATTTTCAGTAATTTACATAAAATACATATAGTCCACTGGCAAATCAGGGGTCAAACCCTCTTATTTTCAAACGGATAGAACCACCCTGAAGCCTTCTTCAGGATGACACCAACTGACACATTTTAACATTTAGATAGAAATGTTGGATTGCTTCTGGAAACCTTAAGGAAGATTTAAAGAGTTTTGTAAAATATCTTACAGAGGCAACATGCATAGTGGATAGAGAGTAGGCCTTGGAAGTAGGAAGAGATGGATTCAAACCTTGCCTCTGACACAATACTGCCCATATGAGCTTGGTCAAGCCATTTAACCATAAGATGCTTTAGACTAGGAGTCAGCAAACTAGAAACTGTGGGTCAAATCCAGCCTGCCATCTGGTTTTGTGTTGACCAACCTAAGAATGGTTTTTTTATACTTGAGGATGTAAAAGCCATCCTGAGCTCACATGGTGGGACAAAAACCAGGCAGCCAGAGTTTGCCAACCACTGCTCTATACCCTAGCTTCTTGAACTGTGCTCAGGACCCCATATGGAGTTTGAATGTAAGGGTCACGAAAAATTGGCAACAGTAAAAGGTTATGTATACCTATTGGATATAGGTATACCTGGGGTCCTGTAAAAATTTATTGGGTTAAAAAGGGCTGAGAGGGGAAAAAGTTGAAGAAGCCCTGCTATAGACAACTCTCAAGACTAAGTTCCTGAGAATGTGTGGATCTGCATTAGGAGAGGACATTTTCTTTGTCTAGGGAATTCTTTTTATCACTGAAATCACAGGTTCAGTCCATATTAGCACCCTTATAAAATTTCAATATAGCAAAATTCCCCTTTTAACAGAAAAGCAAATATTTCCAAATCTGTTTGATGCCTTAGCAGAGTTTAAAACTTTCAATACCTCCTAATAGTTTTAACAGTTAAAACAAATTGCCCACAGCAGGCACTTGGAATAAGTGTTAAACACAAATTCATTGAATTGCAAATTCACAGAGCATTTCTGCTAAGCTTTCTTGAATGGGATAAATGAGATTAAAAGAGGCAATGTGGTGCAAAGTCAGAGGACATCGGTTCAAATAATGGCTCTGCCAATATCTGTGTGGGAAGTTGAGTAAATCGCCTCAGTTCTCTGGGTCTCAAGTTTCTTTATCTGTAAAATGAGAAGATTGCATTAGATGATCCCATGAATTCCTTTCAACTCTAAATCCACAATCCTGTAAAAGTAGCATTTTAGAAAGATGAACTCTGAAAATAATAGATTTTTAGGAAAAAATGAATGATATAGCACGTAGGAATCAGGAGAACCATGGGTTCAAGTCTCACCTCTCAGTCTGTATAACAAAGAGCAAGTTATTTAACTTCTATGAATCTCAGTTTCTTACACTTTAAAATGATGACATCATCTGTACTACCTACCTCTCAGAGCTCCTGTGGGAGAAATCAAATGAATGTAAAAAAGTGAATATATGAATGTCAGCTAATAGTGGGAGGAAAGAAAGTCTAGAGGAAGGTGAACATTCAGAAGCCGTTGGAATAAGCTAGACCCAAGGTGATGAGAACCTGGGATAAAATGGTAACAATGGAAATGTAGCTTGTAGTACTCAAGACGCTGCAAACAGAATCAACAAGAAACCTTGGTGTCAGAATGAATATAGATGGTGAAAGGAAAAGAGGAGAAAAAAATATAATTCTAAAATTTCAAGACTGGGAAAATTGTGAAGCCAGCAAAAGAAATGGGAAAGGGGGCTTACAGATAAGTGGAGACTTTGGGGGACAGGGGATAAAGTGATAATAAGGTCAGTTTTGTACATACTGAGTTTGAGAAGACCATCAGTGAATTCAATTAAAAAAAGTCCTGCACTGTTCATACTCTTTGACCCAGTGGTCAAAGAAGAAGGGAAAAGGACCCACATGTACAAAAATATTTATAGCAGCTCTCTTTGTGGTGGCAAAGAATTGGAAATCAAGGGAATGCCCATCAACTGGGGAATGGCTGAACAAGTTGTGGTTTATGAATGTAAGAGAATACTATTGTGTTGTAAGAAACAATGTGCAGGAGGAGTTCCGAGAAACCTGCAAGGACTTACATGAACTGACTGAGAGGAGCAGAACCAGAAGAACACTGTACACAGTAACAGCAACACTGTGTGATGAACAATGGTGATAGACTTGGCTCTTCTCAGCAGGGAAATGATCCAAAACAATTTCAAAGAACTCATAATAGAAAATGTTCTCAACATCCAGAAAAAAGAACTGTGGATTATGAATGGAGATTGAACCCTACTGCTTCTACTTTGGGGATGGTTTTTTTCCCCTTCTTTTTTGAGGTGTTTCCCTTATGCTCTGATTCTTCTTTCACAATACAACTAATGTGATTGTACATATATAACCTTTATCAGATTGCTTTTCATCTTGGAGAGGAGGGAGGGGTAGGAGGGTAGGAGAAAAATTTGGAACTAAAAATCCTATGAAAACAAATGTTGAGGGGGCAGCTAGGTGGCACAGTGGATAAAGTACTGGCCCTGGACTCAGAAGGACCTGAGTTCAAATCTGGCCTCAGACACTTGACACTTACTAGCTGTGTGACACTGGGCAAGTCACTTAACCCCCATTGACCCCCAACCTCCATGTTGAAAACTATCCTTACATGTAACTGGAAAATAATAAAATACTTTTATTAAATAAAAAAAAGAGTCCCGCAGGAAGCTAGAAATACTATATTAGAATTAACATAAAAAGAAAAGGCTGTAGGTACAGATTTTAGAGTTATTGGCTCTGAAAGTAGGAAAGAATTTCAAAAGGAAAAAAGCATTTAAAATGTGCTGACTCCTTCAATAGAGTCCACTACTCTTACTTAGCAACACCATGAACTGTGGCATGGGAATAACCATGAATTCTTCAAATCTGTGTCAGTGGAGCATGAGCTCTGGTGTGGCAGGTCTATAAACAAGGGAAGTTTCAAACACAGACCCACTGATAGAACACATCTGTCAGTCAGAGACTGGCCATGCTAAAGGCAGAGGCTCACACCATCAGAGGCACAATGAGGCACAATGCACAGATCCAACCGTGATCCTCCCTAACCACAAATCTTGAGGGCCTCCCTGTTGTTTCAAGTATGAACTCCTAATTTACAGCACTGGGAGTTTCCAGCCAACCTAGACTCACCTTAATCTCCTTCCCATATCCTGCATTTCAGCCAAATTGGTCTCTCTTCAGTCTCTGAAAATGTACTCTATAGGCTCAAGGAATAGCATGAACAAAAAGAACTCAGCACTGAGTTTTCTGTATAATATTCCTTATTTACTTTAGTCCTGCTTTATATCTGGCAGTTTCTTATTAATAAGCACTTTGTATTAATCAACTTCTTATTTTCAAAGCATTTTCATTTGATCAAATCATTTCATAACAACTCTGAGGTAGGGAAGAGGTGAGTCGCCTCATTTTAAGGATGAAAAAACACATACAACGAGATCCACCTCATAGCTAGTTTATAACAAAGCATGTCCCCAAACCCAGGCTTGTCTCTTAGATCCAGTGTTCTTTCTTTTGTTTTATTTTTTATTTTTAGTGAGGCAATTGGAGTTAAGTGACTTGCCCAGGGTCACATAGCTAGTAAGTGTTAAGTGTCTGAAGTCATATTTGAACTCAGGTACTCCTGACTCCAGGGCTGGTGCTCTATCCACTAGCTGCCCCCAGATCCAGTGTTCTTTCTACTGCACCATGCAAAAAAGAACACCAAAATCCCAGGATATTATATTCACTAAAAATATTGGCTCAGGGCAGCTAGGGGGCACAAGTGGATAGAGCATTGGCCCTGGATTCAGGAGGACCTGAGTTCAAATCTGACCTCAGACACTTGACACTTACTAGCTGTGTGACCCTGGGCAAGTCACTTAACTCCAACTGCCTAACGCCCCCACCCCCCACCCCAAAAGGCTCATCTTTTATTTTCTCCTTTGACACAAAATGAAACAACTAAACTAAATCAAACCAAACAAACCAACTTTACTAAGCCAAACATCACTGGCTCTCAAGAAACAAAAATAAGGCTTTAGAATGAAACATGTATTTACTAAGTATTCGTACTGATTTCACCTATGGTAAAAATTTTTCAGAATTTCATGGAAATCAAGGTGATGTAAACAAAAGATATCATTAAAAATCATTTACCAAAAGTTCAATTTATCTGCATATTACATGCAAAAAGGGCTTTGTGAATTCAGATGCACTCTTTTGTACTCCTTAGTGCATGCCATTGTCCGTATTTTACACCAGCTAGCTACAATGGCAATAAAGACAATATCTGCTTGACTACATTAAAAAGAGAGGACAAGCTTGACTTTTCTAGCTAGTTTTGATAAAACTTCAAAATTATTTGTTTGCTATGCATGGGATGTTTTATAATCCCTCCTATAAGGGTAGAGTGAGCAAGTTTTTCTTCAAATAGATTTTAATTGGTCTGCTCCACTTCCCAGAGAACCATAACTTCTAACGAAGAAAAAAATTCGGCAGAACGAGTCAACGGATTTAAAAAAAAAAAAGTCTGACAATTGACATTTGCCATGTTCTGTAGCCATTGAGTTCTCTCCCAGCTTTTGAAAGGAGCAGCAGAAGGGCCTTCTCATCTATTCTTTAGATCTAAGGTGGGTCATCATAATTTTGCAACGTTCCATTTTCACTGTTTTGTTGTTGCTCTCTCTACTTATTTTGTTATAGTCATTGTGTATACTCTTTTCCTGGTTCTGCTTTCTTCACTTTTCACTGGTTCAAATAAGTCTTCCCATACTTCTTTGTATTTGACATGATTTTTGTTTTTTACCACATAATAGTATTTGATTACATTCATGTATCACAATTTGTTTCACTATTCCCCAATCAATGTGCATTTATTTTGTTTCCAGTTCTTTGCAATCACAAAAAAAAAAGTTTTGCTTTAATATCTTGGTGTATATGGAACTTTTTTTTGGTCACTGAAACGTACAACTAACAAGATCTCTGAGTCAGAGTATGTGACTTCTAACTACCTTTGCTCCTAGTCTCAGCTCTAACCAGATGACAGGGAAGATGGGGAAAGAAAGTTCTACATAGGTAAACACTGGAGGATAAAGGGGGAAAAAGGGCACAAGACTGTAAGGTTTCCAAAACTAACATTCATGTGAAGTGTGTGTAATTAATTCCACAATGAAAATAAATCTGCAACTCCAGGATGACTCAATTCCTTCTGATTTTAATAGTGGCTGGCAAGAGAAACAAGTTAGAGTATTTATTTTTTGCAATTCTTAACCAAAAGAGAAAGCTTTCTCCCTGAACACCACCTAAAGGTGCTATAAGAATTAGAGATGTTGGGGCAGCTAGATGGCGCCAATTAACTTAACCCCAATTGCCTCACCAAAAAAAAAAAAAAAAGAAGAAGAAATAGAGATGTTAAAAAGCAATTTGAGGCTTTGGTAGAGGGATGGCTAACTAGCACAGGAAAACCCAAGCCTGTCTTGTACTGATGGCTGCTTAAACTCTTGCAGTAAAAAACAAAGAGCAGCATACTTTCTAGTAGTGCTTTTGGGGGGGGGGGGGGCGGCTCAATGAGGGTTAAGTGACTTGCCCAGGGTCACACAGCTAGTAAGTGTCAAGTGTCTGAGGCCAAATTTGAACTCAGGTGCTCCTGA
Organism: Dromiciops gliroides; assembly: GCF_019393635.1. Taxonomy (NCBI): domain Eukaryota; kingdom Metazoa; phylum Chordata; class Mammalia; order Microbiotheria; family Microbiotheriidae; genus Dromiciops; species Dromiciops gliroides. The sequence goes on from NC_057863.1 coordinate 610,411,830, forward strand.
ATCCAGGGCCAGTGCTTTATCCACTGAACCACTTAGCTGCCCCCAGCAGCACACTTTTTAAACCCTGAGTGTTTCTTTGCCTTCTAAAATATTATAAGGATACTTTCAAGTCTTTGCTTTAAAATATATTTAGTGTGTTGCTTTAAAATAAATTTAAATTATAAATAAAATATAAAATATAAAACTGTGGGATCAGAGGCATTATTGATCAAACCCTATCATAAGTCTCTATGTACCTAAAATTCAATTCGCTAAATATTTATTGTGTCTATGTTGTTTTTGCTGTTGTTGTTCATTTGTGTCCGACTCTTTGTGACCCCCTTTGGGGTTTTCTTGGCAAAACTCCTGGAGTGGTTTGCCATTTCCTTCATAAGGAAACTGAGGCAAACAGGGTTAAGTGGCCCAGGGCCACACAGCTGGATTTGAACTCAGGAAAGACAAGTTTTTCTGATTCCAGGCCTGGGGCTCTATCCACTGAACTACCCAGCTGCCCTATCTATTATGTGCCAGGCATTATATTATGTGCTTGAGATATAAAGACAAAAATGAAACGATACCCACCCCCTTAAGGAATTTATATTCCATAGGGTATAAACACAAACATAGAAAATTACATATAAGATTTATTCAGTTGTTTCTAGGGGGAAGGCACTAGCCACTGGGGGAAGAGGGTCAGAACTGGCTTCCCATAGGAAGGGGCACTAGAGCTGAGCAAAAAGGTAGCAAAGGAACTGGACAAGATAAGGGTGGGGGTGGGGGTAGGGAGCACATTCTAAGCCATTCTATAATGTCTGGGCAAAGGTAAGGAGATGGGAGGTATGTCATATATGGGGCACAGCAAACAGGCCAGTTTGGCTGGAGAAGCAGAAGGGCAATGGATGTGGAATAGGTACACTTAGGTTTAAATCCTGCCTCAGGCACTTCCTAGGTGTGTGGCCCTGGGAAAGCCATTAAATCACTCGGTGCTTCAATTTCCTTATCTGTAAAAGACTCAGACTCAGTGGCCTCTAAGGTCACTTCCAGATCTAAATCTATGATCCTATGAATCTGCCTTTTGTCCCAGAGGGAAGAAAGAGTTACTGGAATTTCTCGAGCCCCAGCCAAACATGGTCAGATCTAGGCTTTGGAAAAAACAATTTGGCAGCTGTATAGAAGATGAATTGGGAAGCAGACAAAACAGGAAGCTATCTAACAGTTCAGGTGAGAGAGGATGAAGGCCTGCATTAGGCCTCCTGTGGGGGGGATACAGGGACACAGATGCAAGATATTGTGGGGGCAAAGTTAAAGACCTGTTGACTGATTAGATGTGAAGGGTGGAGAAGATGGAAAAACTGAGGTGACTAGAAAGATGCTGGCACATCCAATAGAAACAGATGATTCCGAAAAGGAGAGGGGAGAGAAAAAGATAATGGATTCTGTTTTGAACATCTTCATTTGAGATGCCTGGGGAATATCCAATTGTAGATATCCAAACAGCAGCATCTGATGAGATGGGACTGAAATTCAGGAGACAGGGGCTGAATATGTAGACCTAAGCTATAACGCCTAAAAGCTGATAACCAGACCTTGGGAACTGATGAGATCATCATGACAAATCACAGAGACAGAAGGCAGCCCAGGACCAGAGTCCTTTGGTATATTTCATAAATAAGGGTGAAATAAGGAGGATGAAGAGTGATCAGATAAGAGAATGAGAAATGAGCAGCATCTTCCTACCACCCCCCCCCCAACAACAGAGTTGTCTAGAAAGGAGGTAGTTTGGTAGTGTCAAATGATGCAAAGATGTCAAGAAAGAGGGCTGAGAAAAGGTCTCTGGATTTTTTTAGGTACTATTTTATTTTAATTTCTAAATTCTCTCCCTTCTCTACCCCTTGAGAAGACAAGAAATATAGAACACACGACAAACAGGAAGTCGTGCAAAACACATTTCTCCATTAGCCATGTTAAAAAAAAAAAAAGGACAAGATAAAGAAAAAAGTGAAAAAATATGATTCAATCTTCACTGAGTCCATCTCTCTTTCTTTGGAGGTGGATAGATAGAGTATGTCTCATCATAAGTCTGTTGTGTTGATCAGTGTTTCAAAGTCTTTCATATTAGAATAGTTTTTGAGGCATAGTTCCAACTGCTTTCTGGAAAGGTCGCAGCTCTACCAACAGTGCATTAGTTTACCTATTTTCCCACATCCCCACCAGCATCTGTCATTTTCCTTTGTTGTTATCTTACCTAATCTGAGGAGTGAGGTGGTACCTCAGGTGTTTTTATTTTTATTTCTCTAATGATCAGTGTTTTAGAGAATTCTTTCATGTGACTACATATTGACAGCAAAAGGCCATTTAATTTAGCAATTAAATAGGTTCCTGGTAACCTTAGAGAGAACATTTTCAGTTGTGTGAAGAGCTAAGAAGCTGTACTACAAGGGGCTGAAAAGTGACTGTGAGGTAAGAAAATAAGCCACAACAAATGTAGACATATTTTCCCCCTGGGAATTTGGTTGTGAAAGGAAGACGACAGGATAGTAGCTTAAGGAAATGGTATGATCAAGTGAAGCTTTATTTTAAGGATGGAAGAGATCTGGATATGCTTTTAAGTAAGGAAAGAATATAGAAAGACTGAAGAAAACCAAGGAAGAATTGTCATTAATCAACGAATAAAAATTTAGTAGGGGTCAAAGCAGATGGGGAAGGGAGTAAGCATTTAGGATGGTCCTACTAGGCTCATGCGCTGTGCTAAGCATTATACACATAATATCTCATTTGATTCTCACAACCACTCTTCGAAGTGGATGGACCTCATTTGATAGTTGAGGAAACTGAGACAGACAGAAATTCGTAATCTGCCCAGGCTCACACATCTACTAAATGTCTGAGATCACCTCCCCACATCTCTGTAGTCTGACTCCAAGTCCAGTGTGCTATCCACTGCGCCACCTAGAGGTTTCTTGTATTTGGATGTGCTCCTGCTTCAAGAGGAGATGGGATCAAGAGCAGGAGTAGAGAGAGGTTGTATTTAGCTTTTGCAAGAAGGTCACTCCCTTACTCTGACGCTGATGCAAAGGAGGAGCTTGAGGCATCACAATGACCGATTTGGAGTACAGAATTGAGAACAGGGAACTGGTGAGGAATGAAAAAAATAAAATAAAAAGATTCAATCCCTGGTGGTGACCAATTACAAACCCTGAAAGGCTACTTAAATTGTTCTTTTGTATTGAAATCTTGCTGTGCTGAATAAAAGTGGAAACCTTCTGTCATCTGTTATGCAAAATTTGAGTACAGAAAGCCCATAAACATCAGCTGAATAAATACAAATATTTTAACAAGGGTATTTGTTGTGGTGGGATTTAACTATATTTCAAGCTACATTACCAAATGATTGAAAAAAAGCCTGTCCATATAACAAAACAGGCTACCATTCAGAATTTTTCTAATTCATACTGGACATATCCCTGAATTAGTCCAAATTACTGAGATTTTACTTACAGTCCTACTCTATTTCATGGGAAGGCAACAAAGAAAATGGATTGTGTAAAATATGCTCTTGAAAATTTGTAAAGACCCAATCAGCATAATCCATCCAGGAAATAACATTGTGAGAAGCAAATTAATTCAACAAACACATACGAAGTACCTACCATGTGCATATAAACAGACAGATTTTAAAATGACAGATTAATAGATGAGGAGCTAGAAGGGACCTTAAATGGTCAACTCTCCCCATTTTATAGATGAGGAAACTGAGACCCAAAGAAGTGACGTGAACATAAATGTCCGAATGAAGTAATATTCCTTTAAAATGCTCAATTATTGGGGCAGCTAGGTGGCGCAGTAGAAAGAGCACTGGCCCTGGATTCAGGAGTACCTGAGTTCAAATCCGGCCTCAGACACTTAACACTTACTAGCTGTGTGACCCTGGGCAAGTCACTTAACCCCAACTGCCTCACCAAAAAAAAAAAAAAATGCTCAATTATCTCTATGCATTCATTGTCTCCACATCCCTGGACTAAGAGAGGTGTCTGTAGCTTTACAGGTGGGAAACTGAATTATGAAAAAGGTTGGGCAATTCCTTCATTTCATAGGACTGGAATTTAACGTGGTCTTTTCACACTGGCTATTAACTTGTTACAATGTAATTCACAAGCTAATGTCCATCAATGATCAGCAAATTACTAGACTGCATCCAAAGGAAATGAGTGAATATGGTTTAACCAGAGGTCCCCCGCCCCCCCCCCCCAACCTTCAAAAGTCAAACCGCAACTCAATTAAGAGCTCTTTGCAGCTTACACCAGGTGAGGCAGGGAGCATAAGTGCTGTTATCTCATCTTACACAAGAGTAAACTGAGGCTCAAAGGTATGTAAATAGTTTCCTCACAGTCACACAGTTGGCTTCAATCAGAAATCAGATCTTCAGTCTCCAAATCTGGTTTGACTCAAAGGTTAAGCATCACTGTGAATAACCTACCGTTTCCTGCTTATTTGAATTTGATTGGGGGGGGGGGGGGAACCTCAGGTGGGATGGTCCTTGAGCATGTTAATGAGAGCAGTTAAATAAACAAACTATTAAGTTGAACACAGCACCAGGCTAGTGAAGTCCAGAGACCCTCATTCAAATTTCTACACAAGCCTCATGTTCTAGTACATTCAGATTTCACTAGGAATACAAGGGGGAGGGGAGATTCTTATGACAAGGGGCCTTCATGAAAACATCTTTTTTTTTTTTCTAATTTAAACTAAAATCCAGGACCTACTAAACACTGTAGCAAATTTCTATAGCCAGTAAGATGTACAAGAAGAAACAGCCTCTATGAAAAACAAGATCAACTCAAACAGCTTTTGTATGAAAAATCACAAGTACAGACATCCATTTGAACTTGGCAATTATAGTAGAACCTCATATATCTGGACTAACTTAAGACAAGAAGTCTGAGTCTGAGAAAGCTCTTCAAGAAATCCAACTTTTAAAGTACATTTAAGTGTGAAGACTTGATTTAACAAAAATAGAATCTTTAAAGAAAACATTACCAGTAAAGTCCCTGTTTGAAAGAAGTACATGTAATTAGCATACACTGTAATTATTATTGGGTTTTTTTGTCCCATCTGGTGATTTTATCACAGCAGGGAACTGCCTTTTTTGCAGACCAAGCAACTATTCAGCCTTAAGAAGTTGCCTGGGCAGATTTCAGAGAAAGCTGGAAGGACTTACATGAACTGATGTTGAGTGAGATTAGCAGAACTAGGAGAACATTGTACACAGTATCAACAACATTGGGTGTTGATCAACTACGATAGATTTGACTCTTCTTGGCAATACAATGGTCCAAGCAAGACTGTTCCAAAGGACTCATGATGGAAAATGCTCTCTAAATCCAGAAAAAAAGAACAGTGGAGTCTAATTGCAGATTGAATCATACTATTTATACTTTTTTTGTTTTTCTTTTTTTGAGGTTTTTCCCTTTTGCTCTGATTCTTCTTTCACAGCATGACTAATGCAGAAATATGTTTAATGGGATTGTTACATATGTAACCTATATCAGATTGCTTGTTGTCTTAGGGAGGGAGAACAATCTGAAACTAGAAATCTTAGGAAAACAAATGTTGAAAACTATCTCTACATGTAACTAGAAAATAATAAAATACTTTTATGATAAAAAAAATCCACCATGTAAATAAGTAGTTGATGGTGGAAGCACTTGACCAAACAGATGGCTGGCCATTGAGTAAAACACCTGGTAAACTGATTGGATTTTTCTTCTCTTTTGTTGTTTCTAATTGAGTCACGAAGATCTTTGCCTCCACATAATCTTTAGTGGAGGGAGCGATGGAATGAAAGCCAAGAACCCTGGGACTGGGTGGTGGTTCTGCTACCCACTAGTCACTAACATCCCTCTTATCCTCAGTTTCCAATTTTGTAAAATGGGCATAATAATATGAAGTAGTAAATGTGGAAAGAAAAAGTTGCCTCAGGCACTGAGAGGTTAAGTGATTAGTCCAGAGTCACAGAGACAGGATGTGTCTGAAGTGGGAGTTGAACCCAAATTTTCCTGACTCCTCATACTGTAATTCTATAACCTGTAAATGATGATTCCTATGTGCAGAAAAGTATATTCCATAATGTTTATTGACCGTAAAATTTGGTAACCATGATGGATTTACTTAGCTAATATTTTAGCTTGTACAATGATCATTTTAGGCAAGAATTTTTCTAAATTATTGCAAATCTGAAAAAATGGCATCCAGATCAATGAGGTTTTACTATACTCTGAAGCAACCACTGATAGTCAAGTCCAAAGACAACTTAAGACTCTGAGACCAGACCTCAAATACACTTTCACCAACAAAGAATGGAAAAGAAAAGGAATAGGAAACCATTCAGAAATAGTATTAACCCGAAGTCCAAAGTACCCAAATTTTTTTAAAGTTTCAAGAAAAAGGGAGACTGGTTTTGTATAAAAATAGCAATTTTAAGTATATATCATTCATTAAAACTACAGTCCAAGAAGGCTACATGCAAATACACAGCCAAGTTAGTATACCTCAAAAATTTTAAAATAAAAGATTCATCTTATTACCAGAAAGACTTAAAATATTCATATCAAAAACATGCAAGCAGAATGACAGCATGGACATTTTTCTAAAGCCTACATGAGCACACTTGTTCTCATACATTATCTTCACCTCCAGCTATAACTTCTCAGTCTTTATTTAACTTCTACATATCTATATTTCTAACAGCTTGCTCATTATCTCTACCAGGATCACCTACTGGTGCCTCAATTCAACAGATGTGGCCTTAGACATTGTTTCCCTCCTGACTTCTCTGCTAATGGGACCACCACTGTGTCTCCAGTACACTACATGGCAATCTGAATTATTACTGACTCCTCCCTCTACTTCTCATCCAGTATCTAATTCTTTGCCCCTCCCAAATTTGGTGCTTTTGCTCTGAAAAGGGAGCAAACCTGTCTGGACCAGAGGTTCCTATTACTGAAGAAGTCTTCTGGACTTTTCGGAGTTCTTCATTCAGTCTCTTCTTTAGTCCAATCCAAATACTGAAACTGGTGCTACCATCCTAATAAGCAGCACTTTCAACATGGCATCCATGGCAGAGAGGCAGGTGGTGATGTGGAGGGAGTACAAGGACTGGGAGGCAAAACTCAAGTTCACATCCAACCTCAGACACTGACTAGCTGTATGACTCTGGGCAAGTCACCTCACCTCCATCTGCCTCAGTGTCCCCATCTGTAAAATGAGAATTATAATAGCACTGGTCTCCTGGAATTACTGTGAGGATAATCAAATAAGCTAACATTTGTCAAGTGCTTCGAAGACCTTAAAGTGCTATAGAAATGCTAGTTATGACTGTTATTGTCATCTCCCTACCCCTAAAAAACCCTTCACTAATCCCCACTGTCTGTTATCATTAAGGGTGCCCCAAACCAGTACAAGAATAGTGTTCTGGGAAGAGGACTGAACTGGGAATCAGGAAGCATATGTACTAGCCACAGCTCTGTGTGTGACCTTGGACGAGTCCCTTTAACCCTTCTGGGCCTTGATGCCTGTATCTATACAAGAAGGAAAACTACACCAAGGTCCCTTGCAAAGGTCCCTCTGTATCTCCTACACAAACCCACTTCAGCCAAATTAATCTATCTAGTCACAGTCCCCTAATATATGTTATGTTCTTCTAACTTTGCTTATCCCATTCTTCCTGCCTGGCACACCCTCCTACCTCCTTCTTCCCACCTGTTCAAATCCTACAGACTCTAAAGGCACGGGGCTGGACTTTGAATCAGATCTGTCTGTACCTCACAAGATCTGCTTCCTCATTTATAAACTGAGGGGGTGATTCCAATAAGATGATCTCTAAGTTCCCTTCCACCTCTGAAATGTGTGGTGGCTCAAATCCCACAGCCTCAAGGAAAGCTTCCCTAATCAGCCAAATTGGAAGTATTGACTCCCTCTATTGCTATAGGACTATGTCTCTACTCTTCATCTGGTTAACGGTATTAGCAGTTATCTTTTCACGTGTTATGGATTACCTTCCCACCTAGACTATAAACTCAGAGAAATGTTCTTTATTTTTTTGTGTACCACCCTACCTGTGCACTGGGTAATGGGTGAAAGTGCCATAGAAACAGGAAGGACACATTTATGGGTAAATCCATCATTTCCTGGTACCTAAATCTTTTCTTCCTTTCTTTCTTTTTGGGACAATGAGGGTTAAGTGACTTGCCCAGGGTCACAGAGCTAGTAAGTGTCAAGTGTCTGAGGCTGGATTTGAACTCAGGTCCTCCTGAATCCAGGGCTGGTGCTTTATCCACTGTGCCACCTGGCTGTCCCTACCTAAATCTTTTCAAAAAGGAATATCTCCAATTTTATAATGATATTCAATGAAACCTGAGATTTGATATACAGAAATTCATTTATACTTTTAAAAATGCTTAGTGCAATGCCAAATATAGCAGGCTCCTGGATTAATACTTGCTAATCCACTGACATACACCTCTATTGGGGGAGCTATACAAACCTTAAAGAAGTTGCATATGAAAGAACACAACTGAGGTTCCAGTTGAACTGCAGCTCTGGAGGGCCTTGGGAAAATGAGTAGTTAGGATCAAAGGAGGCACCTAGGTCCAGGGAACTTCAGAGTAGATGGCTCAGAGAACACTCGAGTCTCTTGAAAGAATCAGTTATCCCTTCACATGTGAAGTCAATTTTCCTCTTTTTGGTCCTAAATTATCCACTCCCTTAACCACACCTAGTAAAAGTTTAAACCCCACCCAGTTCCCAGAAGCCCACCCAATTACACACAACTGCATGCCTCTTGTATGTTCTGGGAATGTAGGCCAATCTGATCATTAGTCTGAGCAAAACAGAATAATGTGCTACAAAATCAATCATAATATAAATATGTACATTACTTTCTATTTTCATTGTTCCCCTTCATCAGTCCAGATTACCTATGGCTGGCTAAATTTAGAAAGTTAAAAACAAAAAAGAACTATAATTTCAGAAGGCAACAGTCTGAGACCCTCACTTGGTATACACAACTTCATTTTTGTGCTGTTCAAGGCTCTTCATAACCTTTTCTAGTCATTATAGGTCATTTCAAAGCTTTGGCTGCCAGTTCCTAAGAGCAACCTCCCCAGGTCCCTAGGCTCCTCTCAGAGTTATTTATCTTCTACAACTGACTTTTAGGGAGGCTGGTCAGATCCCATAGCCAGGAAGCGTCAGGGCTCAAACCAAGTCTTACTACTGCCTTTCAGAGAGACAGCTCTGTGAGGGCTGCACTGATTTTTAATTACAGTGTGTGGAGTCCCATCCAACATTAATAATTAATGTTAGCTCATCAATTCTTCTTAGATATCAGGGCTACTACTGAAGGGAGACAAACCTTTTTTAGAAATCCAACTGAAATATTGTTGAGTCTAAAAAATACTAGTTTATCCTCTAAAATAATTAAACAGTTTGATTTTACTAGCAAAACAATAGTGTTCCTTGACAAAGGAATAAAATCATTTCCTTACAGACAAGAAAACTGAGGCCCATAAAGGTGAAATGACTAGGCTTAAGGTCACATTATGAGCAAATGACTGTCAGGACTTAAATTCAGTTCTCTGAATTCCAAATCCAGTCTCCTTTCCAAGCTACCAGTTAACCTAAAGGCCTATAATCCCCAAGAGCTCTAAAATTTTGAGAGAGATTATAAAACTAACCAGTCGTCTCAGAACTCACACTCCTCCAGAGTGCTACTAGTTTTCTTAGCTGAAAATGAAGAAATTCTAATGTCCTGTCTCGTATGATATTTCTGTTATCATATGTTATCACTCCTGTGATATGATATCACATATACTCTATTGGGGAAATCAATGAAAACAAAGAATTTTTTCATTTTGGGAGTCTGGTCAGAAGACATGCTTGCTATTTAAATGCCAAAAGTCAGTCTAAGTGAGATATGAATAGATTTACATAACTCAAATGAGGAATCAAGAATATCTGAACTATTAGAAAATATAGAACCCTTTTTAATTAATAGAGAAAAACCTAAACAAGAAATGAAGCCCCCAGTTTCAAAATCTAAGACTCCCTGGATGTGATCTACCACTATACAAAAAACAGCCACTGCGCCAGTGGTGCAGGAATGACAGACAGTATGATCAAAAGAAGCATTTGGTTATCCTGCCAATCTATGGATACTATCTATAGTCTTCCCCATGCCAGAAGAGGCTGGGAATGAGAAATGAAAAAGCTCATCTTCAATTAAAGAGAGACTAAAAATCAGTGGTATGCTGGGCCTGAGGCTACTGTGAATAAAGAAATTCAAGAAAGGGAGAGATACTTTGCAATAATAATTCAGAGGATCAGTAATAATTATTAAGATGCTTTTAGAGTAGAGAAAACCTACCACTTTGAAAACGATTTAAAAAAAAATTTAACCTTTCCAGAGGGCATCTAAAGCTAAAGGAACTACGACTTTATGCTGTAGGGACTTAATTCGGAATTTTCTATAGTTGCTAGGGAATGGAGGAGTTAGGATTCCTTATATCCTCCCGTATTTTGTGTGTGACCAAGATTCACTTAGCCAATGCAAGACCTATACACTGTGATGTTAAAGGCCACAGGTGCTCTTCTCTTGACCCTGAATACAAGGAATGTCTTCTGGGCTATTTCTCACTGAATTTGAGTCACCCTCCTCCTTCTGAGGCTACACCATAACGTGTCTAGCCAGGTGAAGAGCTTAGCTACAATTTTAGAAGCATTACTGTCTCCTAAATTTATTTATTCAGTGTCAGGGCAGCCATGAACTATTTTGTCCTTCAGATTTACCTTGGTGGGGGGAGGCCTACATTTTTTTTAAAAACCTCAAACAAAATGTTTTTATCTTCTACCTTCCCTTGTATCTCCCCCCAACTCCCACCCCACAATAAGGCAATTATCAGACTATCCCAGGCAACAGCAAAACTGGCTATGATGACTCTAGCAGATAGGTCAAGAGGGGTGCTTAATTGTATGTGAAATTAGGTAAATATCTTTTAATACTCTTTAGGCACCACACCCACCTGCAAAAAAAAAATTAGATAAAAATCAGTAATGCCTGTAACCTTGCTTTCTCTATAAATTTAAGACATTTATAAGGCACCTGATCCCGATGCAGTCGTTTGAACTTTTTCTCAATCTGTCCTTACACTACTGCTTATTTTCGTTGTTAAGTTCACCCCATCCAAACTCTTTATTTTTCCCACCATTTTCAAACTTCTTCTCCCAGTACTTTACTTTATTTCTGTAAATGCATACACAGACACAGGATACCAACATCACCGCTTTATGTACACAGAGCCATTGCAACAACACACACGACAAGACCCCTAGCATCACGAGTCAGAATCAAAGATGGGGAGCACACGCTGTCAGAGTCATCACACAATCCCATCGGTTCCCGCTCGCTAAGACCAGGCACAGACTAACTTTGCTGTGGCACTCACCAGACGGCTCTTCGGGCTCACTTTCGTTCTCCTCCTCTGGAGGGGCTTGAGGAGGGGGAGGAGGGAGCTTTTTCTCCTTCTCGGCCTTGGCATTCCTCTCCTCTTCAGAATAATATTCGTCTTCAGAGAGGTTGGCCAAGCTCTCGTCCATTTCTCTGTACTCTACCTATAGGCACACCATGTCAGAGAAAACAAGGTAAAACAGCATCTCAATTAATGCATTCAAAATTTAAATACAGAAACCAGGCTTCTATTAAGGAGATGTCTATTCAAAAGAGAACCTCAGTGTAAGTCCCCTAGTGTTAGTGTGTCATGTAACCCAACAATGTAATAAATTCGTTCATTTATTCAACAGATTACTCTGTTGTATGGAGAAGGCTTTATGTCGGATGCTATGGGAGATAGCAAAACGAATGACACACTGGTTGCTTCATATCCCATTCTGCCATTTTTTATCTCCAACCATAAGGATCATCAATCCGAGGAGGCATAAATCCACTCAGCTGTGAAATTCCCTGGGACTGAGTTTACTAGATTGGGGAATAAACGCAAGGCAGTCTGATGGTAAATAATCCAGATGAAACGCACAATGAAAACTCTGAAAGCTTTAGAAAGATTTCTCAGGACAACGTATATAGGTGGAAAGTGCTTTGAATTCACTTCTTCCACTAAAACCTCTTCTCCCCTACCTCAGCCAACACTCATCTTTCTTCCTCCAGAGTCCTATAACACTTAAGGTCTGTCTGTACCATATATTCTTTTATTTTGTGCAATATGGTCTCCATCTACCTCTCCAACTTGATCCCTTCCTATTCCCTTACACGAACTCTTTGCTCCAGCCAGTCACAAAAGAGCCTTACAAAGGGATTTAAGAGGCAATTTCCTATATATTGTCACATTTGATTCTTCCAATAGCTCTGCAAATGTAGTAGGCAGAAATAAAATGATGCACTCATTGAACATACCACTCTCCTCATACTTTTGGTCACAAATTCATTTTGCATTTATGCTAACCTGCAATTGCTACTCTTAAAAATGTAAATTAACATCCCTTTCCTATCCATATTGGCAAACATACAGACAGACATGTACATGTATATAAAATCTTGCTTCCCACAAGAGTTAGGTTGTAATTCCCTTGGGGGTAGTGACCATCTCTTACACTGCCTTTTACCCCAGCACCAAAAATAGTATCTTTCACATAGGCTAAGAACCATAGAAAAGGTGGTGGTTCTGCTGTTCTCTAATGTGCGCTACATTTTTCTAGATAAATCTAACCTCTCTTGGGGGCAGGTACCCTATTTCTAATTGCACAGCACCCAGGCCTCCCAATCCCCCAGTAAATATTATTAGAAAACAGAAGCTCCCATTTCGATAGCACTTTAAGAAATATAAAGCATTTTTTTCCAGACAGCCTTGGGAACATGGTTGCCACAGTGTGCTTACTCTATAAATGAGGCAACCCAAAGGTCAGTGTCTTGCCCAGGGACTCAAAGTAAGTTAAGCATCAGAGTATGGATAAAAAGCCAGTCTTTTCTGACAAAATCCAGTGTTGTGTGACCCTAAGAAAGTCCCAACCTTTTGGGACTCTCATTTTCTCCTCATAGGACCCAGATGGTATCTGTGCTGTTTCACATGGGATTGTTATAAGAAATTATGTGATCAATTATGTTTTATAAGTGGCAGTAACTCCCCCAGGGCAGACTAGTCTTATTTCTTTGACAGTTCCCCACTGCCCATGTGCTTTGTTCATGGCAGAGGCATTAATAATAGTTCATTTATACTACATTTAGTTTTCACAAATCCTCTTTGAGAGAGGTAGTGTAAGTAGTACCTCTATCCTATAGAAGTCCAGAGAAGTGAAGTGGCCAGTCCTGCAGGAGAAAGACCCAGCTTGAGAAAGTCCCAGCTCTCTGGACTCTCTGGACTCTGGCCAAGATCCTTTCAAACCACCAATAAATTTGGAGAGGTGCACTGAATGCTAAGGGCTTTCAAATACAGCCAGGGTCAGGGAAATGGGGTAGCAACAAATCGAAATCATTCTAGGCTAGTTTCCCTGACCTCTACTGGCAGGACCAGAAAACAACTTTCTTCAGTATTTTCAGACATTTACTAGCTATGTGACCCTGACCAAGTCACTTCACCCTGTTTGCCTCAGTTTCCTCATCTGTAAAACGAGCTGAAGAAGGAAATGGCAAAACATTCTAGTATCTTTGCCAAGAAGACACCAAATGGGATCATGAAGAGTTGGACACAACTGAACCACAACAAAAATTGTGACCAATGGGGGAAGCTAGGTGGCGCAGTGGCTAGAGCACCGGCCCTGGAGTCAGGAATACCTGAGTTCAAATCCGGCCTCAGGCATTTAACACTTACTAGCTGTGTGACCCTGGGCAAGTCACTTAACACCAACTGCCTCACTAAAAACAAAACAAAACAAAAATTGTGACCAATGAAAGGACCAACAATTCCAGAGGACCAATGATGAAGCTACCTACCTCCTGAGAAGAAATGATGTAATCAAATACAGAATAAGACATATTTTTGGCTATGGCCAATCTGGGAATGTATAGTCCTTGGCTATACACATTTGTTATAATGTGTTTTTTTCCTTTTTTCCCAATGAGGGAGGAGGAAGGTTGGAGGGAGAAAAAATGCACACTAATTGAAAAAAAGTAAAACTACAACTAGACCCTACCATCTTCTCAAACAACCTATAGCTCTTTTCTCAGCCAAACCCCTAGAAAAAGCTAACCACACTCAGCTGCCTCCACTTCTTTTGCTCTTACTTCTCAACTCTTTGAGATGTGATTTCCGACCTCATCACTCAATTAAAACTCCTTTCTCCAAAGTTACCAGTGATCTCTTAATTGCCAGATGGGATGGTCTTTTTTAAGTCCTTTTTCTCTATCTCTTTGCTATATCTGACATTGTTAACTAGTCTTTCTCTTCCTGTATCCTCTTTCCTCTCTAGCCTTCCAAGACACCTCCCTCTCTGGGTTTTTCTGCTTATCTAAGTTGTCTAACAAGTTTCCTCCTTGTTAGTCTCCTTTGCTGGTTTGTCATTCACATCATGCCTCAGAATTGTGTTCCATAAGGTTCTATCCTAAGCACCCAAATCTTCTCTCCCTAGCCTTGCTCTCTTGGTGACCTCATCAGTTCCAATGGTTTTCATTATTCATGCCTGTGCTGCAGCTAACATCTCAAACTCAGTAACGTGCAAAAGAGAATTCATTCTTTATCTTTTCCCCAGCTCCCCCCTCTCCCCACATGTCTAGTCAATTGCCAACTCTTGTCTTTCCTACATCCACAACCTCTCTCATTAGGATTCCTTCTCTGCTCCCCTAGCTAACACCTTAGTTAGTTAGTCTCTCATCACATTTCCCCTAGTTTTTTTTTTGTTTGTTTTGTTTTCTTGGTGAGGCAATTGGGATTAAGTAACTTGCCCAGGGTCACACAGCTAGTAAGTGTCAAGTGTCAAGTGTCTGAGGTCGCATTCGAACTCAGGCCCTCCTGAATCCAGGGCTGGTGCTCTATCCACTTTGCCACCTAGCTGCCCCTCCCCTAGATTATTGCAAGGGCCTCCTCCCTTTCCACTTAGGTCTATTCTCCACACTTGCCAAAGGGACTGTCTTTAAGTACAGCTCTAACCACATCCCTCTGCTCTCCTCAGAGATCTCCAGAGTTCCTCCTGCCTCTACCTCTTGTTTAGTTTCACACTCTCTTCCCAACCTATCTTTCCAATCTCATTCCACATTACTGGACACACTCTGTCTTGCTTTGTGCCTTAGGGCTGGCCATCTCCCACGGCTGGACCGCAAGCCCTTCTCCCTTCCTCCTCACCCCCTCTACAAGAAGCCTTTTCTGCTAGCAAATGCCATTCCCCTCTCCGCCAAAATACCTTGTGTTTCATGATTTCATAGTTATTCTCTTTCACACACATTACACTCGCCCCATCCCACCCCATGAAAATCGAAGCACCTTATATCGTGTTTACAGCTCTAGTAGCTAGCACGGGCTTTGGCCCGTAGATGTTTAACAAATACTTTCTGATTCATTCATTCTAAGGACAAGAGGGAATGCTGGGGAGGAGGTGGCATGGTTCTGGGGCATCACCCTGGGTCTGAATACTGGATTACAAGCGGCCTGGTTTGAGGGGAGTCACTTTCAGTCCCTATGCTAGGGGAGGAATGGTCTGAGTTGGGGGGAGATCGCCTTAGGTCACTATCGTGAAGGAGAGTCTGCTTAGGAAGGGCTGGTGTGTGTGTGTGGGGGGGGTATCTCTGTACCTCCCTGGTGGTGTGGGTGGGGTCTCGGTGGGGAGAGTGGGTCTCCTTGGATTTCCACGGGGGAGGAGGAAGTCTCCCTGGATCTCCAAGCCGGACTAGGGTCTCCTTGGGGAGGGTGGGTATGGGGAGTCTCCCAGGGTCTCCAAGGTTGGGGGGGGGGCGGGGAAGGAAGGGCTCAGGTGCCCAGGGGCGCCGGCGGCCTCACTCACCTTGGCGCGCTTGCGCCGGCTGGTGCGGCGGCCCTCCGGGGTCTCGGCGATGCCCGTCTCCATGGGCGTCCCGGCAGGTCCCGGCGCTCCGGCGGGGCCGGGCTGCGGCGCTCCGGCTGGGCCCGTTGGCTCCGCCAGGCCCCCGGGAGGCGAGGCCCGCAGCGGCTCCTTCTTGCGGGGCGTGCGCTCCCCGCCGGGCCCGGACCCGCTCCCGGCTCCGGCCCCGGCCCCGGGTCCCGCCTCAGCCGAGCCCGCCAGCCCAGCGGCCGGGGGCGCCGTGGTCACGGCCGCCGCCGCCACGGCCGCCGCTGCCTCGGCGCCGTTCTCCGCGCCGCCTGCGGCCCCCGAGCCCGCTTCGGCCCCCGAGGCTGCAGCCCCGCCGCCGCCGCCGCCGCTGCCGCTGCCGCCGCCGCAGCCGCCGCCAGCCGCCGCCGCCTTCTTCCCAGTCTGCATGGCCCCGCCGCCTCACAGACCGCCCGAGACCGCGCGCGCTCGCTCCCCTACGGTCACCGCAAACGCCGCCGCTGCCTCGGGCCTGCCCGCGCGTACCCGACCAACGCCGGACAAAGCGTCCAACACACTGGCGGCGGCGGCGCCGCGCACGCTCTGGCCGCTTGCCCCAGAGAGCCGTCGCGTCGCCGCGTAGAGCGGCGGCGCACCAGGGAGAGCGCTCTTAAGGGACCGGCGCGTGCCGGTCCTGTTCTAGAGTGTCTCCTGGCGGCAGGAGGGACTCATCCGCGCCTCTTCTGTCTTTGCTTCCAGGGTTGGTTGCCTGGATTCTGAAATTGGCAGCTGTTAAGGAAAACTCTCCCAGGTGGAAAAGCAGGGCCTGCCTGACCGCCTTGAGGCTGATGCAGCCCTCCACGTCTTGAATCCAGAGGGTGGGATTCCGGGATTATTCCGATTTCGAGAAGGAGTCCACTGTACGAAATATTTACAGAATTACAGGGCTCTGGAATCCCAAAGCCTCTGTAGTCCATCCAAACCTGTACTGAATAGGAATAACCTCTCCCAAATACCTGACTTGCAGTCGAAGCCCTCCAGTGAGGGGAAATCTGCCACCCTCGCGAGTCCGCCGCTAATTTATTTAGCCTCTCTCTTCCTCTCTCTTTGCTAGAGGCACCTGAGAGATTCAAAGAAATAAAAGAATGAAGTCTGTCCTGAAGGAACTTATACCTAGAACCTAAGAGGAGAAGACTTAGAAAAGCATAGGCAATTAAGTAAATCCACACGGACGATGTGGTTAAATACTGAGGTGCAAACAAACAAAAAAAGGATACAGAAGGTTAAAGGAGGGATAAATTATGGTGACTTTGAGGAAATCACATATTGTTAGAGATAGGAGGTATTCTAGAAAATAGAACGGATAGGCGACCAGAGAATGAAGAGACCTTAGAATATAGAATGTCAAAGCTAAGAGGTACCTTAGAACATGGAGTGACAGAGAATAGAATGTCAGAAATGGAAGGAAGTAACCTCATGACAAGAAATAAAAAATTGCTGTGTTGAGAGACATTCCACTGCATAAAATGTTAGAATATAGAATATCAAAGCTGGAAGGCAACCTAGAAGAGGGGTTCTTTGCCTGAATTCCACAGGGTCCCCTCTTTGGGGTCTGTAGATAGATTTTAATTCATGAATTTGAATAGGAAAAAAATTCATTTTAATTTTTATGAATCTTTAATTGAAATGTGTATTTCCTTCAGTCATTTAAAACCATTATTATTTTTAATCATAAAAGTATTTTTCCAGTTACATGTAAAGATAGTTTTCAACATTTGTTTTTATAAGATTTCTAGTTCCAAATTTTTCTCCCTCCCTTCCCTCCCCCACCCCAAGACAGAAAGCCAATCTGATAGAGGTTCAATCACATTAAACATATTTCTGCATTAGTCATGTTGTAAAAAAATAATCAGACAAAAGGGAAAACCTCAAAAAATAAAACAGAAAACAAAAAACAAAAGTAGAAATAGTGTGGTTCAACCTGCATTCAGATTCCACAGTTCTTTTTCTGGATGTGGAGAGCATTTTCCATCATGAGTCCTTTGGAATTGTCTTGGATCATTGTATTGCTGAGAAGAGCTAAGTGTATCACAGTTGATCATCACACAATGTTGATGTTACTGTGTACAATGTTCTCTTGGTTCTGCTCACTTCACTCAGCATCAGTCCACTAAGTCTTTCTAGGAAAACCATTATTCTTTAAAAGTATCATGAATTTAACTGAACTGGGATCCATGACACCCAAAAAAGTTAAGAATCTCTTTCAGATGGAATATTATTGTACTATAAGAAATGATAAGCAGGCAGATTTCAGAAGAAACTGGAAAGACTTACATGAATTGATGCTGAGTGAAATGAGCAGAACCATGAGAACATTGTACACAGTATCAACAACATTGTGTGATGACCAACTGTGATAGACTTAATTCTTCTCAACAATATGGTGATCCAAGATAATTTCAAAGAACTCATTGAAAATGCTCTCCATGTCCAGAAAAAAGAACGCTGGAATCTGGATACAGATTGAACAATACTGTTTCTATTTTGTTTTCTTTTTTGTCTTTCCCCTTTTTTTCCTGATTCTTCTTTCACAATGTGACTAATGCAGAAATATGTTTAATGTGATTGTACATATATAACCTATATCAGATTGCTTTCTGTTTTGGGGAGGGGGAGGGAAGGGAGGGAGGGAGAAAAATTTGGAACTAGAAATCTTATAAAAACAAATGTTTAAAACTATCTCTACATGTAACTGGAAAATAATAAAATACTTTTATGATTTAAAAAGAATCTCTTTCAGATCAGCTTGGAGTTCTCAACCTTTCTTGTATTACACAGATCCCTTTGGCAGCAGGGTGAATCCTATGGACCCTCT
Source organism: Dromiciops gliroides (assembly GCF_019393635.1). Lineage (NCBI taxonomy): Eukaryota > Metazoa > Chordata > Mammalia > Microbiotheria > Microbiotheriidae > Dromiciops > Dromiciops gliroides. The sequence goes on from NC_057863.1 coordinate 610,430,683, forward strand.
TTTCAGAATAATATTTTTAAATAATTCAAGGAAATTCTAAATTTCAGTGAGAGGTTAGTGAAAATAAAGATTAATTTTCCCCATTCATATTCACAAACACCTTGAAATTTATCCTTTGATCCCTGCCTTACAACATAGAATATCAGATCTGAAAGAGACCTTAGAACAATGTTTAGTCGAACCTCCCTAACTTGAGGAAACTGAGTCAAAAGAGGGAAAATGAGGAAATGATTTGGTGAAGTTTAGGGAATGGGGTCGAGTGGGATGGACATCAGTGTTGTTGTCGTTGAGTCGTTTTTCAGTCATAACCCCATGTGGAGTTTTCTTGGCAGAATTACTTAGTGATTTGCCATTTCCTTCTCCAGCCCTTTGACAGATGAGGAAACTGAGGCAAATAGGGTTAAGTAACTTGCCAAGGGGCATACAGCTAATAAGTGTCTGAGGCCAGATTTTAACTCAGGAAGAGGAGTCTTCCTGACTCCAGCCACCTAGCTGCCCTTACAGACTCCCTGGGGAGATAAAATTGGAGGAGACGGGGAGTGCTCTGGGGCCTAGAATAAAGGAAAGAATCATCAAAAGCATGCTGTTGTTCAAAGAAGACAAATGATATCACGGGGTGATGTCTTGACTGATGCATGAATTGGATTTAAATGAGCCAAAATTGCAAAAATCATCGGCCTCACTCTCTCTTCAGAATCCAGTGACAAGACTGGTGATGGGGGGAGGGGGGTAGCAGGTGACCTTGGTATCTTCCATGACCAAGCTGTAAGGCACCACAGCACCTACTTCAGCTATCCTCATGGGCATTGGTACAAATTGTTCTCCTCAGCCCATTCTGCCAGGGACTTCTTTCACATGCTTGGGGTAGACACCCCCCTGACTCTGACAGGTTTCAGGTCTATTGGTTACCCCTCAACCTAGTTCAGTCTATCTCATGAGATTGTTTTACCAGGGTGTGACCTCTACCCATGCTACAGCTTCTTGTTTCACAAGAGATCAAGAACTACTATGAAAACAGGTTACCAAAAGACACTGCTGGTTTGGTTTTTTTTTTTTACCAGTAATGGGAGGTAATGAGAATAGACAGTTTTTTTTTGTTTGTTTTGTTTTGTTTTTGGTGAGGCAATTGGGGTTAAGCGACTTGCCAGGGTCACATAGCTAGTAAGTGTTAAGTGTCTGAATCTGAATTGACTCCAGGTCCTCCTGAATCCAGGGCCAGTGCTTTATCCACCACACCACCTAGCTGCCCCTAAGACAGTATATTTTTAAAAATACTGTTCATGTGGGCTAAGCTTAGAAATTATAAAAACAAACAAATGACATTGGTAAGGCAAATGGCTTACTAGAAGACACCAGTTTAAATGGTCTAAAGATTTAGTTCTCTGTTATATCTCTGACTTTCTCAAGTTTATTATTTCTTACGTTCAATAATAATGCATTTTATTTATGGAGCATAATTTCCTGAGCCACACCCCCCCTCAATAGGCATCTACTTGTTTCCTGGTTTTTGTATCACAAAAAGTTCTGCTATCAATAGTTTGGTATATGTGGAACCTTTCTTTCTGTCTTTGACCTCTTTGGGTATTCCCACATAGTGCTGTAATCATTGTCTCAAAGGGAATGAACAGTTTATTCACTTTTTTTTTTTTTGCAGGGCAATGGGGGTTAAGTGACTTGCCCAGGGTCACCCAGCTAGTAAGTGTCAAGTGTCTGAGGCTGGATTTGAACTCAAGTACTCCTGAATCCAGGGCCAGTGCTTTATTCACTGAGCCACCTAGCTACCCCCTAGGTTTATTCACTTTTTCTAGAATGACTGGAGGTGAATACTTCCAAGTTTCGTGATGAACAAAATTCTCCCATGAAATAAGGTTTCCTTATTCATTACCTTTGGGGGCTCAATGAAACAAACTCTTTTCTTTAAGTAGAACCTTCAAGTCACCCCCTTTTAGCTACAACTTCTTTATATCTTGAGGTTTTATTTATAGTGGGGATGTCAGCCTGGATATGTTCAATTACTTCAATAGTATGTCAAATGATTGGTTGTTAGACAAAGATCACACATTGGACAGTACCAACAGGAAAATGAATGCTAGAAAATTGTATAATCATGATGGAGAGTTACTAAATCAAAAGTATATTGAGGGCCATCAATACCACGGAATATCTACCCTTTGTTGTTCTGCAGGGAAGGAACCAGAAGGAAAAGGGATAAATGAATAGCCTCATCTCTGCAAAACTAAGTAGAAACACATAGAAAACCAGAGTCAAATAGATAAGCCTTTGTTTGTCTTGCCCCTTTTTTTTTGGCAACATGGCTTATATGTTTCATGATTTCACATGCTTTGATCAATATTGCATTTCTTGACTTTTTTTTCTTTTTTTTTTTTCATTTCTCTGACTTCTTAATGGGCTGGGAGAAGTGAGAGAATTTGGAACTCAAAATTTTACAAAATGAATGTGATTTTTAAGTTAGAAATTTTCTCATTAGATAAATTTTAAAAAAGAAAATAGGTAAGCCTGAGGCCAACCAGTTAGATACAACTAAATAGAAAAGAGCGTATGAACAAATGCTGGGTGTTCAGAGAAGTGGTAAAGATCTTTGGGTTATGGGTTGGAAGCTGGAAAAATCATCTACTTCAAACTCTTTAGAGGGGAAGAAGCTGAGAGCCTAAGATGTTGACTTGGCATTTCTTACAGCACCATAACATTCTATTGCATTCACAGTCAAGGATGATTTGTTTAGGCATTGCCCAATTAATGGGCACCCAATTTGTTTGGATTTCTTTGTCACCAAAAACCCCCAACAAAACACAGCTATGATTTTTTCTTTCCAGATGTATTTGGGCTATGTACCTACTGGTGGTATCACCATGTTAAACTGTATGCAGTTTAATGACTTTTGGGGCATAGTCTGGGTGGGGGGTGAGTTAGTCAGCTCTAACCACTTTGTCAGAGCAGTTATTACATTTACAGTCTGAACATTCATACCTCTTAAATGCAATCATTATAACTCAGGGCTGAATTAATCACTTTGGTGATTACCTAGATTTAAGAAAGTATTAATAATTCAGATCAAACTTAAAAGAAGTGTGTGTGCATACTTTCACCCTATGCAATGATCTATAAACATTTCTTAAGCACAACAGAAATACAATAGAAGGCTCAGGCAATGAAGTCATTGCCAGACTGGAGGTCTGGTGACTGTAAACTACTTCTAATAAATACTACTACTACTACTACTACTACTAAATAATAGTATTAATGATTGGCATTTATATAGCACATTAAGATTTGCTTTATTGCCATTATCTCGTTTGAGTCTAATAACATCCTTCGGTATAGATCTGAATTACCTCTCAAAGCTATTGGCTTTTTTTTTTTTTATCTAATCAAAGCAACATAAGTCTTCTGTGCTTTGGTGAATTTGTTTTCTTTATAGTACAGTAGCATTCTATTACATTTCATCTACCACAATCAAAGTAGAGATTTCTGAACAAACAAGAGAAAGAGAGCATTACAGGGCGTAAAATGAATTATTTTAATTATGCCAAATTAAAAGGGTTCTGTACAAATAAAACTAAAGTAACCAAGATTAAAAAGAAAGCAGGAGGGGCAGCTAGGTGGTGCAGTGGATAGAGCACCGGCCCTGGAGTCAGGAGTACCTGAGTTCAAATCTGGCCTCAGACACTTAACACTTACTAGCTGTGTGACCCTGGGCAAATCACTTAACCCCAATTGCCTCACTAAAAAAAAAAAAATTAAATTAAATTAAAAAATTAAAAAGAAAGCAGGAAACTGGAGGAAAAACTTTAGATCAAGTGTCTCTGATAAAGGCCTAATTTCTCAAGTAGAGAACCAAATCAAATTTATAAGACCATGAGTCATTCCCCAACTGATAAATGGTCAAAGAAAATGAACAGTTTCAAAAAAAGAAATCATATCTATCTATAGTCATATTTTTAAAATGCTCTAAATCACTATTAGAGAAATGCAAATTAAAACAACTCTGAGGGCAGCTAGGTGGTACAGTGGATAGAGCACCGGCCCTGGAGTCAGGAGGACCTGAGTTCAAATCCAGCCTCAGACACTTAACATTTACTAGCTGTGTGACCCTAGGCAAGTCGCTTAACCCCAATTGCCTCACCAAAAACAAAGAAACAAAAGAAAACAAAAAACCCCCAACTCTGAGGTACCACCTCATATCTATCAGATTGATTAATATGACAGAAAAGGAAAATAATAAATATTGGAAATGTGGGAAAATGGGGACACTAATGCATGGTTGGTGGAGTTGTGAACTGATCCAACCATTCTGGAGAACAATTTGGAAGTATTCCCAAAGGGCTATAAAGCCATACCCAACCATTGACCCAGTAATACCACTAGGTCTGTACTTCAAAGAGATCAAAGATAAAGGGAAAGGACCTATATGGATAAAAATATCTATAACAGTTCTTTTTGAGGTGACAGAGAATTGGAAATTGAGGGGATGCCTATCAATTGGGGAATGGCTGAACAAGTTGTAGTATATGATTGTGATGGAATTCTATTGTTATAAAAAAAATGACAAGCAGGATGGTTTCAGAAAAACCTGCGAAGACTTACATGAACTGATGCAAAGTGACATGAGCAGAAACAGGACAACACTGTACACAATAAAAGCAATATTGTGGGGGCAGCTAGGTGGTGCAGTGGATAAAGCACTGGCCCTGGATTCAGGAGGACCTGAATTCAAATCTGGCCTCAGACACTTGACACTTACTAGCTGTGTGACCCTGGGCAAGTCACTTAACCCTCAGTGCCCCATCAAAAAAAAAAAAAAAAGAAAAGCAATATTGTAATGATGATCAACTGTGAATGACATAGCTATTCTTAGCAATAAAGTGATCTAGGACAATTCTGAAGGACTTGTGATTAAAAAAAGCCATTCACCTCCAGAGAAAGAACTGATGAAGTCTGAATGCAGATCAAAGAATACTTTTTTCAGTTTCTTTATTTTTCTTCTTTTTTTGGTTTGCATTTTCTTTTGCAACATGGAAATATGTTGCATGACTGTACATGTGTAATCTATATCAAATTGTTTGCCTTCTCAAGGTGGGGGAGGGTGTGGGGGTAGAAGAGGGAGAGACTTTAGAACTCAAAATTCCAAAAAAATGAATGTTAAAAATTTTTGTTTGTATGTAATTGAGAAAAATGTAATAAAAATTAAATGTTTAAAAGACAGAGTCTATAGAGGGAGGAGTTTTAAGAAAACTCAATCTTTTCAAAAAACCAACCCTAAGTGAAACCATGTACCTTTGTTCTGTCTTACTCTGGAATTTCTTTCATTTCAAAATTGTTATGAAATTGTTATGAAGCAGTTGGGAAGTGCTGAGGGCAGGGGAGGTCATTTCTGAGTTGGTAGGAGGAACCTTGCTGCTCAGAAATTTCTTTGTCTATTTTTTGTTTGTTTTGTTTTGTCTTTTTGCTGGGCAATGAGGGTTAAGTGACTTGCCCAGGGTCACATAGCTAGTAAGTGTCAAGTATCTGAGGCCGAATTTGAAGTCAAGTCCTCCTGAATCCAGGGCCAGTGCTTTATCCTAGCTGCCTCTAATTTCTTTGTCTATTAATAAAACTTTCTCTTTGACACATTTGGCTAAGAGGATTTTTTTTTTCCTCCACAGCATTTAATCTGTAATACATTGCATTAGTGTTTTCAGTGTCTACCTTATCCCTCCTGGATTTTAAGCTCCATGAGACCAAGGATTGGGTCTGGATAAGCCTTATATTTTCACCTCTCTTCCCCCAGGTGCCAAGGAAGGTGCTACACACAATTAGTAAATGTTTAATGGATTCTAGAAGGAAATTCTGAAAAAGGAAGAGAAGAATTCAATTATTCAACATAGCACCCATTTTGTGTGACAGTGGGCACCAGGAAAATAAATGTACCTATAGCAAAGACCCTTTAGTCAAAGAATGTACAATCTAATGATGCAGGTCAGTCAATAAGTGTGTATTAAGCACCTACTATGTGCCAGGCATTGTGCACTGGGGATACAAAGAAAGGCAAAAAACAGGCCCTGATTTCAAGAAGCTCACAGTGTAATGGAGGAGACAAGAAGCAAACAAGTCCGTAAGAACGTGCTCTATACTGGGTAATTGGGAAATAATGCACAGAGGGGAAAATGCTAAAAGTAGGAAGGTTCAGGCAAGGCTTCCTATGGAAGCTGGGCTTTTAGCCAGCACTTGAAAGAAGCCAGGGAAGTCAGGAGGCAGAGATGAGGAGGGGCACTGAGTATGATCTAGGAGGGGGTGTGGCCTGGCCCGGCCCATGTCACAGAAGCACTTTGTTGGGGGGGCTGGGGAGGGAGTGAAGAACCGGGGGGGTGGAGATGGGCAGCCACAGAGCCTTCCTGCAGAGCATGGTTCCCTTATCCGTTAGGGAGCCTATAGGCGATGATGGATGCGTCAAGCTCCCTATGGACTGTCATCCTTTGGCTGCTCAACTACAAGCCCATTGTGCTCGTGGTCCTAGTCTTATTGCTATTGATTAGCAACCTGCTGGTCAAGCAAGAAGTCTGGTCGAACAGGATGAAGCATGAGACGGTGAGGGAAAACTGGGATGGGGTTGATGTTGGGGGTGCTTGAAGGACAGGGGACCCCGGCAGCTAAGGGAATAGAGGGAGGGAGCATCTCAAGGCTATGGAGGCATACACTGAAGAGAGAAAAATGTCAGAAGCATAGGGAATAGAACCATAATTAGTAGCAGGGCAACCAGCAAGAAACTCACCCTCAAGGTCACCTTGTACTTGAGAGGTGAAAATAATGCCCCAAATTAAGACAAATTTGATGGATCACGAGATGGGGAATTAGGTGCTATCATAAAAATGTTCAGCCTTCTGGGTCTCAGTTTCCTTCTCTCTCAAATGAGGGGGTTGAACTAGATGGACTGTGAGGTCCCTTCCAGCTCTAGCATCCTACAATCCTACACTTTGCATCCTCTAAATTTCAGTGCCCCACAACAAAGCCCCAGTCACCACATCCTAGTTACAGCTCCGGTAGGGACATGATCATATTAAGTACAGCAATAGACAGAGGAGAATTTGGAAAGTGTTGGATTTGGTTGGGAACTGAAAATCATAGTATTTAGATCTTGGAGAGAATGTAAGATTATCTAGTTCAACAGAAGAGGAAACTGTGTCTCGGAGAGATAAAATGATCTGCTCCATGTCAGGTGTTAAGAGACAGTCTCTTTTCAGTATGCTATCCTGCCTCCTCTCTGCAAACTCTTGTGCCTGATACCCTAAATGCTCTTGTGTGTCTTGCTGAGATAGACTGCTTATTCTCGATCCCTTGTTCTCCTACCAGCTTTCTTACTGACCTTAGTGAGCATCCTTTTGGGGGGGGGGCGGGGCAATGAGGGTTAAGTGACTTGCCCAGGGTCACACAGCTAGTAAATGTCAAGTGTCTGAGGTCAGATTTGAACTCAGGTCCTCCTGAATCCAGGCCTGGTGCTTTATCCACTGCACCACCTAGCTGTCCCCAGCATCCTTTCTTTTATGAAAAGCAAGAAGAGGTTATTAACTCCCAAGTGAATGCCTCTCTGGGTGATTTGGAAGAGACCATGCCCAGGTGCCCTCTAAGTGTGGAAGCTCTCCAACCAGGGAGGCTACAGAGAGGAGGGGGTGGGGAATGTAAGGAGGAAAACACCGGCAAATACATGTTTACTAGTGGGCCCAGAAAAATGGGAATGGTCTCATAGGAAACTAGTCATGGCTGTGAAGTCTACAGGGAGTTGGTTAGCCAATCTCAGCAGAAGCACAAAGCAAATCCCTTCAGACACAGGTATGAAATCTTAGCATTATCCTTGACTTTACCCTCTCTCTCCCTCCCTTCCTATATCTTGGACCCATGCCAAGTCTTGTCAGTTCCACTTCCTCAACATCCTTCAAATTTGTCTACCACCCTAATCCATGCTCTCATCACTTCTCACATCTAGAATATTGCAGAAGCCTCTGACTTAGTCTTCCTGCCTCCAATGTGTCTTCTCTCTAACTCATCTTCCTTCCAGCTGCTAAATTGAAATCACTACAGTACAAGTCTGACTATGTCGCTCCCTTGCAACCAGAAGCTTTAATGGCTCCCTCTTGACTCAAGGGTAAAATATAACTCTCCTCGCCCCACCCCAGTTTGGTATTTGAGGTGTTTTATAATCTGGTTCCAATCTATCTTTACAGAATGATTTCAAGTTACTCTTCTTTACACATATACTATTACAGCAAAACTGTCTTACTTGCTATTCTCTAAACATGGAATTCCATTTTCTCCCTCTTTTCATTTGTACAAGTCCTCTCAGGTCAAGGGGTATGCAACTTAAAATGGACCACCCCTGACAACTTCAGCAGAACCAAATGACACCATTTCTATTGTATGAAATGGTTACAGATAAAGTTATAATTTTTGCTTTGTTCAATTATTAAAGCAATTCTTGCATTAAAAAAATTTTTTAACACTTTTTTTTTTCAGGCAATAGGGGTTAAGTGACTTGCCCAGGGTCACACAGCTAGTAAGTGGCAAGTGGCTGAGGCAGGATTTGAACTCGGGTCCTCCTGAATCCAGGGCCGGTGCTTTAACCACTGTGCCATCTAGCTGCCCCCAATTCTTGCATTTTTAAAAAAAGGCAATATAAGGGGGCAGCTAGGTGGCGCAGTGGATAAAGCACCGACCCTGGATTCAGGAGGATCTGAGTTCAAATCTGGCCTCAGACACTTGACACTAGCTGTGTGACCCTGGGCAAGTCACTTAACCTTCATTGCCCCCCCTCACAAAAAATTAAAAAGGCAATATATATCTTATCATTATAAAAGACTTAATCTTTTGGGGGACACTGTCTAGCTTTCATTAACTAAGTGTGGGAGCATATAGTCTCTGGCTATTACTAATGAGCTGTCAGGGAGAGGTTTTCTAGTGACTATAATCTAGCAGGTAGGAGATGGCTGGTAGGGCACAGATGAAGCACAGAAGTTGGTTGTAGGGAGTAATGTCCAGCAGTAACTAGAAGACCATTAGAGTGATATGCCTAGCAGAGAGCATAAAAGTCCAAGGGAGAAATAGGGAGTCACAGAGAGGTAAGACCCAGTAGGGAGCAATAGAGAACACTATGTGGCACCCAAGTGTGGAGCCAGTCTCGAACAGTATAACGTGTAGAGAACAAGCCCAAAGAAAACAGTACAATAATGATACCAGAAGGCAGAGGTAGCCCTGCACTCTCAGAGGTGTGAATTGCCCTTCCATATGTGTGTCTTGGCCACAATGTTCTTTGTCACTATGTGTGATTTCTATGTATGAGCACAGATCCCATGATAATGTCTATTTATGGTAGAATTCGCCCCAAGTTTACAGTGGGGAATATTCCATCACTGCATTTCTTGCAATGTTTCTTCATTAATGTCTTTGTAGTAAACTCATTGTATCCTTTGGCAGACTAGTAAGATCAAATACATCTGTAGAGGGTTGTGATGCGGATCCATAAACCACCTAAAATCTTGGGCAGCCAGCTCTTCTGGGAGCCTCACAGAAGCATGGGTTCTGTGGTTATCACACTGTAGAAGATCCTTCAGGAGATCTATTTTGAAAGTCCTAGAACTTAGTGCAAAATCCCATTAGAAGGGGCAGCTAGGTGGCACAGTGGATAGAGCACTGGCCCCGGAGTCAGGAGGACCTGTCTTCAAAGCTGACCTCAGACACGTAACACTTACTAGCTGTGTGACCCTGGACAAGTCACTTAACCCCAATTGCCTCACAAAAAAAGAAAAAAAAAAAGGAAAAAAACCCATTAGAAAACATATTTTTTCCCTTTCCCTTTAGACTGTGATGGGAAAACAGGGTTTTCCAAGAAAAATACTATAGCCTTAGAGAATTGCATTTTCAATGCGTATGCAATATCTTAACTAGATCCAATAATTGCTCAGATTTCTCTGCCTTGGTGCCCTGCCACACATGTATCATATCTGTGGCATGCTTTAACCAAGACTCAAAGGGTTCATTCTTTTGTGATCCTTCAGGACTGTCCCCTTCAAAAGTATCATAAAGTTTTATGGCGAATCCCTTGTAGTAGGGCTGGTAGGCAAACGGGTCTGCACTCCCTCACCATCATATTGCATCTGGAGGACCTGTGGTAGATGCCACCCCTCTGCCATGATCTACCGATGGTGCCATATGAGCTACTCTGGGCTCTTCTCTGGCAATGGACACATCCTCGGCGATTCCTTTGGCTAGAAAAGGCCTTGAATTTTCTCACTCATTCTTGATCATCATCATCATCATTATTACTACCATCACCAGGGGATCTAAACCATACAAGGGTATGGACCTTTGTCATACGGAAATGAAGCTGGGTCTGGGGACTCCACCAGAAAGTGACATCATCAGTGTTGGGGAAATTAGCTTTATCCAACCCAATCCTCTTTGCCTCAGTTTTCTCTGAATTACAGGTAGCAGGTACAACTACACAATGAAGGGCTTAGGGAAGTGATACAGACCAAGAAGAAAGGGAACAAATCCTTAGGACTCAAGTCTGGCATCTTGCTGCTGAAACAGTGGCAGGGGTTGGAGCAATAGTGACCATACTGGTCTGAAAATGATCCCATATACAGTGTCCTAGAGGTCTGGGTGTTGTCAAGGTGATGAGGGCCTACACCAGAGTGGAGGTAGTGTCAGAGGAAAGAAGAGGGAGCATTTTGAGAGATTTTGCAAAAGGGACATTGAGGGGGCAGCTAGGTGGTGCAGTAGATAAAGCACCGACCCTGGATTCAGGAGGATCTGAGTTCAAATCCGGCCTCAGACACTTGACACTTATTAGCTGTGTGACCCTGGGCAAGTCACTTAACCCCAATTGCCTCACCAAAAAAATAAAAGGACATTGACAGGCCTTGGCAAAAGTTGGATGGGGAGGGGGGCGGTGAGAGACAGTGGGTAATCCAGGATGACCCCCTAGGTTGTGAGCCTGAGGGACTGGGAGGATGGGTTTGCCCTCTACAGTAATAGGGAAGGTAGGAGGCGGGGAGGGTTTAGGGGGAAAGAGAATGAGTTCTGTTCTGGACACATTGTGTTTAAGATGTCTACCGGACATTCAGTTTGAGATGTCTAAAAGGCAATCAGACACATGAGACTGGAGGTCAGCAGAGAGTTTGGGGCAGATTTAAGAATCATCATGGGAGCTGATGAGATCATCAAGTGAAGTAGTATACAGTGAAAAGAGAACTCAAGAACTAAAGGACACCTACAATTAGAGGCAGCCATCTGAAGGAGGATCTAACAAAAGTGACCGAGAAGGAGCAGTCAGAGAGGTAGGAGGACAACCAGAAGAGAGCGATTCTCTGACAACCTAGAGAGAAGAGAGTTTCTCAACCAACACCACCACAGAGAGGTCAAGGGGAATGAGCATTGAGAAAAGGCCATAGGATTTGGCAGCTAAGAGATCATCGGTAACTTTGGAGAGAGCAGTGTGGGTAGAATGATAAAGGAGGAAGCTGGATTTTAAAGGGTTAAGAGAGTGAGAAGAGAGAAAGCAGGTACTTACTGTAAAGAACCCTTTTTTGTAAAGATCCTTTTTGAGGAGTTTAAGTACAAAGGGCAGAAGAAAAACAGGACAATAGTGGAGATGGAAGGATAAAATGAGGGTTTTTTTCAGGGTAGGGGAGAAATGGACTTGTTTGTAAGCAGCATGGTATTAGTAGAGAGAGACTGAAGATAAGGGAAGGAGTGGGGATGATAGAAGGGGCAGTATTTTGGAGCAGATGGGATGGAATGGGCTCCTCAAACAACTAGAGAGGTTAACTTTGGTAAGGAGTAAAGTCACTTCATTAAATGAGACAGAGGTAATAGAGAAGAGTGGCAGAAGGCATCTAAGTGATGGGAAATGAGGAAGAAGAGAGAAGAGGGAGTTCACAGCAAATAGCTGCAATTTTTTTTTCCTGAAAAATTTGAGGCAAAGTTCTCAGCTGACAGAGTGGGAGTCCTGGAAGCCGGGGATGAAAAGGTTTTGAAGAGTCACTATGGAGAGTGAGATAGCAAGTTGAAAAGGGAGGTATGGTAGGACTACCTAGGAGCATGGGACATAAATTTGTAGTGGGCCCAGTCGGAATAGCTGTGTGAATTTCTCCACCTTCATTCAGCAGCACGTGTGTGGGAACAAAGGAAAATAGTGGAAGGATCCAAGGCTGAGGCTGGGTTGGGCATAATCAATAGTTTGTTAAAAGAACTAGGGATTCAAGAGAAGAGGGCAGTGCAGAGTTGAATTGGTTCACCAAACAGTCAAGATGGGAAGAAGAAAAGAGAGTGGCTAGTGCAGGGGAGATGGCCTGGGAGAGAATTGAGGGGTCAAGGGATTGGAGATCACAGTGTAACCTCCAAGATTGGAGTTATCCAAGGGGAGGTGGGGGTGGAGGTGAAAAGCCAATAGATTATGGGGCATTTCAGAATTCTTGAACATAGAGGTGGTGCATATATGGGCAATGGCAAGATCAAGGGTAGGACCATCTTTTTGTGTGGCTGAGATGGGGTAGGATTAGATCATGGGATTAGATCATGGGAAGTGAGTAGGATGAGAAGCTGAGTGGTTAGAATTTTTGAGGGAGAACCAATATGGATGCCCTAATATGAGTGCAGAAGTTGGGGAGGAGAGAAAAACTATGTGCCAGGCACTGAACTCCTTGGGAAATCCCCAGGGTTCTGTAAATAACAGTCACATGGATTTTGATTGGATGCTAGATATGAATAGCATCAACTTGAAAGGAAGAGAAGTTACTTGGTAATGGAGGAAGGAGGAGAACCTGGATGGGGTAATGGGGAGCAAAGTGTATTCAAACAGCCCTGCCTCGACCAGTGAGCTGAGGAAAATGAGCGAAGGTGCAGCCAGGACTGGAAGGGTGACTAGGGAGGCTGCGTGTGTCATCAGGGGAAAGCTGGGTTTCAGTAAGCGCTACGAAATGGAAAGAGTGGGAGGAAAAGATCTAAGATGAAAGGAAATCTGTCGCCCATGGAACAGGCATTCCAGTGGGGGGTCTGGGTGGAGTTAGGATGAAATTTGGGGGGTGGGAGGGTTGAGGGGGGTGGGAATGAGGAGTCAGGTGGTAGAGAGTGAGGAACGGGGCTTGGATCTGTAGGAATTCAGTCACTGGGATGGGAAGGTTAAGAGCAGGTATGAGGATATTCATCACTAAGTGTAAGGAACTTTCCCACAGAGGTTGAAGCTAGAGGCAAGTGTCGTATGAGATGCGTGCCTCAGTTTCCTCATCTGTAAAATGAGAATAACACCTAAAGTGAGATATTTGCAAAGTGCTTTGCAAATTGTAAAGTGCTATACAAGTTAGCTGTTATTATTGTTATTATCCTATAGTTGATAAGGTATGGTGGGACATACATTTTCTGTATATGGTTTCCATTCCAGATTGCACTCTGACCATGGTACAGACTTTGAAAGCCAATAGCTGAAAGATGTCCTAGCCTTATCAGGAATCAAGTCTAGAATTATAACTTATCATTCTCAGGGAGACCCTAAGCAAAGCATTTCAAATGAATGCTACCCACATTGCATACGTTGTTGCCAAGAATAACGTCACGGGCTTTCTACTCCATGACCCTTAATGGCTAGGCAAGGGCCAGGTTTGCCTAATGACTTGTGTTTGGGAGTTTCAGAAGATGGAGAAAAACAGACATTCACAATCATTCTGTCTCTGAACTGAGAGATTGGTTAAAAGGTTTCAGGCCAGCGATGGTATGAAAACTTGAGTTTATTGTCAACATGTTCACTGAGGGGACGGATTTCTACAAAAACCTTGGCATGTTTGGTATGTGCAATCCGGTGATTGAGAAGCTCTTATTAAGCACTTACTGTGTACCATGTACAGTAAGCGCTAGCGCTGGGGATACAAAGAGGAATAAACAGAAACATTCTAATAGATACAAGATGGCAGACTGATGAAAAACCGTTCCATCTAAAGAATTTTTAAAATTTGAGGGGCAGCTAGGTGGATAAAGCACTGGCCCTGGACCTGAGGACCTGAGTTCAAATCAAGTCCCAGACACTTGACACTAGTTGTGTGACCCCGGCCAAGTCACTTAACCCTCATTATCCCACCAAAAAAAATTTAAAATAGGCAATTTGCCAGTCTAGAGGCAGCCTGTTTCAGTGAAAAACAAACCAACAAACCAACAAACCAACAAACCAACAAACAAACCACTGGATTTGGAGTCAGAACACCTTGATTTGAATCCCAGGTGTGTTACCTACAACCTTGGGCAAATCACTTAACCCCAAGTGGACCTTAGTGTCCTCATCTGTGAAAGTGAGGGGTTTGGTTTAGGTGCACTTGGAGTTTCCTTTCAGTGATAAAACTTTAATCTATTCTCTTTTCTTTTGTTTTTCTTTGCGGGGCAATGAGGGTTAAATGACTTGCCCAGAGTCAAACAGCTAGTAAGTGTCAAGTGTCTGAGGCTGGATTTGAGCTCAGGTCCTCCTCAATCCAGGGTGGGTGCTTTATCCCCTGCGCCACCTAGCTGCCCCTCAAAAACTGTAATCTTTTGATCCTAAGCGATCCCCAGAGAACAGTTGGAACCCTGCAAATACAATCTATCACACTCACTTATTTCCTGTTGAGGAGTTAGTCAGACTCCCTTTTGGGCAGATGGAAAGGCAAGATGGAGAGTCAGTCAAGTGGCTTTGGGGAAGGGCATGATCACCAGTTTCAGGGAGACTGTCTGAACTTGATAACAGCTCAGAATATGATGACTCAGAAGAGGAAGAAACTGGGTGTTGCAATCTACCAGAGTTAGGGAAATCAACCAAGATTCTCCCAAGACCAAGGGGACCTTTCCCCATACAAGGGGGAGGGCTGAAACTAGAAACAGCCCTTTTCCTTGCTAATGCTCCATTCACAGAGGCTCCAAATGAATAGAGAGGACACCCATATAGCCTGGAGAGAGTGACCTCTTCATTTACCTACCAGATCAGCCTGGAGTCTCCTGGCAGGCCCAGGCAGTCTAGGATCACAGTCTGAGTGTAGTTGGCCTCTTAGCCTGGAAGCCAAGCTAAGAAATTATATCTTAGGAGAAATGAAAAGAAGTGATTCTTCACTCAGCCAAATGATGCCAATTATTGCAACGCACGTAATATGCATTTTGTGGGTGATCAAAATATATGCCATATATAAAAGAAGTCAGAGTTTTACTATGACATTATGTGTTAGCTATGCAATATGCTTTTATAAAAATAAATTTATGTAAATATATATTTTCTACATCTCCTAAATTTCCCCTTATATCCTTTCCTTGTCTCCCTCTCAGAAATCCATCCTTTATATCAAATAATTTTTTTCAATAAGAAAAAAAGAGGAAGAAGAGGGAAAAAAAATCAACAAAACTGAGCAATACATTGAAAAAAAAATCTCACAATCTATGCAGCATTACACATCCATGGACATCTCCACCCCCACCCTCAGCTCTGTAGTGGAGTAGGAGGGTGCATTTTCTCATATCTCTTCTTTGGGGCTGAACTCATTCTTTGTAAGTTTACATAACATATAGTCACAGCTGTGGTTCACAGCTTCTTTGCTCTGTAGATTAGCCAGGATGTGCTGAAGCCAGCCTGTACCAGTTCCAAAAAGCTGTTTGTTAAATTTTCAGTTTGAGCATTTACATCATGGAAATTGACAAGCACTACAAATCAGGAGTTGATTTGTTACTTTGTTGGTTGCCTAGACTTAAGAAAGTGATGGAGAAATGTAGTTTTGCAGATTAAATTTAAAAGTTTGTCATATGCACATTTCCCCCCTGGAGAGCTGGTTGTTAAATATTTATCAGCATACTCTTGGTTGGTATGCAATGTTGTGTGTGCTCTCTTGTCATATGTGTATGTAATGTTTTTGTAGGTTTGTAGGAAATCTCTAAATTTCATCACTAGCCCTTTATGTGTTGCTCTGTTTTGTACTCCATTGAGATTTGTGTCTTTGCTTTGATATGGGACATGGACACAGTGGACAAAGCCCGCAGTCGGGAGGACTCATCTTCCTGAGTTCAAATCCATCCTCAGATATTGACTAACTGTGTGACCCTGGGCAAGTCACTTAACCCTGTTTGCCTCATTTTCTTCATCTATAAAATGAGCTGGAGAAGGAAATGACAAACCACTAGAATATCTTTGCCAATAAAACCCCAAATGGTGTCACAGTCGGGCATGGATGAAAATGACTGAATAACAACAACAAAACTGTGTCTATATGCATCAATGCTGGAGGCATTCAGTTCTAGCTTAGATGCTACATGTTAAATAGTTTTATGTCATGGTGTTATAGGGGAAAGAGTACTGAATTTGAAGTCAAAGGATCTGGGTTTTAATTTTCATCCTGCTACCTGTGTATGTGATCTTGGGAGAGTCACTTAACTACTCGGGCTCTCATTTTCCTCATCTGTAACTTAAGGGGTGTGGGACCAAATGGACTTTAAAAAGGCTTTAAATCTATGATACATCAATTCCCTTCCACCACTAATTGTTTTTAAGCTTATGTTGCTTATGATGTAGGTTCCTAGATATTTGAGTGCATAGCATGTAATTTATTAGGACTACAATTTCCCTTCCCTTCAGGGGAGAATGTTGGGAAACTGGATTTTCGCTTTCCAAAATACACTAATAAATCCGTGTAGTTTTTTTGCTGACAAAGGTATATAGTAAAGGCAGGAGTGAGAGGTAGGCTTTTAGAAAATAATGACTTTGTCTACTTCCTTTTTTGTTCTGACTTAAATTAATTTGCATGCCAGGTCAGAAAGGAGCTGGGGTGGGGGGTGGGGGGGCGCAGCTAGGTGGTGCAGTGGATAAAGTACAGCCCTGGATTCAGGAGGATCTGAGTTCAAATCTGACTTCAGACACTTGACACTTACTAGCTGTGTGACCCTGGGAAGGTCACTTAACCCTCATTGCCTCGCCAAAAAAAAAAAAAGGGGGGAGCTTGGGGAATTCTAACCCTAAGTCAGGTGTGGGATGAAGATATGAGCCCCTGACCCTAGAAGCACCCTGTCTGATTTTTTTTATTAACTGGGTATGGTGGTTTATAGTTTCTGACTATGATTAAAAAGCTATGAGGTAGCTTTCCTCTCCCTCCCCTCCTCTTTCTCTCCTTTCTGCCCCGGTGAGGGAAAAGATTATTTTTGGTCACAGCATCTTAGCCGACTGAGATGGTCACTAGATGTCCCTGAAGAGGTGAAGCCCAGAAGCTGGTGGTAGGGAACAATGTCTAGCAGCAGCTAGGAGACCAGCAGAGTTATTCACAGGGAAAAGAGCAAAGAAGAAGAGACAGAGATAGACAGAAACAGACACTCGGATACAGACAAAGATGGGGGGTTGAGAGGAGCAGCAGAGACATTAACCACACAATGCCCAGGAGCAGGCTTGGCATAGAGCAGTGCCCCTCAGGAAACAGGTTCAGAGAGAACAGAACTGTGACATCACCAGAAGACACCAGCAGCTCTGCTGTACTGGAAATGTGAGGTGTGACCCTCTGTCTTTTCTCAGTCCCACGTGTTCTTCCATGTAAACTAAATGCAAGCATTGGCCACACGTATATCCTGAGCTTGTGCCCTGACACCTGAACTCTGCCCACTCTTCCCATTGGTGGGGGGGCAGGGGATGTAATTGTGTGGGACATTACCCCAGATTTACTGTGGGGGGATACTCCATTAGTACTCTTCTTACTGTGCTATTTAACTTGGAAAGAACTGTGTCCTCTGAGTGACAAGTAAAGGTAGACACAGATGTAGAAGCTTGAGAGTTAAGGTTTTGAGTAGATATGGATCCTTAGAGTATCTCGAATATGGAATAGCTTTTTTTTGGGGGGGGGCGGGGCAATGAGGGTTAAGTGACTTGCCCAGGGTCACACAGCTAGTAAGTGTCAAATGTTTAAGGCCAGATTTGAACTCAGGTTCTCCTGAATCCAGGGCTGGTGCTTTATCCACTGTGCCACCTAGCTGCCCCAGATTGTTTATTTTTTGTCTTTCTGGTCTATGCCTGGTCTACCTGTGTTTGGTGCAGTGCCTGATAAAATATAGGAATTTAATAAATGCCTGCTGAATTAATGAATACGATAAAGTTCTCCTGGAAGGTCAAGTCCGCTCCCCCGTCTGAATGTGGGACTTCTAACCTTCCTGAGCCTGTTTTCACAGCTATGAAATGGAGATAAACATAACTGCACTCCCTACCTTCCAGAGCCATTATCAGGAAAGTCCTCTCTGATAATGGAAGCGGATATTTTTTAGGGTTCCCATTTACGTCATAGATTTCAGACACAGATTTCTTCTAGATCGTTTCTCTTTTCTTATCTATTATATTTTACTGCTTCAATCTCAGGGAAAATGACAGCTGGGTTTTAGGAGATGACGTTGCTGACCTGCCACTGTTAGGAGGGGGACTTTCAGTTGTTATTCCAGTTGAGCCCCTGAAGGGAACAGCTCTTATGGGGGTTGGATCCAAATTTTGTTGAGCTCTAGGACAGTTATAGGTCCATTTTCCCCGCTGCAGCAAAGAACCCCCCTACACCTCCTCCCCTCCAGTCACTATGGTGAGGCCTTTCTGGGGGCCCAACTTCTTTCACCATCCCACTGTTTTCCTCAAAATGTCGTCTACCTAGACACAAGAATTCCTAGTTACTGCTCTCGTGGGCATAGCCAACACTCAACTAGCAACATTTTTTTCACCCAGTTTCAAAAACAGATGCTAACCAGGATCAGGGAGCCTCTATGGGTGAACAAAACAGCCCCTTTACCACTTGTATGAGGTGATTCCAGGGGAACCGAAAGGTCCCTCTCCCCATAACTAACTTTCCCACTGCCCTGAAATTCCTAAAACAAGTCACTAAACATAATACTAATTAATTAATAGCATAATAATAATAGTAATACTACTAATATTTAAACAGAATAAAATAATATGGTCCTAGTAATAATATTAAAATAGGATAAAATAATATACTAGTAATAATGATGGAATAATACAGTACTGGTAATAATAATATTAAAATAGGATAAAAATTATACACTAGTAACAATGATAGAATAATATAGTACTAGTAATAAATATTAAAATAGGATAAAATAATACACTATTAACAATTATAAAATAATATAATACTAATACTAATCTTCAAACAGGATTAAAAAATACACTAATAATACTAATAATACTACTAATAATAACTAGTTAGACTAATAACAGCTAGTATTTATTTTAATGCTTTAAGGTTTGTTAAATACTTTCAATACACAGTGGCTAGAAAGCTGGCCTGGAAGTCAAGAGGCCCTGGGTACAAGTCCCACCTTTTGACACTTAGATTGTGTGAACTTGATCAAATCACTTACCTTCTTAATGTCTCAGGCTATTGTCTAGAACTATGAGCTGCAAAAGAGATGCTGACTATGGTAGAAGGAGTTTCCTCACCTGAAGTTCTCTACACAAAGAAATCTCAGGTGTTGTCCTGATCTCTAATAATAATAGTTAGTTGTCATAGCTAAATTAAAAAAAAAATAATGCATTAGAGGGGCAGCTAGGTGGTGCAGTGGATAGAGCACCGGCCCTGGATTCAGGAGGACCTGAGTTCAAATCTGGCCTCAGACATTTGACATTTACTAGCTGTGTGACCGTGGGCAAGTCATTTAACCCCTATTGCCCTAAAAAAAAAAAGAAAAAATAATGCATTAGTAATAATAAAATAGAGTAATATACATATAACACTACATCCACACATCAAAAAAGTACAAAATCACTTTATATGGAATTCAACGATGAATTACATAAAGCTGAATGAGTCATCACTTTTCCTACAACATCTTAACTTAGCCAACTTATAGTTTTCAGTTGGTGAGTCCCTTCAGTTGTGTCTGAGTCTTTGTGAGCCCATTTATGGTTTTCTTGGCAAAAATACTGGTGTGGCTGACCATTTTCTTCCCATTTTACAGATGAGGAAACTAAGGCAAACAGGGTTAAGGACTAGCCCAGGGTCACCCAGCTAGTAAGTATCTGAGGCTGGATTTGAACTCAGGAAGAGGAGTCTTTCTGACTCCAGGCCCAGGGCTGTATGCACTATGGTGTCACCTACCTGCATTGTTCTAATTCCTTTATTATCAATTGATCTTTCTCATCTGTACCTAAATTGGGCAATGTTATAAGGCTCAGTACAATTATTTTTAACAGACCTTACCCTGTGGGGCAGCTAGGTGGCACAGTGGATAAAGCACCATCCCTGGAGTCAGGAGGACCTCAGACACTTGACACTTACTAGCTGTGTGACCCTGGGCAAGTCACTTAAGCCTCATTGCCCCGCAAAAAAAAAAAAAAAAAGACCTTACCCTGAAAGGCAAAGTAATCTGTTAATGTAATTTCTTTTGTCATCTCTGGGAGGATGAGACAGAGGACTGAACAATTCAGATGCAGTTGATAGGTTTTTGGATTGATGTAGTAGGGTATTGGATCCAGGAGAGCTGATTGTTAAATGTTCAGGGTGTTTTTACACCTCCGCATGTCAGGACTTGATTTATTGTTCTGTCGGTTGTCTAGACTTAAGAAAGTGATGGAGAAAATGTTAATGCAGATTAAACTTAAAAGTGTGTCCAGTATACAGTTTTTTCCTCCCATAGAGCTAGTTATTAAACATTTACTGGCACAGCTTGGATTGGTTCCCAATCTTTTTGGAATAAGGACTCTTTTTTAAGGTTTAAAAATTTCATGGATTTCTCCCCAGTCCTGCCCACTCTGGTGATAGCTGCTATACATTAGTATTGGTCAATCAAGAAAATACAATGCATGGCTAATATGGACGTTTGTTTTGCTGGACGGTGCAGCTAGGTATTGAAGGCTTCATTTTTCAGGTTTTTAAATATTTGCTTAAAGGGAAGGGAAGTGGGAGGAACAGATTAATACAAATACTTATTAAATAAAAGATAAAAATTTTTTTCAGGGCAATGAGGGTTAGTTAAGTGACTTGCCTAGGGTCACACAGCTAGTAAGTGTCAAGTGTCTGAGGCCGGACTTGAACTAAGGTCCTTCTGAATCCAGGACTGTTGCTTTTATCCACTGGGCCACCTTGTTGCCCTAAACAATTTTGAAAAAAGAAAATGTATGATGGTCAAAACCTACTAAAATTTTTGAGTGCCTGTTTGCTTATTTGTCCTGTTGAATCACTTTTCTTATTTGACAGAACTAAATATGACAGTGCTGAGTACGAAAGGTGACTTCCAGGCTCCTCCTGTTAACTCTGTTTTTGTTTTCGATGAGGCAGTTGGGGTTAAGTGACTTGCCCAGGATCACACAGCTAGTCAATGTCAAGCATCTGAGGCCGGATTTGAATTCAGGTACTCCTGACTCCACTGCGGGTGCTCTATCTACTGCGCCACCAAGCTGCCCCGAAATTACTTCTTTTTTCCTTCTTTCTTCCTTCCTCCCTTTCTTTCTTTTTGGTGAGGCAATTGGAGTTAAGTGACTTGCCCAGGGTCACACAGCTAGTAAGTGTCAAGTGTCTGAGGCTGGATTTGAACTCAGGTCCTCCTGACTCCAGGAACGTGCTTTATCCACTGTTCCACCTAGCTGCCCCTCCTCCTGTTAACTCTGAAGGCCTCCCCTTCTCTCCCCTCTCTCTCTTTCTCCCCCACCTCTACTTTTTCTCTCTGTCTCTCTTCCCCCTGCTTTCTCTCTTTTCTCTTTCTCTCTTCTCCTCCCCATTTTTCCCTATCTTTCTCCTCTCTCTCCCTCTCTCCCCCTTTCTCTGTCTCTCTGTTTCTCTTTCCTCTCCCTCCCCCTCCTTTTTCTCTCCTTTCTCTCTCCCTTTCACATACACTCTCTCTGTTTCTCTTTGTCTCTGTCTCTCTCTGTGTTTCTGTCTCTTTCTCCTCTCTGTCTATCTCTGTCTCTCTATTCTCTCTCTGTTTCTGTTTCTCTGTCTCTTCCCACTCCACCCCCTGCAGTGTCTAGGGTCTGTTCCCTAATGGAGTATGCCCAGGGAGGGTCTTGCCTCAGTTTGGGGTTGGCAGGAGGGCATGTTTTTTTTTTTTTTTAGTGAGGCAATTAGGGTTAAGTGACTTGCCCAGGATCACACAGCTGGTAAGTGTTAAGTGTCTGAGGCTGGATTTGAACCCAGGTACTCCTGACTCCAGGGATGGTGCTCTATCCACTGCACCACCTAGCTGCCCCAAGGGCATCTGTTTTAATGAAGACAGAGGAAATGGAAAGAGAGCTCTGAATCACAAACCACAAGGTTTTGTCTAATCCCTGCGCTAGCCACAGAATTGTCTGGGTTTTTCATTTGTTTGGGGTTTTGCTCCTCTTGTTCCAAGCTAATTGCCCTGTATGGGGATTGTGATCTAACCTACTTTTAGAATTTTTTTTTAATAGCCAAGAGGAACCTTAAAAGATCTAGCATTAGACTATAGAGTGTGATGATATAAAATGTTAGAGCTGAAAGAGGCCTTAGGACTTTGAATGTCAGAACTGAAAAGACTTTAGGGCAGAGAGGTAGGGTAGTGGAAAGCGTGATAGACTTTGAGTTAGGGTTAAGTGACTTGCCCAGGGTCACACAGCTAGTGAGTGTCTGAGGCCCAATTTGTACTGGGAAGAAGTCTTCCTGATTTCTGGCCTGGCGTTCTGTGCACTTATGCCGCCACCTAGCGGCCTCTGTCAGGCCTACAAAATGCTTTCTTCACAATTTTCTTGTGAGGTCTGGAGCTTATTTCCCTGCAATTTTATTCTTGAGGAAACTGTGGTTCAGAAGCTATTGCTGGACCCAGGGGAAGGTGGAGCATCTCTTGCCAAAGTTCTTGTACAGTGAGCCTGGGCAAAATGAATTCCAACTTATTTCCAAGTCACTGGAGATAGCAGAAAGGCTAGAATACGTGTAATATCTTCTGTTGACCTTGAAGCACTTTCTAGCTTGTGATTTTCCATCATCTCTCACTGTGAAGAAGCAGAATGTTGTGTGTTATTGTACTTGTTGTTGTTGAGTCATATCAGACTCTTTGTGACCCCATTTGGGATTTTCTTGGCAAAGATACCGGACTGCTTTGCCATCTCCTTATTTGGCTCATTTTACAGATGAAGGGTGAAGTGACTTGCCCAGGGTCACACAGTTAGTAAGTGTCCGAGGCCAGTTCTCTATTCACTTCACCATCTAACTGATTTGGAGTTGTAGGAAACCACTCAAATCCCAGCTTTGGTAGAATTATGTGGCCTTGGACAAGTCACCTACCCTTTCTAAGCCACATAGTAGGTGGGCATTTAATAAACGATAGTTGAATGGATGAAACCTGGCACCATGGGGTTTTATGGGAGTTAGAGCTTTTTTTTTTTTTTTAGTGAGGCAATTGGGGTTAAGTGACTTGCCCAGGGTCACACAGCTAGTAAGTGTTAAGTGTTTGAGGCCAGATTTGAACTCAGGTACTCCTGACTCCAGGGCTGGTGCTCTATCCACTGCACCACCTAGCTGCCCCAGAGTTAGAGCTTTTTACAGAAGAGCTAGAGATTAGTCAGTTTACTTAAATTTCTTCCAATGCCTTTCCTTATCACTGGGTTTCCTGAGGTATGATTTCACTAATTCATAGAGGGAAGACTGATCGACAGCTGTCAGTCTTGGCTGAGGAGCCACACCCAGAGCCATGGGTACCAGGTTTTGTCCAAGGGCACCAATACGGGGAAGATGGTTTGCTCTTCTTCCCCGTGTCAGTCAGACCTTCCCTGTGTCTTCATCTACCCATAGGCTACCACCTCCGAGTCACATGACCCTCTCCTCAATTCTGCTTTCCTCCCTGCCCATCATCTACCAGTGGACTAAAGTCCACATGATAGGAGCAAGGGCCACACCCAGAAGGGTGTGCATCTCTCAGAATCTCAGAAGAGAGATTTGCCCCGAGGTTCCACCTCTATCCACTACAGTTGACTGGTTATAACCTGACACTTCTGGGCCTGGGGATCCTCATGATATACCTTTCCCAGGGACCCCCAGGGTTAAGAGTGAAGATGTTGGAAGGTGTTGGTGGAGGTGAGACCCTGAGCCTCCCCTTTCCCCTAGTCCCCCCCCCCCCCCGCAGCTGAATTTGCCCTGGGTGCCAGAACTCCTTCCTATGGCTCTGGCTACATCTCTGTCTCTTCCTATAAAATAGGTTTATTCTTATAAACTATAAACTAAGTTCTCATCTTGGGGGGGGGGGTGTGCCGGGGCGGGGCATTTTAGGAATGCGTAGAAAACCCGAAGATCTCCGAGTGTCCCGTCAGCAGCGCGGTTCTCACCGCAAAGGAGGTAGACAAGATGCACGCCTGCTTTGCGGTCCAAGACAAGCTCATGGAACGTCTCATGTTCAACGAGATGAAGCTGAAGGTGTTAGAGAACCAGATGTTCATTGTTTGGAACAAAATGAACCGCAGGAAGAGGTCGTGCCAGGCCCGGACTTCTTCCCCAGCCAAGTACCTCCGAAGGCGAAATGGCTTCTCCTCAGCCTCGGGCCTCAGCTCCAATTCCCATGGGCCTTGCTGACTTTTTTTCTCCATTGACTAATAAAACCTAAGAGAGAGGCTTGGCTCCTTTTAAACAAACTTAAACCTGACGGGTGATCAGGGGGTGGGCCAGGAGAATCAGAGCCTTCTCAGCAATCCCAGATATTCTTTTTTTTGCAGGGCAATTGGGGTTAAGTGAGTTGCCCAGGATCACACAGCTAGTAAGTGTTAAGTGTCTGAGGCCGGATTTGAACTCAGGTTCTCCTGACTCCAGGGCCAGGGCCAGTGCTCCATCCACTGCGCCACCTAGAGGCCAGGGGAGCAAGCCTGGGAGGGGTGGAGCAGTAGTCCCTGCTGGAGGAGTCCTGGGAGAGACGGCAAGGAAAGCAAGGGAGGCAGAGTTAGGTGGGTTGGGGTGGGGGAGTGGGACATAGGATGCCCTGGGGGAAACAGCAGGAAAATCTGTCGGGGAAAGTTCAGGAGAACCCCTCTGGGAGAAGAGGAGGGAGTTCTGGGTAAAACTCCCTAAAAAGCCATTGCAGAAAATGCCCAGGAAACTCCTGTGTGTCTGTGGGGAAACCCCGGGGGAGGGGGAGATAGCGGGGGAAGCCCTGAGGGCTACACGAGGGAAGACTGCAGGGAGAGCCCTAGAGTGCGTGGGTGCGGGGGAAGGAGGAGGAGGTGAAAGAAATCTGCAGGGGCAGCACATGGGAGAGCTTTGGAGGAGGGGGAGGAGCGCTCCCAGGGAAATTGAAAGAGAAGGGAAGAGGGGGGAAAGGACTGCTCTGATAGAAACCCCAGGAGAAATCCTGGGTTAAGGGATTTAGAGTTGGAAGGAAACTTGGAAGGGATTGAGTCCTACTTCCTCATTTTTCCAGTGAGGACATTTGAGGCCCAGAGTGGGCAAGTGATTTTCCCAGGGTTGCACAGCTAGTAGTGTCTGATACCAGATTAGCACTCCAATCCCTGTAGTGGGCTCTGTCTGCAGCAGCTCTGAAAGGAACTACAAGGGAAGTTTTGGGTGATCTAATCAGGATGAAGGGGACGGGAGAAATATCAAGGAAAGCCCTCGGGGAGTAGAGGGGACAATCTGGAGGGGGGATGTCCAAGAGAATCTGCAGGGAAGGTTTTTGGGGGTAGAGGAGGCTGGGGATGAGGATGCGCTGAGGATTGCCTTCCCTCTATGGAGAGCTTGTTGGAAGTGGCAAGAGTAAGGGACTGGTTAAGAGGAGATCTGGGTTTGAATCCTATGTTCACTTAGACACTTTTCTTTTGAGATTGGGTCTCCTTGTCTCATCCAGGCTGGACATTCAACAGTCACTCATGGGCTTCAGATTGGTGCAGAAGCTCTGACCAGCCACCTTTCTGATCTTGGAGGGGCTGCCCCACCCTAGGCAGCCTGGTGACCTCATTTCCTGGGGCTTGTGGTGTTGACACTAGATTTAATGCAGACATCCAATTGACTTTAGCCCAACTGACCCTTAGAGCTCCCAAGGTCAAGAGATCTGCCAGCCTGGGTCTCTCCTGGAGCAGGGACTACACGGGCATAGGGCACCACTCAAAACTATTTGAATGACCTTGGTCAAGTCACTTAATTGCTCTGATAATCAATTTCCTGTTTTGGAAAAATTAGGGGGTTGACCAGGTAGCCTCTGAGATGCCTTCCAGTGTTAAATCCTGTGAAATCTCATGGATGAAGAGATGATCTAGTGAAATTCTGGAAGCAAATAGGTCTTATTGCAGGAAAGTATATATACTTTATATAAAATAGAATGTGGTAAAAATTAGAGAACTCTCCATAGGCAGCTTTTGAAGGACCTTGGGGAAGGAAAGATTGAATGCTCCCTGAAGGGAGGCGGAGGGTGCTTCCAGAATGCTAGGCCGCTTCAAAAGCTGCCTATGGAGAGTTCTCTAATTTTTGCCCACTCTGGGCCTCAAATGTCCTCATTGGAAAAACGAGGAAGTAGGACTCAATCCCTTCCAAGTTTCCTTCCAACTCTAATAATACACACACACACACACACACACACACACACACACACACATAAAATTATATGTGTATTATTTTAGATGTATATATTATACATATTTTTTTCATTATAACTTCAGACCATTCCCCCTCCTTAATATCTCTTGTCCTGGAGAGATTCTTCTTTCTCCAGAAGAGTTTGGAAGCATGAGGCAGTGTGGCACAGTGGAAAGAGCATGGAATTTGAATTTGGAAGTTAGTAAAATAAAAAGACTCCAGAGAAGGGATGAAAACATGTAGCTACTTCTCTTCTTCGCAGAGATGGGGACAATGGCTATGTACTGTCAGACTCAGTTGCTATGTTGGTTAGTTTCTCTGATATGTGTACTCTCTCCCCCAGCCTTACTTTTTAATTCTTTGTTACAACAAATGATTTGCTAGGTAGGAGATAGATCTTCAGGAATGAAACCTATATAAAAACCAAAAGATATCCCTAAAAGTGACAACTTCTTCCAAACATACCCCAAATTTCAATTTTGGACGGAGCAGATTCTCCACTGTTGTGCACAGAATATAAGACCCAGGGGAAGGTCCTCAGCTCGATAGAACCCTTTGTGGAAGATCTATAGGAGAACATGATCCTGGCTGTCAGTTACTATCGGTGCTCTGGGCCTTGGAATTTTGAGAAAAAGAAGGTGGCTGCAAGGCAGTGAGAAAACAGTTTACACCTTCCCACTGATGCTCAAGGAAAGCACTAGGGGAGGGGAATGGGATGGAACTCAGGAGAGTAAGGGGAGGGCCATGTATCTAGGTGGATTCCATTCCATTCCATTCCAAACTGAGGCTGGATGGCCACTCATCCAGTATGTTGTTGATGGGATTCATTTTTCAGGTGTGGTTTATTTAAGACTCCTCCTGCCTTTGAAATCCTATGATTTGGGGGCAGCTAGGTGGCGCAGTGGATAGAGCACCAGCCCTGGAGTCAGGAGTACTTGAGTTCAAATCCGGGCTCAGACACTTAACACTTACCAGCTGTGTGACCCTGGGCAAGTCACTTAACCCCAATTGCCTCACTAAAAAAAAAAAAAAAAGAAAAGAAATCCGATGATTCGGGGGCAGCTAGGTGGCACAGTGGATAAAGCACTGGCCCTGGATTCAGGAGTACCTGAGTTCAAATCTGACCTCAGACACTTGATACTTACTAGCTGTGTGACCCTGAGCAAGTCACTTAACCCTCATTGCCCTGCAAAAAAAAAAAAAAGTAAAAAAGAAATCCTATGATTCTCTGACTCCCCTAGCTAATGTCAGAGCCAGTATTTAAGACCAGCCCTCCAGATTCCCAGGTTTTCTGTTACACGGTTTGGCACAATTCTTGGTGAGCATAGTGTTGGGTTGTACTGGAGTCATGGCATTTCTGATGACACAATCGCTCTGGCCCCCTGCTAGAGAAGGTGCTCCCTTGGTACTTGTGACTAGGAGACAGGGAGGGTGAGGGGTGGGGATGTATCAATCAGGATCAACAAATGAACTAGGAAGAGGTTCCAACTCTAGGCCACAAGTGAGGCAGGATAGTTTTTTTTCTTTTTTTTTTTCCCCTCTGAGGTCATTCCTTTGTAGGGACTCAGGCAACCTCCCCTTCAGACTTCTACCAAAGTGAGGAGGTATCTCTCTTTCCCCTCCCTCCTTGTCAGGAGTGGTGACTGTACAGATGACAATAAGAACATGCACTGGGTCTAGGAGAACCTGAAATTAGGTCTCAAGCAAGATAGTGCCAGTAAATGTTTCAGAACCAGCTCTCTAAAAAAGACATAATTTAAGCCAGAAGCACTTTTAAATTTAAAGTGCATTCATATTTTTTTGATTACTTAAGACTAAATAATGAACAAAACAATGATTTTGTTTTGATTTCATAACAACAATGGCCTTGATGTGTAGCACATGCTAATTTCCAAGATGTAAATGTTCAGACTGAAAATTTAATTGTAGGCTCCCATGGACCTGTTTGGGTTGGCTCCAGTACCCCCCTGACCTCAAGTTCCTGGCTGCCTCTTCTGTTTTGCAATTCTTTCCCTAAGCTGAGATGACCAAACACATCCAATACTGATTGGATGTTTTCAGCCTTAATGGCTACTCTGTACTCCCAGTAAACACCTAGGAACTCCTTGAGTTTAGCAGGTAGACACCAAGAGTAGAACCATCCATCTCAACATTTCTGTCCAGTCCCCAGTACTCAGGGCAAGAGGCACAGAGGAGAGGAATCAGCTAGGGACCTGAGAACCAGTCTCAGGTTAAACTAGGAAAGCGTCCGCACCCACTGTCACATGCATTTAGTTACTGCAGTTGCTGCTGAGGAAGAGAAGGGGAGAGAGATCCCTGTTCCCCCTTGCTGGAATTCTGGGGGAGCAGTGTCAGTGAGAAGTGTTTCAATCCAACCCCCAGCTCAGGAAGGGCTCAGGAGAGGTGCAGACAAGGTGCCATGTGAGGACTGAAGAGGGATAGATACATTCTGACTGAGAACACGAGAGAAGACTCCATGGACCACATGGTCCCTGGGCTGGGCTTTGAAGGATTTTGGTGGGAGGGTAGGATACTTAGAGAAGAGCTTTGAGAGTTAGGGGGTAGGGAAGGTGGCTTGGAGATTCTGCTTTGGGGGCTTTGGGAAGGGTTTGACTGCCCGATGAATGAGTTTGGACTTTATTTGCTCGACAATGGGGAAGCACTGAAGATTTCTAGCAAAGTATGTGTGTGTGTGTGTGTGGGGGCAACATAGTCAGGACTGTGCCTTCGGAAGATTCTTCTGACTGTTGCATGAATCACCGAGTGAGGGATTAGAAGGCGCTTATTGTCATCGTCCTGGTGAAGGGTAACAAGGGTTTGGAGTAGCATGGTAACCATGACAGCAGAGAGGAGGGAAACCATTGGAGACATCTGGTGTAGGTAGTCATAACAGTTTCAGGGCTGGAAGAGAACTCAGGGATCACCTGGTTCTTCCTCTCGCTTCAGAGGTCAGGGGAAACGAGGCTTGGGGAAGGGAAGAGGGATGTTCCGAGGACAAACAACTAATTAGCAATGGAAAGAAAGAGAAGAATACTGAGGCACAGAGAGGTGGAGAATGAGAGAAAATAAAAAGCAGAACAAAGAGTTAATTCACTAGGGTTTGACCAAGGGACTAGAGGAGCATTTATGGGGTTTAGATCGCATTCCTGTTCAGCTATGGATTGGTCTAGATGCCCTTTGAGGGCTTTCCTGATTTTGACATCCATGGTAATTTACATTTGCCTAGTGATAAAAAGTAATAGATGAAGCAGCTAGATGGCTCGGTGGATAAAAGCACTGCACCTGGAGTCAGGAGGACCTGAATTCAAACCCCAGCCTCAGATACTAGATATGTGACCTTGGGCAAATCATTTGATCCTTATTTGACTTAACCCACTGGAGAAGGAAATGGAAAACCACTCCAGCATCTTTGCTAGGAAAACCCCATGGATAGTATGGTCTATGGGGTCAGGAAGAATAGGGCACTGACTGAACTACAACAAAGCACTTAAAATTGTGCAAAGAGCTACAAATAGGGTATCCCCAAAATCCCAGTGCTCAAATGATTCAGACTTTGGGGATATCAATCAATCAATCAATCAATCAATCAAGTATCAAGTATCAAGTAATCAAGTATCTACTAAGTGCCAGGCACTGACTGTGCTAAGCAAGGGGGATACAAAAAGAGACAAAAGACAGTCCCTGGCCTTAAGGAGCTCATAATCTAATGGATACCCTGTATGTTATCTCATTTGAGCCCCCATGCAACCGTGTGCTGCCGGTACTGCCACCATGATCATCCTCATTCTATCGAAAAGGGAATGTCAACTCTACAAAAGGAGCAGGGCCCCACCATGGTGGCTGGGTTAGCTTTTCCTATGGCCCTCCCACACAGTGGTTAGCCTAATTATTTCCCCATAGCAGTACTGAAACTCTGCTTGGCACTTAATTGGCTAAGGGGGCTGGTTCAGGCCCAAGTGACAAAGGGCCAGAAGGAGCTCCGGTGTCCTTCCTCAGACTTCTGACCATGGCCCAATGCATGAACAAAACTGAGAAGCCGGGGTCGACAAGCTCTCTTCACTGAATAACCTTCCTTTGATGGGGACAACTTGTTTTGTTAAGTTTTCAAGGAACTATGAATTCATTTCTTTTTAGTTTTGCACCTATACTAGGGGACTGGTCTGAGTCAGTCCCAGCCCATGACAGATTCCCAGAGGTTAAATGATTTGCCTGTGGTCACACAACTAAGTGCTAGAGGAGGAATTGGAACCTAGCTCTCCCTGACTCTGTCTGGCTCACAATCCATTGCATTGGAGTGCCTCTCAGTGGTTCTTGGAGAAACGTACACCTTTAACTCTTATTACCTTGTATTTGTCTATGCAGGTGCCATTATCACATTTTAATCAGGAGATATTTACTGTTCCCTTACGATGTGCAAAGCACTGTGGAAGATACAAAGAGATAGAAGACACAGTCCTTGTTCCCAAGGACTGTACAGTCTGGTTGAGGACCCAGGACACACACTCCTCCAACCCCCTCCCCCAAACACTTTCACACACAGATATGAGCATGTACTTAGGAAGATAAGTAAAAAGGAAATATATGCTAAGTGCCCATGAGTGGGACAGACAATTAACAGCTACAATAATCCAAAGAGGAGTGAAAGAGGAAACCATGGGCTAGGATTGTCAGGGAAGTTGGGATTTGATGTAGGCATTGAAGGATGGGGAGGGAAAATATCCCTCATTGCCATCTCCTCAGGAACCCCAGGGGAATCACAACCATCTAAGCCTGTTATCCACTGGTAAAAGAAAAGGGCTGGGGCAGATAGGTGGTGGCACAGTGAATGGAGCACCGGCCCTGGAGTCAGGAGGGCCTGAGTTCAAATCCGGCCTTAGACACTTAACACTTACTATAGCTGTGTGACCCTAGGCAAGTCACTTAACCCCAATTGCCTCACCAAAAAAAAAAAAAAGTAAAGGGCTGAACTTCCTATTTTAACATACAATTAAGTGAATTAATAGATGTTAGCATGTTCTGTAAACTATAAAATGCTATCCTTGTCGTTCAACTGAGTCCAACTCTGTGAGACCCCATGGACTTTGTCCATGGGGTTTTCTTGGCAAAGATACTGGAGGGGTTTGTCATTTCCTTCCCCAATGTGTCCCCATTTTACAGATGAAGGACTGAGACAAATAGGGGTTAAGTGACCCAGGGTCACACAGCTAGCAAGCGTCTGAGGCCGGATTTGAACTGAGAACTTCCTGACTCCAGTCCTGGTGCTCTATCCACTGCACCACCTAGCTGCCCCCAAAATGTTAATCAGATATTAGCAATATTTATAAGGTTCATTCTATGTTCTGAGGTTCTTCTCAGTTCTGACATTCTATATTCCAAGATCCCTTCCAGCTCTTGAGATTTCATGTTCTATGACCCATCTCAGCTCAACAGTCTGTGTTCTGAGATCCATAAAATTAGCTCTGACATTCCATAGTCTAAGGTATCTTCCAGTTCAGATACTTTGGAGTTTAAAGTCTCCTCTGGTTCTAACAATTCTATCCAGCCCTCCCATTTTTTCTTTTTTTGGGTAGACCGATGACAACTTTATTACAGAAAATGAGTGGATCAAAAAAGAACCTTATGGGGGCAGCTAGGTGGCACAGTGGATAAAGCACTGGCCCTAGATTCAGGAGTACCTGAGTTCAAATCCGGCTTCAGACACTTGACACTTACTAGCTGTGTGACCCTAGGCAAAGTCACTTAACCCTCATTGCCCTGCAAAAAAAAGAACCTTAGATAGTTTTTTTTTTTTTATACAAGAACATAAACATGGGAGAGATGCTTTGGCAACAGCTTGCAACACCAAGCTCAGTTTTTATGGGAGTTTCCCCCAAAGATCAGACTTCAATTGAGGGGAACATAGAGAGGGAAAGGGTATTTGAAATGAAAGTATTAAAAGTAAATAGCGGGGCAGCTAGGTGGTGCAGTGGATAAAGCTCCAGCCCTGGATTCAGGAGTTCCTGAGTTCAAATCCAGCCTCAGACACTTGATACTTACTGGCTGTGTGACCCTGGGCAAGTCACTTAACCCCCATTGCCCCGCAAAAAAAAAAAAGTAAATAGCACAGCATATCTAATGCAGAAATATGTTTAGTGTGATTGTACATATATAACCTTTATCAGATTGCTTTCTGTCTTGGGGAAGGGGGAGGGAAGGGAGGAAGGGAGAAAAATTTGGAACTCAAAATCTTATAAAAATAAATGTTGGGGCAGCTAGATGGTGCAGTGGATAGAGCACTGGCCCTGGATTCAGGAGTACCTGAGTTCAAATCCGGCCTCAGACACTTAACACTTACTAGCTGTGTGACCCTGGGCAAGTCACTTAACCCCAATTGCCTTACTAAAAAAAAATTTAAAAAAATGTTGAAAACTATTTTACATGTGACTGGAAAAGAATAAAATACTTTTAAGATTAAAAAAAAGTAAATAGTCATGAAATGATTGTCATTGCACCCCCACCTATACCATACTGTTGCTAGATGCTTAGGGGTGGGAGGCAACAGAAGGTAATTTCACCTGAGCTTCTATCGCCACCTTGTGGTCAAATCCCTGCAGAATGCTCTGAGTTGTCTCAGTCGCATTTCCCAAAAGGCTCAGTTCTTGTTGGCATCCATACCTTCCGTGTCAGGGGACAGTGGCTGTCTCTTATCTGAACAGAGGTTGTTGTGCCCGGGCTGCGACATGAGATGGGATGTCTGAGGCTTGCAGAGGGAGGAGTCCAGCTAGGGAAAGATGGAGTCAGGGCCCAAGGATAGAATCTCTTTCTCAGCCTAGGATCCATGTGCTGGATCAGTTTCTCTCCTCTCACAGGCTGGGCCGCCATATTCTTTCTCCTGATTTCTGGGAGAATATGTCAGGGCCAGTCAATCAAGCAATAAGGAAAGTTATATACATTTATAGAGTCCTTTTTGAACTTTAGAAAGGCTTTGCCGGGGCAGCTAGGTGGCGCAGTGGATAGAGCACCAGCCCTGGAGTCAGGAGTAAGTACTTGAGTTCAAATCCGGCCTCAGACACTTAACACTTACTAGCTGTGCGACCCTGGGCAAGTCACTTAACCCAAATTGCCTCACTTAAAAAAAATTAATAATTGAGAAAGGCTTTGCCTCAAAACAATTATGATTTAGCTAGTATTAATGTGAAAAATTCTAATCTTACACAGGAGGAAATAAAGTCACAGAGTTGTGCTTCTGTATAAGGTCAAGTTGCTGGCTTTAGGGGCCAGATTTGAACTCAGGCAACTGGACTCATGCCTAATCCATGCAGAAATGTAAGGCCTTCGGAGCTTACAATCCAGTAGCATCCAAATATAACTATTAATATATTAAGAATAATTAAGAATATTAATATAGTCAGTAATCATTCAGAGGTACACATACACACATGCATATAATACTTTAAGTTTAGCAAAGTATCTAATTTGATTCCCTTCCCTTCCCTTCCTTTCCCACCAATTGATTAGAGAAATGCAAATTAAAACAACCCTGAAGTACCACCTCACCCCTATCAGAGTGGCTAACATAACAAAAGGAATATGACAAATGCTGGAGCAAATATGAGAAAACGGAGACACTAATGCACTATTGGTAGAGCTGTGAACTGGTCCAACCATTCTGGAGAACAATTTGAAACTATTCCCAAAGGTTTATCAAACTATGCATGTCACTTGAACCAGCAATACAGGATACAGTAGATCTGTATCCTGAAAAGATTTGGAGTATTTTTTTCACAACTATTGATAGTTTTGTTTTCTTCTTCTGAAAATTGCCTGTTCATATCATTTGATCACTTATCAATTGGGAAATGGCTCTTATTTGTATACATTTGACTCAGTTCTCTATATATTTGAGAAATGAGGACTTTATTAGAAATACTTGGGGTGGCTAGGTGGCGCAGTGGATAAAGCACCGGCTCTGGAGTCAGGAGTACCTGAGTTCAAATCCGGCCTCAGACACTTAACACTTACTAGCTGTGCGACCCTGGGCAAGTCACTTAACCCAAATTGCCTCACTTAAAAAAAAATTAATAATTGAGAAAGGCTTTGCCTCAAAACAATTATGATTTAGCTAGTATTAATGTGAAAAATTCTAATCTTACACAGGAGGAAATAAAGTCACAGAGTTGTGCTTCTGTATAAGGTCAAGTTGCTGGCTTTAGGGGCCAGATTTGAACTCAGGCAACTGGACTCATGCCTAATCCATGCAGAAATGTAAGGCCTTCGGAGCTTACAATCCAGTAGCATCCAAATATAACTATTAATATATTAAGAATAATTAAGAATATTAATATAGTCAGTAATCATTCAGAGGTACACATACACACATGCATATAATACTTTAAGTTTAGCAAAGTATCTAATTTGATTCCCTTCCCTTCCCTTCCTTTCCCACCAATTGATTAGAGAAATGCAAATTAAAACAACCCTGAAGTACCACCTCACCCCTATCAGAGTGGCTAACATAACAAAAGGAATATGACAAATGCTGGAGCAAATATGAGAAAACGGAGACACTAATGCACTATTGGTAGAGCTGTGAACTGGTCCAACCATTCTGGAGAACAATTTGAAACTATTCCCAAAGGTTTATCAAACTATGCATGTCACTTGAACCAGCAATACAGGATACAGTAGATCTGTATCCTGAAAAGATTTGGAGTATTTTTTTCACAACTATTGATAGTTTTGTTTTCTTCTTCTGAAAATTGCCTGTTCATATCATTTGATCACTTATCAATTGGGAAATGGCTCTTATTTGTATACATTTGACTCAGTTCTCTATATATTTGAGAAATGAGGACTTTATTAGAAATACTTGGGGTGGCTAGGTGGCGCAGTGGATAAAGCACCGGCTCTGGAGTCAGGAGTACCTGAGTTCAAATCCGGCCTCAGACACTTAACACTTACTAGCTGTGTGACCCTGGGCAAGTCACTTAACCCCAATTGCCTCACAAAAAAAAAAAGAAAAAAAAAAGAAAAAAAAAGAAATACTTGCTGTAATTTTTTTTCTCTATTTCCTGCCCTTTCCTTCTAATTTTGGCTATGTTGCTTTTGTTTGTGCAAACCATTTTAAATTCCATGTAATCAAAATTATCCATTTTGCTTCCTATTAACCTCTCTATTTCTTATTTGGCCATCAACTCTTCCCTCATCCATAGATCTGACAGGTAAAATTTTCCATGCTCTCCTAATTTGCTTATGATATCATCTTTTTTGTCTAAATCCTGTACCAATTTTGACCTTATATTGCTATATGGTATGAGATGTTGGTCTATGCCTAGTTTCTGCCAAACTGCTTTCCAGTTTCCTTGGAAATTTTTGTCAAATAGTGAGTTCTTGCCCCCAAAGCTTGGATCTTTGGATTTATCAAACACTAGATTACTATGGTTATTTAAGAATCTGTGTTGTCTACCTAATCCATTCAATTGGTCCACCACTCCATTTCTTAGCCAGTACCAGATTGTTTTGATGATTGCCACTTCATAATATAGCTTGAAATCTGGTATTGGCAGGTCCCTTTCCTTTACATTTTCCTAATATATTCCCTTGATATTCTTGACCTTTTGTTCTTCCAAATGAATTTTGTTATTATTTTTTATAGATCTATAAAATAATTATTTAGCAGTTTCCTTCAGCACTAAATAAGTAAACTAATTTAGGTGGAATTATCGGTTTTTGTTTTATTGGCTAAACACAATTACAAAACACTTTAGTAATTGTGTTCATATAGTCCCTGGGTTTGTCTCGGCAGGCAGATGAGGAAATGAGGCTCAGAAAGTTAAGTGACTTGCTTGTAGTCACACAGCTGGTTAATATTGGAGAGGAGACTTGAAAACAGGTCTTCCTGACTATAGTCCAGTATCTCTGGCATTTGGCAAAAAGTAACTGATTTTTGACTGACAGATGAACTGAATAGGCTGCCTTTCCTACTGCATGCCAGGGTCTGAACTGTAAGCATTTTAAATTTGTTTTCATCTAGTCATTGAAAGTTAGAGCTGGGAAGCCTCTTAGAACATTTCATTTGGAAGGAAATTTAGAACATAGAATATTTGATCTGGGAGAGCTCTTAGAACACGGAATGTCAGAGCTGGGACTCAGAATGTCAGAACTTGGAGGGGCCTTAGAACAGAGAAGGTCAGAGTTGGGAGGACTCTTAGAACACAGGATATCAGAGCTGGAAGGGGTTTTAGAACACAGGATGTCAGATCTGGGAGGGTCCTTAGAAACCAGAATATCAGACCTGGGAGGGACCTTAGAACACAGGATTTCAGAGCTGGAAGGGCTCTTAGAACCCAGAATGTTAGAACTGGAATGGTTCTTAGAACACAGCATGTCAGAGCTGGGAAGGACCTTAGGACACAGAATGTGGTAGTGTCCTTAGAGCACACAATGTCAGAGCTGGGAGGAGGCTTAGAAAGTATATAACCCAGTGCACACAGGTGGCAGATTAGAGATGAAGAACCAAACTCTTTTTTTTTTTTTTTGTGGGGCAATGAGGGTTAAGTGACTTGCCCAGGGTCACACAGCTAGTAAGTGTCAGGTGTCTGAGGCCGGATTTGAACTCAGGTACTCCTGAATTCAAGGCCAGTGCTTTATCCACTGCGCCACCTAGCTGCCCCTAGAACCAAACTCTTAATCTTGCTTGTCAAAGAAGTAAGGCTGAAGTAAGACTGAAATCTCTTTCTCCTCTCAGTCCTTTGCCAAGAAAAAGATTTCTTTTTATTAAAAAAAAATTTTGGGGGGGGGCAATGAGGGTTAAGTGACTTGCCCAGGGTCACACAGCTAGTAAGTGTCAAGTGTCTGAGGCTGGACTTGAACTCAGGTCCTCCTGAATCCAGGGCCAGTGCTCTATCCACTGCACCACCTAGCTGCCCCCACCAAGGAAAAGATTTCGGAGGGACTTTATAGGCTTTTAAAACTGGAAGGGGCCTTAGGGTCCGATTCCCTCATTTTACAGATGAAGAAACTGAGGCCCACAGGGGTTAAGTGATTTGGTCAAGATGGCAGAGCCAGTGAGCAAGCATCAGAGAGGATTCAAAACCATGCCTTTAAACCCCAAATCTTTCCATTATATAGTAGACTCTTTCCGTTGTATAGCAGTGCCTGGAATTAAGGACCAGAGCGTCAGGCTTGGGCTCCTGGATCCTTTCACTCCCTGATCTAAGAGAACTCCTTGTGTAGTGCTCCTGCCTTGCCCTGCCCCCCAGTGCACCTCTGCTCTCCCATCGGCACTGCCCTGGACAGATGTTCCTCATTCCTCTCCGCCCTCACCCTCACATCAGGATTAATCTGCCCAGCAGGGATTGGACACCTGGGTAGCCAGATGGACGGATGACTGCCTTGGGAAGCCATTTCTGCCCCATCACAGGGCTGGTGCCAGGGGCCGCAGGGTGGGAAAACAGTCTGGGTTTCCAGCAAAGAGAGCAGGGGGTGAGGGCTTCATCCTGGTAGGAGCTCCAGGCAGAGTGTCAGCTGTTCTTTCATCCGCCTCTGGAGGCCTTCTGGGAATGGGTGAGTTTCCACTTGGGTCTGGGGGCTACTTAGGCCTTTGGCCTTAGAATTAGGGGAAGGACTGGTTTTAAGGGTCTGCCGGAAATCTGGGAAGGGGCTGGAGAATGGGGGGATGTCACAGGGACC
Organism: Dromiciops gliroides; assembly: GCF_019393635.1. NCBI lineage: Eukaryota > Metazoa > Chordata > Mammalia > Microbiotheria > Microbiotheriidae > Dromiciops > Dromiciops gliroides. The sequence continues at coordinate 610,468,878 of NC_057863.1, forward strand.
AAAGGCAGGTGAGCAGGTTCCTGAGAGTCTCCCCCAATCCTATGGGCTAAAAAGAACAGAAATACAGGAGCTCATTTTTGTCTTTTCCTTATCTGTCCTCATTCCCCATTCTGTCAGACTCTGTCACTGCTCTCTGTCTATGCTCCCTCCTCCTCTGTCTCCATCTTAGCTTCCTCCTTAGCTTTCTCCCTTTATTTAAGTCTCCCTCTCTGCCCCTTGTCTACCCTCTATCCCCTGAGCTGATTTCATTTCCCGTGTCTCTCCTCTGTCCTCTTTGGCTCTGTCATTTCTTTATCATTGCCCCCTCCTTCCCAACCTATTTGTTCCTTCTCTTTTCCTGACTCAGTTTCCCTGCTCACAGGGTGTCCCAGATTGTGGTACTGAGCTCCTAGAAGGACTGAGAGCCTTCTTTGGATCCATGGCTGGGTTGCAGCCCCAGGTAAGGAGTTCGTTTGAAGGAAGTTTAACACCAACCCCTAAGCCCCCCACATCTACCCCTTCCTGTTAGCTATTAGTAGAATTGAGATATTTCTAAGCTCCTTTCCAGCAATGAAATTCAGTTACCACCTTCACACAGAGCTGAGAGGTATCTCATAGCACAGAATGTCAGAGCTGGGAGGGCCCTTAGAACACAAGATGTCAGATCTGGGAGGGCCCTTAGAACCCAGAATGCCAGAGCTGGGAGGGTCCTTAGCATCCAGGATGTCAGAGCTGGGAGGGGCCTTAGAACCCAGGATGTCAGAGCTGGGAGGGCCCTTAGAACCCAGGATGTCAGAGTTGGGAAGGCCCTTAGAGTTGATCTGCTCACTCAGAATATCTGCTCCATATTGGGTAGAAGTTGATCGAGTGTGGACTAGTTTCCCGAAAACCTTCTTAAGGAAAGAGGTGTGGGGTTTGTAAGGTTGAACAACAGAATGGGGAGGCTGGGGGATGTCATACTAAGCCTAGGAAGGTCTGATTGGCTCCTTAGGTGCAGAGCCACAATTGGGAAGGGAGGGGAAGGATTCTGGGGCCTGAAAATCACTTCCCTCCTTTGCATCCCTAAGAGGGAACAAGACCAGAGGCTAGAGAGGACACAGCTGTCAGATTAGAGATAAAGAACTGTTCCCTCAAGAGAGAGATTATCGGAACAAATCCTGGGGTTAGAGGCTGATGCCAGGGCTCAGCTGAGGACCAGAGATGAGGGTGATCCTGGGCAGGACAGTAGGGCTGATTGATTTGGGGGTGACCTACTCCTGCTTCAACATGGAGGAAAAGCACCAAGTCACAGGCTGCCTTTCCTTCCTCCTCCTCCTCCTCCTCCTCCTCCTCCTCTTCCTCCTCTTCCTATGCTTGACTTGATCAGTGCCTAGTACGCAGCAAAGTCTCATTTCACGTAGTGGCTGTGGGTTCTGGGATCTTGGGGTGAGAGAGGTGGCTGAGCGGGACCTGGGCAACCTCCCATGAGCCAGTTAGATTAGCTCGCGGGAAGCCAGATGATGGGACAATGTCTCAAGGCTTAGGTTTGTCAGCTGGATCAGAACCAGCTTCTGACATGGGGATGGCGGGAGCTGATTAGAGCAGGCTGGAGACAGGAGAGTCAGGAATCAAAAGAAGTTTAATTTCAAAGTGAGGCAAATGGTTTGCAAGCAAGGAGGGTAGACACATGTGTTGGGGTTGCCCCTGGTGGGGCGACCCGCTTTAGTGTGGCTGAACCTTGATTTATATTCTTGTGGCTAGACAGAGTCAGTGTAGTGGAGCAACAGCAACCATGAAGCGAGGTCATCCAGTGACAAAAAGCCTTTTCATAGCAGGGCTTCCTTGCCCAAGTTCAGAGACCAGTCTGCTTGCTGGGCTTTAGCTCTGGACAACAGGGGGTCTCTGAATAGTATTGCGACAGGCTGTTACTATTCTCTCTTACAGGGTTTCCCAGCAGCCTCATGGTCTTTCAATGTCTCTAGAGCAAGGTTAGGGGTGGGCAGTGTTGTATGCCATTCCAGATGTACTATACCCCAGCCACCCAGGACAGAGGATTCAGAGTGGTTGAGGTGGAAAGAACTCAGCAGTGGAAATCAACATACTTGTGTTCTAGACTTAACTCTGCCATGAGCTGGCTCATGCTTCTGGACAGGGGTAATATTGGATTCATTGACCTCCAGGGGCCCTGCCAGCTCTGCCATCCTATGTTCTAAGGTCCCACCCATCTCTGCCATCCTGTGTTCTAAGGGCCCTCCCAGCTCTGACATCCTGTGTTCTAAGAGCCCTCCCAGCTCTGACATCCTGTGTTCTAAGGGCCCTCCCAGCTCTGACATCCTGTGTTCTAAGAGCCCTCCCAGCTCTGACATCCTGTGTTCTAAGGGCCCTCCCATCTCTGCCATCCTGTGTTCTAAGGGCCCTCCCAGCTCTGACATCCTGTGTTCTAAGAGCCCTCCCAGCTCTGATACTCTCTGTTCTAAGGACCCTCCCAACTTTCACATTCTATGATTCTATGACTCTAAGTCATTCTAGTTATTTTCCAGCTCACCTCCATGAGACAGGGCACAGGGAAATCAGTGGCACATGGGCTCTCATCCCAAGGGAAAATGCAGCTGGGACACATTTCCAAGAATGTCTACCCCAGTATCCCAGTATCACTCAATAAGAGCAAGCATGGGGGGATAATTAAGAAAGATCCAGCCTGGAAACTTCAGGAGAACTAGCTCCTTGGCTTGTTGTGTGACCTTGGTAAGTTAGATGCCGAATGACCTCTAAAGGTGTGTCCCCTTCACCACAAGTGTCTCATTTTTCCTTTCTTGGGATTTTACCATCCATATGGTGTGTGTGTGTGTGTGTGTGTGTGTGTGTGTGTGTGTGTGTGTGTGTGTATGCACACTCGTCGCAGGTCTGCCCAGGGCTCACACTGCCCAAGGTGAAGGGGAAGGCGGTTCCAGCACTGGCCGGCTTCTTCTTCCTCCTGTCGGTGGCCATGACCGGCTGCTTTCTGTGGCAGTATCATCTCCGGAAGGCAGAGCTTGGTGAGTGTGGTTGGGAACCTGCCCTTGGGTTCTTTTGTCCCTCACTGGAGTTCTAGGAGCAACTATCCCCACTTCTTTACCCCTCAAATTGCAGAAAGCAGAGTGGAAATAGTTCTGAATTTGGAGTTGGAGATGGTGAGTTCAAATTCTGACTCAGGTATTTGTTAAATGAACTTGCACAAGTTGTTCACTGGACCTCAGTTTCCTGATCTGTAAAATGAGCAGTTTGCACTAAAGGATGTTGGAGATTTGATCCAGATAGAAATCTCTATAATCCTACATTCCCAGATACTTTGAGCAAACGGTACAAAATAAGCCCTTGTTTCACTTGAGGGAGGGGAGAGGGCTGAGGTTGTAGCAGAGACCCGTGAGGCCACTGCTGGAAGGCCCCTGATGGGGAGGGGATGGACTGGGGAGTAGCTCATTGAGAATTACGTGGCTGGCTGCTGATGGGGGTGGAGGAAAGACAGAGTCTTTCATATGGAAGCTTCCCATTTTAACCAATTATTGCTGCTGGGTATGTGCCAAATAGAGCTACGCTGTTAGATGACTATGATTGCTGGTAATGCCTTCTGAATTTTAGCACCTTGGGCCGAAGCCCCGATAGCACTGTTCTAGTTTTGTTCTGATTATGGCTCTTAAAGGAATCCCTTACTTCCTCCCACCCAATCCACTGCCCCCATTGACTCAGGGAGGCAATAGGTAGGTGGTGACTTTCCCAACGGATGCCCCCTGCCCCGAATCTGAAGCTCACATACATAGACATTAATAGAGTTCCTTCATGGGGACTTCACTATAACAGTGAGGTCCCGGATGCAGTCCCTTTCCTTAAGGGCTATCTAAATGGTATTATCATAATAATTCAGTCCCCCACTAATACCAAGGCAGAGAGATAGCAATCATAGTTATATCCTTCTGCAACTTATCAAGGGCTATCCTCTCAACCCTGTGAGGTAGGAAGAAAGTACAAGTATAATTTGTCCCATGTCACAGATGAGAAAACTGAAGTTCAGACTTGGCCATAATTACTCAATTAACGAATCAATCCACATTTATTTATGCACCAGGCACTGTGCTAGGACCTGGAGACAACAAAGACAAAAATGAAACAGTAGAACTATTCTTAATGAAACTAAATGGGGGGGAGCTGGGGTTTGAACCCAGGACTCCTGATTCCAAATCCATTGCTCTTGCTAGTATCCCTAGAGACTTGTATCTCTAGTGCTTAGCACGTAGTAAACGCCTTAATCAATGTTTATTGACTGACTGGCTGACCCTCTGGCCCACTGTGGATCACCTCATTCACTGTCTAGGCAGTGGGATATATTGGCAAGGGCCTGATATTGGGAGTCAGGACACCTGTATGGTCTTGCCTCTGCCTCTTCCTAGCTATGTGACTTTGAGCCATTCACTCTGAGACTCAGTTTTTCCTTCTGTCACATGGAACCAATAATACTCACACTAACTACAGTCTAGTGTTGCTGGGAGGAAACTACTTGGGGAACTGGATGGTACCATATTTATTATTCTCCGTAGGCTCCTCTGTCATAGAAGTGACCTCAGAAACTGTACAGATGTGTCCCCGGTATCCAGAGCCTGTGCCCCTAGAGCATCCCCTTCCCATATTGAAGGAGGCCCTGGAGAAGGTCAGTGTAAACCAGGGGGAACAATTTACACAATGACCACAACAACAGAAAAGACTGCAGCACATCAGATAAAGCATGCTAGAGAGGTGGGGGACTATGGGTACAGGATGAGGCATACATTAGACATGCAGCCAATTTCTAGTTGTTTCAAAGCACTGTTTCTTTGTTACACAGGAGGATTCTGTTAGGGCAGAGGGGCTTCCCTTCTGGAAGAAGGGGAGAACTTCAGTATGGAGACAGGAGAACAGGGTCTGGCCAAGATATTCAGAACAGTATGTGCCACATGGGGGAAGCTGGAGCTGAGGGGAGAGGGGCCTCATGAGGGATTTCCAAAGAGCGTGTGTTCTGGGGATGGGGGACGAGGTTCTGGACCACCCTAGGGCCTATGGGAATCCAGTACTTCCTCTAAGGCTCCTTCTCTGCTGCCGGCAAGGTGGACAAGATTCTGCGGCAAACAATGCCCACTGCCCCTGGCCTCAGGGCCATGTCTGCTGTGGTTATTTACAATGACACTGTGCTGTGGACCGGGAACTTTGGCTGGAGGAACGGCTCAGACAAGGCCTCGGGGCCCCCCAGCGAATATACCATCTACCGGTGAGCCAGACTTTGGGGCCCTGCACTAACTGTGTGGGAGGGAAGGGGGTGAGGAAACAGGGGGTGCTGACACGGAGAGATTGGAATCTTGGCAGCAGCCTCAGGCCTCAGTTACAAATCTCTGGAACAAGACAGACCGCAGGCCTCCCTTCCATAACATAAGAGACCATCTGGGGGGCAGCTAGGTGGCACAGTGGATAAAGCACTGGCCCTGAATTCAGGAGGACCTGAGTTCAAATCCAGCCTCAGACACTTGACACTAGCTGTGTGACCCTGGGCAAGTCACTTAACCCTCATTGCCCTGCCCCCCCCCAAATTTAAAAATAAAAAAAAATTAGAAAAAGAGACCATCTGGTCCAATCTTCTCATTTTACAGATGAGGAAATTGAGGCTTGGGTAGGAGACATAACATAGCACCATAGATCCAGGGCTAGAAGGGTATCTGGCCCAGCCTTGTCACTTTATAGAGGAGGAAACTGACGCACATAGAGGTTAAGTACCTTTTCTTTTTTCTTTCTTTCTTTCTCTCTCTCTCTCTCTTTCTTTTTTTTTTTTTAGTGAGGCAATTGGGGTTAAGTGACTTGCCCAGGGTCACACAGCTAGTAAGTGTCAAGTGTCTGAGGCTGGATTTAAACTCAGGTCCTCCTGACTCCAGGGCCAATGCTCTATCCACTGCGCCACCTAGCTGACCCTTAAGTACCTTTTCTAAGATCATACAGCTACTAAGTGTTGGAGCTGAGATTTGAACCTCTACCCTCTGGCTCTCAGTCCAATGATCTTCCCATCAGCACCTGAGTTGTCAATCTTGCCATTTTGTCCTATAGATGTAGTAGAGAGAACATAGAAGCAGCTCTTCTGTATCCCAGACCTTCAGAGACCTGACAGCAGTTAGGATCTCCCCCTTCTAGTCATACCTTCTCTGGAATCAGAGAACCCTTATTACCCTGCCTGTTTGTCTCATTCCCAAGTACTGCAATGATCTGATAACTTTTCAAAGTCACCATCAAGTCATTGTCATACAATGTTAAGGAGGAAACTGAGCTTAGAACTCAGTGGAAGAATAAAGATAGTTAGAGCTGGAAGATGCCTTAGGACCTAGAATATTAGAACATAGAACGTTGGAGATGAAAGTGATGTTAGAATGCACTTTTGGACTGTAAGGGTTATTAGAACATAGAATCTTAATGCTAGAAGAGAGCCAGGACACAAAATGCCAGAGCTGGGAGGAGCATTATGACAGAGTGTTAGAGCTTAGAGGGGCTTTAGAACACAGGATGTCAGAGCTGGGAGGGCCCTTAGGACCCAGAATGTCAGAGCTGGGAGGGGCCTTAGAAGAAAGAATGTTAGAGCAGGGAGGGCCCTTAGAACCCAGAATGTCAGAGCCGGGAGAGGCCTTAGAACCCAGAATATCAGAGCTGGGAGGGGCCTTTGAACAGAGAATGTCAGAACTTAGAGGTGCCTTAGAACACAGGATGTCAGAGCTGGGAGGGACCTTAGAACCCAGAATGTCAGAGCTGGGAGGGCCCTTAAAACACAGAATGTTACAGCTGGAAGGGGCTTTAGAACAGTGTTAGAGCTAAGAGGGGCCTTAGAACACAGGATGTCAGAACTAGCTGGGGGTCTTAGAGATCATCTTGGTTCAATATCCTTCCTTTACCTGTAGCAAGTGGCTGCCTAGTTCTTTTTAAACACTTGCACTTGTGAATGGCTCAGTTAGTATCATATAAAGCAGCCCACTCAAATATTGGAGAGCTCACACTCTTAGAAGGTTCTTCCTTTCATGTAGCTGTAACTTGTTATCCTCTACCCATTTCTCCCGGGGTCTACCCTCTGGGTCAGGAAGAACAATAGCAATTCCTGGAACCCATGACAAGCACCTCAAATACTTGAAAGGAAGTTATTCCTTCTCTACCCCACCCCTCAGCATTCTTCTTTTTTGTGTGTGTGTGAGGCAATTGGGGTTAAGTGACTTGCCCAGGGTTACACAGCTAGTCAGTGTCAAGTGTCTGAGGCTGGATTTGAACTCAGGTCCTCCTGAATCTAGGGCCAGTGCTCTATCCACTGTGCCACCTAGCTGCCCCTCCCCCCAGCATTCTTGTCAAACATCCTTAGTTTTCTGGACTGATCCTCCAGCTGCTTCTAGCCCAGCCCTTGTCAGTCTCCTCTGGGCCTCTCTAAGGCTCCTCGAGGTGGGTAGGATGGGAGATGGGACCATGGGGAATAATGGTGTCGCCCCTTGGACAGGATCGCCAGCATCTCCAAGATCTTCCCCACGCTCATGTTGTACCGCCTGTGGGAGGAAGGCGTTGTAGTGTCTCTGGATGACCCGTTAGAGCGCTATGCCCAAGGCTTCACCATCAAGAACCCACTTGGAGCAGGGCATCGTCCCATCTGGGGAAGCCTGATGGATGGGCTGGAGAAGGGGGCCCTGCCCCTCAAACCCACAACAGTCACTCTCCGAAGAATGGCCAGTCAGCTTTCAGGTGAGGAGATCCTCTGTGCCCATAAACTCGGGGAGGATTATGGAAACCTGGCGGGGTAACAGAGACAGCACTTGAACAGGAGCATCTTTAAAATGAGGCTAGGCAGCTATTCAGCTCAGTGGACTCAGGAAGACCCGAGGTCAAATCCTGCTTCTGATGCTTAGCACCTGTGTGACCCTGGTCAAGTCACTTACCTTCTTCCTGCCTCATCTGTAAAATGGGGATAATAATAGCACCTGCTTTCCAGAGATGTTGTGAGCATCAAATGAGGTGTTTAGTAACAGTGGGTGATTAATAAATGCTTATTCCCTTCCTTCCCTATTTCATAGAATTATTGTGAGCATTGAATGGACTAATTAATATATGTGAAAGTGCTTTGAAAAATACGAAGCTGAAGAATATGGGTTGGTGGCGTCATTCATAAGAAACTGTCAGAGGGGGCAGCTAGGTGGTACAGTGGATAGAGCACTGGCCCTGGATTCATGAGGACCTGGGTTCAAATCTGGTCTCAGAAATAACACTTACTAGCTGTGTGACCCTGGGCAAGTCACTTAACCCTCATTGCCCTGAAAAAAAAAGAAACTGTCAGAGATAGAACGTAGGAATAAAATAAATCAGGAGTTTTGTACAGAAAATTCAGTCCTGAAGAACCATGCCCTTCTTTCTGCTCATGCTATTCCTTGGGCCTAAAGTACTTTCTTCATTTTCCTTCCTCCTAATTTTTCTCCGCTGAAATCCTGTTAATTATTTTTATTTATTTATTTTTTTTGTTCTTTTTTGGGGCAGGGCATTGAGGGTTAAGTGAGTTGCCCAAGGTCACACAGCTAGTAAGTGTCAAGTATCTGAGGCCGGCTTTAAACTCAGGTCCTCCTGAATCCAAGGCCAGTGCTTTATCCACTGCGCCACCTAGCTCCCCTAAAACCCTGTTTATCCTTTTTCAAAGGTTTAACTTAATACCATCTTTTCCATGAAACATGGTGCAGTGGAGAGAGAGTTCTAGGTTTGGACCTGTGTTCAAATTTTGCCTCTGTCCTACTCTCTGTGTGACCTTTGGCAAGTCACTGATCTCTTTGCTTCTCACTTTCTCCATCAGTAAGATGAAAGGGTTGGACTAGATGCCCTCCGGGGTCCCTTCCAGCTTGAGAGCTAGGATCTGAATCCATAACAGTTTCCTACATCGGTGTGTTTGGGACAGCTAGGTGGCACAGTGGATGGAGCGCAGGACAGAGGGTCAGGAGGACCTGAGTTCAAATCTGGCCTCAGATACTTACTAGCTAAGTGACCCTGGGCAAGTCACTTCACCCCGTTTGCCTCAGTTTCCTCATCTGTAAAATGAGCTGGAAAAGGAAATGGCAAAGCAGTCCAGGATCTCTGCCAAGAAAATCCCAAATGGGGTCACAAAGGGTCAGACATGACTGTAACCACTCAACAACAACAGATATGTTTACGGACCATGTTCTATTTCTCACAACTTTGTGTTCATGCTGATGAATACCCTGGCAACCCTATAGGAAAACTGGGGACTGGAACCTAGTCCTCCTATCTAGCCTTCTGATCCTCCCACCACAAGGAGTTTAAGCTCCCCTGCTCCGGCCACAGCCGGCTGGTTCAGGGCCTCGATCTGGCCTCCCTTCCTTTCCAGGGTTACCCAGAAGACTCCGCTCAACAACTCTGCTGTGGCGGGGAAGCACTGAGGACGCCCTGGCTCTCCTGAGGGATGATGTCCTGGTGGCTGATCCTGGAACCAGGTTAGGGAAGCCCTTCAGGTTCCTGCCCTGGGAGAAGGCTGGCCCCAGTAGGGTCAGGGGGTGCTCTTCTTAGAGGTCTCTGGAGAAATCCTGTTTGAGAAAAGCATAGAATGTTAGAGGAGAGCCCTTAGAACACAGAATGTCAGAGCTGGGAGGGTCCTTAGAATCCAGAAAGTCAGATCTAGGAGGGCCCCTAGAACCTAGAATGTCAGAGCTGGGAGGGCCCTTAGAACCCAGGATGTCAAAGCTGGAAGGTCCCTTACAGCATAGGATGTCAGAGCTTGGAAGAGTCTTAGAATACAGGATGTGAGAGCTGGGAGGGCCCCTAGAACCCAGAATGTCAGAGCTAGAAGGGTCCTTAGAACCCAGGGAGTCAAAGCTGGGAGGGCCTTAGAGCAGAGACTATCACGGCTGGGAGGGACTCTAGAACAGAGAACATCAGAGGTGGAAGGCATTCATGAACACAATGTCAGAAGTAGGAGGGCCCAAAGAAACCTCGTAGTCCAAACCCCCCCCTTTTACAGAGGAGGAGGCTGCACTCCCAGAGTGAGGAAGCAATCCACCTAATGTCCCAGACCTAGCCCGCATACCAGCACCTGGCGCTTGGTGCCCACATCCTGGGTCTGTCTGCTCTCATTCCAGGTGTCATTACAGCACCTTGGCCTTCTCTCTGCTGGCCCACGTGTTGGTCCGGCACACCAACCACAGGGACTACCAGCAGTGGGTGTCTGACAATATCCTGGATCGACTGGGGATGGAGGACACAGGGTTTGACCTGGCGCCCTGGGTTCAGGCCCGCATGGCTGCAGGCTTCTATGGCAGTGGGCACCCTGCCCCACTCTATGACCTTGGCTGGTATCGCCCCTCTGGCCAGATGTACTCCACGCCTGCTGACTTGGCCAAGCTGGCGATGGTGCTCCTTGGCAGTGCCCCCCAGAGTCTCTTGGCACCGGATACGATTAAGACCATGCTGACCCCGCTCCTCACCTGTCCTGGGACCTACTTTGCCAACCAGACGGGCACACCATGGGAGTTTCACACCCAACGGGGCTATAGCATCGTCCGGAAGGATGGGGACCTGGATGGCTATGCGGCCACCTTCTCCCTGATCCCCCGACTGAAGCTCAGCTTCATTGTGCTCATGGCTGGGCCCCGGCCATCGGGTTTGGACCTGGTGACCCAGGTGTATGATGTCCTTATCCCTGCCATGGAGATGGCCTTCCGGGAGGTCGACAGGAGCCTGGAACCACCACCCAGCCCGGGCCCCTACTTGGGCTTCTACACCTATGCCAACCTAACCTTCTATGAGATCCTCCTGGGGCCCTCGGGGGTCCTCTGCATGCGGCAGTTCGGGCCCCAAGTGGAGAAGCTGATCCCGGCCAAGTTCCGTACCCTAAAGCTGCATCACGTGCAGGGCCGGGTCTTCCAGGTGGTTGTGGACAAAGAGTTTCCCTGCATCCTGCCCCTGGGGGCAGCATGGCTTCCCTTGGAGACCCAGCATGGCCAGCTCCTAAACTTTTATCCTTTTGACCAGAGAGGGCTCTCTCCAGGCTTTGACGCCCCGGGCTTGAACACGTACAAAGTCCTTCGGATGGCCCAAAAGCCCATCTTCAACACTTCGGTTTGACCTCTGCCTCTCCTCTGACCTCCTTGGTCTCAGCTGCAAAGAGCCATGGGATGTCACAGGAGTGGGGCAGGCCTTAAGCTTTGGCCAAGGAAGGCAACGTGGGACAGTGAGAAGAGGAGGGAGAGGCCCAGGTATGAGTGAGTGCCAGTGGTAAAGCTAACTGCCCGTGTGACTTTGGACAGATCCTGCTCCCTCTGTGCGTCTCAGTTTCCTTATCTGTAAAACGGGCCCTGGACGAGATGCTCCCCCAAGTCGACTTTGACTCTAGCATTCAGTGCTCTCAGATCATAGATTTAGAACAGGAAGGAGACCTTAGCATCCAGTCTCAATTGTACAGATGGGGAAACTGAGGCCTGGAGGCATGAGATGGCCCGCCCACTATTATACAGGGAGTGACAGACATAGCTCTGACTCCCAGACTGAGTACCCTCTGCACTGCCCTCACTGTCTGGCGCTCCCCTTCAGCTCACGCTGTCTGTGTTCTGACAATCCCTCTCCTTCTAATGGTCTATGATCCTGAGGACCTGCTCTATGGCTGTCCTGCTCCCTCCCTGGTCCTGCCTCTCTACCCCAACCCTCCGGCTGGCATTGCCAGAGCCCCTTCCCCTTGCTGGTGGAACCTGTATTCCTGTTTGTGCAAGAGTATGTGATATGCTGTCTGGCCACCAGGTGGCAATATAGCTCCACAGAGCAAACGCTCACTCTCTAGGGTCTCCCGAAAGCTAACACTGCTTTTAAAACACCCTCTGTATTCATCTGTTACATGCCCCTGCCTTTGAGATATGGGGAGCCTCACCCCTGCCTTCTATGTGATGTGCAGCAGCCAGACCTGATTCACCAAACCCTTGCATCAGATCTAGGAAGCGGCTGCTCAGAAAGTCAGTCAATAAACATTTAAGAAGGACCTACTGTGTGCCAGAAAGCTTTGGCTTATTCAGTATTTTCATCCTCCCCTTCCTTGGCTTTCCTCTCCATACTTCAGAAGCATAGTGCTCTCTTCCCCATTTCCTATCCAAACTGGTCCTCCCTCATGAAAGGCTCCAACATCAGCCCTTTACACTTGAGTATGAATTTATGTCACTAGGGCAATTTCCTGGGAGGTAATTGTCAGTCAGTCAGAAGGGACTTAGAACTTGAACTTTGTAAAGACTGGGAAGGCTGGGAAATCTCTCATGCTGGCTTTGTTCTATACAGAAAGAATGGTTGGGGAGAGAGAGAGAGAGAGAGAGAGAGAGACTGAGAAAACTGCCCAGGAATTGGTTCCGTGTCACTGGCCCAGGGGAATGAGCATCAAAGACAATACTTGGAAGTTTAGATCACTTTTAGTCATTTTTTAGTCATGTCTGACTCTTCGTGACCCCATTTGGGGTTTTCTTGGCAAAGATACCAATGTAGTTTGCCATTTCCTTCTTCAGCTTATTTGACAGATATGGAAACTGAGGCAAACAGGGTTAAGTGACATGGCCAGGGTCATACAGGTAGTATGTATCTGAGGCTGGATTTGAATTCAGGTCTTCCTGACTCCAGGCCTGGAACTCTATCCACGGTGCCACCTGGCTGCATTTAGGTCACGTGGGATGGGAAATAATGGGGCCTTTTCTGTCTCTTTGCTTGGGTTAATAAGTAGTCAGATTTTTAATAGTGCTTCAAGATTGATAAGAGGCAAATAATCCCATGAAAGAGGAAGAATGGGTTTTATTATCCCCATTTTATAGAGGAGAAAACTGAAGCCTGGAGAAGGGAAGTGACAGCCTAGATTATGCAAGTAAGGAGGAGAACTGGAAAGGACCAGGTGTCTTATTCTCTGCCTGATCCTGGTTTTGCTGGGACACTTGGGAGGGGTCTGGGCCAAGCTGAGCAGCTCCTACTGGAGGATTCTTAGTCATTGTCAAAGTTTCAGTTTGTTAATACCCATACCTGTGGGTGAGCAAGTAATGGATGCTCCTCCCCACCTGAGTACTGGGAATGGCATCCTATGGCCTCAGAGCACAGGCTGGAAGCGGGGTTACTGCAGAGACAGTTTTCAAGGGGAGGGCCAGTATAAGTGCGAAAACCACCGTCCACCTTGGCTTTCTCAAACTGAGGCTCAGGCCAAAGGGCTCCTCTAGCCACTGGATCCTGGGGTCCCTCCAGCCATGCCCAGTTGGTGCCTCTGGGAAGGAACCCGGGCCCTGTGTGTCTCATGGCTCAGCCACCCATGTGCCTGGGACTCCGGAGAGCCACGGGGATAGTTCGAGGGTCGCAGTGCTCTGTCTAGATGGCACAAGCCCTCCAATAACCCTCTTGTGTGCCCATGGGCACAGCTCACCATTTCCCTTTGAGGACTGCTTCCTCTCTGACTTGCTCTTACTTCGAGAATGAAGGAAGAACAACAGCAGTCTGACTTTGCTCAGCTCAGCCTCACTTAAATCCAGTTCCCTCACAGGTCAAGACATCATCTTTGTGATATTATTGGTCCTCTTGGAGAATGAAGGATGAAACAATAACAACAGAGCCCCTGCTGCTGAAGTGTGTGTGTGTGTGTGTGTGAGAGAGAGAGAGACAGAGAGAGAGAGACAGAGAGAGAGACAGAGAGAGAGAGAGAGACAGAGAGAGAGAGAGACAGAGAAAGAGAAAGAGAGAGAGACAGGGACAGAGAGACAGAGAGAGACAGAGAGAGAGAGAGAGAAAGAGAAACAGAGAGAGACAGAGAGAGGGAGAGCAAGATCGAGAGGAGAGAGTGAGTATGAGCGAGCGTGTGGGGGGCCTTCCATTTGTGAGTCCAAGATGAGGGGGAGAGAGGAGGCTGGGGCAGCCAGCAGACTTCAAAGGGGCTCTGGCTGCTGCCTCGGGTGTCTCAGTAATGAGGCACAGGAGGACAGGGGAGGCAGCAGGGCCCCCTTTGAAGTCTTCCTGTCCTGCTCCCCTGGGCTCCAGCGCTGGGGGGAATGGGGCATTGGCAGCTGAGCCAGGGAGGGGGACTGGGTCCTAGAGCTCCCCAGCTCAAGTGTGGGGGGGAGGGGAGAAGGAGAGGGAACAAGGTGTATGTGGGGGTGTCAGAGGAGCCTCAGGATTGGGCCCATGCAAGAAACCCTGGAGGCCTGAGGCCTGTGCTCCTATTCAAATGGGCTGGGTTCAATTTCTGGGGGCAGAGGGGTCTTTCAGCCCTTCTGAGTTACAAGGGACAAGTGAGTGGCAGCATGGGATCATGGGATTTAGAGGTGGTGAAGACCCCCCCCCCCGCCCCCGACCCTCCTCCCCACAAAGTGATCCTTGGGAAGGCAGTGAGGGTCTAGGGAGGGCTGGATTTGATATTCGAGGACATCCTTCAAATCCTGCCTCTGTCCCAAACTGTGTGACCTTGGGCAATAACTCAGCCTCTCTGAGACTCAGTTTCCCTGCATGTAAAGCGAAGAGGGTGGACTAAATGCCCTGTGATAACCCATCTGGCATTGAATCTGTGATTCATTGTACTGATGCAGAACCTGAAGCCCAGAGGAGGAAATGACTTGGCCAATGTCACACAGCTAATGAGATCCTAGATCAAAAGGATTTGGAGTGGAAAGGGGACCTAGAGGGGAGAACTAGGAGCTGGGAGGCAGATTTCAGTTTGATAGAAGGAAAAGCGTCCTAACAGTGAAAGTGATCCAAAAGTCAAATGGGCTGCCTCCGGAGGTAGTGAGCTCCCCATCCCTGGAGATATTCAAGCAGCCCAGCAGGAAGATCAATTTACTGGTGGTATAGAGGGATTCTAGCTCAGGTAGGGGTTGGACTAGATAACCTGCCATGCTAAGTGGCAGGAGAGATTTGGAACCTGGAAGAACCAGGTTCAAATTCCATTGTTACTGTTGTTCAGTCATGTCTGACTCTTAGTGACCCCATTTGGGGTTTTCTTGGCAGAGATACTGTAGTGGTTTGCCATTTCCTTCTCCAGCTCATTTGACAGAAGAGGAAACTGAGTCAAGGGGGGTTAAGTGACTTGCCCAGGGTCACACAGCTAGTAAGTGTCAAGTGTGTGAGGCTGGATCTGAACTCAGGTCCTCCTGACTCTAGGGCTGGTGCTCTATCCACTGTGCCACCTAGTTGCCCCATTTATTATTATTATTATTTTTGCAAGGCAATTGGGGTTAAGTGCCTCATACAAAGCAAAAACCCTCAGTTGTCAGTGGAGGGAGGTCCCATCCAGGGAAGGACTGAATGTTTCTCTGGTACTTTACAGTATTCAAAGTGCTAACCTCATAACAATCCCATGAGCTAAGGGGTGGGAGGATTACCAATAGCTAGCATTTATATATATATATATTTTTTAGTGAGGCAATTGGGGTTAAGTGACTTTCCCAGGGTCACACAGCTAGTAAGTGTGTGTTAAGTGTCTGAGGCCGGATTTGAACTCAGGTACTCCTGACTCCAGGGCCGGTGCTCTATCCACTGCACCACCTAGCTGCCCCTTATATAGTTTTAAAAAGGATTAATTAGCCCATTTTACAGATGAGGAAACTGAGTCCTAGAGAAGGAAATCGACTTGGTTTCAGTCACTTAGTATTTGGCAAAGCTGAAGCTTGAACCCGGGTCTCCTGGCTCCTCATCCAGAGCTTTTTCAACTAAAAGAGATTAGATTCCCTCTGCTGGCCCCAGAGGGCTGAACTGGGACCAATGGATATGGAGAAAGAACAGTAATGTGCAATCGCAGAATCTGAGAGCTGGAAGGGAGATCAGCAGGCACCTGGTCCTACCCATATGGAGAAAGGATCCTCATTATAACAAACCCAACGAGTGGAGAGCCAGCACCTGCTTGGATACCTTCCAGGATGGAGAACTCACTACTTCTTTTTTTTTTTTTTTTTTTTTTTTTTTTTTTTTTGGTGAGGCAATGAGGGTTAAGTAACTTGCCCAGAGTCACACAGCTAGTGTCAAGTGTCTGAGGCTAGATTTGAACTCAGGTCTTCCTGAATCCTGGGCCAGTGCTTTATCCACTGCACCACCTAGCTGCCCCTGAACTCACCACCTCTTGAGACAGCTCATTCAACTAGACTTGGAGAGAGGAGATATTGGGTTCAAAATGAACTGTGTGACCTTGGACAAGTCAACTAAATTCTCAGAGATATAATTTCCTTATCTGTAAACTATGGATAATAATAGCACCTACTAACATAGTTGTTGTGAAGATCAAATGAGTTACATTATAGGAACCCCCCCACCCCTTAAGACCCTATTTCGATGTCAGCATTTCTATTCTATAAATAGCTCAGCAGAATTCTAGGCACATAGTAGGCACTTAAGAAATGCTTATTGATGATAAGTTTGAGTGATTACCTCATTAGGCAATACAAGTCTCCTGAGCGGGACCATTTTGGACTTTATTACTCCTCTGTGTATCTCTAATTCCTGGTCTGCATTTATTCTGTGCCTTGACCAGTTCACATTCCAGGAGTTAATTCACCACAAATCACAGTCTGAAAAGATCTTGACCAAGTTAACAACCAGCTGTCTGAAAAAGAGAATATATGCATTGCCTGCTTTTCAGTATAACCTAAATTATTCACATTTTTTCGATCACCTCCTTAAGTCTAGAAGTCAATATAACAATAAACCAAGCCCTGATTTACAACATTTGCCCATTTTCTGAGGTATAAACACTCACATGGAAAATTTAACAACCAGCTATTAGAGAACTTTGATCTTGACAGGCTCCCATTTTGTGATGATCGAATATTAAATTTTATAGAGACAAATGAAAAATCTTGAACTTGGGTTCAAAAAATCAACTTCATAAGGACAGAATAGGGAGAAACATGGTTTAACAGTGATTTGTTTGAGAAAGATTTGGGGCTTGTAGGAGATTGCAGATGCCACATGAGTCAACAGTGTATTTTTTATTGTCAGATAAAGCTTATGTTATCATCTGGGGCTGCATGGAGATGCATAGCTTCCAAGAGTGAGGAGCTAAGAGTCTTCTTCTCAAATGTAAGCTATATCTGGAGTAATTGGTTCAGTTCTGGGCACTGCAGTGCCCAGAACACCACAGTGTTCTTTTAAAATTGCAGTGCCCAGGGCAGGTAGGTGGCGCATTGGATAGAGCACCGGCCCTGGAGTCAGGAGGACCTGAGTTCAAATCTGGCCTCAGACACTTAACACTTACTAGCTGTGTGACCCTGGGCAAGTCACTTAACCCCAATTGCCTCACTTAAAAAAAACAAAACAAAACAAAAAACACTGATAACTTAGAGACCATGGAGAGAAGGACTGACCATGGGGAGGCCACAGGAAGAGCAGCTGAAGGAAAGTCTGTCCTAGTCACATCTCTGAAAGACCTTGATATGCCAGAGAATGTCCAGAGGAGAGAAACCAGCACGGTGAAGGGTCCTGAGGATTGGACATCGAGAAGAGAAGCTTGGGCACTGGTGGATGTCTTAATCAAGAGGGCTTAGCTTTGTTCTACTCCAGAACCAGAATGGGTGGGTTGAAATTGCCAAGAGGTAAATTTAAGGGTGAAGAGCTGTCCCAATGAGGGATGGACTACCTCTACAGGTAGTGAGTTCCCCATCCTCGAAGTTCCTCAAGTGGAGACTATGTTGTAAATTCACACGTGTTGTGAATATTAGAGTGGAGCTTTTCTTTCAGGTATGGGTTGGACTAGAAGGGCAGCTAGGTGGTGCCATAGTGCTGTTCCTGGGGTCAGGAAGACTCATCTTCCTGAGTTCAAATCCAGCCTCAGACACTTACTAGCTGTGTGATCCTGGGCAAGTCACTTAACCCTGCTTGCCTCAGTTTCCTCATCTGTTAAAGGGCTGGAGAAGGAAATGGCAAATCACTCAGGAACTCTGCCAAGAAAACCCCAAGTGGGGTCACGAAGAGTGGGACATGAAGGTATTCCTCACTGAGGCTGGCTCTCTCTCCCAGCGGTCTCCAACCTTTTTTTGATCATTCACCCCATCAGTAAAATATTTTTGAACATGTACTTTCAACATGTACATATTTACTCACTTGTAAATGATATACATGTACTGCTACTATGCTAATAACTATGTACATTATAAAACTTACCCCAAAATAGAACCTTTGAGAGGATGCAATAAAGATGAAATAATATCTGATTAGATTCAATAGAAAATCACAGGAGTTTGTCAGAACGGGAAAGAGGCGTGGTCATGTTGTCATTTTAGGGAGGCCACGATATGGGTGTGGAGTAGGGAAAGGGGAGAGACTGAAGTCAGGTCAGGCAGGTCAGTGAGCAGGCCACTGCCATAGGTGAGAGAGTTTAAGAGTCTGTGGCTAGTGGCAGCTAGGTGGCGCAGTGGATAAAGCACCAGCCCTGGATTCAGGAGGACCTGAATTCAAAGCCAGCCTCAGACACTTAACACTTACTAGCTGTGTGACCCTGGGCAAGTCACTTAACCCCAATTGCCTCACCAAAAAAAAAAAAAAAAAAAGAGTCTGTGGCTAGTGGCAGCTAGGTGGCGCAGTGGATAAAGCACCAGCCCTGGATTCAGGAGGACCTGAGTTCAAAGCCAGCCTCAGACACTTGACACTTACTAGCTGTGTGACCCTGGGCAAGTCACTTAACCCCCATTAACCCGCAAAACAAGACAAAACAAAACAAAAGAGTCTGTGGTCACTGAGCAAAACTCTGGGAGAAAAGGGCAGGATTCTTGTTTCCATGACTTTGGCTAATGAAAGGACCTTAAGCTTCAAGTGGAGGCAGAAGCTAAGAGCCCAAGGTGCCCAGAAATGGTCTTTAATGGAAAGTCTTTGCTTCATCCAGCAGTCTGGCTGCCTCAACACTCCCAAGAAAGACCCGCATTTCAGGCAGCCTAGGCTGGGAGGATCCTTTGAGTGTGGACCGTTTCCTAGCGGCATCTCTGTAGCTCTTCCACCTCTTGAATTTCCAAGTCCCAGCCCTAATCCTGGACCCAATCCCAAATTCAATTTTAGCTCTAGTCGCTCCCCTAATGTCAGCTCAACCCCTAATCTCAACTCTGCTCCTGGTGTCTGTGCTCAGTGATGTGTATCTCCAGCCTACAGATGAGGAAATAGGCCCCGAGAGGTGGGCATTTGTTGAGAGTCAGCTAACCGACCAACACACATCCATCAAGTACTTGCTATGTGTGGCCATTGTGCTAGGTGCTAGGTGTACAAAGATGAAAACAAGAACCGATTCTTGCCCTCAGAGAGCTTACAGTCTACAGGGTTTTGACCCCAGCATACTTTCCCAGCCTTCGCAAACTCTAGACTCAGTCAAACTGGACTTGTTGCTCCTTTCATGATGCTCCCTCTCCCATCTCTATCTATACCTCCATCCAGGCTTCTGTCCCTGATTGGTTTTCCATGTCAACATGAGGAAGAGCCCTGGATGGGAAGCTAGGAGTCCTGGGCTCTGCCACTAAGCAGCTGTGTGACCTTGGACAAGTCACTTTTCCTCCTCCTGGCCTCAGTTTTATCCTCCATTGAATGGGGGGGGGGCTGGACTAGACTTTGTCTAAAGCCCCTTCTTTTTTTTTTTTTTTTTTTTGCGGGGCAATGGGGGTTAAGTGACTTGCCCAGGGTCACACAGCTAGTACATGTCAAGTGTCTGAGGCCGGATTTGAACTCAGGTACTCCTGAATCCAGGGCCGGTGCTTTATCCACTGCTCCACCTAGCTGCCCCCTAAAGCCCCTTCTTGTTCGATGTCTCTTCTAGCCTCTGGAAGGGCCCGGACTGAGCTCAGGCTAAGGCGGAGAGCTTGGGGACGTTGGGGAAGAGGTTCAGGCCCGGCCAACTCCAGGGATGAGGGAGTTTATGGCTGGGTGGAAGGCGGGAAGGACAGCTGGTCTCTCAGGGAACAGGAGCCCTGAGGGGATTGTGTGGGCTGGGGTCACCAGGAGAGCATTGTGGAAATGAGGGCCCCAGGGAACTGAGCCTGGGGAAGAGAGGAGGGAGGGGGAGATGCTGGCACAGGGGCATCAAAGCAAGGGGGGTCACGAGGGTCTTTGGGAAGGGGTTACCATGGCAACCCCGGGGCCTCGGCAGGATGGAAAAGCACCAGCCTGTGAGAACGAGCTTTGTGGCAGGCACACGGATGGATGCATTGGCGTTTCCAAATCGGGATTTCAATGGGGAACGCTGGGAGTGGGGGTCTGTGGGCAGGGGATGCTTAGCAGAGGGGCCCCAGAGATGGCTACGGGGCATATTCAGACCGGGGAGAGGCTGTATGTGGGCATTCCTCTGGTTGGGGGAAGAGGCAATGCCGCCTTGGGCTCGGGCAGTCGTGTGGATGAATCTCCTTACGACTAGCCATGAGACCTTGGTAAATCACTTGACCTCTCTGGGCCCTCAGTTTCCTCATTTGTAAAATGAAAAGCTTGAATGAATCACATCTAAAGTCCCTCTCAGGGGGCAGCTAGGGGGCGCGGTGGATAGAGCACCAGCCCTGGAGTCAGGAGGACCTGAGTTCAAATACAGCCTCAGACACTTAACACTTACTAGCTGTGTGACCCTAGGCAAGTCACTTAACCCCAACTGCCTCACTTAAAAAAAAAATAAAGTCCGTCTCAGCTCTGACATTCCATGTTCTAAGGTCGATCAATAAGCCAATCAACAAAGCACTTATTAATCATCCACCGTGGGCACTGTTTTAGGCTCTTGGGGACACCAGTTGAAGAATGAAACAATCTCTGCTCACAAGGAGTTTAACGGGGGGGGGGGGGGGAGGGGGGAGGTCTCTTTCAGCTATGACCTCCTGGGATTCCGGGGGTCCCCACAGGGCAGTGAATCAGCTGGCTTCACCACTAAGGACAACTCAGCCCTCCCAGTGTGGGAAGGAGGACCTTTGGTTCTCCATCTATGCCCTTTCTTGTTGACCAGGCTCTCCCCAACCCACTGTCTCTGGATGCTGGGGCCTTTTCACCGAAGGTGAATTTCATTCTTGTCCAAGTTGCTTCCTGTCTATGCCTCGTGCCCTAACCTGAAACGTGGGGGATGTAGACTTTTGGAAAGTCACTTGCCCCCTCAGCCTCGGTTTCTTCATCTGTAAAATAAAGGCTTCGGATGAAATGACCTCTCATTTCCTTTCCAGTTATGATCCTTGACTGTTTCCATTTAAATTGATTTCTATTATGAATTGAACAAATACCAAGTACAATGAGTATTTCTGTATACATAGCACAGGGCCTAGTGCATAGTAGGTACTTAATAAAAGTTTATTAATTGATTACGTTTTGGAACAGGAGAGGATTGCACTTGAAACTGTGAATCTCTATTATGCACAGTTTTCTTTTCTTTTGTAAATTAAGCATGTAACTTTCAAAGCTGTCCTACTTGTCCAGGATTCATATTGGTCTCTTTCTCTTCTTTTCTTTCTTTATAGAGGGAGAGGTTTGGGGAACCTTCTCCCCATCCTGTCTCTCCTTTTTTACTTTCCCTTCTGAGTTGAAAAAAAAGACAAAATTAAACCTGTGAAATGATCTATGACCTCCTAACCCTCCCTTCAGTCATAAAAGCAAAAGTCTCAGGTCACTATCAGTGATACACAACACAGATGGTCTTCAAAATAGATGCCCTCTAATTCTTAGACTCAGAAGACCTGAGTTCAAATCCTCCCACTTACTAGTCATGGGACTGCAGGCAAATAACTTAACTTCTCTGGGTCTCAGCTTCCTTATCCATAAAATGGGGTTGATAATTCTTGTACTGCCTACCTCACTGTCTTTCTGTCTTTCTTTCTCTGCCTCTGCTCCATCTTTGTCTCTGTCTATGTCCCCCATCAGTCTGTCTCTCTTTTTCTCTGTTTCCTCTTTGTCTTTTTGTCTCTCTGTCTTTGTTTTCTCTCTCTCTCTCTTTTCCTCCTTCCTCTCCCTTTCTCTGTTTCCCTCCCTGTTTTCTTTCTCCCTCCTTCCCCCTCTCTTTGTTTCATTTCTCTCTGTCTCTGTGCACACACACACACACACACACACACACTGTAGTCTTCTTTCACCCCTCCCTTTGATGGATCCCAGCATCATCTGGTGTCCAGTCCTCTCCCCATCCTGGCCAGACTCTCCTGGAAGAGCTCGCATCTTTCCCAAGGACATCGGACTCTCGGGCCGTGGGGCTGTTTGTCTTCCTGGTGGCCAGTTGGTCTCCAGAGCCTCCTCCTGGGTGGGCTCTGGAGGTCAAAGGGCCCCTCTGAAGCCTCAAGCCTCCTCCCGTACACACCCAGGGCAAAGTCCAATATCAGGTTTCCAAAAGGCAGCCTCTCTTTTCTTCTGCCTGGGAAACTGCCCCCTTCCGATGTCCCACTGAAGAATCCAGAGGTCGGCTCAGCTCTTTTCCTAGAAATAGCCGCCTGGGCCTCTCACTGCTCCCTCCCTCCCGCCCGCTCCCAAACTCCCTAGGCCTTGATCCTTTATGTATGCACTCAGGACACTTCGGTGGGTGGGAGAGGCCTTCGTCCAGGCCCAGCTCAGGGGCCTCCTCCTTGGAGCATCTTTTACGATCCTTCCAGTTATTAACGCCCTCTCCCTCTCCAAATCACTCAGGATTCACTCGATAGACGGTGTATGTATTTGTGTCGCCATTGAATGGAAGGCTCCTGAGCACCGTGACTCTATCATTTTTGGTTTTGTCTCTCCACTGCCTGGGTGCGCAGCTTGTTAACTGATGGATTGAATGAGGGTGTTGTACTAGAAAAAGCACTAGCCTCGGGGCAGCTAGATGACGCAGTGAATAGAGCACCAGCCCTGGAGTCAGGAGGACCTGAGTTCGGATCTGGCCTCAGATAGGCAAGTCACTTAACCCCAATTGCCTCAAAAAAAAAAAAAAAAAGCACTAGCCTTCTTCTTGTTGTTTGTCCTTCGTTCTTGAAGTGGACCACTACATGGGGGTGATGTCATGACTTGCACTGAATTGGATTTAAGTGAGGAAGGGCTGTGCCAAGTCACCAACCTCATTTCTTCAGAGCCATCTGGGTCCAGTGGCAAGATATACATCAGGACCACTGGAGATGGCCCTGGATGTTTTAAGGTAATTGGGGTTTAGTGACTTGCCCAGGATCACACAGCTAATAAGTGTCTGAGGTCGGATTTGAACTCAGGTCCTCCTGACTCCAGAGCCAGTGCTCTATCCACTGGGCCACCTAGCCACCCCTAGCACTAGACTTAAGAGGGAGGAATTTGAGCTCTGATGCTTAATTAGATTTTAGGAAAATCCCTTTCTCTATCTGGGCTTTAGTTTCCTTCTGTAAAATTAGAGGATTGGACTTGATGACCTCTAAGATCTCTCCCAACTCTAAATCTGTGACTATTCAGTTCAGTCGTTCTTAACCTGGGGATCATGAATTTATTTTTTAAAAAACATTTTGATAATTGGTGTTGAGAAGACCTGAGTTCAAATTCTGCCCCTGAAAGTTCTAGTTGTGTGACCTTGGGCAAGTCACTTAACCTCGGTCTGT
Organism: Dromiciops gliroides; assembly: GCF_019393635.1. Taxonomy (NCBI): domain Eukaryota; kingdom Metazoa; phylum Chordata; class Mammalia; order Microbiotheria; family Microbiotheriidae; genus Dromiciops; species Dromiciops gliroides. The sequence goes on from NC_057863.1 coordinate 610,492,352, forward strand.
CTCAGTTTCCTTATCTGTAAAATGGGGATAATAATAATGATACCTACCTCCTATGGTTGTTATGAGGATCAAATAAAATTTTACATTTATAGTATGATGATATTTCATATTTATATTATATACTTCACATATAAAAATGGGAAAAGAAATAATTTATATAAAGTATATTTAATATTTATAAAGTATTTTATAAACCATAAAGTGCCATATAAAATGCAAACTACAAAGTGCTTTACAAACATTAAAGTTCTATATAAATGCTAGTTGTTATTACTATTCATAATGATTATTAATTTTGTGCATCATTTATTTAAAATTTATACATTGATAATTTTATACTTCCTCTGGAGAAGGAGTTCACAGGCTTTACCAGACTGCCCAAGGATTCCATGGCACAAAAATGGTTTAGAACCTCTGTTGTAGTCCAGCAGCCCCTTGTTTTACAGATGGGGAAACTGAGGCCAAGAAGGTGAGATAATTTGCCTAAGGTTTCAAGGCCAGCCTGGAGCAATTCAAGATTTAAACCCAGGCCTTTTGACTCTGAGTTCAGTGTTTTTTCTATCCCACATGACAAGTTCATCCCATACCCAAACAAGTTTTGTAGCTTGTCTAAACTTAAGAAAGTGATGGAGAAAATGTTAATAATGCTAATTAAGTGTAAGAGTGTGTTGTGTGAAATTTTTTGGGGGAGGGCCGGTTGTTAACCATTTACCAGCACATCCTCATCTGAAAGTCAAAATGATTTTCCTCATCTTAAACATAAATCTGTCTTTCTGCCTCTTTTGCCCATTGTTTCTAGTGATAGGTGTCAAGTAGAGGTAGTTCAGGAAGCTAGGTAGTTCCATAGTGTATAGAGCCCAAGACCTGGGGTCAAAAAGATCTGAGTTAAAATCCTGCCTCAGATACTTCCTAGCTGTGTGACCCTGGGCAAGTCACTCCACCCTGTTTGTCTCAGTTTCCTCATCTGTAAAATGAGATGGAGAAAGAAATGGCAAACCTGTCCAGGATCTTTACCAAGAAAACCCCAAATGGGGTCACAAAGTCAGACGTGACTGAAATGACTGAACAACAACAACAAAAAGGGGTAGTCTAGTCATCCAAAGGATAAAGCAGAGGGAACAAGCATTTATATGGCACTTACTATATGCTAAATGCTATTTAGGCACTATGCTAATGTGCTTTATAAACCTCACAATGACCTGGGGAGGTGGGTGCTATTATTATCCTCATTTTACAAATGAGGAAACTGAGTCAGACAGACGTATTCACGGCCAGGGGCTTGGAATTGAGGAGATACAGATTTTGCCTTAATATAATTTCTCCCCTCCTTATTGTGTCCCACCCCCTGGAGCCTGCTACAGCCCCCCTTTGCATCTATTGGAGAGGGAGGCAGATGGGTCATATGGACTCTAATGGACTCCAACACAGGTCTTCTGTATCCACACCCAATAGTCCTTCCATTCTGTCATTCGTTCCAATGAGAACTGCCTTTGGGACCTGTTGAACAACTTTTCTCTCTCTCTCTTCTTTTTTTTTTTTGGTGAGGAAATTGGGGTTAAGTGACTTGCCCAGGGTCACACAGCTAGTAAGTGTTAGGTGTCTGAGGCCGGATTTGAACTCAGGTACTCCTGAATCCAGGGCCAGTGCTCTATCCACTGCACCACCTAGCTGCCCCCTGTCAAACAACTCTAAGGAAACCTGCTTCCAAGCACCCACATTTTAAGGGATCATGAACTGCCCAGGGAGGATGTTCGTTAGTTAGGCATCTGAGGTCCCTGAGGGAAGCCCACAGCTGTGGCTGGACTGCAAGTTGAACGAACATCTTCCTACTCCCTTGCCCTCTGTACCCTGTGGTGTTTCAAAGAAGACTGGGACAGAGCTGGATGGAGGATGGAGCAACCCCCTTGTCTTCTTTCCCTCCCGGTAGCCCTACTTCCCTGAGGAGACAGTCTGTCGGGCAGGGAGAGCCTTCCCTTACTAGCCTCTAAGCTCTTAGAAGGCAGGGCCCATCTCTCATTTACTTTTAGACCTCAGCTGGTGCCCAGTCTAGTGCTCTGTACCCAGTGGGGAGCAAAAGCGAGAATACCCACTAACATGAATATAGTACCTTAAGGTTTGCAAGGTGCTTTACGTGTGTGATCGATCTCACTGGACTTTTACAACATTGTACAGATGAGAAAACTGAGGCTGAGATCCATTATGTGATTTACCGATGGCCACGAATCTCCAAGACCATTATTCCCCAGCATCCACCTGCCCTAGAAAGTGTTTGAATAAATGCGGGAAACAGGGAGTGGGTCCTTCCTTAGAGACAGAAAATAATGACTTCGACCCCTCCGAGTTTCCAAAGCACTTGTCCCACAACAATCCCGGGCAACAGTGACTATAAAGGTTTCATAGATAACATATGGGGAGACGGGAGTCAGGGAGCCTGGGGTCAGAAGCGAGTATTAAAGCCAGAAATCTCATGCAAATCTCTCTGGGCCTCAGTTTCTTCATTTGTAAAATGAAGCTGAGCTAGCCTTTGAGGTTCCTTCCTGTTCTAGATCTGGGGTCCTATGACTCCAAGTCTGTTCTTCCCGTGGCACTAAACTACTGTGCTGGCTTCCCTTGAATGGGAGGTGGCTGAGTGTCCCCTCTCTTCAGTGGTGGTGCTGCTGCTGCTGACACCTAGTAGGTATTAGATCTCATGATAAGCCCTGGGCCCTCTAGGGACCCTCAGTGGCCTGACCACGTTTCACCCCCTTTCCCAACTTCCTGGTTGGCTCGCCTTTCTCAGACGGCCTCGACCTGGTCTGCCCGGCTCTCTGGGGAACTATTACTGCTCAGCCACAGATAACAAATCCCCCTCGGCCAGCTCTCTCCCCCTCGGCCACACTCTCCCAGACACTCTGCCCGCTGTCCACTAATGGGCACCTGGGGAATGGAACCGAGCCTGCAAATCTAATTTGGTCTTAGGCTGCATTAAGGGGAGGGTGATGAACAGGGCTAGTGAGGGAGATCAGGCAGTGGTGATCCATCTGGAGCGCTGTGTCCAGAGAGGGGGACCACGTTCTCAGAAGGACGTTGATGACATTTCCTTGTCATGGGGAGGTACTGATGGGAAATTCTCTCCACCTCTGCAGACTGCCTACTGTAACCTAGCTTCTCACGGGGTGGCGAGGAGAGGTCAAAGGACTTGCTGGGTATGGAATGGCTAGTAGTGGATAGAGCAAAGGCTCTGGAGTCCTAAGGTCCTGGGTTCAAATGCTATCTCAGAGACTACCTGTGTGACTTTGGGTGAATAACAGTCTCTCTGGGCTCTGGTTCCTCATCTATAAAGTGTAGGAGTTGGAACGGACGACCTCTGAGGATCCTTCTAGCTCTGAATCTATGATTCTACTGGTCGAATTTTATTTTATTTTATTTTTTTAAATAAATATTTATATTGTACCTACTATATGCCAAGCACTGCACTAAATTATGTCACTTGACCCTCACAACAACCTTCTGTAGTAGGTGCTTTTATTATCCCCATTTTACAGTTGAGGAAACTGAGGCAAGCAGGGGGAAGTGACTTGCCCAAGGTCATATAACTAGTGTCTCAGACTGGATTTGAAATCAGGTCTTCCTGGCTCCAGACCTGGCTCTCTTTCCATTATGCCACCTGGCTGCCCTGCTGAGTTGCTTGCGGGAGTGTGGAGGTCCTGGGTATCCTCTCCATAACAGGGAGCTAACCATACCTGCTTTACCTGCTTGCCAGGGTTGTTGTGGGGAAGGTCTTTTTGTCAAGCTTGTGGGGGGGTTAGAGGAATCAGTACAAATTCTGATCATGCACTTTGGGGCCCACGTGTAGCCCCAGAATATCTCCACTCTGGCTGCCTCCTTTGTGGGTCTGGTAGGAGAAAAAGAACGTTTGGTGACCTTTAGAATTCGGCAGAAGGGAGAATGAGGAGGCGGGGACCAGAAGAGGCTCCCAGCCCCCCGCTCTTGATTTCTGCCCTCTCTTCCACAACAAACACAGGCTCTCTCACACACACCCCCTTGTCTCCACTCCTATGGCCCCATCCTAGACCCTCATCACCCCTCACCCAGCCTAGGGCAAGCACCTTCTCACAGGCCCCCTGTCTCAGGTCTCTCCCCACTCCAGTCCAGTCTGTTTTCCACTGCTGATCTTTCCCCAAAATCTAGGTCTGACCATGTCAACTTCTCTCCACTCAAGGATCTCTGGGAGGCTCCGTGTGGCATCCAGGAAGTCTCCTCTTCCTTACCTGGTCCCAGCCTGCCTCTGACAGTCTTCCGATGCCTTCTGCCCTCTGCACACACTCCCTCTGACCACACTGACCTACTTGAGGTGCCCCAACATAATCCCAGGCTTTCTGACTCAGGACATTCCCCTAGGCCCATCCCCCTCCCTCTTCCCATCCCCACCTCCTGCTTTCCTGGGAGGCTCCCCTCCAATACTGCCTTCTACAGGAGGCCTGTTCTGGTGCCCGGGCAACCTGCCCCTTTCAGAGGGCCTTCACATACCCTGTGTGTGACTCGTATGTACCCATATCCTTGCATTGCTTCCTCTGTTAGAATGCCTTTTCGTTGAAATTAGGGGCTCAAAAATATCCACAGAAAGCTTTAGTTATATCCCTAGCACTTAGCTCACAGCTTGGCACTTAGTAAGTGCTTAACAATGGCTTATTTTTGGTTTGTTGACACTCTCTGTTATTGATTAGCTTTGACACACTGTGTTCTAAGGGCTCTCCCTGCTCTGACATCCCATGTTCTAAGGGCCCTCCCTGCTCAGACATCCCATGTTCTAAGGGCCTTCCCAGCTCTGACATCCCGTGTTCTAAGAGCCCTCCCAACTCTGATGTCCCGTGTTCTAAGGACCCACCCAGGTCTACCATTTTGGGTTCTAAGGACTTTCTCAGCTCTGACATCCTGTGTTCTAAGGACCCACCCAGCTCTACCATTCTGGGTTCTAAGGGCTTTCTTAGCTCAGATATTCTGTGCTCTAAGGGCCCTCCCAGCTCTCACATTCTGTGCTCTACATTCCAGTTCTTATATTCTGTCTCTTAAAAGGATGCTGAGGTGATACTGCTATTATTCTCTACCCTTGTCAAAACCCTCTGGGGATACGTTGTTCAGTTCTGGGTGTCATATTTTACAAAAGACACTGATAAGGCAGAGCCATGTCAGGAAGCTGACCAGGACACTGAGCAGATTGTGGACTTGGCTGGCTGACAGAACTGGGGATGTCCTTAGAACTCGGACATGAGAAGACCCGGGGAATCATGGTAGTTGACTTCCCGTATCTGTAGGTCTACTATGGGCATGAGGCATGACAAGGGGCACAACTAAACAGGACCAGTCAAAATCATAGGGAAGTGGAATTAGCCATAACATAAGGAACAATGAGTTGGCCTAAAGTAGAGCTGGCTGCTTTGGGAGGCAGCATTCTCTATTAGTCACTGGGGACATTTGAGTGGTTGCTGCTGCTCCAAGGATTACTGCACAGGTATGGCCTTACTGTCAGTCACTTCTGAGCTTCTACGATGATCTGGGAGGGCATCTGGGAGCAATTACAATAAACACATCTATCTCCAGACCAGGAGAAATGATTTATGCATCAGCTGTTGTTCAAAGCCTCCAAAAGATGTCTCTCACTTACCTTTCTGGGCTTATTTCCTGTTATTCACCATAGCACACTCTTTGTTCCTGTTAGACTGGTCTGCTAACTTGATGTTCCCTCTCTTACCTCGGGTACTTTTGCACTAATGGTCCTCTGTATCTGGGCTGCATCCGGGACCCATGGGATCCTTAGCTCTGTTCCTTCAAAGCTCAGCTTAGATGCCATCTTCTCCATGGGGCCCTTCCTGACCCTCTTCTACCCTCCCCCCAAGTCATTAGCATTCTCTCCTTGAAAATATATTACTTCGTATTGGTTTTGTATTTATTCACTGGTATACATGTTATATTCTCCCAGGAGACAGGGAATTTTTTTTTTTTGTCTTTGTATTACTAGGGTTAGAATGATGCATTGTATACAGTAGGTGCTAAATAAATGTTGATGGAATTCTACTATGTCCCTGGTGATAGTAGTGTGTGTGTGTGTGTGTGTGTGTGTGTGTGTGTGTGTATGTCTCACTAGGTTCGCTCTTTCCTTCTTGAAGCTGTAGCAATGACATATGGAAGCCAGAGACTGACGGCATTAAGGCCAAGCATGCTCTCAGCCCCATTGAGAGAGAGGGAGGAAGAGGCTGGGGTCATAGAAGTCGGTCTGTGCCTAATCACGGGTGTTCCCCTTTCTTCAAGCTTGCCGATGCCAGCCTGGCAGCCGAGGACAAGTGCCAACTGTTGAGTCCTCATTGGGTCCCAAGGAATAGCTGCCGGGCTCACCTGGTGGATGGCTGAGAGTAGCCCAAACCCCCCACCAGGACACAGTCTTTTAAGGGAGGCTACCACAGAACACCTCAGGCAGTTCGACAAGCTGGATAAAGTCCAGCTTGGGAATGTCAGTGGACACAAACTTGGAAAACTGGAGCTTAATAAATGTGTGTCAATGGATACTAGAAACATGACTACGGCAAACGATGTCATCTCCGAACCTGTTTCATTATTCATAAAGTGGGGGTGACAGTTCTTACCTGTGGGCTGAGACTGGGCTGGGACTATCAACCTATTTTTACCACGTCTCCTCCCTCCATCCCTTTGCTCACGTTGTTCCCTCTGCCAGGAATTCCCTCCCTCCCTTTGCAGGCCTGTTAAATTCCTGTCTATGCTTTAAAAGCCCCTCTAAATGCCACCCCTTCAGGAAGGTTTCTCTGATCAATCCTATATTTCTTCTGAGGCTTAACATAGTATTTTTGCACCCCTGTGATGCTCAGAGGGTATAGGATTCTGTATGAAAGGAAGACCCCGGAGGGCAGAGGCTGCATCCCCAGCCCTTAGCACAGTGCCTAACTCATAGCAAGCACCTAATGAATGCTCCTTGATTGACTGATTGAACTGTGCTTCTGTCAGCCACTCCTCTTAGACTGGGAGCTCCGTGAGGGCAGGGATGATGGCTTGGCTAAACCATGTATTTTCCTTAGTGCTCCCTCAGCTCGGGGTCTTGCATGGGACATGTACCTAATAGGTATTTTATTGGCTCCAACGGAAGTGAGCCAGGGCACCGACTGCAATGGGAATCTAGAGTGGCCAAGTTAAAGTGTTCCTTTTTTTGGAGTGTGTCCTCCTTGTCTGGGGAGGGGTGGCAGAAAAACAAGGATTCTGCCTGACCCAATTCCCATCCCTCCTGTAGCCAGATGAAACTAGGGAAGTGCCTCAGCTTGGCCCTTTCATCCCTAGACCCAAAGAGAGTTTTTTTTTTTTGAGGGGCAGTGAGGGTTAAGTGACTTGCCTAGGCACTACGCACCTAGCTGCCCCCAAGAGAGTTTTTCATTGGCTAGGGTGTAACCACATGAACCCTCATCCAAATATCATGGGAATGGGGGCACAGCTAGGTGGTGCAGTGAAAAGCACCAGCCCTGGATTCAGGAGGACCTGAGTTCAAATCCGGCCTCAGACACTTGACACTTACTAGCTGTGTGACCCTGGGCAAGTCACTTAACCCCCATTTCCCTGAACACACACACAAAAAAAACCCCACCAAAAAACAACAAAACAAAACCAAAAGCCAAAACACAACTATCATGGGAATGGGTTGCTCCCACTGTAGACTGTATCAGGAGATAGTACAAAGTGAACCTAGGGGTATTTCTCACCTCTTTGAGCTTGGGAGAATCATTTCCCAGACTAGGAGTCCATTCCCCCCAAGATGGCATGTGAATGTTATTAACCCTATTAACGGACATTTATTTATATAGAGTGTTTAGTGCTTGTTCAAGGCTGTTTCCTTGGTTTCAGACTCTGCAAAGGAATCCAGCATCCTCTGGGCAAACAGGGGTGGTGGTGGTGTTTCTCTGGGAAAGTAGGCTAAGGCCGTTGGCCCAGCTAACCCAACCCAAGGCTCCTGGGGAATCTCCACAGTGCATGTGGTACTTACACAGAACAGGGGTCCAACATGTAACTAACGTGTTTATTCCAGTACCATTCACTATACTTGATTGTTCCATCGAAACATCTGCATTTGCTCCTGGGAGGGACTGAGACACAGCAGCACCTGTGCCCTGATCCATCCACCAAGGACGGCCCCCTTGGCCAAGCCATTGTCTCCCGGTCAACAGTCTGGTCTTAGAGCTGGGAGAGACCCCTGATCTCCCCAGAGAAAGAACTAGCCCATTACCTGCAGAGTCTCTGTGGGACAGGGAAAATGATCTCATGGGGTATCACAGTGAATGATTCAGGTCCTGGCCTCTGACACAGTATGGTCCAAATGCTTAGGGCACTCTCTCTCGGGGCCCTCTGCTATTCTAAACTAGGCTTGCTCCTCTCTGAGCAGTCAAGGACAAATGCTGGTGGCTCTGCCGGACCTCTTCTCTTTGGGGGCTGGTCCGAGAACACTGAATATTAGGATTAGTGACTATGTTTTGCTTGTCAGTCCTGGGTACTTCTTGCTTCCCTATTCTCACTCACCTTCTAATTTCCAAATAGATGGGGCTGGCATTGTCCTAACTTCTTTTTTCCCATCCAAGGGTATTTGTTTAAGAGCTGTAACCTTGGGGCATGGGGTGAGTCCCCTTCTCCACCCCATGCCTCCCTGCCTGTTTGTCTGCCTGCCTCCCCACAAGTCTTGCTCAGCCCCGGAGTGGCTTTTGCTTTGGTGAGATGGGATGACAGGGTGGATGAGAACCCTACGGGGTAGTGGAAATCATATGTTAAAAAAATCAGGAAAGGGGCATATAAAATCTTGCCCTTGGTATATTGCCTAGTCAATAAGTGTAAATGTCCTCCTGCCAGGAGAAGGACGGAGTCCTTAAAAGATAGGAAACATCAAAGTGTTACTTCATTGTCATTTAAAAAAAAACCCCAACAAAACAACCCCAACCCCACAAAATTGGTGTAAACAAACCAAGCAACAGGACAAATCTTCCCGGATGGCAATCATAGCCAACGCTTTAGCACCAGTCACCGATCTGCTTGCTCCCGGGCCTCGGGAGAGCCCAAGGAGAAGGAGGAGGTCATTGGCACGTGGTGAAGACCTAACGCCAAATTTTGTGCATGTGATATGTATGAGAAGGTGGTGCCACTGTAGGGTATACGGAGATGCCCAGGCAAAGGTGGCTCTCACAAAAGCTGTCTTTTGCAAGAACTGGGCCATTGCTTGTGTATGGGTGTCCTTCTTGCGGGGAGTGGAGGGCTGTGCCCATCAGCCCCCTGCAAAAACAAACAAAAAGTCTCTCTCTCATTCTCTCTCTTTCTCTCTTTTTGTTTTCCTTTTCAGTTTGTTAAAATCTTCAAACCTGAAGAATTCATCAGTTTGAGTTGGGGCAGGTCTATTCTGGAGGAATGGTTCCTCAGGTCCCCTAGGTCACCTGCCCACTTCAGTGTCCCCTAGGGGAAACTGAGGCCTCAGGGAGCACTGGCTGTCAGATGATGCTAGGGATAGCAGCCTTCTGAGGGAGAAGAGAAGGAGGGCCAGTCTTCTCTTTCCATTTGTCTTCCTTGAAAGCACCCCTCTCCTTCTGGTCTTATTCAAACAGTCCTGGGGATCATTCTCTTTCTTGGAGGGAGATGAAGAAACGGCTTTTGGTCTCAGACTGGAAAAAAAACCTAAACAAGCCCTTTTAAAGACTCTCACTGCTGTTCTTCATTCATTATTTGTCCTTTAAAAATAGTTTTCATATGGTTTTCCCCAAAATATCTTTTTCCCATTCCCTTTTTTCTTTCTTTCTTTATTTTTTCCCATTGCTTAAATTTTCGGCGTTTCTGATGACTTCTCTTTGTGGGAGTGGTTCCACCTGTTGCCACTGTCCTCAGAGTAGGTGGGTGACTCTGTGGTTGGACATAGGATGCTCAAAAACTGGAACGGGGCACACAGGGGCAAAGGGGAGCAGGGCCGTGAGGAAGAGGAGAGTGAAAGTGGGATGAAGGTCAAACTTCCACTGACTGGATCTGGTTCATTTGCGCTCGCATCACCTGAATACTGTTCAGAATTTTCTTTTGATGACCAGCTAGAGTGACGCCCACACGAAGAATGTCCCTTTGGGGAAGAAACACAAATACATGTGGCATCAAGGAGCCAGAAGGCTAAAATGTGACAGCCCAACAGCCCACCTTTAGAAGGGAGACTTTCCCCCTCTTCACTCTCCCACTCCCTTAGGTGTCGCCACCTCTGAGTGTAGTGCCTCACAAGCCTCTCCCTTCTCTGAGCTCATAGCCCTTCTTTTTTTTTGGGGCAATGGGGGTTAAGTGACTTGCCCAGGGTCACACAGCTAGTAAGTGTCACGTGTCTGAGGTCAGATTTGAACTCAGGTACTCCTGAATCCAGGGCCGGTGCTTTATCCACTATGCCACCTAGCCGCCCCCCATAGCCCTTCTTCTTTATGCTTTTAAGTTGGTTGTGCCTGGAGCTTGTGGTAATGAGTGAAGAGCACAGTTAGCTCACAGATGGAAAATGACCCTGGTGGGACCTGGCCCAGTGTTCTGCTGGCTCATGCATAGCCATCAGTAAGTGAGGTGGTGTTCTCTCTCCTGAAGGAGAGAGTCAATGACAGGGAGAGGAATCACAGCTTCTCAGGGTTGGAAGGGATCTCTAACCTGTACCTGAGCTAGATTTCCTTGACACGCTGCAAGATTCCCCCCAAGTGATCAAGCAGCCCAGGTTCAAAGACCTCCGACCTTCTAAGACAGCCCATTTAGCTTGGAGAGCTCTCAAGGTTAAAAACGAAAAGTCTCTCTCTGCAACACCCTTCCCAGTATGAACTGCTTCTAGTTCTGCCCTCTGGGGGACCAAGAAGGTGAATCTGTTCTATCTTCCTCCCTCAGCCTCAGTTTCCTCATCTGTAAAGTGGGGATAGCACCTATTCTTCAGGGCTGTTGTGAGGATAAGATTCGAGGATATTTGTAGAACACTTTCAGACCTAAAGCACCGTCTAAATGTGAGCTATTACGATTATTGTTGTTGCTAACGTCCTTCCTAAAATGAGAACAATTATACTAACTACCTACACATTTCACACTTTACAGTTTGCAAGCACTTTATTTCTATGATCTCATTTGGGAAGGCGGTAGGGGCTTCACTGTTACCTAATACTTGTGTTACTGTTTGACTCTCCCTGTGTTATGTCTTAGCTCCCCTAATGAGACACTAAGCTCCCCAGGGGGAGGGACCCTGTCTTTTTGGTCTTTGTATCTTCCTTCCTTTGCGCACATGGTAGGTGTTTCATATATGTTTTCTGATTCCATTGCATTGATTGTTCAACAATGATTTCCTTTGGGGCTTAAGACTCACTGCTTCATCGCTGGGATGTCAGGCAGAGGTGGATTAGGGGTAGACGAGGCAGGCAGCTTGCCTAGGGCACAACACCTGGAGAGGTGTGGTGAGGGCCACGTTTTAATATGACTTTTTCTAATTCCTTTAATACCAAGAAATGTTGTTCTCCATGGCTCAGGCGTGTTGATTTTGTGATCTGTTAGATTGCATGGGCCACAGAAAGTGCTTGAAGCCTCCAGTGGCCCGTCATAAACAATTTTCATTCCTTGTCTTGGGTATAGAAACACCCTGTTCTTGCTTTGTGGTTGCACCCCCGCTGGGCCTCCAGACCCTGGAATTGCTTCCCCTTCCTCCCCAAGCCTTGTCTCATACCTTCCCCTTTTCTGACCGAGCTTCCTCAGCCTCCTGTAAGTACCACTTAAACGGCTCTGGGGAGCTTTGAGATCTCACCTCTCCTCCTGGCTACAGATCACTTTCTACACAAGGAGAGTAAATGCCTCATCAGACACTCTCAGGTACACGTTAGCTGCTGTGGCCTGGGGCCAGATCTCCTCACAGTCAATTTCCCTTTGTGATCTAACCGTGTTCCTAGCTCATTCCTGCAACCTGTAGACAGATGGATACCAGCCCGTTCTCTCCCCAGAGATCTGCACTCTTAGGTAACACAGAAAGGATGAATCCCTAGATCCCTGTGGTTGAATCTGATGAAAAGAACCATCAGGGAACCCCAGAACTTCACATGCCAGGTAATGAAGGAAAGACTGTCAGAGCCCTCTTGTGCTATCTTCCTTCCTCCCCAAACTACCCCTTCTCTCTTTGCTATTTATTCTGTATATGTATATAGATGATCTCTCCTGAGAGAATGGAAGTTCTTTGACGATTTTGTATTCCTAGCTCTTGGCATGCAGTAGGCACTTAATAAATACTCTGGCTAATGGGAAGCTGCCCCGAGCTGCTAACCTCACCCCGTCGGCCACCTATGAGACAGGTCCCAATAATATTTGGCCCTGCTCAGTTACTCCTCCAAGGTCACCTTCACCTTGCCTGGCTGGCACCCTCATCCACCAGGCTAGATGGGAGGAAAACGACTGGCCCAGTGGAGCAAGGCCCGGCACTTACTCCATCATCATCTGAGAGACGACATCGAAGGATGTGAAGCCGGCGTTGGCAAAGCTCTCCTTGTACTGGCCCATCTTGATGGCCTCCAGCCACTCATCCACCGTGTTAAAGCTGGTGTAGTCAGGGACCGTGCGATCCAGCAAGGGGAGGTTGATCCTGAGAGAGGAGGGGCAAAAACGGTCATTGCTAATGAGGCTTGTGTGTGTGGATGTGCATACCTGTGTGCATGTGTGTCTACACAAAGGAGTGTGTATGTCTACATACATGTGTGTATACATGCATGTGAATATATGTACACATACAGGCATATGTGTGTATCTATATATATTTGCATATGTGTATATGTACATAGTGCATGTGAACTACAGGTGAGAGGAGGGTAGGGTCTGCTGGGGTCACTTGGTGACATAGAGGGGCCTGGACAAGTGTCTGAAGAGTGATTTAGGCTGAAAAGAGAGCTCCCCCAAACATCAACCTGAGTGAAAGATGTGGGGGGGGGGAGAGGAGGAGAGGGAAGCAAAAGGGTTGGGTGGTTTTCCCAACAGAAAACGGGGAAGAGAAGAAGGGGGCCCTGGGTGTGGTGGGAGGAGCAGGACCTTTGAAGTCAGGCAGTCTGAGTTCCAAGTCTCTTTGACCTGTGTGCCCTTGGGTAGGGGGCTTGCCAGTGCTCTCTGAGCTGCTATTTCTTGTAGAGTCACAACCTAAGTTTCTTTTTAAAAATTTTTCCCCAGTGTTTTTATTTATTTATTTATTCATTAATTTATTTATTGTTAGTTTTCAACTTTTTTTTTTTTTTGGTGAGGCAATTGGGGTTAAATGACTTGCCCAGGGTCACACAGCTAGTAAGTGTCAATCTGAGGCTGGATTTGAACTCAGGTCCTCCTGAATCCAGGGCCGGTGCTCTATCCACTGTGCCACCTAGCTGCCCCCTCAACATTTGATTTATAAGATTTCTAGTTTCAAAAAAATTTTTTTTTGATGAGGCAATCGGGGTTAAGTGACTTGCCTAGGGTTACACAGCTAGTAAGTGTTAAGTGTCTGAGGCTGAATTTGAACTCAGGACATCCTGAATCCAGGGCTGGTGCTCTATCCACTGTGCCACCTAGCTGCCCCAGTTTCAAATTTTTTTAACCTGAGTTTCTTTATCTACTTGCTGGAGTAGTTACTGATGAGTGAAAAACAGGAAAGCTGGGCGGGGCAGTGGGGAGAGGACTGGACTTGGAGTCAGGAGGACCTGATACTAACAAGCTGAATGACCCTGGGTAAGTCACTTAAAACTCTCTCAGCCCACATGTGAAAAATGAGGATGACTGTAGCACCTGCTTCACAGGGTTGTTGTAAGGATCAGGGGAGATGATGTGAGAAGAGGCACTTTGCCTCCAGCTTGGAGGGTCTGTGGTTACTGAGGGAACATGTGGTGTTTCTGGGACACCTCTAACCCAGTATTCTCCTCCATGGGGACCCCAAGTCATCCTGATTCAAACAAAGGTTTAAGCACCTGGAGGCCATAGACCCAGTTCCTTCTGGGCTCCTTCAAAGTGTTGGGTCCATAGGAGGCTCAAGAAAGAAGTGTTGAAATGGATAGTGCCCTCCCCTTGTCTCACTCAATGGTAGGGAAAGAACTGAGGTGGATAGGGGACTTCCATGGCCTGGGCAAGTCAATATTGTTTCCAGTTCAGAAGACTTAACAGGCAGCTGTAGGCGAGGGACCTGGGTTTTTTTTTTGGGTAAAACAAGAACAGTTTAGATTCAAACCATTAAGAGTTGGGAAGGACCTTAGAATAGAGAATGTTAGAGCCAGAAGCAATCTTAAACTACAGAATGTTGGAAATGGAAGGGCCCTTAGGCCCTAGAATGTCAGAGCTAAAAGGGGCCTTAGAACACTTAGAACATAGATTGTCAGAGCTAGAAGGCACCTGAGAATCCTCAGCATCAGAGATGGGAGGGAACCTGTGGGCACAGAAAGTTTGGGTTGGGAAGGATCTCAGAAGAGAGAATGTTGAATCTGGTAAGGAACTTAGAACAAAATATCAGAAATAGGAGGGTCCTTAGAACACAGAATGTCAGAGTTGGGAAGGTCCTTAGAACACAGGATGTCAGAGCTGGGAGAGACCTTAGAACACAGAAGGTCAGAGCTGTGAGGATCCTTAGAACACAGAAAGTCAGAACTGGGAGGGCCTTAGAACACAGAATGTCAGAGCTGGGAGGGCCCTTAGAATCCAGGATGTCAGAGCTCGGAGAGACCTTAGAACACAGGATGTCAGAGCTGGGAGGGCCTTAGAACAGAATGACAGAAGTGGGAGACACTTTAGAACACAGAATGCCAGAGCTAGAAGAAAAACTTGGAGGTCTTCTGCTCCAAGCCACTCATTTTACAAAGGAGGAAATGGAAGCCCAGAGAGGAAGAATCTAATTACAGTCCATCCAGTCCAGCCCCTTGTTGGGAGCTTGATCTGCCTCACCCACATCTCCCACAGGTGCCCACCCAACCTTTTGACCTCTATATCTCCGTCCTACTGGTAGACAGCTTTGACTTTGGGGGAAGTTCCTCCTCCACATCAGAGGCATCTCAGCCTGGGGTCCATAAACTTTCTCCTTTCATTTTCTGGAAACCTGTATTACATATGGTCGGAGACACAGGGCTGTGCATATCTACAGATCTCCATGATTGGATAGCCTATGAGTGGCTTCCTCTGTGATCCTGTGTAGTTTATTTTATCCCTTTAAAGACATCATTCTAAGAAGGGATCCTTAGGTTTCACCACAAAATGGTGAAGGCCCCTTGTGCTGCACTGGGCTGAAATGTGTCTGTGGGGTGGTGGGTGGGGGTGGGCATACCCAGAGGAGAGGGGTGCCATGGCTTTGAGGCTGTTGGGGTTTCGAATCATTTTGTCCAGTGTGTTCACAATCTGTCCAAACTTGGGTCGGTGGTTCCGGTCCTTCTGCCAACAGTCCAGCATGAGCTGGTGCAGGGCGTTGGGGCAGTCCATGGGAGGGGGCAGCCGGTAGTCTTGCTCTATGGCATTGATTACCTAAAAAACAAAAAAAAATTGAGGATGGTGATGATCATAATATCCCTTATAACTTTAAGGCATCATAAAACACTTCCCTCACAATAATCTCATGAGGTACATCATACAAGTATTACTAACCCCATTCAACAGATAGGGAAACTGAGGGCTGGTGAGGGGAAGTGACTTGCCCAAGGTCATAGAGCAGAGCTGGTATCTAAACTCATTTCTTCTTTTTCTTTTTTTTTTAGATAATATTTATTTATTTATTTATCCATTCATTCATTCATTCATTTATTTATTTTGGTGAGGAAATTGGGGTTAAGTGACTTGCCCAGGGTCACACAGCTAGTAAGTGTGTCTGAAACTGGATTTGAACTCAGGTCCTCCTGAATCCAGGGCTGATGCTTTATCCACTGTGCCACCTAGCTGCCCCAACTCACTTCTTCTGACTCCAATTCTGGAGCTCCATCCACAGTATCAAAACAGTAGAAGTAATAGAAAGAACAGCAATAATGAATTAACCAGCAAGCATTTATTAAGTACCTATTACTATTAGTTTATTAACCAACAAGCATTTATTAAGCACCAATTACTATTAGTGAATTAGCCAACAAGCATTTATTAAGCACCTATTACATGCAGGCACTGGGGATATGAAGACAAAAGTGAGAGAGTTTCTGACCTCAAGAAGCTTATAGTCTTTTGGGGTAGGGGATACAACATGTACTCAGATGAGTATCAATGACAATTCATTATTACCAGGGCCATTCTATCCTCTAGAATAGAATATAAACCTCTTGGCCTCGCATTTAAGGCTCCCCACAATCTGGTTTCAACTTAATTTTCCATATTTATTTCTCATTGCTCCTCTTCACCTACTTATAGTTCAAAGTTGGAAGGGACCACTAAGATCTTCTTATTCTTCTCCTTTGTTTTACAGATGAGGAAACTGAGGCCCAGAGAGGTCAAAGGACTTGCGCAAGGTCATATGGGCCAAATTAATAGGCAGTTGGGGAGAGGGCAGCTAGGTGGCGCAGTGAACAAAGCACTGGCCCTGGATTCAGGAGGACCTGAATTCAAATCCGACCTCAGACACTTGACACTTTTTTTTTTTTTTGGTGGGGCAATGAGGGTTAAGTGACTTGCCCAGGGTCACACAGCTAGTGTCAAATGTCCGAGGCCGGATTTGAACTCAGGTTCTCTTGAATCCAGGGCTGGTGCTTTATCCACTGTGCCACCTAGCTGCCTCCCAGACACTTGATACTTACTAGCTGTGTGATACTTAGCAAGTCACTTAACCCTCACTGACCTGCATTATTTAAAAAAATAAATAAAAGAGGCAGTTGGGACCTTCTTTCAAGGTTGAAATCCTCTGTGTGTCCCTCTCTGATTTCCCCATCCCTAAAAACTCCCAGGGTGCTGTGTCCAGTCTCTTCTTTGGTCTCCTCACTCTAATCCCTGCCTTATACATATTCTATTCTCCCACTGCCATGTAAGTTCCTTGAGAGGTACGACTGTAACAGTGCCTGGCAAATAGTAAGTACTTAATACTGATTAATTGGATGCAAAGCTCCTAGCACAGTGCCTTGTAGAAAGCAGGTGATTAATACATGGATTAAAATTCCATTGTTGACTTGATCTGCTATGACCAGAAAAATCCATCACCCAGTGGCCCTTCACTTTCTTGCTCAAGAACTTTTAATGGCTCCCTAGTTCTTACTACAACAAACCTAGTTTTCTTGACATAGGCTTTCAGGGCCCTCCATAAGCAGACTTCATTGGATCTCTTCAACCTTACTTCCCACCCCTCTCCAGCATTCCCCCCTCTCTGGGGAGGTTTGGCTCCTGGTGATCCCAGGAGCACAAAGTGTTCATCTGCTACCCTAGCCATGTGCTTATGCTGTTACCCACTAATAGCTCCCTTAATTTTAGAGCCTTCCCTCTGAGACTACTTCCAATTCATTCTGTGTCTATCTTACTTGTACATAGTCATTTTCACGTCTCTCTCATTAGATTGTGAGCTCCTTGACAGCGGGGCCTGTCTTTTGTCTTTCTTTGTATCTTCAGCATTTGGCACAGAGCCTGGAATGTAGTAGGTGCTTAATAATTGCTAGCTGACTGACTGATTGACTGACTACTTGCCCATCCTTCATAATCCTGCTCAGTTCTACCACCTCCATGGCATCTTCCCTGACAACTCTAGCACTTCGCTTTCCTGGAAATCCTACTATACCTATAATTTTCATCACAAAACTTAGCTTTTTATTCTATTCTAAATATAGATGCATATGTGATGTATGTACATGTTATACATGCACATATATGTACATATGTTTAGAATAGAATGAAGAGCTAAGTTTTATGATTAACATTATAGGTATACATATATATATAATACATATCTATATCCATAACTATATCTATCTAAACTCTCCCTTCCTCTCTCCCCCATCTTCCCCTCCCCTTTCTCTTTCTCTCTCTCTAAACCAGCTCTGTGACTGAGAAAATCACTTCTTTCTCTTTCACAAGTTTTTCCATTTGTAAAATAAGGAGGTTGGACTAGATGGCATCCTAAGGCCCATTTTGGCTGTAAAATTCTATGTACTAAAGTTCTTTCAAGTGCTAATATTCAATGTTCTAGAGACCCTGCCAACTCTGACATTCAGAGCTATGAGATGTCTTCCAGTCCTGCATTCTATGACCCAAAGGCCCTCCCAGCTCTGACATCCTGTGTTCTAAGGGCCCTCCCAGCCCTGATGTTCTGTGTTCTAAGGACCCTCCCAGCTCTGATATTCTGTGTTCTAAGGGCCCTCCCAGCTCTGATGTTCTGTGTTCTAAGGGCCCTCCCAACTCTGACAGCCTGTGTTCTAAGGGCCCTCCCAGCTCTGATATTCTGTGTTCTAAGGCCCCTCCCAGCTCTGATATTCTGTGTTCTAAGGGCCCTCCCAACTCTGACAGCCTGGGTTCTAAGGGCCCTCCCAGCTCTGACATCCTGGGTTCTAAGATGTCTCTTGGCCCAACATTGTTCTAAAGTCCTTTCCATTTCTCATATGGATGTTCAGCTCCTACAGGCTATGATTACATGTGTGTTAGTCTTGACTCCCTAACAAGATTTTTGGGAGGCAGTGGAATGCAGTGGAGAGTACAACTGACTTAGACCTGGGGTTGAATCCTACCTCTGCCACTTGTTACCCATGGGGGCAAGTCAGAGCCCAGGCTCTATGCCTCAGTTTCCTTCTCTGTAAAATAAGGGGTTCAGACCAGATGGCCTCTAAGGTGCCTTCTAGGCCTATGTTTATGAGCTTCTTGGGGGCACAGACCAGGCATCATGTTCCTGTTACACATCCCAGCACATAGAGCAGCGTCAATGATGCAGCAGGTCCTCACTAAATATCTGATAATTGTTTGATCACCTGATAGGTTATTCCAGATCCTCACTTGGGTTCAGTGCAAACATGATTAGGCAACAAGGGGGCAGACGTTGGGCTGTGTCCTGGAAACAGCCAGCATCTGGCAGACACCTGTTAGGGGGCTGGGGCCAGGGGCTTTCAACAGGTATCATCTCCCACCCCACAATATCTAGACCAACCCCCTGACTTCGGTCTCCTCCCTCCCTCTCTCCCTCCAAGAAATTACTGCAGTCAGAAAAAAAAATGTGGGCTCCTTCTGTTGGGTGTTTTGGCAAAAGATCTTGCCCATTTCAAAGATTCTGTTCCTGTTCCCTTGAAAACTTACGTCCTGATTGGTCATGTCCCAGTACGGCCGCTCCCCATAGGACATCACCTCCCACATGACTATTCCATAGCTCCACACGTCACTGGCAGATGTGAACTTCCTGTATTGGATGGCTTCCGGAGCTGTCCAGCGTATTGGGATCTTCCCACCCTGGGGAGGGAGGAAGAAGGAATCGTAGATATCCAGATTTTTAAAGACCTTAGTGGTCTTCTAGTCTAGCTCATAACAAAAAATAGAACATAATATATTATACTATAATATGCTATATGACATAATAGAACATGTAATGTTTACACATATAATATATTTAATAGAACATCTACTATATTATAACTGCCATGTAGACAGTCTGCCTCTGTTTGAAGACCTCCAGCGAGGAAGACCCTGCTATTTCCCAATATCTCATTTCCCTTGTGGCAGCTCTCAAGGATAAGACATTTTTCCTGACTTCAAGCCTAAACCAGTCTTTTTAAAGCTTTAGCTCATTGTTCCCGAATCTGCCTCTGGGGGGGCCTGACATCCTTCTTCCACATGATAGCCTTTCAAATGCTTGAAAACAGTTCTCACGTCTCCCCTGAGTCTTCTCTTCTCTAGGGTAGACATCCCTAGGTCCTTTACATGGTCCACATACTTTCGCTATCCTGTTTGACCTATTGGGAATGAACGAGCTCCAGCTTCAGTAAATGAAGGAAGGGCCAGGAAAGAATATAGGGTTCTGAGGAGGTCCCTAGAGACCTTCCCTGGGCTCATTAAAAAAAGTCATCTCCCTTTTTATGGACACCATGTTTCTCTTAATTCAAGCCAAGATTACACTAAATTCTTGTTGTTGTTGTTGTTGGCAGTCATGGGGCCCATCCTACTCTAGTATAGTTGGTGTTTTTCAAAACCAAAGTTTAGGACTTCAATTTTTATCCCTATTACATTTTATCTTATTAGATTGAGTTCATTTTTCCATTCTCTTAAGAGCTTTTTAGATCTCAATTCTGGCATAGTGTCTTGCATACTGAATACATGCTTTTTGAATTGAATGGAACACATTGTATTGTTAGCTTTGTTTCATCTTCAGATTCGACAAACATGCTACCTGTGTATCCATTCAGGTCACTGGTAAAAACATTACCACTTCACAGTGGAGGGTACTGGGTGTATGTTCTAATGGTATATCTTCTAAGGTCCCTTCACGCTCTGATTTTCAATGTTCTAAGGACACATGCGGCTCGGATACTCTTGTTTCTTTGGCCCTCACGGCAAGGACGTTCTGCATTCCAAAGTCCCTCCCAACACGGACATTCTCTGTTATTATGGCTATGCCCAGGATGAACATTGTATGCAAACAGTCTATGTTCTAGGGTAATTTTCAGCTGTGAAATTTTACAATCTAAGATCGGTTCTAGCTAGCTCTGACATACTACAGTCAGAAGTTCCTTCCATTTATGACAGTCAATGATTCCTCTATTGGTGTCACAAGATTGAACCCAGGGGTCTTTGAAACTTAGAAACTGAAGGCCCCTTTGAGTCACTTGGAGAGATGTTTTTTGAATAGGACTCATGTATGTTTGCTTGTTATTCTAGGGCCAATCTTTCTTTTCGGGTCTCAATTTCTAGTCTCTAAAATAAACACCCGAAGTTATAACAGTTGACTTTATCCTCCATCCTGCACATTTTGAGAATCATTTGTCAGAAATCTATAGGGGGATGCCTTCCTTAGGTTTATGGAACAATGGGGACCTTGGTCCATGGCTGTTTTTCCCTTGCTTCCCTTGGTATTGCTGATCCAGGCTTTGCTAGCTTGCACATCCCTCTTCAAATGATTGCCCTTCCCCTTTATGTTCATTACCAGGGCACTTGTGTAGGTGGGGTCAGAGGTGTCGTCTTCCAGGAAACGCGAGAGTCCAAAGTCAGACACCTTGCAGACCAAGTTACTGTTGACTAGAATATTTCGGGCGGCCAAGTCTCGATGTACATAGTTCATGTCTGCCAGGTACTTCATGCCCGCAGCAATGCCCCGAAGCATGCCTACCAGCTGGATCACTGTGAATTGCCCATCATTTTGCTTTAGAAGAAACCAGGGACAAAAGCAGAATGAGAAAGGTATTAATCACGGGCAAGAGTCCAAGATTCATAGAATTTCATGGTTAGAAGAGACTTTCTAGAGATATGTCAAGTCCTTGGAGGACAACTAGCTCAACCCATTCCCAAAGCAGGTACCCCCTCTAGAACAACCTCAACAATATCTCCAGTTTCTACTTGCAGATCTTCCCAGACATGGAATTCATTACCAAGGCAATCCACTCAACTGTTGAACAGATTAATTAGGATGTTTGTCCTCAAACTGAGTAATTAAGTCTGCTTCATTATACCCTCTACCATCCCCTAGCACCTTCAACCAGCCTGAAGTATGTACAATAACCTCCTTATAGATCTTCCTGCACAGCCAACTATTTCCAAAAGACTTTCTCCACTATGTCTTGTAGCAACACTTAAACACTGCCTAGGGTTGCCACCCTTTTTAGATAAGTGACATTCTGTGTTCTTCCACCTCTGACATAGAGCCTTTCACCCTTTTAACTCCCTAGATAAACTCCTAGATTCAAGGACTTTCTTCTAGTTTGTTGTTGTTCAGTCATTTCCATCATGTTTGACTCCTTGCAACCCCATTTGGGGTTTTCTTGGCAAAGATGCTGGGCTTTTTGCCATTTCCTTCTCCAGTTCATTTTACAGATGAAGAAACTGAGGCAAACAAGGTTAAGTGACTTGCCCAGGGTCACAAAGCAAACTGTCTGAGGCTGGACTTGAATTCAGATCCTCCTGCCTTTACAGTGGGTGCCCCATCCGCTGTGCCACCCAGTTACCCTTCTTCTAGTTCACTGGAACAACCGAACAATTCAAATCTGCCATTGGTTCCTGAATGGGCTGTGCCTGTCTACTTCTCAGTGGCCTCACTCTACATACAGGTAACTCTTTTGTACCAAAATACCCTTCTCTGGTCACCACTCCCCTAAGAAGTGTGCCACCTTTCCCATCAGAAGGCAGGGGCTGACTTTATTTTGTTTTGTAGATGCGGGAAATAGGTGCAAAGAGGCTTAAATGCCTTGCTGGTATGGTCTGTTAGGAGCCCACGTTTTGTTTATTTATTTTTTTAAACTACAAATTCTACACACCTGACTCCTGCTTCAGTCTCTGATCATACTTGCTACAGCCAGAGTCATGAATACCTGGGGTTTTGCCCCAGGCCCTTGGCATTTTGAGGCTCCAGACCCTCTAACATGGGCCTTTCTTCAGCACAGAAACAAAAGAATTTGGCACCTAGTGGGTGAGAACAATTAGTCAAAAGAGCAAGCTACCAGACCCGTGCCTTGTGAATAATCTGTGATCCACTATCTAATTAATTCCCCCTCTTGCTCAAATGAATTTATCTTAATTGCTCCTGGTATTATTTTCTCAGCATGAATCACAAAGTTGGTTGGAAGGTAGATTGATGCCCTGAGCATTCTTTGTGCCACCTGCTCAGGGGCCAAAATAGCTAGTTATGGCTCTGTCCCCTGAGGCCCTACTGTGAGCTCTCTTTGCCAGACTAGTGTGTCTTCAACGTCCTTCAAACATACCATATGGACCCACTGTTTTGCTCATATCCTTTTCCTGAGTTTGGAACCCCTTTCTTGTTCCTGTTCACTTAGCTTAGCACTACCCGGGCCTCAAGGCTCAGCTTAAGCCCTACCTGTTTGAGGAAGCTTTCTTTGACTGTTCTCATCCGAAGGGATCTCTCCCTTCTTTAACCTCCTGCATCACTGATGATGTCTTCAAAATGGCACTTAGCTTACATTGTCATACTTAATGGCTGCTACCTTCTTTATGGACTTGACATCCTGTGTTCTAAGGTTTCTCTGCATCTGACTTTCTGGGTTCTAAGGGCCCTCTCTGCTCTGACATCCTGTGTTCTAAGGTCTCTTCTTGCTCCAAAGTCCTCTGTGATCTTATGATCTAAGGTCCCTTCTGATGAAATGTGAAGGAATTTTAGCTGTAAGCCTGAGTGGCAGAGAGCTCACAGCTGCCCACAGTGGTGAGTAACACCCTCCCCCCCTTCCCTGCAATATCTTGACACTAGGGATCAGGGGAATAGGCATGGTCAAGCAGCCAGAGCCCTAGAGCCCCTCTAACAAGAGTACTTCTATATTGCCTTTTTTTTTTTTTTTTTTGCAGGGCAATGGGGGTTAAGTGACTTGCCCAGGGTCACACAGCTAGTAAGTATCAAGCATCATAGGCTGGATTTGAACTCAGGTCCTCCTTAATCCAGGGCCAGTGCTTTATCCACTGAGCCACCTAGCTGCCCCAGTGCACATTTATAGGGATCTTTAGGGGCAGATAGATCCCTGGTAGTTAGAGGGATGATTCTAGACATGGATGCCCAGGGGGTTGGGGATCCTCCTTTTGTTTTGTGGTAATATAAGAATAGTATTATTTGACATCCCCCTGGTGGGAATGAGTCCACTGTGGTTTTAGGGCCGCTCCACAAAGTGATTCTGGCCACTGGAGTCATGATGATAAACCCCATTAGATGGGCAGGGGATAGAACACTGGGCCTGGAGTCAGGAAGATCTAAATTCAAATCCAGCCTCAGACCCTTACCAGCTGTGTGACCCTGGACAAGTCATTTCACCCTGTTTACCTCAGTTCCTCATCTGTAAAATGAGCTGGAGAAGGAAATGGCAAAGACTCCAGTATCTTTGCCAAGAAACTCCCAAATGGGGTCACAAAGAGTTGGACACAAATGAAATGACTCAACAACAATAACCTGAAAGGCAAAGTTTTGATCTCCATGTGATAAAACAAGTGCTCAGGCTGTGACATAGAATGAATATGAGTGGGTCTGAGCCACCCTTTTGCTTTGAAATTCTGTGTTCTAGTGGACTATGATCCTGGGCCTCCCCCTTTCCTCTTTCTGCTCGCCTCCCCTCCCCCTCAGTCCCTTGCCCTGCTCTACCCTCTCTTACCCGGAGGAAGGAATCCAGGGAACCATTCTCCATGAACTCGGTGATGATCATGACTGGTGTGCTCTTAGTGACCACGCCCTCCAGGTGGATGACGTTGGGGTGGTCAAACTGGCCCATGATGCTGGCCTCGCTCAGGAAGTCCCGGCGCTGCTTCTCCGTGTAGCCTGATTTGAGGGTTTTGATGGCCACAAAAATTTCTCTTTTGCCTGGCAGCTTCAGGTGGCCACTACAGACTTCACCAAATTCCCCTGGCATGGGCAGACAGAAAGGGATAGCAGATCACTCACGGGATGGCAGTTCTGCCTTAGTCCCCTCTTCCATGTCATCTCCACTCACTGGGGTCTACAGAGATTGTTGCTTTTCCTTCCCAAAGACCAACCCATTTTCTCAGTCACAGGATACTAACCATGTTTCCTTCCATCTACAATGATCTGATCTCCAGAGAAGGAAGATCAGAAGTGGTGTGACAAATGGCCTGCTCATTGAGTTGACCTTGGCCAATATGAGCAATAAAGTAGATGACTTGAGCCTGGTTCCCCTGGGATCCCCTGAGGAGAAGGGGGTACAGGATAGTCCCCCTCCCACCCTAAGACCTATTGATCTGAAACAGACTCTCCCAGTGACTGAGGGGGATCCCGGAGGGCAGAGGCCACAGTGCACGGGAGGGCCCCGCCCACCTACCTGCTCCAATCACCTGCTCAATTTTGACACAAGAGATGTCAATTTCCTTGGCAAACTCTCGCACGGCTTCGTTGGGGTCCTCATAGGTGAAGGGGTCAATGTAGATTTTCATGCCTGGAGTCACTGGGAGGGGGGGATGAGATCAGGGCTCAGTCACACCAAACTGTGGACACTGACAGACGGATGGACAGACAGACAGACAGCTGGGGAGGGGCACTCAGCTGCAGGCAGACACTCATGGGCAGGGCAAAGCCATTTCCGAGTGTCCTCCCAATGCCAGCCTATGCAAATCAACCAGGAGAAAGGCACATCCCAGAACAAGAAAGTGAGTGGGGGTGACAAGGAAGCAGGGAGTCAAGAAGGAAGAGGGAGACTCGAGGAGAAAAGACCAACATACAACAGTGTGTTCTTAAGGATTTAGTGCTAGAAAGGATCTTAGAGCTCGTCTAATTCTACCCCCCCCCATTTTACAGATGAGAGAACCATAGGCCAGAGAGTTTCACACAGTTAATGAATGTTGGAGTCAGAATTCCAACCCATGTTGTCTGAGTGGTTATCAGAACCGCCCCCCCCCCATCCTTCAAGGCCCTACTTGAATTCCATCTCTTCCATGGTGTCTTCTCTGATCCCTGTACACTGCCCCTTTCAAAGGGCTATCTCTCTCCTTTGCATTCTGACTTCATTTATTGTCCATACCGTCACTTCTCTCATATTGCCAGGTTTTAAGTGTATTTTATCCTTAGTGGACTATAAGTTCTTATGGGGGTGGGGTGGGGGCGTGCCTCACACCATCTTCATACCAAACATAAGTTACATCCCTAAAAACAAGATGACTTTGAAAAATAGATAGCCACTGGAAAAAAGATATCCTTTTTTTTTTTACAGCCAATGAATAAAATATCATATTGCCTGTGAAAGTGATTTCTCAATATCTTTCCCATCCCATGTCATGTCCCTCATCTGCATCTAAATTTTCAGTGTTTTTTTTTTGTGGGGCAATGAGGGTTAAGTGACTTGCCCAGGGTCACACAGCTAGTAAGTGTCAAGTGTCTGAGGCTAGATTTGAACTCAGGTCCTCCTGAATCCAGGGCCGGTGCTTTATCCACTTCAACACCTAGCTGCCCCCCAGTAGGTCTTTACTGTCCAGTGAGTCACCTCTGAGGTCCCTTCCAACTCTACATCTGTGGTCACTATTAAAACTTCTGGGTTGTTGTATCCAATGCCCTCCACCACTGGGCATCAATCTACCTTTTGAATTTTAACTCATATTAGGTCATAGATATAGAGCTGGGAGGTATCTTAGTGGTTATCTAGAACCCACCTTATTTTACAGATGAAAAAGCTCAGTCTCAGAAAGGGGAAGTGACTTGTCCAAGGTCACACAGGTAATAAGGATTTGAATCTAGGACCTCTGATTCCAAACATTTCTCACCGTACCATATTGTTGCCCTATGAACTCCTCTTCAAGTTTTCTATACTCTAGCCAAACTGGGCAATTCTCTCCACTCCCCTGACCCCCAACATATCTTGCTTCTTTTGCTGTGGTGCCTTTGTGGATCTCTCTGCCTAAAATGGGCAGCTAGGTGGTGCAGTGGATAGAGTGCTGGGCCTTGAGTCAGGAAGACCTGAGTTCAAACCCCTCCTCAGACACTTACTAGCTGTGTGACCCTGGACAAGTCACTTAACCCTGTTTTTCTCAGTTTCCTCATCTGTAAAATAAGCTGGAGAAGGAAATGGCAAACCACTCCAGTATCTTTGCCAAGAAAACCCCAACTAGGGTCACGGACAGTTGGACACGACTGAACAACAAAAATGGTGTAAAACAACAGTTACGCGTGACATTTATATAGCGCTGGAATGCTTGCCAATTGCTCATCACAAAGACCCTCTTAGGTAAAGTACTACAGTACTAACTGATCCCTTTTACAGATGGGGAAACTGAGGGTCATAGTGGTTCAGTGATTTGCCCAGGGTCACACAGCTAGTGTCTAAGGCAGTATTTGAACTCAGATCTTCCTGATTCCAAGTCTAGCGCTCTACCATGACCCAGCTGTTTCCAATTTGAGGCAAGTAGCAAAGCTGGGCTTCAAATACAGGTCCTTGATTATAGACTTCAGAACTAGAAAGGGCCTCAGAGATCATCGTGCTTCACTCTTACAAAGGGGAAAAACAGATTTAGAGAAGGAAAATAACTCGCTTAGGATCAGATCATTTGTAAGTAGCAGGCAGGGTTTGAACCTGGGACCTTGCCTCTTGTGAACTGTAAAATGCTATGAGAAATGGGAAGCACTATGGCAGTATCATTCTCTGGAGATCCCTGAGGTTTGGCTGGTTGGTAACTTAGCTCACTCATTGCACAGATCGGCTGGAAAAGGCAGAGATTTCTTCTAGAAGTCGGCCCTCGGATCTGGGGCCAACCACATTTACAGTCAGTCAGCCTGTTTTCTCCCTTCCTGAATTAGTCCTAGGCAGGCACTGGTATCAGCTCCCTGGGAAAAAAAAAATCCCCTTTCTTCTCTAGGTTTTTAGCCTTAGAAGATTTGCAGACTCCTCTCCTTGCAAAGGCCTGTGGCTTACCTGCCTCTATCCAGCTCCAAGGCTTTGATCTTCTCTCCCTGCAGAACAGGGGGAAAATCTCTCCTGCTTTAATTACCAGCTGGGGCCAAGAGCTCAGTGGGTCAGATCTTGGTGCTAACGAGGCCCAGTTTCTAAACTCAATCCCCACAAGGCCTAGTTAGTGTTATATGGAAAGAAATTCTCTTTCCCCCTTGGATGCCTTGCCCCTGCCTTCCCCATATGCTAACCGTCAATCCAGTTGAAAACCCGCCTATTGGTTGTAATGTGAGAGTGGGAGCCAAGAGCTAAGCCATCACCACTAAGGGGAACATGACTTGAGGCCTGAGCCCTATCTTCATAGACAGTCACATTCTGGTGAATCAGCATGTTCAGAGGATGGAGCATTCTGGAAACCTGAAGGCCTCTAGTGACTCACTGACAGTCAGGGATCCCAGATTCTAGCAGTTCTACTCACTTTAGTGGTGTGAGATAATATTTGTAAAGCACTCTGTACACCCTCAAGCATCACGACTTTTTTTCTTGTTGTTTAGTCTTTTCAGTCACATCTGACTCTTTGTGACCCCATGTGGGGTCTTTCTTTTTCCTTCTTTCTTTTTTTTTGGTGGGGCAATGAGGGTTAAGTGACTTGCCCAGGGTCACATAGCTAGTAAGTGTTAAGTGTCTGAGGCCAGATTTGAACTCAGGTCCTCCTGAATCCAGGGCTGATGCTTTATCCACTGCACCACCTAGTTGCCCCCGTGGGGTCTTTCTTGACAAAGATCCTGGAGGGGTTTGCCATTTCCTTCTTGAGCTCATTTTATAGCTGAGGAAACTCAAGCAGACAGGGTGAAGTGACTTGCCCAGGGCCATACAGCTAGGAAGTGTCTGAGGCAAGATTTGAACTCACCTCCCTAACTTTGGGCCCAGCACTCTCTATCCTTTGTGCCACCTAGCTGCCCCAAAGCACCACATACATGCTAGCTATGATGATGATGTTAATGTTGCCTTGCCTCCATATATACATTTGTTTCTCTGCAAAACAAGGACTAGATGAATTATAAGGTCCTTCCCAGCACTGTCTTTGCATGTTCTGAGGCCCCTTCTATTTCTAACATTCTAGGTTCTAGGTTTCCTCCTGGTTCTGATGTTCTATGCTGTAACACTCTATGTTCTAAGCTCCCTCCCAACTTTAACATTCTAGATTCTTTTTTTTTTCTTCTGAGATTGGGTCTCCCTATGTCACTCAGGCTGGAAGTATAGTGGCCATTCATGGGCCTAATCCCACTGTTAACTGGTACAAAAGCTTCTGTCTCATTGTTTCTGAACTGGGCCAGTTGGTCTCTCCATGGATGCTCACCATATTGGTGCTAGACAGTGTGGATATTTGATCAGCTCTATCCCCAGCCTTCCTAGGTGGCACAGTGGATAGATCTGGATTCAGGAAGACTCCTCTTCCTCAGTTCAATTCCCTCCTCAGACACTTACTAGCTGGACCCTGGACAAGTCACTTCACCCTGGTTGCCTCAGTTTCCTCATCTGTAAGATGAGCCAGAGAAGGAAATGGCAAACCCCTCCTGTATCCCTGCCAAGAAAACCCCAAATGGGATGGCGAAAAGTCAGACACAACTGAAAAAAGACTGAATACCAACCACCACCCTAGCAGCGGGGATTACAGATGTGCGCCACCTGCCCGGCTGTTGTTCTATATTCTAAGGTCCCTTCTAGCACTGACAGTCTATGCTCTGGAACCCTTCCCAGCTCTATGTTCTAACATTCCACGTTCTATCGTTCCTTCCAGATCTCACATTCTATGACTCCGTGATTTTTTCCCTCCGTAACCGAAGGTTTAATTCGGCAAACCTTTCTTGTTTTGGTTCATGGAAACTCCTTCAAGAAATGCAAGAGCCCACATTTGTGCCTCAGTTAACCAAGAAGGTGAATGCTACTGGGTCTCTGTTGACTCAGTGCTCACCACTGTGCTAAGTGCTTTACAGATATTGATTCCAGTTGATTCCAGCCCCGTATTAACCTCTGACTCCTCCACACTGTAGCTAAACTGACTCCCAGCTGCCCCCCTGAATTCAACAACTCTATGTCTCATCTTCAAGCATTCGCATAAGTCATGTTGCGTTGCTGGAACAGACTCCAAGCTGTCTCCTCCGTGGACTCTTCCCTGATCCCCTCCAACTCCAATATTGCCAAAGCATTCTGATATCTTTGGCCCCTCCTCCCACCACCATGTGTTATATTTGTCTCTGTGTGTGTCCATTTTATAAGGTACAAACTATTTCACGTGGATGGTTTCGTGTGATCCTCCAAAGACACCCTGATCATACCAATTCATTCCTAGAAAGAAAAGCACCATTCTACCCATTTTACATATGGGGAAACTGAGGCTTGGAGAGGTGAACCAGCTTTGCTTTGGGTTATGAAGGACTCAAGCCCAGATCTCCTGAGTTCAGGTTGAGTAGCTATCATCTAGAATAGTTCCTCATTTTATAGGTGGGGAAACTGGGGGTCCAGAGAAGGTTTGTAACTTTCCCGATGTCACACAGTAAGGAAGTAGCAGAGCTGGGCCAAGGCCCCAGGTGTCCTGATTCCCATGCTAGGGTTCTTTCTAAGGACGTTGGTTTTAGTTAAGCTGCGTGATGTTTTCAACCACAAATGGGCCGGCTCTCTTTCATCTGGCCGGAACACAAATGCCTCGTGGTTAACCCGGCTGCCAGGCCCCCTCAGAAGAGGGGCTTGTATTTCTGGAAGGGGGGCCACTGACTGTGTGGGAGGGAGAGGGAGGGAGGCAGTGCCTTCATAGGTCCAAGGAGAAGTTGGAGCTGGAGGAGACAGGGGCAAAGAAGCCACCCCCAGGCGAGAGCCCGGGCCATTCTTGGGCTCTGGGCCCGAAGGGAGGTAGGGAGAATGGGAAGTTGGAAGGCCTTCAGCTGCTCACCTCTCTGGGCCCTGCATCACCTCCTTCCGGCTTCCTTTTCCCTGCTCCCTCCCTGTCCCCCGCCCCCATTTCAGGTTTGCCTCATCTTCTTACTCCCCTCCTCTGCTCACCTCCTAGGCCCTTTCATTGCTTCCCTTCCACTCTCCCCTCTCCTGGCATCATTTACCTTCCTATGGCCAGAGTCCTTCCTCCCTTATTCACTTGCTGTCAGCCACTTCCCAGGCCCTTCCTGCACTGACCCCATGTGCTCCTTCTTCTGTTCCCTTCCCTGCTCACCTCATCCCTTGCTCGTGTTTCTGAATCCTCTCCAGTCTCTGCCTCAACTTACCTTCTGGGCTTCTTTCCTCTCTGATCTCCTAGGCCCTGTCCCACAATAAGCCCATCTCTTTGCCCCTCCCTTGAGTTATCAGATCATCTCCCTGTGCCTAACCATCTAACCACTCTGTAACCTTTACCTGCTCCCCTCTTTGCCCCATCTCTAATCTCCAGTCCCCTCCATTCTCCTCCCTATCACCTCTGAGGTGCATCCCTTCATCAGCTCTCAACTCACTTTTGAACATACAGCTCATCTTAATCATCTCCCATCCCCTCTTTCTCCCCTTCCCCCTGATCAGTCTATCACCCCTCTCAAGACTGTGGCCACTCCCTCTGATCCCCCTCCCCTCTAGCCGGCCATCTCTCCTATCTCCTGGCCCCTCTCTAACTTTTAGCCTCCATTCTTGTTCACCTTCCTGGTCCCCATCCCCTTTTCCAGCCCCATCTTCATGCCTCCCCATCTCCATCTGCTCGAAGGCCTCTCAGTGAGACCAGAGGTAGCACGGGATCCCACGTCCCCCCTGGAGGCCCCTGCTGTGGCTGGTGGATACATACTGTGGCCGCTGGTGTAATGTTGTAGTTTGTCCGTGTACTCGGAGTCGGCACGCTCAAACCCCCGCCTTCTGGAACAAAAACCACTAGCTGAAGCGATGGGAACAAGCAGGAGGGAGGCTGCGAGCCTCAGCCTGGGGGTGGGGTGGGGTGGGGTGGAGTGGCTAGAGCCTCCCGAGGCCCCTTCCTCAGGCTCCAGTCTCCTTCCTCTCCCCCCACAACCACCCCTTTCCCAACCATTCTCCTACCACCCACTCTCCTTTCCCTTGCTCCCTCCCCTCTCTGGTTCCCTGATAACCCACCCATCTCTCCTTCTAAACCCAAGGAAACCACTGTCATTGAGTATACCCTCCTTCAACCCTTACCCCACCAGGGCCTTCCCATCTGTCTGTGCCACAAGTTTCTGGAGAGCGGGGCCTTGGGGCAGATGTTTTTTTGTACTCCTAGAGCCAAGCACAGGACTTGGCAGCACCCCAATACTTTAATTCAACAAGCATTTATTAGGTGCCTACTGTGGATCTGGTGAGAAGGAGTGGGCAAAGAGAGCAGGCCTCGAAGCCAATAATACCCTGGGTTCAAGTCTTGCCTCTCATAGATACTGGTGGTGTGACCCTGGGTAAGTAACAACCTTTCATTTTCTCTTTAAGAGTTTCTCTGCATCTTAAAGAGAAGGTGCCAACCTACACTGGGGGTGGGGTGGGGTGATGGGGTTACAAACCCTGCCTGCCCTCAAATAGCTTACATTGTACGTAATAAAGGAATCGGATGGACTCACTAACCAGAAACATCTGTCATCTGGATAGGGCCTGGCACATAGTAGGTCTATCGGTTGATTGCCAGGATTGCTAGAATGGGCCTTAGAAATCCCCTTATTTTACGAAGGAGGAAAATGAGGTCCAGAGGGATTAGTCAAGTCACTTTCCCAGGGTCATGGAGCTAGTAAGAGGCAGAGCTCTCTTTCTGCTAGATGGCAATCTGAGCATTTTATTCCCTTAGAGCTGGAGGGGGATTCTGAGGCCACTGAGTCTAATACCAAGCCATCTCCTCCTCCCATATCCCTGACAAAAGGCCTCTTAGCCTGTTCTTGAAGAGCCTTTGTGAACAGGAATTCACTCCCCCCCCCAGAGGAAGTAGCCACTTCACTTTGAAGCAGCTCTGATTATTAGAAAATCCCCCTCCCAGTAATTTTCACAATTGGTCCTAGGGACACAGCATATTTCCCCTCCCAGTGGGCTTTGCTTTTCTTAAAAAGAGAAGTCCAATGGCCCACCCAAAGAAATAAATCTCTAATGGAAGAATTTCAGACACCAATAATGGGTCAGTTGGGAGGGGTGGGGATCCAAAGGATCATCCATCATAGCCTTTCAAGCCTCAGCTATTTGACAGATCACTGAGTCTAATCCCCTTGGAGGAAGCTGAGGCTGGGAAAGTTGTTTTTTGGGGGGGCGGGGGGGGGGTGTAGCACTTAGACAACACCTTGTAGATAAATGCTCGCTCTGTTCTAAGGCTGGTAGTAGTACAAACAGGCTGATGATCCCCAGGGAGGAGGCATACCTGTAGTGCCTAGACAGAGAGATAGAGCCCGGCACTCGGGTGGACAGACGGAAGGGGCCAGGGCGGGGGGAGGCGCACCTGTTACACACGATGGCAATGACGACCACGGCAATGAGGAAGACCAGCCCTGCCGCCGACGAGCCAATGATGAGAGGCAGCTTCTCTTGGATGCTTGTCTGGTACTCGGCTGGAGGAGAGCATGAGATGCGTCAGGTTGGAGCAAGCCCTCTTCCCCAAGTCCCTTCCCTCCTCTTTTCTTCCCTATCCTCCCTGCCCTCAAAGCAGTACTGGGAACTTGTGCAGGGAAATCAATCAATCAATCAATCAATAGTTCCTCATTTCCCTTCTCCTTCTCCCTTGATTCCTGACCCCTGACCTGAGTGCTAGGTAAAGTGAGCTGAGCATCTTGGAAACGCCTTCCATAACAACAGATCTCTTCCTCCTCTGAATTCTTATAGTATTAAGGAAATCACTAGATGCTCTATTATACTATTAGCTGTCTCATCTGTCTAACTAGACTGGACGTCCTTTGAGGCCAGTTCAGGGCACCTCCAATTTATCCTGTCTTGCTTGTTTATACATGATTGTTTCCATGCTGTCGCCCCTGTTAGACTGTGAGCTCCTGGAGGGCAGGGACGATCTTTTGCTTCTCTTTTTATAGTTCCTGGAGCATAGTAGGTGCTTAATAATGTTGACTTGACCTGACTCTGTGTTCACCCACCCCACTGGGCACTTAGTAGATAGTCACTAATGACTTATTCCATCATGAGAGTTTGGACTCAGAGATTCTTAGAGCTTGGAATGGCATAGGATGTCAAAACTTGGAGGGCCCTTGAAACGCAGAATGTCAGAGTTGGAAGGGCCCTTTGAACACAGAACATGAGGGTGGGAAGGGTCTCTAGGACACGGGATGTCCAAGCAGGAAGGGATGTTAGAACATAGGATGTTAGAGCAGGGACAGGCCGTGGGGATTATTTAGACCACCCTGCTCATTGTACCAATGTGGAAACTGGGGTTTAGAAAAGTGCAGTATTTCCCCAAGTGAGTTAACAGCAGAACTAGGAAAAGAGACCCACCCATATCCACTTGTACAACTGAGGCTCAGGGACAGTGAGGGGTTTTCATGAGGGGATATGGAGACTGGAGCTGGAGCCTCAGTTTCTCAAATCTCCCCAATCTTCTGTGTCTGAGGCATCCCTTCCCTCCTTCAGTCCTGCGATGCCCAGAATCATGGGCGGTCTTGCCCAGTTTCCATCCCTAGTCCAGGGCTCTGGGAAGCCTGAAGCTACCCAGGAAGGCTGCAGCCCCACCCCCCACCCTCTCTCTCTCTCTCTCTCTCCCAAATATTCAGGGCATTCCTTTCTAGGCCCTCCTTTGCATTCTTTGTCCAGTGAGGGATCCGTCTCACCTTCAGTCATTGTCTGGAAATACATCTTGCCACTGTAACGCCCGTAGCCTGCGACGGTGCGTGCCCGCACCTGGAAGACATAGATGGTGCCTGCTTTGAGGCCCTGCACAGTCACTGTGTTGGTGGGGCTTTTGACTGCAGTGGCATTGTACTCACTCAGGTCCTGTCAAGGAACAGAGACAACAGTCAGAGATCACAACAAGGAAGAGAATGAACCCCGATTCATCACCCTCAACTGAAATTTATAGAGTTCTCTAAGGCAGGCAAAGAGTTTTCTATGCACAGAGAGCCTCACACCAGCTCTGAGGGGGTGGGCCCCCAGAGATCATCATCCCTGCTTTCAGATGAGAAAATCTAGGTTCCTGGATTCAGAGTGAAGTCCAGCTTTGTCACCTACTACCTTTGTGACCCTGGACTTCACTTCTCTGTCCTTAAGTTTTCTTACCTAGAAAATAAAGGGGATGGAGGTAATGACCTCTAAGGCCTCTTCTAACTAGAAATATCTGATTTTACAATCCTTTTACTTGTTCAAGTCACACAGCTAGCCAGCCCCCCCCCCCCCCGAGCCCTGACATTCTGTGTTCTAAGGGCCCTCCCAGCTCTGACATTTTGGGTTCTAAGGCTCTCCCAGCTCTGACATTCTGTGTTCTAAGGTCCCTCCCAGCTTTGAAATTCTGTGTTCTAAGGACCCTATCAGCTCTGACATTTTCTATTCTAAGGGCCTTCCCGGCTCTGACATCATGTGTTCCAAGGGCCCTCCCAACTCTGACATCCTGTGTTTTTTTCCATATAAATATTTTATTATTTTCCAGCTACATATAGAGATAGTTTTCAATATTTGTTTTTGTAAGATTTCTAGTTTCAAATTTTTCTCCCTCCCTCCCTCCCCTCCCTAAGACAGCAAGTAATCTGATATTGGTTATATATGTACAATCACATTAAACATATTTCTACATTAGTCATGTTATGAGAGAAGAATCAGAGCAAAAAGGAAAAACCTCAACAAAGAAAACAACAACAAAAACAATAGAAATAGTATGGTTCAATCTGCATCAAGATTCAAAAGTTCTTTTTTTCCCCCTGGATTTGGAAAGCATTCTCCATCATGAGTCCTTTGGAACTGTGTTGGACCATTGTATTGCTGAGAAGAAGCAAGTCTATCACAGTTGATCAACACACAATGTTGTTGATACTGTGTACAATGTTCTCCTGGTTCTGCTCATCTCACTCAGTATCAGTTCATGCAAGTCCTTCCAGGTTTCTCTGAAATCTGCCTGCTCCTCGTTTCTTACAGTGCAATAGTATTCAATTACATTCACATACCACAACTTGTTCAGCCATTCCCCATTTGATGGACAACCCCTCAATTTCCAATTCCTTGCCACCACAAAAAGAGCAGCTATAAATAATTTCGTACATGACGTCCTGTGTTCTAAGGGCCCTCCCAGCCCTGTCATTCTTTGTTCTGAGTTACAGGGACCTAAATTACAAGGGGATCTTATACGCTAATAAAAGAGATAAGACAACACTCAAAGACCCAGAAGAAACCAAAGGAATGGGTATAAAAACTGTGGATGATACAGAGTGATCTGGTCTCAGTGGAGAAAAGATGCTTTCAGAGCCAGAGCAATGGAAAGGGCTGTTTTGTGATTTAGGCTGCTGCTGCAGCAGGAACTTTTCCATAACTATCCTGTGAACTAGATAGTCCACGAATGATTGACCCATTTTATAGAGGAGGTAACCTGAGGCTCAAAGAATGTCCACGGTCCAAAAGTTAGTAGGCATCAGAGCCAGAGCCTGAACCTGGGTCCTCTTGATTCCAGATCCAGTATTCTTTCCACCTCACCATTCAGAGGGATTCAAGCAGGAAGATGTGGATGGGCTTCAACAAGCACCCCCAGGCAGATGTCTCCTAAATCTCCAGCCCTCCTCTCTGCTGAGCTCCAGTAACTCATCACCAGCTGCCTGCTGGAAATCATCTCAAACTCAACTTGTTCAAAATGAAACTCTTTATCCTCCTCCCTTAAAAAGACCTGGGGCGTAAAGTCAAACATCAGCAGTAGGTGTCGCTGTCTAACACATGATGTGGTCCACCGAGGCAATCCCTTTTCAGATTTCTCATTCTACAAGAGTAACTGAGCATCCTACTCGACCAACGTTTTAAGTTCACAGCATCATTATAGACGCAGAACTGGCAAAGGCCTCAAAGACCACCTAGCCCAATCCCCACATTTTACAAGAGTAGGAAACTGAGGCTCAGGGATCTTAAGGGACTTGTTCAGTCACACAGGTATTAAGTGTCAGGGATTGAATTTGAACCCAGGACGCCTGATTCTATTGCTAGCACTCCCTTTCTTCTAGACCTTTTGATTATTCTGGATGCCTCTGACAGTCTGGTGAAGCCTAAGACCCCTTCTCAGAATAACATTTGCTGTCTCTCTTCGTAATTGAAGGAAATGCTAGAGCTTGGTAAAAATAAAGATGTCGTTTTTCCCATCCAATTTCATGCAGCCCCTGAAATCTATAAATGGACTTCTTCCATGGATTCCAGGTTAAGAACCCTCTGTGCTAGTGTTTGCTTAGAATTAGGAACCATAAGTATTTTCCTAGTCCTTTGGTGATAAGTACAAGAAAATTCAAGAAGGTAACCCTTCCCCCTCCACCCCCTCTCCTTTACTCCCTCTCCTTGAAATAACTCTCGGATGCACCAATTATATCAAAAATTATTTCTAGTTAAGGATATGACATATGCCACAAGATGGTTGAACTTTGTTCAATTAAAATTGAGGATGCTGAGGCCAGAGAAGACTCAGAAGGACACGCTAGCTGTCTTTAACTGGGAAAGAAGCATCTGACTTGATCTGTTTTGCCGTGTGGTTGGGGCAATGAATGAATGAATGAATGAATGAATGAATGAATGAATGAATGAATGGGTTGAAATTGGGGGGGGGATTTTGATTCTATGTAAGAATAAATGAGTAAATAAATGACAGAAAAATTACTAAGCACACCCTAGGTGCTGAGCACTGTGTTAAGTACTGGGGAAGAGAAATGCTAAAGTGAGACAGTGCCTGTCCTCAAGGAGTTTATAGTCTAATTGGGGAAGACATCCTATAGAGGGGAGCGGTGTCTAAGGAAGGTGAATGGAGCCCTTTCCAGAAGTGACAGGAGTGTTGGTCCCCCAGCTAGGAGAGGAAGGGGGTGGTGCTATGATCTGCCTTAGGAAATACAGGTGTCTCCCTCGTTGGTACTGTTTAAGCAGGGGCCTCATAATTAGTTGGGATATTGTAGAAGGGAGTAAAGGATGGCTTAGACAGCCTCTGAGGTGGCTTCCACCTCTTAGGTTGTGAAATTTTATTTTAAACTTTTTTTTTGTGGGGCAATGAGGGTTAAGTGACTTGCCCAGGGAGACACAGCTAGTAAGTGTCAAGTGTCTGAGGCCAGATTTGAACTCAGGTCCTCCTGAATCCAGGGCCGGTTCTTTATCCACTGTGCCACCTAGCTGCCCCCAGGTTGTGAAATTTTGAAGGAAAACAGGTTTGGAGCCATCTTAACTGGAGAATGGCATCACAAGACCACAGCTGCCTCCTAAGATGAGGATCAGAGAGGGGAAGGCAGCTGTCCAAGGTCACACAGACAAGTGAAGAGGAGATCTGAGAGGCCTTCTTTCATTAAGTCCAGTGTTCTTCCTATAATTCTGGGTTGTCTCTTTTAAACTCAGTTTCATATCAGGTCATCAAGGTATCTCAGAATGGAAGCTGCCCCTATGTAGCACTGACTTACGGCAGCTGGACTGGCCCCGTCAGACCCACAGCCCTGAGAACTCTGGGACATGAAGCAGGTTCTGGGCCATGGCCAGTCATTATTAGTTGGGTCTGTGGTTCAGATAGGAGGAAGCCTGGCTTAGTGGAAAGAAAGAGCATTGAGTCTGTGGCCTGGAAAACCTGGATCTGTGTCCCAGCTCTCCCACTCTGTGACCCTGGCTCAGGGGCTTTCCGCCTCCACAGATCTCAGTTTCTTAATTTGTAAAATGGGGACAATATTCTTTGTACCTTGCGCTAATGGCTTCCCAGGGATGACTGACCACAGATTGTGGAATTCTATGACCTTTAATTCAATGAGATTGAATTGGAGGAGATTGAATTCAATTTAATTAAACATGCATTTACTTTGCTAGACATTATGTTACACATTGGTGGACTAAAAACAACAACAAATAAACCCTGCCCTTGACCTCAAAGAGTTTAGGAATGAAGGCTTTCTGGAAGATTAACATGCGTCCAATGAAGAGAACAACAAATATTGACAAAGCAAGTTATTTTAAGAAGGTAAGAGAAGGCAGAACCAAGAGAGCCAGGGGAAGCCTCGGGTAGAAGGTATCTGAACTCCACTTTCAGTCAGTGCCTACTAGTTATCAGGCCCTATGCCAAACACTGAAGATACAAAGAAAGGTTAAAGGCAGTCCCTGCCCTCAAGGAGTTTACAGTCTAATAAGGGAGACAACCTGATGATAGCTATGTACAAACAAAATACAGGCAGGATGAACTGGAGACAATTAACAGAGAGAAGGCACTGGAATTCAGGAAGTGAAGGAATTGGGGATTTTAAGAATCAATACCGGGGGCAGCTAGGTGGCGCAGTGGATAAAGCACTAGCCTTGGATTCAGGAGGACCTGAGTTCAAATCCAGCCTCAGACACTTAACTAGCTGTGTGACCCTGGGCAAGTCACTTAACCTTCATTGCCCTGCAAAAACAAAACAAAAAAAAAACCCCACACAAAACAAACAAACAAACAAACAAAAAGAATCAATACCACAGGCTGCCCAAAGAGAAATGAGAAGTAACAAATGAATATGGAAAAAAGCATTTATCAAGTGCAGACTGAGTTATGTGCTGAGTATACAGATACAAAAAGAAGCTTAGTTTCTAATAGAGGGAGACACCATGTATCACAAGGTGGTGGTCAAGGAAGGGTGGAGTGACTGCAATCAAAGGGCAGGTGACAGACACAACCTTTCCCGAAGCAGTGACAGGATGAATATGAAAGGAAGAGGCGGGCTACAGTATATGACTAGCAGTGGCTGGTTTGGGCTAAGAAGTATAAAAGACATCGCCGAAAACACGTGTGGCCAGGCAAGGAGGTGTGTGCAACTGCGGGGGATGGACATCCCCAGCGTTGCGCTGGTCTCCTTAAGATATTTTTCTCAAATTTGAGGATGCGTTCCAGCGTATCAGGCAGATCCTCTGTGAGAGACGGATGGGTGGGCATAGAGAAGAATGGCACGGGATGAGCAGGCACAGGCTGCTGCTATCTACCCTAGAGGAGGAAAGACCCATGCTGATGGGATCATGGAGTCACTGAGGCAAGGAATTAAGAGCCTACGCCCACAGAGTTCTTGGGGGAAAGTGTTTCATAGATTGGAAAAGCATTATAGAAATGATAGTGGGGATTATTGTTTTATCTCCCCTAGGTCATTAGAATTTGGAGTCAGAAGACCCGGGTTCAAATGCTACCTCTGTTATTTATTATCCGTGTAACCTTGGCTAAGTCCTTAACCACTTGGAGACTTAGGTTTCTCCATCTATAAAGGGAGGAGGTCATGAGATTAGAGATTTAGAACTGGAAGGGAACTTAGAGGTCATTGAGTCTAACCCTTCCTTGTGGAATCTGTTACTTTCTTTAAGAGTATGATCAAATACCACCTTCTACATGTTGTTGTTCAGTTGTATCCAACTTTTTGTGACCCCTTGTGAGTGAAGTTTTCTTGGCAGAGTTACTCCAGCTCATTTGACAGATGAGGAAACTGAGGCAAAGGGGTGAAGTGACTTGCCCAGGGTCACGCAGCTAGTAAGTGTTCTGAAGTTAGATTTGAACTCAGAAACTCACTCTATCTGCTATGGCGCCATCTAGTGGTCTCCACCTTCTTATACAACACCTTTCCTAATTCCGTATTGCATCTGCCCAAAATTATCTTGTATTTATTTTGTATATTATGTGTACTTGTGGTCTCCCCGATAGAACATAAAAACCTTGAGAACAGTGACTGTTACATTTTGGTCTCCATACCCTTGGCACCTAGTACAGGACTTGATGTAGGTTTGTTGATTCTGATTGATTGATTGTGCAAGGCCTCAGAGGTGAGTGGCAGAGCAAGAATTTGAAATCAGGCCCTGGTAGGACTGGGTAACCACAAAAGACCCTTCCATCTCTGAACCTGTGATCATAAATCACCTAAGATAAACCTAC
This sequence comes from Dromiciops gliroides, assembly GCF_019393635.1. Lineage (NCBI taxonomy): Eukaryota > Metazoa > Chordata > Mammalia > Microbiotheria > Microbiotheriidae > Dromiciops > Dromiciops gliroides. Next base: position 610,532,822 of record NC_057863.1, read on the forward strand.
CACTGACCCAGTTTCCTTGAGTTCCTTGGTTTGTGACCAATATGGCAGCCTTTGAACCCTGAGCCAACAGAAATGGGTTGGCCTTGGGAATGCAGTGTGGTCTGTGCTGTGTGGGACTCCTGTCTGAAAGGCACCGGGCTGGAATGCTTCTGTCTGAGGGCACTCAGAGTCTGCTGGAATCCCAGCTGACTTGGAGGAAGGCAATAAATGAGACCATTTTTTTTTTCCCACAAAAACCCTTAAAAAAAAAAAAAGGAAATAAGGAATAGCCCAGGGATTACAGGCCAGTTAATCTAACTTCTCTATCTGGATAGGGCTGGAGCAATTCATTAAAAGAAAAAAAATCAATTGGTAAAAGCACCAGGAGGATAAGTAGGTGTTAAGTAACAGCCAGCAAGAGTTTGTCAAAAATAAAATCACCTTGGAGCAGCCCCAACTCCTTTGACACAGTTGAGGACCCTTGGGGAGAAGTGAGTGGTGGGTGGATGGAGAGGGAGGTCACAGCGGCAGCAGCAAACAGCCTCTAGGGAGGCTCTGGCCATGATGTGATGTGACATGTTCTGTGACCAATGAGGAAACGGTCTTGACTGATGCTATGTCCTACTCTCTGAGTGCGCCAAGACCCAGACAAATAGGGCAGGATTCAGAATGTGTAGTCACTGGTGCTTACCACTTAGTATTTTGTATTATCATCTTCGACTTACATATCATATCCCCCTCCCAGCTCCATGAAGGGTAGGAATTGTGTGTGTGTGTATACACACATATGCATATAGACATACATTTATGTCTATATTTATCCAACTGAATAATAATAATAACTGTTATTGTTGTTTTTTGAATTGCTATAGCTGTTTCGGAGGGGCAGCTAGGTGGAGCAGTGGATGGATCATTGAGTTTGGAATCAGAAACTCATCTTCATGAGTTCAAATCTGGCCTCAGACACTTACTAGCTGTGTGACCCCTGGGCAAGTCACTTAACCCCATCTGCCTCAGTTTCTTCATCTGTAAAATGAAAAGGAAATGGCAAACCAGTCTAGTATCTTTGCCAAGAAAACGCCAAATGGGGTCATGGAGAGTTGGACAGCAACAAAAACTGTTTCCGATCACCCTAGTTCAGGCCATTGTCACCTCTTGCTTGGCCTGTTGTAATAGTCCCCCTCGTTGATTTCCCTTCCTCCAGTGTCTCCCTGTCTCGAATCCATCTTCCACATGGCCACCAATGTGATTTTCCTAATGTGTAGGTCACATCACTCCCCTGCTCAATAAACTTGCCTGATTCTCTATCGACTCTAGGCAAAGTTCTACAGAACCTGGCCCCTTCCTACCTTTCCAGCCTTCTTATATATCCCTCCCCTCCATGCACTAGACAATCTGGTTGTCCTGGCCTTGTAGTTAGTGCACATGACGAACTGGCTGTTTCTCATGCCTGCAATGCTCTGCTTCCTTACCTCTCCCTCAGAGAAGCCCTGGCTTTTCCCAAGATCGAGCTCAAACATGACCTCCTCCCTCTAAGGTTCATTAACTACGTACGTAATGTGTGTGCGTGTGTGTGTGTGTGTGCGCGCGTGCGTGTGCGCATGTAGACACAACACACATCTTCATGCACATGTTGTCTCCTCCATTAGACTTGAAGGAAGAATTTCAGCAGCAATCAAGATCAAGGTCACTGGCCTATAGTTTGCAACCCATTCTCTTCTGTTTTGTGAAAATCCAGACATTGGCCCTTCTCCAGTCCTTTGTTAATGCTCCCATACTCCCTGATCTTTCAACCATCACTGACTGTGATTCTCAACCTTCACATCTACCGGTCCTTTCAGTACTAATGATGCAGTTCATCTGGGCCTGGTGACTTCCACTCATCAAGGGCACCCAGGTTCTCAATGACTATTTCCCTACTTATCCTCAGTTTCAACTCTCCATTGGCCATTTTGTTCTGGCCTCTCAAGTCCAAAGATCAGTTTCCTTGGCAGTGAAGACAAACGAGGTAGGAACTGGGCAGCTCTGCCTTTTCTCTGTTGTCAGTTATCACTGCCCCATCCACCCACATTCCTTTTTTTGATATATTTTTTTCTCCATAAAGTTAAAAAAATCCCTTTTTGTTGTGCTTAGCTTTCTTCTCTAGCCTCAGTTCACTCTGAGTGATGCCCTCCTTGGAGGACTATGCCAAGCTCCTGTATTCATTTTCCTTTAGCTGCCCCTGCTTCCAGCTTTTCTACGTGTCTTTTCAAAATCGAAGTTGGCTTGTGACTACATCGATCGCTTTCAACAAATACTTTTTTATCTTTCCCATCAGAAACACTTCTTTTTATGTTTTCAGAATTCCTTGAATTGATGAATTCTTATCCCTCCTGGGCTGTGTCCATCCATGTAACATTGTGGTTTGTTGGCCCTTATCTAGCTTTTCCATGAGCTCTTTGAAATCTTCTCTTCCCAAATCTAGGGTATGTGTTAGACCAGGCTCAGCCTTCTGTTCCTTCTCCATAGGTTGTGATCATAGATTTAGAATTGGAGGGAGGATGGTATGATCATCGATTTAGAATCAGAAAGGGATTTCAAAGGCCACCTTGTTCAACTCCCTCGTTTTACAAATGAGAACTGAGCCCCAGAGAGTTTGAATGACTTGCCCAAGTCATACAGGCACTAAGTGTTGGAAGCAGGATTTGAACTTGGGGCCTCTGGCTCCAGAATTATTCCACTTTCCACCATCCCAAGCTGCCAGTGTCACAAATTCTCAGGTGAAGTGATCACTTCTCTTTGAGGTTTCTTTCATTTCCATCCCACAATCCTTATTTGCGAGGGTCAGATGCATACCAGGATTTCCCCTTGCCTGTTCATATATATATATATATGTATATATAATTTTTTTTGGGGGGGGGCAGGGCAATGAGGGTTAAGTGACTTGCCCAAGGTCACACGGCTAGTAAGTGTCAAGTATCTGAGGCCAGATTTGAACTCAGGTCCTCCTGAATCCAAGGCTAGTACTTTATCCACTGTGCCACCTAGCTGCCCCTGTTCTTATACTTTTTGAAGGAAGAAACTGTCATTAAGGTGAGTTGTGATGCCATGAACTGCTCTGCTTTGGACAGAGTGAACTTTAACAGGGGTCTGGACAATCTGACCCTGCCATAACACTTGAAGGCCTGGTAACAGACTGTATGGGTGTAGCTACCTGGTTTGTCACTGGGTTGGTTTCAGGGTGAAGAGTGTTTTGGCCATAGCTACTCCTGGAAGGCTATCTACTGCGTTGTGGAGAAGGGTGGAGTACAAGGGGAGAGAAGCGGGTGCTCTCCTTAGAGTTTTTGGCAGCAGCTGCTGTCTTCCTGCTCCCACATATCTACTGTGCTGCGTCTCTGATTGACAGAATAACATTCTGCAGTAAGCAGGATTCTCCCCAACAGGGCTGAGCCAGGCCAGTCTGAGGCTGAGGAAGGAAGACAGGATCATACATTTAGATCTGGAGGGGATCTTACTCCAACTAAATCCATTACTTTGGCCACCTGGTCCAACCCCTTTGTTTGATGTAAAAACTATGGCCTGAAGAGATTAAGTAAATTGCCAACAGTCACACACGCCAGTCACAAGCAGCAGGAGAGGAAGGAAGGGAGGAGAGGAGAAGAGGAAAACAGGGAAGGAAGAGAGATATTGCACTGGTCAACTCTCCTGTGTCTGGCACATAGTAAGTGTTTAATTAGTGCTTGTTGATTGATTGACCATGCCCTAGATCTCCGCTCGGTACCACTCACGCACACTACAGGTTCAGTCCCATGGTAGTCAATATCTCTATGTTTTAGGAATGACAGATTGGTAGTTGGATGGAGGATGGATTGGAAAGGGGCAGATAAACAGACCAATTAGGAGGAAATAGTAACAGTTCAGATGAGAGGCAATCAATCCATAAACATTTATTAAGCATCTTCTTTTACGGGGATAACAAAACAAAGAAGCAAGACTCTTTGTGATCAAGGAATTTATAGTGGGGGACATACAAAAATACACAAAGCAGTTTCTTCTTTTTTTGTAGGGGATACTCAAAGCTGGGGGGGATCAGCAAGGGACTCATATAGAATGTGTCAAGTAAACTTGCCCTTTGAAGACCACTGGGGTTTCTAAGAGTCAGGGGGGAGGGGGAGGTCATTCTAGGCTTGGGCTCCATTTTGGCCATGATGAGATTGAGATGGTTATGGGATGTTGAGCTGGAAACATCTAATAGGCAGCTGGTATGTAGGCCTGGGGGGGATGGGAGGGAGACTCGGGTTGGATCTAGAAATCTGGGAGTCACAATGCTTCGAGGGCCTTAAAGCATCACAAAAATGGACTTATTCATGATACTACTTCATGTTGCCTCTGTGACCCGCATCCCTCTTCCCCTGCGTCCCTCTGATAAAAAGACAAAACACAAAGGACCGGATGAACACAGAAAGGATCTGAGAAGGGAATCTCTTTTCCATTCAGGATTGAGCTGATTTACAGACCAGCATGGACAGCTTGGTCTGTCTGTTTCAATCAGAGGGCATCTTCTGGAGGGTCAAGGAAACAGCTCAGATGCCTGCTGAATGTAGGGCAAGGCCCACTTCGCACTTCACACCTCCATCAGCCTCGTCAACCTAGCCCTCAGTGCTGGAAAAAATAGGTCACAGGCGGGGGTGGGAAGGGATTCATCATTTCCTCTCCCATCTTTGGGGACAAACACTCTCCATTCATTTAATCATAAAGCTTTTTAATTAGTTTTTTTTTTTTAAATTTATAGTTGCTAAGCTATAGCAACTATAGCCAGAGGGACAGGATGGTAGGAATGGGAAATGGGAAACTCTGATCCTGCTGCGGACTGGGCTTGCTGACTTAAGGGAGCATCTGGTCCGGTCTCCTTCCAGCTGACGCTCCCGCAGGGGTTCCCTTCAACAACCAGTGAGGGACAGGCTGAGGGCGGGGGTGGTGATGGGGAGGGGATTCGCTCTGTTCCCTCTACCCCTCCCTCCCTGGGCTTCAGGGCAGACACCCCATTGACCATTGTCATTCCAGACTCTCTGCCTCTTGAGAGCTATTTGCTGCATCTGACATGACAACCTTCTGATATGATACAGATTCATGCATCCATAGGTGTTGGAAGTGGCAGAGAGCTCAGAACACAGAATCCCATTAGATTATAGAACCTTACGGTTAGAAAGGCCATCAGAGGGCATCTGGTCCGACCCTTCACTAACCAGGAATCCTGACTATGGTATCTCCAACTAGACTCTACTTGGAGGTCTCCAGTGTTGGCGCATCATCACCTTCAGAGGCAGCCCATTTCACTTTTGGAATGTACTGATTTCCAAGAAGTTCTTCCTTACTTTGGTCTTAGCTCTGCCTCCTGGGTGCTAAGTAGAACAAGGACACCCCCTTTTCTACTTGAAGACAGTGATGACATCTGTCTTAAATCTTCAACTTTCTGGGCTCATCACCCTATCTTCCTTTGACACATCCTGGTCCAGGATAGATTACAGCCTCCTCTTTACCTTGGATATCCTCCTCTGGAGTTACTCCCGTGGAAAAAGAAGTGGCCTTGGAGGCAGAGGACCTGGGTTCAAATTTTGCCTTTGATGTTTACTACTTGCGTAACCTTTTTTTGTGTGTGTGTGAGTGTTAAGTGTCTGAGGCTGGATTTGAACTCGGGTCCTCCTGACTCCAGGGCTGGTGCTCTATCCACTGCACCATCTAGCTGCCCCTACTACTTGTGTAACCTGAAGCAAGAGAGAACCTGTTTGGGCCTCCGTTTCTCATTTGTAACATGAGAGGCTTATGCCGGATGGCCTAGGGTCTCTTCCAGCTCTGGGACTGGGATCCTAGGATGCCTCCTAAAATGGGTGGCTGTCTAAAATATGCTAAAGAAAATCTGACCAGAGTGGAGAACCATGGGATAGTTTGTTTATATCGATCAATATTTACTGTACCGGACATTAAACTATCTTAGTATTATTAGGAAAATAGTTTTGACCTTGTATATTTCTCCTCACCTCCAAAAGGTCATTGGGATTGCCAGGGGTCCCTGGATTACTCTTTGAGAACTGCTGTTCCAAGTGATCTCTAAGTCAGCCCTTCAGCCCCCACTTCCTCAGGAGTCACAACTACTGAAGACCTGGGAGAGAAACGCTCACCAGCCAGATCCTTGACATTTTCAAACAGTTCAGTGTTAGGTATGGAGATGGTTTTATCAGTGGAAGTGACATAAAGAAGAGGCCTCCTTAGCATCTCCTTCGTGGTTGTACCCTAAGGATCACGGGGCAATTCCATTGGAATTGTAGCTGAAACTTCCTCCATGTATTGTTTCCTCCCATTAGGATGTGAGTTCCCCGAGGGGAGGGACTCCCTCACTTTCCTGTAGGTATCTCCAGTGCTCAGAACACAGTAAAGACTTAAATTCTTTTTTTTTCTTTTTTTTTTAGTGAGGCAATTGGGGTTAAGTGACTTGCCCAGGGTCACACAGCTAGTAAGTGTTAAGTATCTGAGGCCAGATTTGAACTCAGGTACTCTTGACTCCAGGGCTGGTGCTCTATCCGCTGTGCCACCTAGCTGCCCCAAGACTTAAATTCTTTTTAAAACCTTGACTTATTTCTTCATTTCTTGGCAAAAACATTGAAGGGAACAGTGACCTGTGGAACTGTCCCAAACCACAAAGGCAGAGAGTGAGGTGGTCCTCAGCCAGACTAGGGTGTGGGGTGCTTGTCACACATGAGATGGATGCCTTGCTTGCCCCCGCTGGGGGTGAACACAGGGCTCCCTCAAGCCTGGGTTACCTTTTCGTAGTACTGGAGTTCATAGTCGAGGATGACGCCATTCGGCTGGTCAGGCTGGGACCAGGACAAAGTCATGCTGTCCACTGTCCGGCTCACCTGGTGCACAATGGACACAGCAGATGGGGCTACAAGAGAGAGGATGAAGTTTAATGGAAATACTAGAGAAGATCCAAAGCAATGTCTGTGTCCCCCGAATCCCCTACCTTCCCAGAAGTCAAGGGAAGGGGCTTGGGAGGTTTCATTCCGGTGCTACTAAATTCTCTCTCTCTCTCTCTCTCTCTCTCTCTCTGTGAATGGCATCAACATAAGGGAGTGCAGAGTCCAGAAGAAAATACCTGACTTGGAGACAGGAAGACCTGGGTTCAAATCTACCTTAGACACTCAATAGCATTGTGACCCCAGGCAAATAATTTTACCTCAATAGCCTCAGTTTCCTCATCTATAAAATGGGGATAATAATAACCAAAGTACATACTTTGCAAGGTTGGAAAGAGATGAGATAATGGATGTGCCGCATTTTACAAATGTTAAAAGACTCTACATAGATATTTATTATTCTAACCTCGGCAACATTTTCCATTAAAAAAGTTTTCATGATGCCTTTTGCTTTCTTTACCATTACCATCCATATCCCCCTGTCCCCTCTCACTCCCAATCCTACCACACCTCTCTTTCTTTGATCTTTTTGGGATATGGCCCTAGTACTGGCATGATTGGGTCAAATGGTAAGCACAGTTTTGGGGGCACAGTTTCCAAACTGCTTTTCAGAATGGTTGGACCAGTTCACAGTGCATTACAGTGCCTGTTTTCTCACAACCCCTCCAGCATTTGTTATTTTCCTTTTTTCGGGGTGGGGTGGGGAGAAAACTTAGCCAATCAGATAGTTGTATTGTGGAACCTCAGAGATGTTTTAATGTGAATTTCCCTAATTATTAGTGATTTAGAGAATTTTTTCAAATGACTCTTGCTAGCCACACCTTTTCATCTTATGTGACTCTGGTCCTCCCATAAATACTCCATAGGAGTGAATCTACTCAAAGAGTTTAGAGCAACTTCTAGATCTATTGACTATAAAAGTAAGGGTGGGGCAGCTAGGTGGCACAGTGGATAGAGCACCGGCCCTGGAGTCAGGAGTACCTGAGTTCAAATCTGGCCTCAGACACTTAACACTTACTAGCTGTGTGACCCTGAGCAAGTCACTTAACCCCAATTGCCTCACTTAAAAAAAAAAAAAAAAAAAGTAAGGGTTAGGATGATATGATTCCTATAGTCCTTTGTGGCTCTGACAGTTTATGTTCCAAGATTTCTTCTGGTTTTGACATTCTATTTTCTGAGGGCCCTCCAAGCTCTGACATGCTGTGTTCTAAGGGCGCTACCAGCTCTGATATTCTGGGTTCTAAGGGCCCTCCCAGCCCTGACCTTCTGGGATTCTGACTCCCTCTCCATAGTTCAGTGCTAGATGTTTTCCCAGGGATAGAGTGCCAATGGTTTGGCCTGGGACTGACACCAGAATGATGAGCAGGCTGCACAGGGTGTGGGAGGCTCATGAAACTCTGGCTCAGGAGGGACAAGTTGGGAAATCAGGATTTCATTTCAAGAGCACAGGGAGCCAGAGGGAGTTGGCCTGAGGGTAAGCCCAGATGGAGGTGGTAGCAGCAGCAAGAGCTAGGACAGGATGGTCCTTGGCCATGCCAAGGGAGAGTTTCTTCTGCCTTTTATAGGAAAATGTGGATAGTCTATTAAGTTGATGTCACGGAAGGCAGCTAGGTGGCGCCATAGTGCATAGAGTGCCTGGTCTGGAGTCAGGATGACTCATCTTCCTGAGTTCAAGTCTTGCTTCAGATACTTAACACTTACTAGCTGTGTGACCCTGGGCAAGTCACTTAACCCCAATTGCCTCACTTAAAAAAAAAAGAAGAAGAAGACTGTAGCTTCTGAGAATGAAGAGGTGAGAGTATGACTTTCCCCTGCCCTGGTTAGGCCAAATCTGGGATCTGGGTTTATGAAGGATAGTGATTAATTGGTGAATGTCAAGAGGAGGGTAATCATGATGGTGAAGAGCCATAGGAATTGAAGCAACCTGGGAACATTGAGCCCCCAGACTCTGGGCAGAGCCTGACTACTTCAGGTGTTGGGCCCCAGAGGGAAGAGCTGAGAGCAATTGGGAGAAGTTGTGTGGTGGTGGCAACTTCCTAATGCTTAGAGCTGCTCTGAGGTGGTACGGCCCATACCACTTGGGATGGGATGTGGTGGGTTCTTCTTCATTGGCTTCCAACAGAGCCTGGATGACCACTGCTCATAGTGTCATGGAGATTTACTTCCAGCTATGGTTTGGACTAAAAGATGAAATCCAAGGTTGTTCTGAAATTCTGTGATTCTGAGAAACAATCTATTCCAACCCTTCATTTTTCAGAAGAGGAAAGATTCTTGCCCAAAGTCTCAAGGGCAGAAGAAGAAGGAGGGAGATTTTTTTTTTTTTGGTGTCAAGCTTAGCTGTTAAAATTTTTTTTTTTAATTTTTAATGTATAAGGTATTTTATTTTTTCCATTACATGTAAAGATAGTTCTCAACTTTTGTTTATACAAGCTTTACGATTTCAGATTTTTCTCCCTCCCTCCCCTCCCTCCCCCCTCCCCTAGACAGCAGGTAATCTGATATAGGTTATAGCTATATATCTCTATACATATACATATAGATATAGATATATACACACACATATATATACACATAATAACATTAATCCTATTTCTGCATTAATCCTGTTACAAGAGAAAAAATCAGAGCAGTGATGCAAAAAGGAGGGAGATTTTAACTCAGGCCTCTGCTCCCAAGTCTGCCCCAACCTTGAGTTCTGGCTGAATCAATCACATGGCTGAGAGGGGTGGAACATTCTTTCTGAGATAGGGTGCTCTGCTGCACCAAAGTGGCTGGAGGTGCCTTGTCTCCTTGGTTCTGTTTAGTGTTTGATATCGGTGGGGGATGGGGAAGCCAGAATGGAGTGGGGAGACTAGGGATGTGTCCTGTTGCTTCCTCTACCAAGCAACTGTTTTGAGCAACCAACGCCCCTCTTCACCAACCTGATTGCCCATTCATCACCGATTGCCCCAGTACTGACAGGGAGAGGAAAAGGAGGGCCCGAATTAAAGGGGGTAGAAGGAAAGGTGGGGAGGGGGAGGTAGATGAAGGCAAAGGCTGGATAGGGAAGGGGCAGGAAAAGAAAAAGGATTCAGAGTAAAAGGGAGGAGAGGAAGGAGAGATGAGAGATAAAAGGAAGGATTGGAGATGGGAGGTAAGCAAAGGGAAGGAGGATAGAAAGGAAGAGTCAGAATAAAGGGGAGAAGGAAGATTTGGGGGGATAAAGGAGAGGACCAGAGAGGAGAGGGATAGGCAGAGAGCAAGGGAAAGGGGGAAGGGGAAGAAGGCACGGAGGTGGGGGAGGAGAAGGGAGAAAGCTGAGGAAGCAAGCGTGGGAGTTGGGGGAGGGAGAGAGAGAAGAGAGAGAAGGAAGCGGCATGAGAGGAAGACAAAATACCCCATGATTATAGAGATGCTTAAGGTGCTTAAGCATCATATACAAAGAGGCAGAGGGCTAGGAAATGAAGAGGGAAGAAAGGAGATGAAAAAGAGATAATTAAGAAGAGAGAGGAGGAGAAGATGAGAGGGGGATGGAAAAGAGAGAAGAGGAAGGTTTGGAGAAGAGAGGGTGGGAAAGAGAGAGAAAGGAGGAGAAGGTGAGAGATGAATGGAGAAGAGAGGAGAGGGGAGGAAAAGAGAGACAAGGGAAAAGGGTTGAGAGGAGAGGGAGAAAGAGGGCAGGAAAGATGAGAGATGGACAGCGTAGATGAGGAAAATGAAAACATTCAAAGAGGTGGAGTGGGAAAAAGAAAGAAAAAAGGAATGGAGGAGAGAGGGGAGGTAGGAGACTGATGTGAGGAGGGGTAAAACTACTGTCCCATGATGATCTGGGGACACTGAAATACTTTGATGTTGAGCTGGAATTAGACCAACCCCCCCCCCCCAAACACAACGACAACCAACCCCCTCCTTGCCCCCCAAGCCAAGGTCTGACTCTGCGTCACTGCCGCCTTCTGGTTTCTCTCTCAGGCCTGCCTTCTGGGAGCACTGGCACGCTGAATTCTTCCTCTGGCTCCCTGAGGACAGTCTTCTTTGTGATGACTGGGAGGTAGACTTCCATCCTCTCCAGTCTGTCACCAGGCAAAGCTGAACCTTCCCTCCTGGGGTCCGACCAAAAAAAATCCCTCCCCTTCTGGGGTTTCGTAATTACCAGAGGAGACAATTGTCAATGACTTGGAATCTGAGATAGTCTCAGCTCCTTTCTCTCAGGCACCACAGGAAAGGGGAGGAGGAGAGGGAGGCCACCTGGAGAGCCCAGAGGCAGAGACACCCACTTAGTCCAATAAACCCCCTTAATCCCCCCTGGGCAGTCACCAAAAGCTGCCCTTTCCAGGTTAGGGGATCAATGGGGAGGCAGACACAGAAAGCCCAGGCCACAGCTGTCTGGGGAGTGGTTGTTTCCACTGGGAAATCTTAAACATCTGTCCCAGGGAGACAAGAGGGGTTACAAGGTTCCTTCAAAGTCGCCCACTCTGCATTCTAAGGTCCCTGACAGCTTAATTATTCTTTGTTCTAAAGTCCCTTCTGGTATAAGTCCGTGTTCTAACATTCTATGTTAGAAAACCCCTGCCAGTTCTTTTATTGTTTGCTCTAAATTTCAGATTTCTACCAGTTTCAGCTAAAATATTGTTCCTTCCAGTTCTAAGAGTCTGAATTCTCAGGCCCCTTTCTGCTCTATGTTTTCCATTGCAAGTTTTCTTTCGAATTATATTTTCTTTGTTCTGAAGCCCCTTCTAATTCTGACTTTCTGCTGGATGTTCTAGGATATTCTAGGGTGCACCCTAGCTTTGACCTTATACATTGCCCCTTTTTTGATATTTTATGTTCCAAGGTCCCTTCCATCTCTAGAATTCTATGTTCTAAGATCCTTTGCAGCTCTAACATTTTGTATTCTAAGGTCTCCTTCTATCTCTGAAATTCTGTGTTCTAAGGTGATTTGCAACTTTTAAAAAATTTTATGTTCTAAGACCTCCTGCAATTTCATTCTATGCTCTATGACAGCCAGGTGTTGAAGTGGATAGAGCAATGGACCTGGAGTCAAGAAAACCTGAGTTCAAATTTGGACCACTTAATAGATGTGTGACCTTGGGCAAGTCACTTAACCTCTGTCCACTTTAGTTTCTGTAACTGTTAAATGGGGATCAAAGAAGCCCCTCCCTCACAGGGTTGTTGTGAGGATCAAATGAGATAATCGATGTATAGCACAGTGCCTAGTAAACAACAGGCATTTAATAAGTGCTTAATTCCTTCCCCTTCTGAAGCAAATGTTCTTTGTTCTGAAGTTCCTTCCAATTCTGACTTTCTACTCACTATTTGAAGACCCCAGTCCAGCTCTGACATTTTCTGTTCTTTTAATTTTTATTTATTTATTTTTTGTTTTGTTTTGTTTTGGTGGGGCAATGAGGGTTAAGTGACTTGCCCAGGGTCACACAGCTAGTGTCAAGTGTCTTAGGCCTGGATTTGAACTTGGGTCCTCCTGAATCCAGGGCTGGTGCTTGATCCACTGCGCCACCTAGCTGCTCCCAACATTTTCTGTTCTAAAGACCTTTCTGCCTCTAAAAATCTATGTTCTAAGATGCTCTCAGCTCTGACATTCCCTGGTCTCAGGTCCCATTTAGCTATGCCATTCTCCTGTGTTCTAATGTTCTCTTACGAGAGCCATCTCAGCTTTAACATTTCATGTTCTAAGGACCATTCCAGTTCTGCATCTCTGTGTTCCGAGGTCTGTTCAGTTCTGACATTCTTTGTTGTGACACCCCTTCCATCTATATTTTATGTGTGAATAGTCTATGTTCTGAGGCTCCTCCTGGCTCTGCCATTCCATGCGCTAAGGTTCCTTCTGGCAAGAGCAACCTGTGATTCTACAATTCATTCAACTACCCGCTTCCTGGGCAGTGTTGCCTAGTGGATAGCTCCCCGGACTTAGCTATTATCATAACCTTTCCAAGCCAAGTTCCTCTTCTTAAAGAGTGGAGATCATAATTCTTGTACAAGCCACCTGGTAGGGCTGTTGCGAAAGAAGCACTTTGTAAACCTTCAAGTCCTATCAAAATGGGAGTTGTCCTGGGCTCTTCAATCATGCCAGCCTCCTGCTGAAGGGTGGTCACTTGGGGGAGCGGGTTGGGTGATCTTGCTAAGAGCTCCCAGGCCGACCAGCCTCTCCCTGAACAACATCCACACTGGGGCTGCAACATGTTCCTGATATTCCGTAAGCGCACGCTCTTGTGTTTTTTAAGGAGTTTTCACATTTATTACCTGACATAAGAGAAGACAGGGCAGGTATCATTATCCCTGTTTGATAGATGGGGAAAGCCCATGGCCAGTAGTGGTATATCTGAGGTCACATAGTTAAATTGTGGTGGAGCAGAGCTAGGAAAGCCCTTAGCAAATGGAATGTCAGAGCTTGGGAGGGCCCTTAGAACACAGGATGTCAGGGCTGGGCTGGGCCCTTAGAACACAGGATGTCAACGCTGGGAGGGCCCTTAGAACACAGGATGTCAGAGCTAAAAAGGACCAGGGCCCAGACTTTCCCATTACTGGTCCACTGGCTAGCATATGGTATTGTTTCTTCTCCACCGTCTGCCCTTGTTTATCCCAGTTCACTAATTTCTTCTCTCCCCTGATCTCTGGGCCTTTTACTCATGGGATACCCCATTCCTGAAGTGGACCCACGGGGTCACAGACTTAGAGCTGTGGGGGCCTCTGGGTCAAGAAGTCATTTAGTCCAAGTGCCTCATTTTACAGACAAGGAAACTGAGGCCAAGGGTGGTTCCATGACTCGACAAATGTCACACAGCTAGTAAGTGTCAGGGGAAGAAGGTGAATCCAGGCCTTCCTGACCCCAAGTCCCCCACACCCCCACTCTCTCTTCCTCCCAATGCTTCCTTTCTGTCTGACCTTCTTTCCTTCAGGGCTCAAGCCAGGAGCCCCCTCCCAGGAAAGGTTTCCCGTCCCCTCTTGTGTCTGTGTCTCTCTGCACCAATGTTTCCCTTCCTCTGGTTCACACTCTCCCCTGTACCACAACCCTCTGTGTACTCATCTTTCACTGGCCCACAGGTAAACTCTTCCAGAGCTGAGGAAGGGCGACATCATGCCCATTTCTGTGCCCTGACTGTGGCCACCTGACCATCGAGGGGGGCCCAGAGGACACTCTGGTTCCGAGACTCCCTGGGTTGGGCTCTCATCCTTTCTTACTGGGGGCCATGGCCCAAGTGGCCCCCAAGGCTTCTGGCCTGTCTGGCTGACACGGGAGGCTGCCTCCCCTTGGGGTCTCTGCACAGTCACGGTGGCCCCACCTCTCTCTTGGGTTTAGTTGGCAGGCTTTAGTTACAGGCAGGATAACCCCCCTCCCCACCCCGAGGCTCTGATCATGGTAAGCCCCATAACCCCAGCCCTGGCAGGGAGTTGACATTTGTGGGAGAAAGGATCAAGGTGGGGAGAGACCCCCACCCAATGCTGAAGGCCATTCCCCTGAAATCCAAGGGGATTAGCAGTGAGGGAAAAGAAAACAGCTGGGAAATCTCCAACAGGCTCCTCACTCCCCATTCTCAGCCTGCTCTCGGACACCACCCCCCCTGCCTTCTTCGGGGTGTCAGGTTTCAGGCCTGGCAGCAGCTTTCCCTATAAGCTAGTCATCAGGGAATTCTGGCATTTTCAATTACCAGCATGCCTCACTGGCAAGGGGAGGAAGGTCACCTGTGCCCCTTGACCTTTACACAGAGATAGGACTCTGGGGAGAGCACACAAAGAGAGGCTTGTGGCTGGGAAGGGCCAAGCCTTCTGGCTCAGGGTGAGGGGAAGAGAAAGTGATGGCCGCCCCAGGGGCCTGCTCAGTGGGGCAGGTGGTCCAGCAACCCTGATTGCCCTGACCTAGGATCTGAAGCCTCCCAGAGGAGGGCTCACTGGCTCATTCATTAATTAGCTGGGGGCCTTTCACCAAATCCCTTCCTGGGGGGCCCTCAGTTTCCACATCTGTACAAGGAGGGGCTGGTATAAGAGGAGACATTGTAGTGGACACTCTGGGCTTTAGTTTATTCTTTTGTAAAGTGGGAGGACTGGATTCTAGGTGCAGTCTTTATTAGCTTTAACTGTCTATTTGTCCTAAGGGCCCTCCAAACTCTGACATCCTGTGTTCTAAGGACTCTCCCAGCTCTGCCATCCTGTGTTCTAAGGACTCTCCCAGCTCTGACATCCTGTGTTCTAAGGGCCCTCCCAGCTCTGACATCCTATATTCTAAAGACCCTCCCAACTTTGATAGTCTAGTTCCAAGGTCCCTTCCACCTTGGACATTCTGTGTTATAAACTCCTTCCCTGCTCTGACATCCTGTGTTCTAAAGACTCTTCCAGCTTTGAGAGTCTATGTTCTAAGGTCCCTTCCACCTCTGACATTCTGTGTTCTAAGGTCTCTGCCAGCCCTGACATTCTCCATTCTAAGGCCTGTCCCAGCTCTCTCCTTTGCTATGTTCTGAGATTCTTTCTACCTCTAACAGTCCATGTTCCATTATTCTCCATCCCAACATCCCTTTCAAATCTAACTCCGTGACTTTTTGAACCAATTCCATGAGGACTTACCAAAAAACCCATTACAAACCAGACATAGGTCTTATCACAAAGACAAAAATGAACTGCTCTCCCTGCCCTCAAGGAGCGTACTGTGTCTAGGACAAGATGCACTGAGTGCCTTCTTTGCATCCAGGTCTGCACTAGAGTCTCTGGCTATTATAAGGGCAGACATGAGATCTCTCTCATTATCCTAGTCCAGCTGGGAGACTGGACTCAGCCCAGCCAAACAGCCAGAGGCTGAGATAAAGCAAAGTTGCACAGTTCTGAATAGACCCTGTACCATTAAAATGCCATCTCTTTGAAATGGAAAGAATACAAAAAGAAAAAAATTCCATACAATAACTGTGATTTGAGGCCACATAGTCGAGTTTTAGAGAAACTAGGCATGGGAAAAAAGCGGCCTAGATTTGGATCAATACTGTTGTTAGGCGATCAGTGTCGAAGGAAATGATACCTCCAATAAGGGCTGAGGGATTTCAGAGAATACAGTGACCAGCATGCTCCTGGGACAGTCAGGAAAGTCCGCAATCTCATCTCTGAGACCAGACCAAGAGCCTCGGGAGCAGCTACGTCTCCAGCCTGCTGTCCTTGGCCCCTGAGGACACATAGCCTGGCAACTGCCAATAGGGGCTGTAGGTGCAGCCGCCAAAAGACTCAGAAAGGAAAGCTGTCTCGAGTCCCTGGTCCTGCAAATGGTTCCATGTCAGAAAATGAGATCATTGAATCGATGGAAATGACATTAAATATGAGGCATCATTGAACCTGCATCATTGATGACCTGAGGACCATGGGACCTTTCTATCTGACTTACAGTTAAAATACCCTACATGAATTGTCTCCCCCATTAGAATGTGAGCCCTTTTGGGGCAAGGAATGTCTTTAGCACATGCTTTGCACATGGTAAGTATTCATTCATTCATTCATTTGTGCATGCATTTATTCAAACCATGTGGCTCTAGTACCAACTTAAAACTCTTTCAAACCATGACTCATAACAATGAGGCTTTGAATTTCAGTGAGGGGGAGTTTCCTGGCTAGAAGGCTGGAAGACCTAGGTTTAAATTCTGTCTCAGGCATTTATGAGTTGTATGACCCTGTGTAAGTCACTTCTCCATAGGGCTAAGCTTCTTTGTCTTGAAGATGAAGAGGTAGGACTCAGCCTTGGAGGTCCCTTCTAGCTCTAAATCCTATGCTCCTTTGGCCTTCAGAACGTCAAGGTTCCTTCCCGATTTTTGAGATGGAGACAACTGAGAACTATTTCATTTTAGGATGGTTTACATGACACAAACATGCTTGCTAACACGGTACTACATTGGACTATCCACTTAATAAAGGCTACCTCTATGATCCCTTGTAGAGTCACAGACCACTGGAGCTGAGTTGGGAACCTTAGAATATAGAATGTCACAGCAGGGAAGGGCCTTAGAACACAGGATGTCAGAGCTGGGAGGGCCTTTAGAACTCAGAATGTCAGAGCTGGAAGGGCCCTTAGAACATAGAGATTTTTGAGCACAAAATGTGAAAACTGGAATGAATTTCAGATAGTAGCCTCCTGGACCCCTAGCTGTCCCATAAACAAGACATTCTGTCTCACTCTGGGCATTTTTTCTGACTGTTCCTCATGCCTAGAATGCTTTTCCTCTTTTGCCCCAACTGCTGACCTGGCTTCCTTTGAGTCCCAACTAAAATCCCATCTTCTACAGGGTCTCCCCAGCCCCTCTTAATTCTAGTGCCTTCCTTCTGCTAGTTATTTCCTAGTTATCCTAGTTTGCTTATTGTCTTCCCCATTAGACTGTAAGCGCTTTGAGGGCAGGGACTATCTTTTGCCTCTTTTTTGTAATGCAAGTGCTTTGTGCCTGGTGCATGGTAGTCACTTAATAAATGCTTATTGACTGACTGACCAAGGGGTGACATGCCATGCCTAAACCACACAGGGAGGAGACACAAGATCTGGGTGATGGCAGTGATGGTGGTTCTCTTGACAGCCATAGAATGCCCCTACAGAGCCCCATTAGACCCGATCCCCCTTGACTGAGCTCCCCCACTTCTCTTCCTTTCACACTTAACTGTGGAAAGTCCTCTTTCCATTCACTGCCCCAGACCAACAGTCCTGGGAGGCGGGGAGGCCGAGAATGCCTACAGTTTGCTCCCACCTCCATGTCGAGTGTCCCTGTTTCTGTTCTATGGGGTTGTTGAGAGGATCAAATGAGATCCCAGATTGGAGAGGACTTTGAACTGTGAGGGCCCACAGCAGGGTGGGCTGAGGAGGGAGGCAGCATTGGCCTGGGTTCTAATTCTGGCACTGCTATCAGTAGGCTGGGCAATTTTAGACCAGCCACTCTGCCCGTTGGGGCTTTAGCTAGGGGGCTTGATTAAATGATCTCTAAGGCATTCTAGGGCTAACATTCTATATTTTAAAGTGATTTCTGGTGCCAACATTCTATTTTCTATGCTTTAAGGTTCCTCCCAGGTCTGACATTCTTTGCTCTAAGTTCCCTCCTAGCTTTAAATTCCGTTTTCTAAGAGCCCTCCCATCCCTGACATCCTGGGTTCTAAGGGCCCTCCTATCCCTGACATCTTGGGTTCTAAGGCCCCTCCCAGCTCTGATATCCTGTGTTCTAAGCTCTTCTTACATTACATTGTATTCAAGTTGGAGCTATGATCTTTCAAACAGCAGTTTGTGGTGAAGAGTTTTGGACTTTCGGTCAGAGGACAAGGCTCTATCGTTTGTGACAAGTTCAAAGCTGGTGACTCATGTCACCTCCCCTAGAAAATGAGCGTGTTCTTCTAGAATGATCTCTAAAGTCTCCTCCTCTACATCTGATCAGCCTGTGAATCAGAACACCTGGGTTTCACTTATGACACTGCCTCTTACTAGCTTGTGAAAACAGGCATGTGCCTCAGTTTCCTTTTCTGTTAAATTGGGAGAATAACCATTACTGGGCCTTTATGAGGGTCAAATGAGAAAATTGAAAGGCCAGAACTTCAAAAAGCATATCATCATTTAATCTGGTGTCCTCCCACTCAGTTAGGAGGACACAAGCGTCCTAGGGAAGCAAGCTTCCCTCCCCCATGCCTGGTTGCTGCACCTGCTCCCTCATCTCCCTCTTGTCTGCAGCACCTCGGTAGGAAGTGAGTGAATCCCCGGGCAGCCCCGACTCCCCAGTGTGTGAAGAGCTCAGCACGGACTCCCAGGCCTCCAATTAAGAGGGCACCCTCCAGCAGGCAGGGCCTGCTCAGCGCTAATAATAAACAGAACCTTTCCCCCCAGCCCCCGGGGGAGGGAGGGTGATCCTGGAGCACCTTAGAGGCTCTCAGCCTGGCTGTGCTCCCCAGGGGCTGCAGGTAGAAGGAGGGAGCTGCCCACGCCCCACGGCCCGGCTCCCAGGCTGCCAAGCTGGCAAAATCACAGCTGAGGTATTAATGGAGCAGCGAGTTTCTTAATTGCGAGGTGTGAAATCAGCGCTAAATTAGACAGCTTAGCCAACAGTTTACAAAGAAGTTTGTGGAAAACTGTCGGCTCTCCCCAGTCTCTAATCAGTCTTGGACCCAAAATAGAATGGCTTTGCTCTGGAAAGCCTTCCTTTCCTATGAGATGCTCCCTCCTTCACACGGGCATGCACGTGCACACGTGCTCCCTGTACACAACTCTGACATGCTACCTTCACACTCACATCGACCAAGCAGTAAACACCTGTTAAGCACCTACTATGCGCCCACCAGGAGCTATGTTGGACTCTAGGGATATTCCACTTAATCTCAGGGATCTCAGAGGTTCAGGAGTTCCACCTAACAACACAGGTCACAAGCCTTCAGTGCCTGCCCACCCATCCCGTGGGACTCTGACTTTTGTCCATGTTCTCCCCAAGGTTCAACATGGGGTGAGTGTCTATCCAACAATGCTGGAGGACTCACTCAAGGTTCTCCAGGCATAATGAGGGTCCCAGTGGTACTCTGACCAACTCAGGGCACTTGGCATCCAAAGACAGAATAACTAAATGGTCTCTGACCTCAAGAAGCTTATAGTCTACAGGTGAGTGGGGCAACATGGGGGAAAGTCAAGATGTCCATATATACATCCCAGGCAACATATACATGGATACATCCTGGTCTGGATCTGAACTTGCTCACTCGCTTGCTCTCTCTTTCTCTCTCTCTCTCTGTCTTCTTGTCTCTCCTGTCTCTCCGTCTCTCCATCTCTGTGTCTGTGTCTGTCTGTTGCTCTCTCTCTGTCTCTTTATGTCTGTCTCTGTCTCTCTGTCTCTGTCTCTCCTCTCTTCTCTTTCTGTCTCTGTCTGTTTCTCTTGGTCCTCCCGACATTACAGGGAGGAATGCCATAAATTCCCAAATGTGAATGAGGATCTCGCTTTTTCCAATAAAGCTTCTTCCCCAGGCACATCAATTATATTCACAACAGCCCTTTCTTTTGTGGTAGGAGAAATAATGGAAACAAAATGGACACCCATTGATTGGGGCAGGGGTGGGGGGGATGGTTGAACAAATGGTCACATATAAATGTAATAGAATGTGAATGTGTCATAAGAAATGACAAATATGAAGAATACAGAGAAACATGGGAAGACTCACATGAATAGAGGCAGCTGTGAGGTAAGCAAAGAAAGACAATATTTACAAAAAAGACTTTGTTGTTCAGTTGTGTCTGACTCCTCCTGGCCCCATTTGGGGTTTGGCAGAGATACCGGAGCAGTTTGCCATTTGCTTCTCCAGCTCATTTTTCAGATGAGGAAACTGAGCCAGACAGGGTTAAGTGACTTGTCCAGGGTCACAAAGATAGCAAGTGTCTGAGGCCAGATTTGAACTCAGGAAGATGAGTCTTGCTGACTCAAGGCCCAGCTCTCTATGCACTATGGCACCACCTAGCTGCCTCAAGATGACTATAATAACGTATAAGCACACAACACTAAAATGCAGTTAAATGCTGAGTTATTACAAGGCCCAATCTTGACCCCAGATGGGTGTTGCCTTTTGGCAAAGGGGGTAGGGGGGAGGGTGAGATACTGTAGGTGTGGAGTGCTACTCCATACATTTGATGGGAGGGGGAGTGTTTCTTTCATATACTCTCTTTTATTTATTTATTTATTTATTTAGTTATTGCGGGGCAATGGGGGTTAAGTGACTTGCTCAGGGTCACACAGCTAGTAAGTGTCAAGTGTCTGAGGCCGGATTTGAACTCAGGAACTCCTGAATCCAGGGCCAATGCTTTATCCACTGTGCCACCTAGCCGCCCCCCATATACTCTCTTTTTAAAAAAAATTTTTATTTATCTTGTTAAATATTTCCCAATTACATTAAAATTTTTTTACCATTAATTAAAAAAACTTGAATTCCAAATTCCCTTCCTCCCACCCCTCCTGCACCCCTTGAGAATGCAAGAAATATGACACCAAATTTACAGGTGAAATCACTTCATATACTTTCCATTTCTGTCAAAGTGGCCTGCTGACTAAGCCATTTCTTATATATATGCCTTCCATCTCCCACCTCCAGATCTTTGTACAGGTAATTCTTCATGTCTCACCTCCACCTGTCAGCATCCCTAGTTACATTGGAAGCACAGTTTGGGCGCCACCTCCTACGTGAGGCCTCACATAGGGCATAAATAAAACTTGATCATAATATGTAGCATGAAACTTCTCATTTAGAGAGAGAGCTTTAAGGTTTACAAGGCAGTTTCCTCATGGCAGTCCTGAGAGGTAGGCAGAACAAGTATCATTGCGCTCATTTTACAGATGAGGAAACTGAGGCTTAGAGCAATTCAGTAACTTGTCTATAGTTCCCCTGGCTGGCTAGTAGCAGGCCTTGGATCTGGGCCCAGGGATCCTGACTCCTGGTTGAGAAGGTAACCTGGGGACTGACTTTTCTGAACAGACTTGTCTGTTGAGCCCCTCTCCAAGCTGGGTCTCAATTTCTTACCTGCCTGATTGGTGGTGATATTGACAGAAGCGAATTGGGGTGAGAAGGGACTCTGGTCAGTGACTCCATTCACTGCCTGGATCTCGAAGGTGTACTGGGTGTGGGCCAGGAGGTCACTGATATAGATCCGGGGCTCCGTCAGACCCAGCTGCCGAGGGGCGAACTGCACGTTGTCCCCGCAGCGGGTGCAGGCGCCTCTGCCTGAACCGCAGCTTTTGCAGATGATGTTGTAAACCAGGTCCTCTCGGCCCCCTGAATCTCGGGGCGGAGTCCACTCTAGCATGAGTGAGGTCTCATTGATGCTGGAGATGACAGCCTGAGGTGCCGAAGGGATGGCTGGGGATAGACAAAGTAATCTATTAGTGGCTAGTGATGGGGAGGTCACACACTATCGCACTGTGTTCACTTGATGCGAACAAAGAGCTTCATAAACCTTCAAACCTGGATCTGACCATGTTGCTTCCCTGCTTAAAAACTTTCTGAGGTTCCTATTGCCCCTAGGTTAAAATATAAAATCCTTAGTCTGCCATTTAACTCTCTTTACAATCAGGATCTTTCCTAATATCTCTTCAGTCTTGTTTCCTATTAATCCCCTTCCTACACTTTCCAATCAAGTCAAAGTGTCCTGCTAATGAATAATTTCTTCTATGATATTCTGTCTTCGACCTCCCGACCTTTATATACTTAGTTCTTCACATCTGAAATGTATGCCTTCATCACTTCTACCTCTTAACAATCCCCAGTTTCAGGGGCAGCTAGGTGGCGCAGTGGATAAAGCATTGGTCCTGGATTCAGGAGGACCTGAGTTCAAATCCGGCCTCAGACACTTGACATTTACTAGTTGTGTGACCTTGGGCAAGTCACTTAACCCTCATTGCCCCACAAAAACAAACAAATAAAACAAAAAGAATTCTCAGTTTCCTTCAAAGCAGAGTGTGGGTGCCACTTTCTACACAAGCCCTATACAGTAGGGACATAATAAATGCTTACTGACTGACATGCCCTCAGTTGTTAATGCTGTCTCCTGCTTGTAATCACTTTATATAGAATTTGTATTTCCTTATTTATATACTTATCTATCCCCCCACCCCACTCCAAAAATGTCACTTCCTCCAAAGCAAGTAATGTTCCATTCTTTTCCCTGCATATCCAACACCTAGCACAGAACTTTGTACCTAGTCGGTGCTTAATACATGTTGAATTGAACTCTATTGAGGGTAGTTACTACCTGCTTTCAGTTAGCTCCCTATTCAATACCAAGACAAGCTTTAAGCAGCCTCCTCTCTGAGTGCCCCTTCTCCCCCCATCTTGAATTTTCTGTCCCCTTTACCTTGCCAACAAATTTTGGCTCATACCTGGAATGCTTTCCCCTCCTCCCTCTGCTTTTTCTCATGGGTGACATCTTACTCGGCCTTCAAGGTCCAGCTCCAAGAATACCTTCTCTGGGAAGCTTTCTCTAAGCACCCCATCCCATCACTAATATCAATAGCTGGCATTTATATAGCCAAAAATCCTTTAAAGATTCTATCTCATTTGGTCCTCACACCAACCCTGAGAGATAGGTGCTATTATTACCATTTCCATTTTACAGATGAGGTAACTGAGGCAGGCAAAAGTTAACTTGCCCAAGGTTACACAACTAGTAAGTGTCTGAGGTAGGATTCAAACTTGGGTCTTCCTGATTCCAGGTCTGGTGCTCTAGTTTATTGAGTCAACTGGCTATCTAGGAGTGATCTCTCCTGCCTCTTCTTTGTATAAACATGATTATATGTTTTGTTTATGTCTTGGACAGCAAGGAGATCAATGCAGTCAATAATTAAAGAGATGAATTCAGGCTATTCACCAGAAGGTCAAATACTGAAGTTGATGCTCAAAAACTTTGGTCACAATGAGAAGACTGGATTCATTAGAAAAGAACTTGCTGTTGGGAAAGATTGGAGGCAAAAGGAAAAGGAGATGGCAGAGGATAAGATGGATGGATAGTGTCATGGAAGTAAAGAACATGAATTGGACAGATTTGGAGAGATTGTGGAGGACAGAAGGGTTTGGTGTGTTGTGATCCATGGGGTCACAAAGAGTCAGATGCAACTAAATGACTGAACAACAATGGGTATATGTCATGTGGAATTTCTAAATAAGACATTTCCTTCAGGTTCTGCAGATGCCTCTGTTTGTGGATGACATCATGCCACTGTGTCCCTGATCCCTAGGGATAACTGGGTTTTTCCAGAAGATCCGTGGTCATTCAAAAGGAAACCAGTCTGGCCATCCATACTGGGAAAACCAAGTGGATGAAGAACACATGTAACCTAGAGTTTGACCTGGAGTTGGGACAGGCACTCCATGTAAGTTCATCAATGTATCTATTTTGGTCAAGCCCTGCAGATGGGTAATAAGCTGCAGCCAAAATTGAACGGAGAGAAGACATCTTTCTGGATTGAATTTGGGAAACTGTGTTCTACTTTCAATGGGCCCAAGCTGTTCCTTATGGCAAAAGCCATCTTTAATATTAATACCCTTCTGGAGATGCTACCTATGATGAATATTGTAATATGAAGATCTCTGAAGAATAATGAGCAACTCATTGTGCAGTCTACATTTCTTCATTAGGTCCACCGAGAATATCATGAGTGCCCATTGCTGAATGCTTTCAAAAAGCTAGATAATCTGGATAGAGCACCGGCCCTGGAGTCAGGAGGACCTGAGTTCAAATCCGGCCTCAGACACTTAACACTTACTGGCTGTGTGACCCTGGACAAGTCACTTAATCCCTATTGCCTTACCAAAAAAAAAAAGCTAGATAATCTCTACCAACAGTATTCCCCTCATTTACTTATTTAGTCACTGCGACAACAAAGGAAATGAAGTTTATCTGGAGTGAGCTGCCCTAAGGAAGCCGTACTGGCTCTTTGCAATCACTGCTTTCTTTTCTAGATGTCTACCAGCCACCCCTTTGTCCATCCTTCCCTCCCTCCTATGTCCTAGAATTTTGAAAATGAGCTCAAACGTAGTCTTCAAAGTCTATTTTTGTCCCTTTTCCACTCTTAAGGCACCTATTTATTTTTCTGTATTGTTTCAAAGATCTTTGGTGGTGCTTCATAATATCTCAGTTCCTTCAGCACCATGGAATGCAGCTTGGCCAGGTGTGGCCACCTGAAGTCATCCAAGGCAGCTGGATGCTCTCTCACTATCTCCCTGCTTCACTCAAGTCTCATTAACTGTTGTTCCTCTGTTCTTTTCAGTCCCAGGATAATCCTTGGCAGAGGAGATAGGAGCATGATTAAGAGCCAAGGACTTCTACCTTCCCTCTGTCATCTGTTTTCATCTTCCCCGTGGTCCTCTCTATTCTGAGCTTCCCTTTCCCCCTAATATGTCCAGAAAAGAACCAAACAGTTTTGTTGGCCCTAGGCCTCCCTCTCAGCCTCAGCTCATTCATTCTAAGCCTTAGCTCTCTTGACACTACCCTTAGGAGACTTTGCCATGGGTTGTATTCATCTGTTCATACTTGCTTCCATAATCTCTCTGAATCATTGAAAAGTCCAAGTTTGGGGCAGCTAGGTGCCACAGTGGATAAAGCACCAGCCTTGGATTCAGGAGGACCTGAGTTCAAATTTGGCCTCAGACACTTGACCCTGGGCAAGTCAAAAAGAAAGAAAAGAAAAGTCCAAGTTGGCCATTAAGTGACTTCTGATGCCTCTAGGATAGTCAGGTGGTGCTGTAGTGCATAGAGCACTGGGCTTGGAAACCGGAAGATTCATTTTCATGAATTCAAATCCAGCCTCACACACTCACTAGCTGTGTGACCCTGGACAAGTCCCTTAATCTTTTGCCTCAGTTTCCTCATCTGTAAAATGAGATGGAGGAGGAAATGGCAAACCACTCCAGTATCTTTGCCAAGAAACCCCTCAAAATGGGGTCATGAAGAGTCAGACACGACTGAATCACAAGATGTCTCTGTTGGTCTCCTGGGAGAATATCACCCCTTCCTCACTATCAGATTCATTTCTCTGCATCTTTAGACTTCCATCCCTCATAGGATGACTTCTTTGGAATTCGAGGCCATGAGTTCCTCTCTAACCTTTCTCAGAGCCCTCTGAAACAATCTGCTTTCCTCAAACATAGGGTTCACATCAGGCCATGCTTAGCTTTCTTCTCCTCAATCAACAGATTTTAGCTTGGAGAGTCCACGTCCCCTCACGCTTCAACGGCCTTCATGCCTGAACTGAAATGACAAATATTCTGAAGCACAGTGGGGAGACACTTGGTGGGTGGACACAGGCTGGATGGAGCCTTTTGCCAACAGTGATTTGTAATCAAGTGGTAGATAAAGGGTGTTACTGGGGACCCAGGAGGCCCAAACAGGATGGAAGTGCTCAGATAGCAAGAGCGTGTGGAGGCCAAGGTGCAAAGAGGCCACGGATGGGCTACAGGAAGGCCATAAGAGCATCAGGTAGATCCTCCAGGGACAGCTCTCAGAAGGGCAAAGAGGACCGTAGTGCAAGATGGGAAGTACTGGGCCCTGAATGTGTTTCTATCTAGTCTAAGGACCATGTATCTACCTATTTAATCACATGTAGTTTCCCCATCAGAATGGAAACCCCTTGAGGGCAGGGGCTGTGTTAGCCCTTTTTTGTATATTCAGCACTTAAATCCTTGTTGATTGATTGGCTAATAAATGTTTGAATGAATGAATGAATGAATGACTTTTTCCCAGAGGAAAGTAACCAGATAAAACAATATGCTAAGGGCTTGATGTGTGACCCCTCTGAGGAACACCTGGGTTTTGAGAGAACGAAGAGACAATACTGAACCCCCAAAATGGACCCACATTTCAGGACTGAGTCTGGCTGTGGATCACATCTTTCTTTGTCCCCAGTGAGTACTTGGGTCATTATGGGCAGCACATCCTTCATCTAGTTCTCTAAGAGGGGCTGAAGCTGAGAGACAGCTCCCACTGTAGGGAAGGGAAGGGAAGGGAATAGGCATTTATTAAGTGCCTACTCTATGCCAGGCACTATGCTAAGTGCGTTACCAATATCTTCTCATTTGATCTTCTCAGTGACCTTGTTATTATCCCATTTTACAGTTGAGGAAACTGAGACAGAGGGGAAGGGACTTGCCTAGGTTCATACAGCTAGTATATATCAGAGGTTGGATTTGAACTCAGGTCTTCCTGATTCCAGGCCCAGTGCTCAATGCATTTTGCCACCCAGTTGTCAGGTATCCCAGAAGGGATGGGATTGATAACAGAGGTTCAGTCAAAGGGTATGGCGTCCACCAGCCAGTACTTTTTTTTTTTTTGCAGGGCAATGAGGGTTAAGTGACTTGCCCAGGGTCACACAGCTAGTAAGTGTCAAGTGTCTGAGGCTGGATTTGAACTCAGGTCCTCCTGAATCCAAGGCCTAGTGCTTTATCCACTGCACCACCTAGCTGCCCCCAGCCAGTACTTTTGATTGTAAACTAGAGTGGCTGAGACCAAGGGCCAGCAGCCTACACTTCCTGGCCTGTTTGCCTTAAAGAACTGGATAAACTATCCCACTCAGAAGCAGAGATGAGCTCCCGTAAGCTGCACAGTAATTGCCCTTTCTTCCTTTCTTCCTTTGTCCGGAGAGGGAAAATGCACAGACCAAACTAAACGAAAAGAATGGCGGAGATGGGAGGACATGGATTGTTAGAGGTCCCTGGCTCAGAAAGCTTCCAAGGTTCTGTGCTGCTTCCCATATAAAACACTAAGTGCAGAGCCTGGAACTCCAGGCTCTCCTGGACTCCAGTCTAGCTTTCCAGACATTGCTTCCCTCCATACTGTCTGTTCTAGCCAAACTGGACTGTGTCGTTCCCTGATCGCTCCTGTTCTCTGTTCTAAAACCCTTTGGAACTTGAATAAGCTTTGATCGTGGCTCCACGATGTGTCCACGTGCACGAGTGCCCAGTGAGGGGCCTTTTCCACTCAGAAATTACTTTCATGTCTCAAAGAAAGGGGTCATCCCTCTTCCATCAGGAATTTGGCTTCTACTTCTCAAGAAAAATGAATTGAAGCCAAAAAAATATTTCAGGGTGGTATGCAAGTGAGTGATGGGTCTCAGGCAGCATTTGCTATACAAGGAGATAATTTCCTTCCCACCCCCCCCCATCCCCAGGGTGAGGTTAGCCAGGAATATTGCCTCCAAATGCCACCCCCCTCAACATACTGGTGCATGGCATCTCCAGCGGGTCTAGGTCAGCTCGGTAGTACCCGTTGCGGCAGACACAGTTAGTGGCTCCTTCTGAAGTGGTTCGGCTGTTGATGGGGCAGTGAGTGCATCCTTCGTCCCCCTGGTTGGCCTTGAAGGTCCCAGAAGGGCAGCCTAGAGGAGAAAACAAACGAGAGTCACTCAAAGAGAAATGAATGAATAGGACTGGACTGAGTGTGAGTGTGTGTGGGGTGGTGGTGATAGGACTCAAGAAATCTTAGAAAAGCAGCTGGTGGGGCAGATAGATGGTGCAGTGGATAGAGCACTGGCCCTGGAGTCAGGAGTACCTGAGTTCAAATCCGACCTCAGACACTTAACACTTACTAGCTGTGTGACCCTGGACAAGTCACTTAACCCCAGTTGCCTCACTGAAAAAAAAAAGAAAAGCAGCTGGTTCAAGAATTATTGTTCCCATTTCACAGAGGAAGAAACCGAGGCTCAGGGAGAGGAAGGTAATTGCCTAAGGTCCCACTGGGCAGACCTGGGACTCAACATTAGAATGTAGGCTCCTTGCAAACAGGGATTGCTTCATTCTAAGACTGCTGGGACAAGGCTCATGGACCCGAGTTCAAAGCCCAGCTCTGTCTTTCACAACCCCTTAGGGCCAGCTCTTGAGCTAGGATTCTATAATCCTTCCCCTCCCCCTCCGCCAAGAAGTGCTCCCTCTGATAGCCAGGAGAAGGAAGACATCTGATTGTCTTCGAGGATTGTCTCTGGGTCCTACTCCATTATATATCTGAAACATGCAAAGGATGAAAGGCCCTGAACCTGGAAAGGTTGAAGATCCACCTGGTTCAACCTCCTTAGTTTATTATTTATAAACTTTCTAACTTATATTTCTAGAAATATTGACATGTATTTAAACATTTACATCTCTATAAATATTTATTTATTAAATATTTACATTTATACAAATATTTATACCCACAGAAATGTTTATTTATAAAATATTTACATAAATATTGATTTAGTGAATATTTACATTTATGCAAACATTTGTTTATTAAGCATTTACATTCATGGAAATAGTTATTTATTAAACATTTACATTTATTTATTTATTAAGTATTTATATGGACATAAATATTTACATTTCTGTTGAACCTCCTTATTTATGTGGGAGCCTGAGGTCTGGGGAGGCTTGTTGATTTGCCTAATATCACACAGGTAATAGGAACTGGGCCAGGATTGGAGCGTAGCGCCTCTGAATCCAAATGGTGGTCTTCCCATTACAGTGGGTAACCCAGCCTCTTCACTTTATAAGGGCAAACTGAGGCTCACAAAGAGACTGCAGAGTCACAGAATTAGGGCTGGAAGAGATCTGAGATGCCACCTGGTAAAACTCTCTCTTTTTACAGATGAAGAAACTGAGGCCCATAGAGGTTAAGTGACTTGCTGTTAAGTGTCGGAGGCAGACTATGAACTGGGGTCCTCGGACCCCACATCCGTCCCCCTTCCCCTTGTCCTTTTCTCTTTTTCCCAGCATCTTTGAGCCAGTCCAGTCCCAGCCTGCTTGTAGTTTTCAATAAAAGCCAATCCAATCTTGGAAGAGATGAGCTCTGGTGGAATTCTCTTCCATATGCGTCTGGGGGAGGCTGGGGAATGCTGTTTTCTCCCCATCTCCCCCACCCTATTGCAGCTCCAGCAGCCCTAGCTTGGCACTAAGGGACCAGGCTTTCTGTTGGGAAGCTCCCCAGCTCGGAGAGGGATGGATGTCCCCTCTGAGCTGGTGAGGCTGGGCTGTCCGTAACACCAGCCATGGACGGTAGAGGGCAGTATCCAAGCTGTAGGAAGCATGCCATCTCTCCCCTCCCCCACGGCCCCCCCAAAGCACTCTGAGGCGTGTGTGACACATGTTCTAGCAATCTCAATAAATAAACAGGAGCCCTGGGTGCGCAGGGGGGACTCCTTGCCTTTTCCAAACTCCACCCGCTGCCTTGCTCTTCAGTCTTTCTATTCCCAACTTCCCAGGCAGAAGGAACAGATTTGTTTTGGAGAAAGCTCTGCTGGTTCCCCATTCTGCCTTTCACTTGAAATCCAGAAGATAACAACAGTGGCAGCAGTAAAAATAGCTGACATTTATATAGTGCCGGAAGGTTTGCAAAGTACGGTGTAGACCCGATTTCATTTGATCCTCAGAACAACCCTAACGTGGGCACTTAGCTTTTATGATCCCCATTTTACGGAGGGAGAAACTGAGGCTTAGACCTACTTGCTCAGGTAGTAAGGACCAGAGGCAGGATTCAAACCCAGATCTTCCTGACTCTCAGACTAGCTTTGTGGCTTTGGAGGGACCTCAGAGCTCTGACCTAGTCAATATCGAGCCCCACATTGGCACCGATGAGGAAACTGATGCCCAGAAAGGGAACCAACTTGTTCAGGGTCACACGTGGGAAGTGGCAGATTTGAATCCAGGTCTTCCAATTCCAAGTAAAGCGTTCTTCGCAGTACATCCCACTGTTTCTCCTCTCCCCTTTCTCCATGCCTGTTGCAGAGCACCCTGGGCTTGCTGAGGTTGGGTCCGGGTAGGGATGGGGACTTCTGCCTCCTAGCTGAGGTCTGGGAGTCAGGCATCTTGTCCCGGCTCTGCCACTGACTCACTATGTGAGTCCATGAACAAGTCTTTCCCTCCCTGTGGGACTCAGTTTCTTCATCTATCCAGTGGGGCTTCCTTACTTCATCCGGGGATTCTCGAGAACACAGAATGCTGGAGCTGGAAGGGGCCGCCGACGGGACCTGGTTCCATCCCCTCATGTGACAGAAGCTGGCAGAGGCCAAGGCCTGGGGTGGGGCAGTGACCTGCCTCAGGTCACACAGCCAGTTAGCAGCAGAGTGAGGTCTAGAGATCAGGCCTCCAGACTCCTGGGCCTGTGATATTTCCCATTTCTACGACACTCTGGTTTTTCTAACACAGCACTGGAAGTGTGCCAGGCGGGGTGGCCTGGAGATTGTAACAGAGATGAACAGGACACCAGGGAAAGGCCCTGACATCCCCCTCCTCCGCCCTCCAGCTCTCAGGCCAATGCCGATGCCTGAGAATCCTGGGAGGGCTTTATTCATGGGGTGTAAGGCTTCTGTCTCCCTTTAGGAAGTCCTCCTGATTCTACTCAGCAACAATCTTTGCCCTTGGAACTCACGCAGCACTTTGGACCTTAAACAACAACAACAATAACTAAGGAACATTTATGAAGAGCTTACTGTGTACCAGGGACCATACCATGAGTAATGCTGGGTATTATAATTATCTGTCCTCATCGCTGCTCCCCCTGTGAGCCTGGGTGACTTCCATGTTGACAGGGACCAGCAAAGCTTGGGGTTCTGCATGCAGAAGGTACTTAAAACATGTTTGTTGAATGGAGCAAATGAATCTATGAAAACACCAAGATCCCTGGTGAGGGTCATGCTCCAAGCTACCATTAAGTATCTCTACCTCAGTTGCAAAGAAATGGCTGAAAACTGGTTTGGACAGTGGGCGAGAGGAACAAAGAGACCAGGGGGCTGTGAGAAACTGGAGGGATGCAGACTGAGATGGGAGGGGTGTGAGCATGTGAGAGAAGAGAGAAAAGAGAAGGGAACAAGCATGCGGTGATGAAGGGGGCTACGTTTTCATATTCTCTTTGAAGACCTCTTTTGGCTCTGAACAGCGTATGGTTTAAAATTCCATGTTCCAAGATCCCTTTAGGATTGAATATTCTATATTCTAAGGCCCCTCCCAGCTCTGACATTCTGGTTCTAAGGGCCCTCCCAACTCTGACATCCTGGGTTCTAAGGGCCCTCCCAGCTTGGACATTCTGGTTCTAAGTTTCCTCTTTCCAGCTCCTTGTGTTGTAGCGGATAGAGTTCTGGATTTGGAATTGGGAAGACCTGAGTTTAGGTCTTGACTCTTGGCACTTACTAACTGTGTGACCAAGGACAAGTCATGCCATTTCTCTGAGTCTCGGTTTCCTCATCTGTAAAATGGGGATAATTATGAGCTAGGTGGCTCAATGGATAGAGTGCAGGGCCTCAAGTCAGGAAGACCCGAGTTCAAATTCAGCCTCAGACACTTCCTAGCTGTGTGACCCTGGGCAAATCACTTCACCCTGTTTGCCTCAGTTTCCTCATCTGTAAAATAAGTTGGAAAAGTGATGGCAAACCCTTCCGGTATCTTTGCTAAGAAAACCCCAAATGGGGTCGTGAAAAGTGGGACATAACTGAAATGACTGAACACCACCACCACCACGCCCAGAGTACCAGCCTTCCAGCTCTGTTGTGGGACTCAACTGAGATAAAGTACACCAAGTGCCCTGTCCATTCTTTCCTCCCCTCTCCTTATTCGTTCCCCTCACCATGCTCCTCCCAGTCATCTTCTATAGAAGCCCCTGTTGCCCAGGACTTTAGAGACCCTAGAGATGCTTATCTCTTTTCTCTCCCCTTTTTATGTGCCCCCCACCTGAAGTCAAAGAACTAGGATAGGGAAGGAAAATGAGAGGTTTCTCTTTATTCTAAACAAGATCCTAGCTCTCATCATTGAACTCTGGAGAAGCTGGGGTGCTGGACAGTGCGGAGGGGCATCCATAGAGGACTTTACAGTTTGCAAACCCCTTCCTCTTATTGGATCCTCATGATGAACCCTGGAAGCAGGTGCTACAATCCCCATTTGATAGATGAGGAAACTGAGGACGAGAGAAGTTAAGTGACTTGCCCAGGGGCACACGGCTAGTGAGTGTCTGAGGCTGGATTTGAACTTGGGTCTTCCTGCCTCCAGGACCAGTGCTCCCTCTCCACTGAACTGCCTCAAACTGACAGAGGGAAGAGGGTTCGAACTAGTATTCTGGAGATAAGCCCCAAAGCTGCCACTAATTAGCTGGGTGACTCTGTCCAAGTCACTTCTGGCCTCTGGGCTCAGTGTCCTCACCTGTAAAATGGCCTTGTCTCACTCATAAAACTTCTTTGGAAATCCAGTGAAATGGACAATATGTAAATTCTTTGAGAAAAAAAAAAAAGAATAGGCTGTGACAAGGTTAAAACAGGATTATTTACAGCTAGTTCAGGTAAAAATGTTCCGTGTTTGGTCTGATGTCCCTAAATGGCTGCTGGTTCCACGCCAACCTGGGACACACACACACACACACACACACACACACACACACACACACACACACACACACACACACACACTCTGGTGCAGGCAATGCATTCTCCCCACCTTTCCACCCTCATCTGTTAGGCTCAGCATGTCTCTGCTCCAACTGCTTGTCTTCATCCTAATGTGATTTGTACAAGGCTGCCTTTCTGCTTGCTCGTCCCTCCATCTGGAATGTCCACCCCCCCCCCATCCCCAGCCTGCTTGTGCCCCTCCTATCCTGGCTCCAAAGTCACCTCTTCCAGAAGCCATCCCTCATTAACCCTGCCCCGCTCAGGGGCTTCCTCAGCAGGCCTATGCTCGGACAGAGAGGCAATTTTGCTTTGGGTCTCCTGCTTCTGAAATTGAAATGCAAAATGCTTTCGTTAGAAGAGACAGCAGGAGCATGCTGGATTTGGATGGAGGAGGACCCGTGTTCAAATTCCGACTGTGTGACTTTAGGTAAATCACATAATCTCTCTGCGCCTCAGTTTACTCTTCTGGAAAAGGGAAGGAGTTGGACCAGATGACCTCTAAAGTCTCTTCCAGCTCTAAGTCTGTGTTCCAAAGCTTGACTTTAGGATACAGAATGTCAGAGGTGGAAGGTGCCTAAGAGATCATTTAAACATCCTGATTTTGCAAGGGAGGACACTGACAAGTGACTTACCCAAGGTGACACAGAAAATGAACGCCAAAGCAGGCGTTGAAACCAGGTCTCGATTCCCATTATATTTCCTGAGGATCTTCCCAGCTCTGACATTCCCTGATCTAAGATTCCTTTCAGAGATGACATTCAAGACTCTAAGATCCTTCTCAGTTCTGACATTCTGCATCCTAATCAATGAGAACAGAGGGTTCCCCTTTTTCTAAAGAAGGTCCCAGCTCTCATTCCCCAGAAGGCTCCTTCTCACTCCAGAGGCCAACCAGCCTCTGGTTGGGGATGCTATACAGCCTGATGCCATACTGAGGAAGCAGCTCATGTGACTCCATGTTCTAAGGCCCCTCCCAGTGCTGACATTCTGTGTTCTAAGGGCCCTCCCAGCTCAGACATCCTATGTTCTAAGGCCCTTCCCAACTCTGATATTCTGTGTTCTAAGGGCCCTCCCAGCTCTGACATCCTGTGTTCTAAGGGCCCTCCTAGCTCTGACATCCTGGGTTCTAAGGGTCTTCCCAACTCTGACATTCTGCTTTCTTAGGGTCATCCCAGTTCTGCCAGTTTCTGTTCTCAGAGTCATCCCAGCTCTAACTCTCTGAGTTGTGACAGCATGTAATTCTCTAAGTGGCTTCCTATTCCTTAAGATGTGCCAAGACTCCTTGAGGTCATTGACAGCCCAGGGCTATTTCTCTACTTTAAAGATTCTTCCCTCCCTACCCCTCCTCCCGCCATCCTGACAGGCAAGTATCTTCTGTGGAGCCTCCTCCCCCTCTGACCAGGGTCTGACCCAGCTGACTCAGCAGAGCTCCTGGCCCCTCGTTGGCAGGAGGAGCTCAGAAGTGAAGGATTCCCCAATGCTGCTTCTGCCCCTCACAGACAGGGCCACTCCCAGAGGGTGAGGCCTCCCCCCATGGTAAGTGGGCCCACATGGACTCCATTACTCCTCTGAGGAGAGGTCACTCCCTCCACCTCGCCCTCCCAAACCCGTCTGACCTTCACATTCCTCCTCTACATTCCTGGACTGGGCTGGGGGTGAGAATGACCCTCCTGAGAAGAAGAAGCCACAGTTTCTCTTTGAGGAGACGGGTCCTCATGGCCAGGCCTGGGCTGTGTGCCACCCCTCTTCATCAGGCTTATCCAGACAAAATCAGGTTATGGTGAACGTCCTCAGTTCTAGGATTGAGTCTTAGAGTTCTTCTGTTTGTTCCCTTCTCTCCTCTCCAAAGCCTTGCCCCTGGTTCG
The DNA here is from genome assembly GCF_019393635.1 of Dromiciops gliroides. NCBI lineage: Eukaryota > Metazoa > Chordata > Mammalia > Microbiotheria > Microbiotheriidae > Dromiciops > Dromiciops gliroides. The sequence continues at coordinate 610,567,460 of NC_057863.1, forward strand.
AGGCCTCATCAGTCTCTTTCCCTCTTTCCTGGACTATGTGGAGTCTCCTAATTGACCTCTCTGCCTCCATTCTATCCCATCTCCAATCTATCTTCCAGGTTGGACCATGTCTCTCTCTCCTGCTTATAGAGGTTCAGGGCCCCCTATTGTTTCTAGAATCAAATACACAACTCCTACTTGGCACCTGAAGATCCTCAAGGCATGGTGCCCACTGCCACGGGTGTTAGATCATGAAGTGCTCCCCTCCACACACTCAACAGCCCAGTCAAACCTGCCTGGTTGGTGTTCCTTTCATAGGACATCCCCTCCTCCACCTTCATTCCTCTGCATAGTCTGTTCCCCATGCCTGGATCGCACTGCCTCTCACTCTGCCTCCTCTGAGAAGCCTTCACTGTTTGTTTGTTTTTTCCCAAAGCTCAGCATAGATATTACCTTCTGCATTCTGGATCCCACCTACCCTTCCAGACTTAGTACCTACCACCTATTGGGAGTCCCCCAAAGCTGGTATTCTATAACCAATCTCATTGTTTGTCTGTAATTTACTCCTGCCTCACTCTTGCTTCTTAGAATCTTTGGCTTCCCAAAGGGCTCAGATCCTGGACCGCTTCCTCTCTGATGCCCTTCCTGCTCTTTCTCCTTGAACTTACTTCTCTGGATTCATGGCAGTAAGCATATATTAAGCACTTACTATATACATGCTGCATCTCCCCCAGTGGAACCTGAGCCTCTTGAAGGTAAAGACCATTTTGGTCTTTCATTTTACCCACAATACCTCTTACACACAGTATGAGCTGAATACACATTTGTTGAACCGAATTGATATGTTTGCTGAATGGAATCGGGTTCCATTTATGTGACTGTGACTGCGTAAAAACGATGACAGGCACTGACATCGGCTCATTCTCTAACAAAACTTGCGGGTGGGTAGAGCAGGGTTTTTTTCTTCCCATTTAATTGATGAGAAAACTGAGGCTCAGAGTGGGGTAAGTGTGAGACAAGGTGGTCTCTGGGGTTCCTTATAATTCTAAGATCCTGGGACTTGCCCCAGATTATAAAGAGGCAGAGCCGAGACTTGGAGTCAAGTGGCACAGAAGAAAGACCTTCTGATTTGGAGCCAAAGGACGTGGGTTTAACCCTGGGCTCTGTCACTTCCTGTCTGTGGGAGCAGGGGCACTCAATGTCCCTGGTTTTCACTGTTATCCTTTGTAAAACGAGGGGATTGGAGTAAATAACTTCTAAGTTCTCTTTCATTTCTAAGTCTTTGGTCTTCTGACTTGAATCCAGAACCTCAGGGATTGCTTAGAGTCCTTAGGACTGCCTTTCTGAGTCTTTGCCTAGGGTGGGACAGTCCAAAGCCAGAGACCCTCCTGGATCAAGGCTCAGTTCCAGTAGTTAAGGAGGCAGAAATGGTATAGAAGTACCCCTGACTTGAAATCTGGAGGCCTTGGTACCATTTGCTTCTCTGTTATTTACTATGTGACCTTGGGCAAATAACTTCCCTTTATCTATGTGACCTTGGGCAAGTCATGTCCCTTCTCTGGGCCTCAGTCCCCTAGTCTATGGAATTCTAGGTGCTGTCCAAAGGCCTTTCCAGCTCTAAACCCTATAATTCCTAATTGAAATCCCCTTGGCTGGAGCTCTAGCCAATTTCCTCTCATTCCGTCTGCACCAGCGATGAAGAGCAGCTGTTACATTCTCCACGTAATCCCCCTTCAGAGACTAGAAGACAATCCCTGCCCTCACCTCTCCAGCCCCTGAGAACTCCTCTGATCATCTCGAAGGCTTCTGGCTTACACCGAGGGAGTCAGCACTGCATCACAGGATGGCTTTTCTCCGGGTTATCTTTGTCTCAGAGAGTCAGGACAAGTCTTATTCATCCTGGCTCAGCATTAGGTGGTAAACTAGCTTTGGAATGTGGGTGAAGCCCTAGACTTCAGAGTCCTAGAATAAAGAGTAAGGTCCACTCAGCGAAGATGGAGAGAACCCTCAAGGTCACTGGGTTCAACTCCCCAGTCAGAAGATATAGGTGCCACTCGCAGAGGCATGAAGGTATTGAGGGACTTCAGGGACTACCTAGGGTAGCTCAGGTTTAGCTGTTTCTGTTGTGTCCGACTCTCTGTGACCCCATTTGGGGTTTTCTTGGCAAAGATACTGGAGTGGTTTGCTATTTTCTTCTCCAGCTCATTTGACAGATGAGGAAACTGAGGCAGGCAGGGTAAAGTGACTTACCCAGGGTCACACAGCTAGTGAGTGTCTGAGGCCAGATTTGAGCTCGGGAAGTTGTGTTCCTGACTCCCAGCTGCTCATAACACCCTTGATAAAGCAGTCATCCAGCCTCTCTCTGGAGACCTCCAGGAAGGGGGAATCCACTACTTCCCAAAGTACTTTGGGAGAGCTCCAATTATTAGGAAACTTTTCCTTACTTACTTTACCCACAGGCAGTTTTCTACACATCATTCCCAGTTCTTCCCTCTGGGGCCAATCAGAACCAGTCCAATGGCTCCTCCATAGGACAACCCTTCAATTACTGTCTCATGCCTCCCCTGAGTCTTCTCTCCTCCAAGCTGAACATCCTTCCTTTCCTCCAACTGCTATTTATATGGAACTCAAGACCTTTTTACCAAACTGGCTGTTCTCCTCCCCATCGATGTTCCTCCTAAAACGCGCTTCCCCCAACATACCCCAGACCCATAGCCTGACCATTGGGACCACCACCTCCTTTGATGTGGACATGGTGCCATTTTGAAGGAAGCCTAGAATAATAGTGTTAGTTTTTCAGTCACCATGTCACACCTCTATCACTGAATGTAAGCCCCCCACCCCCACCCCGGCCCGGGGCAGGACCTGTTTCACTTTTGTCTTCCTATCTCCAGTGCCTGGCATAGTAGTAGGCAATTAATAAATGATTGATTGACTAAAAGCTGTGTGACCAGGCAAAGGTCACTGCCTCAGTTTCCTCCTTGGGAAGATGGGAGTCATCTAGTGACTACAGACCACAAAGGACAGTTATGAATGAGGGTTATCTACATTGATGGGATCACAGATTTGGAGGGATTTCAGAAGCCATGGAATCCAACTCACTCATATTACAGATTAGGGAACTAAGGCCCAGAGAGGGTCATAGATTCTTTGATCTAGAGTTGGAAGGACCTCAGAGGCCATGAAGTTCATCAAATTTATTTAGCACTTTAATGTTCACAAAGTGCTTTACCATAGATTCATTGGATCCTCACAACAATATCATAGGGTAGGCATTATCATTATTCCCATTTTACAGATGAGGAAATGGAGGGTTTGAACTTAGATCTTCTTGACTCTGACTCCAATACTATACCACCCAGATGCCTGGAAGTATAAAGCATCTTCTAGCTTGCAACTCATGGACTTTTTTTTTTTTTTGGCAGGGCAATGAGGGTTAAGAGACTTGCCCAAGGTTACACAGCTAGTGTCAAGTGTCTGAGGCTGAATTTGAACTCAGGACCTCCTGAATCCAGAGCTGGTGCTTTATCCACTGCGCCACCTAGCTGCCCCTATAACTCATGGACTTTTAAGGGGATGGGGAGAATCAATCTAGATTTTGGAGTGTGCCCGCTCCCACAGACAGGAAGTGACAGAGCCCAGGACCCGATGGATCCCTGCCTGCTCCATCCTAATTCAGGTTTCACACTGTCAATTATTACCTAAGACTTTAGCACCCTGGAGCACCAGGGCAGCTAGATGGTGCAGTGGATAGAGCACCAGCCCTGGAGTCAGGAGTACCTGAGTTCAAATCTGGCCTCAGACACTTAACACTTACTAGCTGTGTGACCCTGGGCAAGTCACTTAACCCCAACTGCCTCACTAAAAAACAAACAAACAAACAAAAAAACCAAAAAGAAGAATGAAGTTCTCAAGACACAAAGGGAAATAATTCCAGTGAGGAGGAAAAATGGAATATTTTTTTTGAAAAGACCTATCTTTGTGGATGCACTGGGAACTCCCCAACCAATTTAGATTCTGAAAAGGTCACAGAATATGGAATGAAGACCAGGTGACACAGGATGGAGAGAAGAATGGAACATGGTTCTGAGAAAGTTGTGTCAGGACTTTGAAACTCAGGAAGGCCTTAAAAAGGAGGGTCTGATTTTTAAAAACCCCCAACAACTTATATTTGAAGGAAAAGGAAAGTCAAAGGACGGGCATGGGGCCTTTACTCAGGGAGGATGGGACAACAATCACTGAGAATAGCTCCTAGTATTTTCTACCAAGAGAATAACCTTTATGCTAGAAAAACAAAAATGGGTCCCAAAGAGTTGATACCCATCTTGAGTAAGGAAAGAGTAGCAGCTCTTGACAGTTGCCCTTGATAGAGTTAAATCACCTGGCCCAGATGAACATCCTCAGAGGTACCATGCTAGGATCAGCTGAACTTGTCAACAACCATTTATTAAGCACCTACTAGATGATGGTCCCATGCTAAGTCCTGGGGATACGAGGAAAGAAAAAAACCCAACCCAACCTCAACTGCAACCCCAGCCCCAGCCCACTCTCCCGCTTCTCCAGGAGGTGACAGGACTAGTGGGGGAGAGTGGCAGGACCTGGGGGCGGGGGATGTTGAGTCCAGTGTAGAAAAGGCTTGGCATTAGTAGGAGAGGAAAAGTTGACAGGTGGAAGACGGATTAGATTTGTTCTCCTCAGCACCCGAAGCAATGGGAGAAATTAAAAAGTGGCCATTGGGGCTTGATATTAGGGAAAAATGGCAGCCATTAGAGCCATCTAAAGTGGTTCCTGGGACTGCAGGTATCCCATCTCTAGAGGTTTTCAGGCAGAGGCTAGATGACCATTTGCTAGGTATGTCATCAGTGGCACTCTCATTTAAGTTGGGTATAGGTGGAGGGGGATCACCAAGGCACCCTCTAATTTGGAGACTGAGATGGTGTGAGATGGTGTGGGAGGATCCTTAGGACACAGGATGTCAGAGCTGGGAGGGCCCTTAGAACACAGGATATCAGAGCTGGGAGGGTCCTTAGAACACAGGATGTCAGAGCTGGGAGGGCCCTTAGAACACAGGATGTCAGAGCTGGGAGGGCCCTTAGAACACAGGATGTCAGAACTGGGAGGGCCCTTAGAACACAGGATGTCAGAACTGGAAGGGGCCTTAGAACCCAGAATGTCAGAACAAGGAGGGCCTTTAGAATATAGAATATTGGGGCTGGGAGAATCCTTAGAACACAGAATGTCAGAGCTGGGAGGTCCCTTAGAACACAGGATGTCAGAGCTGGGAGGGCCCTTAGAACACAGGATGTCAGAGCTGGGAGGGGCCTGAGAATGAAGGATGTCAGGGTTGGAAGAAACCTTAGAACACAGAATATTGGAACCGGGAAGGCCCTTCAGAATGTTTACAGGATCATAGGCTTACAGAATTTAGACCTGGAAGGGGCTTTAAAGAGCATCTAGGCCCATCCCCTTATTTAACAGAAAACTGAGGTCCAGGGAAGAGAAATGATTAGTCCAAGATCACACAGTGAGTGAGTAAATCACGCCAGTCTCTTCATCACAGGCAGAGGAAGTTGAAAATTACACTGAAACAATGAAGGTTAATGGGACCCTGAGGAGGTCTGTTCTTTCTCTCAGTCTTAGTCTTGAGATTTAAAGAGAAAGAGCTTCCAGATCCCTGTGCATTTAAGCACTTTGGGAGGAACAGAGAAGACGAGTTCACCAGGTGCCAATTAGAGACCCCAGGATGTCGGCTCCGATGGATCCCTGCCTGCTCCATCCTAATTCAGGTTTCACACTGTCAATTATCACCTAAGACTTTAGCACCTGGAGCTCCAATGGTGAGCAGGGCTCAAAGCGGTCCTCGATCCTCTCTCACCCTGGCCTTGTGCCTCATTCTCACCTTGGTGGCTTTTGGCCAAAGCCTCTTATGGTCCCTGCCTGGGGAAGAGACACTATTCTATTTCAAATAATTTCTGTTTATGCTGACATGTGTTTAGGATTTTTTTTGGGGGGGGCTACATCACTCAGTGAACCTTCTTGAGGCATGACCTTTCATACTTCTAGTCATCTCAGAAGCATGTGCCTTCAGAGATCTGAGTGTGGGTCTCACTTTGGAGGCAAGAGTGCACTGGGTTTTAGATCCAACTCTGCTACTAATCCACTGTGTGGATGGATGGATGGATGGAACAGCATTTCTTAGGGGCTTAATATGTGCCAAGTGCTAGAGATGCAGATACAAAAGTGAAGACAGTCCCAGCCCTGAAGGAGACAACATGTAGGGGAGTTGTGGGCAGTGACAAGCAGACTCCACCATTAACAACTCCTCTTGAAGTCCATTCATCTAACCAGTTAGATTCACCTAATTGTAATATCATCTCGACCACCTGTCTCCATCTTCTCCAAAAGGACAACATGAGACACTTTACCAAAAAACTTTACTAAAATCCAGGTAATCTATACCCACAGTCTCCCTTCACCTACTAATTCAGGCTTGTCAAAAAGGGAAATGAGGTTACCTTGTTTTTGAGGAAGTCATGGTAGCTTTCTGTAATTGTCGCTTCCCTTTCTGAATTTTCATCAACCATCTCTTTAATGTTCTGGTCTAGAATGTTGTCAAGATTTAAGTCAAGCTCACTGGCCTACAGTTTGCAGATTTTATTCTCTTCCCTTTGAAAAAAAAATCAGGACATTTGACCTCTAATCTCGCGGCATTTCCCCTGTTTTCTGTGATCTTTCAAATGTTACCAGTGGTAGCTCAGCAATCACTTCTTTCAGCGACTGAAGATGGAGTTCATCTGTATTGGGTGATTGGAATTCAAAGGCAGTTAGGTGCTCTCTCAATATCTCTGTGTTTATCCTAGTTTTCTGGGAAAAGCAGGAGACTGCATTTCAGCGGCTGTGATTTCAGTTGATTTGATGCCTGAAAGTCTACAATTTGAATCTTGCCTTGAAGGCTGCAACTTCTACCAGTTAAAATGCAAATTTCCCTAGGAGAGTCAAAAGCTATTGCTTCATCAGTCATTTATACCACAGTGTTAAGGATTTCATCAGGGTCCTTCCAGGAAGGACCCCAAACCTTAGGAGATGCTTCTTTACATTACCCTACAATTAGCCCCTCCATGACTTCTACCCACTGGTCCTAGTTCTGCCCTTTATATGGAATATGTCTACCCCCTCTTTTCCATGACAGCTCTCCAGCTACTTAATAATAATATTTCCTTAATTTTTACTTAATGATAACAACCACTAGGATTTATATAAGCCTTTAAGGTTTGCAAAGTGCTTTACATATATTATCTCATTTGATCCTCATAACAAACTTGTGAGAGAGGCATCCTTATTGTTCCAATTTTATAGATGAGGAAACTGAGGCACAAGTGACTTGCCCAAGATCACACAGATATTAAGTGAATAGGGCAGGATTCAAATCTAACTCCAGGCCCCAGGCTCTAACCACTACACAACCTAACTGCCATATATTTGAATGTAGCGTGCCCATCCCTGCCCAGGTTTTCAGCTCTCCAGGCTAAATATTTCCAGTTTCTCTCTCTCTGATTCTCATTCTTCACACTCTTAAAGAACGGGGCTTATTAAACCTTGATCCTGGCAAGCCACTTAATCTCTGCCTCAGTTTCCTCATATGTAAAATGGGAGTCACCTACTTCACAGGATCACTGTTAGGATCAAATAATAACATATTTATAAAGCCCTTGATGATGCTTAAAGCAACCCACCAGTGCTAGCTATTATTACTGTGACTCGGAGGCTGTCTAGCCAGTTATAATAGTTCTTTTATTAATAAATAAAAGCTGGGGCAGCTAGGTGGTGCAGTGGATAAAGCTCCAGCTCTGGATTCAGGAGGACCTGAGTTCAAATACGACCTCGGACCCTTAACACTTACTAGCTGTGTGACCCTGGGCAAGTCACTTAACCCCAATTGCCTCACCAAAAAAAAAAAAAGCCAAATGAATAAATGAATGAATGAATAAATAAAAGCTGAGGATAGTTGGCAAAAAAACCCCCCAGACAAACAAACAAAAAACCCAGCAACAACCAAACCCAAACACCTTGACCCTTTTGGCCACTTTCCCGTGAACACACTTGAGTTCTCCCAAGTTCTTAAAATTGGGGCAGCTAGGTGGTGCAGTAGATAAAGCACTGGCCCTGGATTCAGGAGGACCTGAGTTCAAATCCAGCCTCAGACACTTGACACTTACTAGCTGTGTGACCCTGGGTAAGTCACTTAACCCCCATTGCCCTGCAAAAAAGAAAAAACCAAACAAACAAAAATGGGGGGCCTAGAACTTCGCTGGTGTGGCTTATCTCCCCATCTCTCCAGGAGAATCTAAGTTCCCTAAGGACAAGCAGGGGCTGTTCTTCCTTTGCATCTCTGGTTGCCTGCAGGTAGCCTACACTTAATACACATTTGTTGGATTGGATTGCATTAAACTGGATGTTGTATTCTAGCTGGGCAGAGACCCGTGGAATGTCTCCTGAACACTAGGCTTCTAGCCTTGGATGGAGTCTGCCTTTATGACAATGTGCCATTTGAACGGCTGCCTTATGTTCCCTGGGGCCCATCCAACTCTTTCCCGTTCTTTCCCTTCTCCATACCCCTGGTAGCGCATGAGCTACCCAGGCCTACTTAGGCCTCATAGTCCCTAAGCTTCTTTTCTAGGAGGAGCCCAAACGTGGTCCTGTGGAATCCAGCTTTGAGTCACAAAACCTAGACTTGAACCTTGGCTGGGCCTCCCTCCACTCAGCCATCCCATAGATCTTCCTAAAGCCCAAGCGTAACCCTGTCAGCCCTCTGCCCAATCATCTCCAAGATTAAACCCCAAATCCTCTGTTCAGCGTTGCAAACTCTGCACAATCAGGTCCTTTGCCACCTTTTCGGTCTTAGACCATGGACCAGTGCCACTGGCCTCTTTGCTGATCCCTGTATAAAACGCACCACCTAGCTATCTGATTCCTGGTATATGCGAGGTGCTTGCTCAGTGCTTATGAGGCAAATCACTTCACTTCTCAGGGCCTCAGTTTCCTCAATTATAAAATGAGGGAGTTAGACTAGATGACTTTTGAGATCCTGTCCAACTCTTAAAATCTATGATCCATTTTCTCTGAGTTTTCTGTATTTTCCATAAGACTCTTGTGTGGGGCCTTGAACTCATTGCTATGTCTCCACTGGCTCTGTAAACCTCTAAGGACAACCACAGATTTGGCTCTGGAATAATCTTAGAGACCTCCCACATTTTACAGAATCTTAGAGAAGTTCAATGATTTGACTCCATATTCAGCCTTTTTCCCATTGTATATACCATGGTGTCTCACTTCCCATGTTTTCAGTCAGTCAGTCAGTCAGTGGGTCAATAAACATTTATTAAGCACCTATTATGTACCAGGCCCTGAGCTACAAAGAGGGGCAGAAGACAATCCCTGCCCTGGAGGAGTTTCCAATTAATGGGAGAGACAATGTGCAAACAACTATGTAGAAATGGAGGGGAGAAACTAGAGGTGATGAAGAGAGAGAAGGCCCTAAAATTAAGGGGCATTGGGGAAGCTTCCTGCAGGACATGAGATTTCAGCTGGACAGCCAGGTGGGTGTAGGTGAGGAGAAAGAGCATTCTAGGCCCGGAGGACAATGCCTACTGCTAGCCTCTCTGTGAAGCAAGCCGGGCCTCTATCTTCTGGCACACCTGCAAACAATCACTGGGACAGCCTCCTTCCCACCAGCCCGCCCACCCTCCCTCCTTCCTTAGGTTTTGCCCAATGGATTTACCCAAGCCTGTAGGCTTCTGGCCCCGGCCATAAATCTGGGCAGCAAATTCCCCCGCTCACCATCCGGCCTGGGGCGGTGGCTGCCCACTTCCTCCCAAGGTGACTGAGGGGCCCTCCCACACAGCCCTCGTGGGTCTGGGCCCTGCCCGAACTCCTCTCCTGTCCTCACCCGCCTTGGCTGCGGGAGCTCCCAGACGCCCAGCATGTAGCCCAATCCCTCCAATTTCCTCCCAATTAATCAAGTTCTGAACTTTTTAATTATCTGCCTGCAGGGTGACTCCTCACTCCTGTGAAGCAATTAGGGACATTTCTTAGTGTTGTCCTGCTATCTGCCTTGACCATATTTAGGGAGGCGGAGGGGATCTGCTGACGGGGGAAAGGAAATCAAGCACAATTCTCTCCAGAGGAAAGGGAACTTGTCTTGATGGGCCTGGGACAGAGGTCTCTCTTGGGGGTAGGGCACCAGAGGGGAGTGGAATCCCCTTTGATGTAGGAGGATCTGAGTTCAAATCTAAACTCTTTCACTTTCTCTCTGGCTGACCTTGAGTCAGTCCTTTCACAAGTCCAAGGTCTCTCCAGTTCTAGGTCCCTGATCTCCGACTCTCTCCCCTGTCTAGATTATTTCAACAACAGTTTGCCAGAATTGGAATTTATTTTGCAGAATTAAGTTGTCTCCAGTCACGTAGCAGAGTAAGTGGCAGAACAAGCCCAGGGACCCAGGGCTTCTGGATCGAGAGGCTCTTTACAACAGATTTGGACTGGGACACATGTGGACCCAGAAGACCTGGGTACAAGTGCCTCCTCCATTATTTAATTATGCATCTGATACGGGGCAAATCACTTACTTCCCCTTTGAACCTCAGTTTTCTCATCTGCAAAATGGGGATCATAATACACTGGCACCAGAAGGGAGTGGATGGAGAGCTGGGGTGCAAAGTTATGGGTGACCTTGGCCTACATCTGAGGCCTGTTGGCAATGTGAACCCGCATAAGCCCCTCAGCTTCTCAGGGGGTGCTTAAGGCATAAAAAATGAAATGTACCGTGAAATCACAGGTTAGGACAACTCTCTCCCCTCCCCCCACCCCCAACCAATGGTATTACATTCCTTGAAGGGTTGATGTAAGGAAAAAGCCTTATGAACCTTAAGCTGCTCCAGAAATGAGACTTATTATGATGAGGGGGAAGTAAAAAAAAATGTTCTTTAAGACTCCTCCTGTGGCTAATATCGGATACAAGGCTGTATGGTGGCAAGAGCTCACTTCCAGGACTAATTTGCAGCTTACACTGAGACTAGGAGGAATGCATTTCTAGAATTATCATCCATTCCCACCTTAAAGATGAGTCAACTGAGGCCCTGAGAAGAAAAAGGACTGGTCTAGGGTCATGCGCATAGAGGAGACTTAATCCCAGGGCTCCTGGAGATGGTTGCCCCTGCCTCTAGCAGGGGGAGTGGAGGCTGCTCAGTGAGGGGATTCATTTATCTGCAGGGTAGTGGGCTGTCCAGGAATGAGGTGGCCGTCTCTCAGTGCTGGGCCCTGGGCAGACTGCATTTGATTATCCTGTTCTGTTCCGGTACCGAGGCCTAGGAAAGACCCAGATAAGCTGTGGGGTATCTGGTGGAGAGCCTTGAGGGTGGAGAAAAGGCCTGAGGGACACAAGTTAGATTTAACTGAAGGGACTACACTTAGCCTGGAGAAGAAATGGATTTGGGCTGGGGAGGGGTGGGTTGGCATGATAGCTATGTTCAGAGGCTGGGTCTGTGGCCAGGGATCAGTCTTGTCCTGATTGCTCCCGGTGGGCAGGACCAGGAATAAAGGGTGAAAACTGCACAAGGCAAATTTAGGTTTGTCATCAGGAAAACTCTCTGGCAGAGTTGTCCCAGAGTGAAATGGGCTGCCTGGAGCCACCATAGGTTTCCCCCCTCAGTGAAGGTCTTTTTTTTTTTTTTTTTTTGGTGAGGCAATTTGGGTTAAGTGACTTGCTCAGGGTCACACAGCTAGTAAGTGTTAAGTGTCTGAGGCGGGATTTGAGCTCAGGTCCTCCTGAATCCAGGGCCCATGCTCTATCCACTGTGCCACCTAGCTGCGCCACTCAGTGAAGGTCTTTAATCAAGCAGAGACTGAACGACTATTAGTCTTAGATGTTAATAATACCTAATAAAAATCGCTAGTATTTATATAGTGTTTTAAGGTTCACAAAGCAGTTTACAAATATTTTCTCCCTTTATCTTCACAATGAGTCTGGGAGGTAGGTGCTATCATCCCCATTTAATAGATGATGAGACTGAGGCAAATAGGGTTAAGTGTCTGAGGTGGGATTTGAACTCAGGTCTTCTTGACTAGGTCCAGTGCTCTGTGACACCTAACTGCATCTAGGATGTTGTAGTTAGGATTTTTGCTCAGGGACTGGGTGGATTAGATGGACTCCCAGCTCTGAGATTTCATGATCTCGTGCCCCTTACTTGTTTAACTGTGTGACCTTGGGTAAGTCATTGCTTCTTCTCTGAGGCTCAGTTTGAAATGGGAGCACCATCTCCATTAACAGTATAATAATCGATAGTGTATCATTATACCAATGTAATAGCACACTTTTCGTCATCTGTGAAATGGAGATAATAACACTCTCTTGCACAATGTTATTATTTTGAGTTATCTGCTATAAGCAGGGGAGTATCATCAGATGAGTTAATGGATGGGAGAGTGTCTTGTAAACAGTTATGTTATAGAAATGTGAGTTATTCTTCTTCTCCCTTACCATTAGCCCAACGGGCCGGGTTCTCCGTGGTATGCTTAAGGGAACAGGATGCTCTGCAAACCTCCGGCTCTGGACTTGACCTGCTGGGCCTGGGCCTGGGCCTGGCTGTACAGAGACCTCTCTCTGGGCAATCCCGATGCCCCCAAACTGAAGCATTAAATAGTCATTACAAATACGCCAGAGGTGAAGCCGGATGTTTTCCTAATGTTTGACATATCTGGCTACAGGGGAGCCCCTGCTGCACACATCTGGCAGCTGTATTGACAGGTGGTGGAGCTCACCACAGGCCTGCCTCAGGGTCCCCCTGTTCCTGCTTGGCTCTGCGGACATGGGTTATGGTCACGGTTATAGGGATTCAGGGGCGATCTGGTCCAGCTCCCTTGTTTTACAGATGAGGAAACTAAGACCCTGAGAGGGAAGTCACTTGTTCAAGGTCACACAGGGAATAAGTAGCAGCGTAGGGATTCAAATCCAAGGTATTTCCATTGTCTAGTCATCTTTCCAAAGCATTCCTCTCTCTCTGTTCTCTGTTTCTGTCTCTTTTCTTTGTCTCTGTTTTCTCTCTCTCTTTGTCTCCCTCTCTTTTCTCTCCTTTCTCTCTTTTTTCTCTCTCTTTTCTTTCTTTCTGCCTCTTTTGTCTCTCTGTTTTCTGTCTCTCTTTTCTCTCTCTCTTTTCTTTCTCTTCGCTTGTCTCTTCCTCTCTCTTCTGTCTCTGTCTCTCCCTCTGTCCATCCATCCATCCACCTCTCCTATTTCTCTCTGTCTCTTTCTCCATATGTATATATACATTCACATGTGTACACACACATATATACACACATGCATGTGTGTATGAATGTATGTGTATCTGGTGGCCCTCTCCAGTCACACACATCCAGCCCTGCTGGGTTTCTCTACCAGAACCAGGAATGCAGAAAGCTGCTGCCGCATGCCCTGAGTAAACACCTTAGCTTCAGGAGTTCTGGGGTCCTTGGGAAAGCCTTGGCTCCCTCCTGCTCACCTGCTGGGCAGTGTTCTGGGGTCACCTGCTTGGAGCACTTCCCCTCCAGCCGGACTTAGACATTCAGTCATCTTCCCACCTGGGCAGAACTTCTCCTCTGAGTTCCCCAGTTTCCCTGCCCAGTCTTCCTACCCACCCCCACTCCCCCAATCCCTACCCCGCCTCCACCTGCCCTGGAGAAAGCACCAGGTCATTAATAAAGGACCCAATTAGCTGTCAGAAGAAAACATGCCTGGAATTTTTTACCTGCTCAGTGATCTTTGTTAAGACAAAGAGGCTGCCTGCCTGTGAAAGCCCCCAGGGGTTCAACTGCCACATGTACCTTCCATTGAGCTGTCCGACCCCTTCCTCTCTGCCTGGGCCCAAGGGGGCCCTGGGTGGGCCCCAGGGGCCGGCTCTTTCTGTTCCCTTGAAGAAAGCGACAGAATGGAGGGTGGGGGTGGGGGGAGATTTGCGGCTAGGAGTGACTTTTTTCAACCCAATCAGAAATAATCCAGCCCCATCCCCTATCTCCTCAAGAATTTCAAGATCTGGGAGAGATCTTGGCATATAGAATCTGTGAACAAAGACTGTCAGAGAAGAAAGAGACTTGAGAACAGAGAATGGTAGAACAAAGGAAATATGGTCGGATGGAACCTCTTACAGACTGCCTGGTCCAAGGTCATACGGTGATTTCATGGTAGATCTGGGGAGAGAACTAGGGGTTGGGGCGTTACTGGTTTCTCAGACGGTTTGGAACTGTGGGAGAAGTGCTGGATTTGCGTTAATGGCCATGGGTTCAAATCACTTTCTGGGTATCATTTCCTCAACTGTAAAACGAGCCGGTTAGAATAGATGGTCTCGGGGGCAGCTAGGTGGCGCAGTGGATAGAGCATCAGCCCTGGAGTCAGGAGTACCTGGGTTCAAATCCGGCCTCAGACACTTAACACTTACTAGCTGTGTGACCCTGGGCAAGTCACTTAACCCCAATTGCCTCACTTAAAAAAAAAAAAAAGAATAGATGGTCTCTGTGGTGCCTTGTATCTCTAAATCTCTAATTCTATTATTGAGCCAATGGGCATCCTCTTCCCTAAGAAGGGGTAGGGGACTCAGGGAGTACCAGAGAATGGGAAGGAGAATGATTCAATGGGAAGAAGGGGGGATGTTTACATGCTCCAGCGCTGGAGCAAAGGGGCTATATTCCAGGCTCCTTATACCTCACTCCCCCTCCCACAATCTGCAATCCAGTGATATTGGTCTTGTTATCCCTTGCCCAAGACACTCGTCCTCTTCAGAAATCTGGGCATTATGGGCCAGTCACCTGGAGGGGTCTCCCTCTTCATCTCTGTCTCTCAGCTTCCTTCAAGGCCCAGCCAAAATCTCATCTTTCGCCTTTCCTGATTCCCCTCCTTCATTCCACAGCCCTCCCTTGGTTGACTATCTTCAATTTATTTCATCTATATCTTGTTGGTCCATCTTGTCTCCACCATTAGACCGGGAGCTCTGTGAGAGCGCAGGGGTGCTCTTTCCTGCACCCCCAGCCCTTCCTGCAGTGCATGACACATAGTAGGCGCTTAGTAAATTCTTATTGACGGAATGTCTGATGTAAGCCTGTTGTTGTTGGTGAAGGCACTTACACCAGCAACTCCTCTCTGGGGCTCAGAGTCAGTCCCTCCCACTTCACTATCCCTTCCCTCTTCGCATCAATCAGCAGCATTTATGAGTTCTGTCGATGTATTTGATGCCATGAAGTGTTTCCCAGACAAATTAATCTGAACTCGACTAGACGGTCTCGAAGGTCCTTTTGAGTTCTGACAGCCTATGATCTAAGGATTCCTCCAGCTCTGACACACTACAGTCTGACGTCCCTTTTAACCCCGGCATTCTCTGTTCTAGCCAGAACATTTGATGCTCTCATCGTCTAAGGGTCTATTGGTTGAAGGGGACATGCTTCTTTCCTATAGGAGGCAGAAATTTGTGACTTCCTTAGTGTACCTGGGGACTTCCAGGACCAATGTAAAAAAAAAAAAAAGAACCAGCCCAAAGTTTGATGCTTCAAGTTGTTTTTCCAGTCATGTCTGACTCTTTGTGACCGACCCAGCTGTTTGTTTGTTTGTTCTTGGCAAAGATACTGGAGGGGTTTGCCATTTCCTTCTCCAGCTCATTTTACAGATGAGGAAACTGAGGCAAACAGGGTTGAAGTGACTTACCCAGGGTCACATAGCTAGTGAGTATTTGAAGCCAGATTTGAACTCAGGAAGAGGAGTCTTTCTGACTGCAGACCTGGTACTCTCTCCACTGTGCCACCTAGATGCCCATTATTAACCTCAAGCCTACTCCTTTATTGTGTACCTCCTCCTTGCATTCGTATATTTGAGCTATACTGGGTTGCTAGGCTTTATGTTGATTGGATACTTTCCATTTTTGCTAATTTGCCAACAGATTTGCTGTGGGACCACCTACTATGAGTAGGCAGAGCTATAAGTAGGTACAGCTGGGGAGAGGTGGGCTAAATTCAGTTGGGGAAGGACACCAAAGCCCAGAGGACAGTTCAATTATGAGGCTACATTCCTTGCCAGTTGTGGAGGTACCAGGACCATGAGTTAAGTTTGTATACGACTGTCCTTCCAATTAGATTGTAAACTCCTCAGAATTTGTGCTATGACTTTTTTTTTTGGGGGGGGGAGTTATCCCTCAAAGGCCTTATTAGTTTTGGGCTCTAGCTGCTTCTTTGTCAATTCATGTTAATTCATTAAGGGAGGGGGCTGAGCTGCTGACCTAAACTGACCCAAGCCTGGGACAGACGGTGACTTGAATACCAATGAAAACTTGACTTTACCCTTCACTGGCACTCATCCCCTCTCTAGCCTTGGGAGCTGAAGCAGGCAGAAAGGAAGGGCTTAACCTGGGTGGCAAAGAAGAATGTGCCAAGATGTCCTTGCTCCTGGGGGAGTGAATCATACAATAATAATGGCAACAACTCGCATGTCTTTAGGACTTTAAAGGTTGACAAAGGGCTTTCCTCAGAACTACCTGATAAGGAATCATAATCTGGTTTTACCTGTATGACCTTGGGTAGGTCCCTTCCCTACTCTGGGCCTCAGTTTCTCCATCTGTAAAATGAGTGAGTTGGACTAGATGAACCTTTAAGGTCCCTTCTCTCTTCACCAATGATTCTCTGAGGACATTCTGAGATGGGAGTCCATTCTTAAATGTAAGTAATAAATCAAGCATCCAAATCCTGGAGAAAAGTCTAGCCAGTCAATAAGCATTTATCAAGCACTTACTATGTGGAAGGCTAAGGGATATAAAGAAAGTCAAGAAACAGTCCCTGTCCTCAGGGAGTTTCTAGTCTAATGGGAGAAACAACCTGTAAACAACTATGTATATACAAGTTATGCAGGGCAAGTTGGAGGTGGTCTCAGAGGGAAGGCACCAGCTTGAAGCGAGACTGGGAAAGGCTTCTTGAAGAATGTGGAATTTTAGCTGAGACTTGAAAGAAATTGGGAGGGAGAACTGGCTTCTTGGAAGTTCACATGAAAAAACCCTGGGGGTCGTAATGGACCACAAGTGCAATGGGCATTTGCTATGTAATGTGATGTGGTGGCTGAGAAACCTAAGGTGATCTCAGGCTGCATGACTAGAGGCGCAGTGTTCACAAGGAGGAGGAATGACCCAACTTTCCTGTATCATGCTGAAACCCCATCTCAAACATCTGGGGTTCAATTCAGGGCATTCCATTCTAGAAGGTTCACAGGGAATCCCAGGCTCAGTCAGAGGAGACTTCAGAGGTCTGTGCCTCAACAAGAATCCTCTTCACAACATTCCTTAAACACCTCCAGCTATGGGGAGTTCACCTATTCAGAAGGGAGTTATTATTAGGAAGTGTTTTGTTTCGTTTCTTACATCAAACTTACCATAAATTTGTCCCTTTGCAACTTCCACCCATTAACCCTCATTCTATCCTCTCTAGGGCAGGATCCACGGGGACCCTTTTTCTGCTCAAAGCCAGCCATTCTGTCCCCTCTACGTCCTTTCTTTTCTAGGTTAAAGATTCACTGTTCCTTCCACTCTTAAAAATCCCTTAATACACATCCCTTGAATCAAATCAGCGAGACTTGGTCATTCGGATGGGGATCATGGCATCTCAGAGTGAGGAGGGTCCTTGGAGGTCAACCAAACCTGTACAAAACTCCCTTCTATGGCTCAGCTTTTTGGAGGGCAGGGCAATGAGGGTTAAGTGACTTGCCCAGTGTCAATAATAAGTGTCAAGTGTCTAAGGCTGGATTTGAACTCAGGTCCTCCTGAATCCAGGGCCAGCGCTCTATCCACTGTGCCACCTAGCTGCCCCACAACAAACCTTTATAAAGCATGCACGGGCTGAGGGGCACTGTACCAGGCACTAGGGATTCTTCTAAATGTGGGAAGATGGTGGACTGGGTCCCTTCCAACCACAATATTCAGTGGTTCTGATAAGATCTTAGATTTAGTTCTGGAAGGAAGCTTAGAGGTCAGCTAGTCTAACCTCCTTGTCCTAGAAATGAGAACACGTAGGCTCAGGGAGTGGAAGTGATTTATAGGACGGGCCCTACACAGACATGAAGTCACACAGTGGGGCCGGGCGTCCAGTCCTGTGATTTCACAACTAGGGCTCTTGCGGTATCCCGCTGGTATCAGTGCCCGCCCCCTGACTCCTAAGGGCTCTTGCTAGATGGGATGTTCTTGTTGCCTCAACAGGCAGTGAGATGCTCGTGATTGTCTCTCATCAGGTGTGAGGAAAGGGATGTACCTGACATTGTGTGCTTCCCCCCTGGGCCGTGACCCAGAAGGCTGCAGCGTCAGTGAAAGCTAGGTGGGGAGGCTGGCTCCTGGCATCTGGAGACTTTTCCCCTCTGCAAGTTACTCTGAGGAGGAAATGGAAGCAAGAGCAGCAAAGAGAGGGCGGGGAAGTGGGGGTCACAGGTCAGAGGACCTGAGGTTCATGCCAAATCACTCTACCTTTCCGGGCCTCTCTATTGATCTACATCCTATGTTCTAATGCCTCATCAGGTCCTAACGTTCTATGTCCTGAGGCTGCTCCCAGCTCTGACATTATTATAACTCTCTCTGATATTTTGTGTTCTAAGGGCCCTCTCAGCTCTGACATCCTGTGTTCTCAGGGCCCTCCCAACTCTGACATTCTGGGTTATGAGAGTCCTCCTAGCTCTAGCATCTGTGTTCTAAGATCCCTCCCAGCTCTGACATCCTGGGTTCTAAGATCCCTCCCAGCTCTGACATCCTGGGTTCTAAGGGCCCTTCCAGCTATGACATCCTGTGTTCTAAGGGCCCTCTCAGCTCTGATAGTCTGTGTTCTAAGGGCCCTCCCAGCTCTGCCAGTCTGTGTTCTAAGGGCCCTCCCAGCTTTGACATCCTGTGTCAACAAAGATATTCTGTTTCTATGCCCTCCAATTTTAAGATTCTATAACTCAAAGAATCATGGAATTTCAGGGTCAAAAAGGGTTCCATCATCCATCTGTCTAGTCCATTCCACATCCCTCTATGCCTTATTCAACAAGTGGTCTGTGGAAGAAAAATACTGTACTCCTCATTTGGAGTACAAGCCTTCTAGAGATGTGTGACCTTGGGCAAATCACTTACCCTCAGTATCCTCAATTGTAAATAGAAATAATAAAACCCCTACCTTGCAGGTTTGTTGTGAGAATCAAATGAGGTAATAATTGTAAAGTGCTTATCACATTGCCTGGCACATAGTAGGTTCCTTTTGTAGTTTAGTTATTTAAGTTGTGTCCATGTCCAACTCTTTGTAATCCCATTTTGTTTTTGTTTTTTTCAAAGATATTGGAGCAGTTTTCCATTTCCTTCTCCAGCTCATTTTACAGATGAGGAAAAAGAGGCAGATATGGTTAAATGACTTGCCCAGGGTCACACAACTAAGGAAGTATCTGAGGCTAGATTTGAACTCAGGAAGATGAATCTTCCTGAGTTCAGTCTGGGCACTCTATCCACTGTACCACCTAGATGCCCATAGTAGGTACCATATAGATACTCATTTTTCCCACTTCCTTTCTTGTTTGTACAGAGATATTGGTATTTCTCCCCCTCACCTGTACCTCCCATTAGACTGGAGCTCCTTGAGAGCAGGGATTCCTCAGCTCTTAGCACAGTTCCTGGCACATAGTAGGCACTTAATATTTATTAACCAAAATGACTTAGACAATTCAAAGAGACAGGAATCCATCCTTCCTTTGCATACTCCTCTCTGACAAGGGCCATTTTCCCACTGGATTTACAATTTACAGTTTTCTCAAAGACAAAGTTCTGCAGTAAGATAAAACACAGTAACAAAGTGTAGGTGAGAGTTCAATTAACAGGGTTGATTCATCAAAGGGAAGAGTCACTTTTAATGTTAGTGCTTCCTGGAGAATCATTTTCCTAAACCACTCAATCTAGTCTAGGGTAAAGATACATAATGACCTTAATTGGATTAAGGCGTTCCCACTCTAAATCTGGTTACCACCCCAATCCATTTTCCTGAAGCTTTGAGGTCCTTCTTAAACTCCCACCCACTTTTTCACAGAAAGTGATTACCTTAGAGAAGAACTATTTAAAACGTGGGGGCAGTTAGATGGTGAAGTTAATAGAGTGCCAGGCCTGGAGACTTCCTGAGTTCAAATCTAGCTTCAGACACTATCTGTGTGACCCTGGGCAAGTCATCTAACCCTATTTGCCTCAGTTTCTGCATCTGTAAAGTGAGCTGGAGAAGGAAATGGCAAACCATCTAGTACATTTGCCAAGAAAACCCCAATGGGGAGGACAAAGAGTCAGACAAAAGTGAAATTATTCAACAACAACATTTTAAAATATATTTGAGTGCAGAACACTGTTTGGCAACTGATTGTTAAAGAAAAAAACACTTAAGGTTTCTCATTCAGGTAAGACTGGGCTTCAGGTTGAAACACTGTCCTAATATATATTATGTTGTCCTATATGACCTAAAGAGGAAAGGGAGGTAAGAGCCCAGTATACTTTTTGTGGTTTTGTTTCATTCATTTATTTATTTCTGAATTTATTTTAAAATAGTCTATCAGTCAGTAAAAACTTATTAAATACCTACTATATGCCAGGAGGAAACTGAGATATAAAAATGTTAAGTGATTGATTCATCCAAAGGCACAGAGATAGTAATTAGCTGATCTGACTCCAAATCAATCATGATTCCCCCTTTTCCATACTGCCTCTAAACTACTCAAGGCTACAGATGTAGGAGATAAGTCAATTGGCTTTGGGGGTCGCATGGATTCAGAGCCAGGAGCTGACAAAGCCCCAGGATGTTAGGAGAAGGAACAACTGTACTCTTTTACAAAGGACACATATGGTGGGAGTCCTATGCATGACCCAAAGAGACACGTGATACATATAGAGCTGTGAAGTCATCCTTCCTCCTAGCCCATGGCCTAGAACAGGTCTTATGAGTCTAAACCAATCACCTCATTTTACAAATGGAGAATCCGATGCCCAGGAAATTGAAGTGGCTTGCCCAGAATCACAGAGGGAATAAGCATCATAAACCCAGGTCTTCTGACCCCAAATCGAGTGCCCTCTCCACTCTCCAGAGGGCCCCAACCTAGATTCTGGGATGGAAGCAAGGGATTGGCTAATAATACAATGCATGAATTAGTTTCCTGACCTTCATCCCACTTTAGAGTGGAAGGAATCAGTGTTGATCTAAATTTCTAGGAAAGGGTCAATGGTTACTCTCCCAGATTGATTAGAAGGTACTTGCATAGGCCTCTAATTGCCTTGCTAGTATAGTTTAGTGATAGACCGGAGGCCTGTAAAAGGGGGGACCTGCAGTTTTGCCTGATAAATTGGAAAAGTTGGGGAAAGAGGAGACTATTTGCTTTTCCTTACAAAGGACGCTCCATTCCTTCATCTCCCGTCTCCATCCTCTTTTGCTAGGCTCTTCCACATGCCTAGAATGCCCTTTCCCCTAACTTTGGCTTCTTATAATCCCTGGTTTCCTTCAAAACTCAGCTCAAGCACACCTACCTGAAGCTTTTTGTCCTGATTTCCTCCTCCCAACCACCAAGATGTCAGTGCCTTCTTTCCTGAAATGGTCTTGTATATATGATGTACATAATCATATGTGAAATTAATAATAATAATGATGATGATGGTAGTAATAGGTAGCATTTATGTATCATTCCAAGTTTTGCAAAGTGCTTTATAAATGTTATCTCATTTGATTCTCATAACTATCCTGGGAGGTTTTATATATATATATATATATATATATATATATATATATGTGTGTGTGTGTGTGTGTGTGTGTGTATATGTATGTATGTGTGTGTATATATATATATGTATGTATGTGTGTATATATATATATATATATTTTGTTTTACTTTGTTTTCTTTTTTTGCTTATTGCTATTTTTAATTCCCATTTCACAGACGATAGAATTGAAGGACAGAAAGGCTAACTGATTGGCCTGGGGTCACCCAGCTGTCAAGAGTCTGAGACCACATTTGAACTCAGGACTTCCTCACTCCAGGTCTAGTGCTCCTATTTTCAGTAGAATGTCCACCCTCCTAGAATGTGAAGGATGTAATGGCAGGGGTCTTTCTTCTTTTGTCTTTGCCTCTCTGGGTCAATGGCACTCAGTAAGATGCTTCATGAATGCTTGTTGATTGACTGATTGATTGGGAAAGTCTTGAATACAGCTGGAGGACCCCAGCAGCTGCCATCTTGGTGTGAGTCCTAGGCAAAGCTCTGTTCCTGTCACAAGGAATAGAGTTGACAGGCCCCAGTCATGAGTTAGAATCTGTACATTTCTGAGCATTTTCTGGTTTCTAGGATCCCGCAAGGGCCCAGTAGAGACCCAGGAGAGCTCAGGGGAAGGTCACCAGGGAGGGCCCAAGGGAGGATCAGGGAGGGCCAGGGATCATTTCTTCCTGAAAGGACTTCCAAACACAATTTTATGGAGGTCGAATGCCTGCCTCCATCTGATGGGTTGAAAGTCGAGGATCTTGCCAACAGCAAGATTTACCACACAAGTGATCTCTGGCCAGCAGAATGGGGGAATTTACAACAAATTGCTGGGACTTGAGCTTTTGCAGAGCCATCTAGTTTAACTGTGCTTTCTTTTCTTACCGCCCCTTCCTGAATTGTCTCCTTTATTTTGAAAAGTGTGTTTATTATTAGGGGAGCTGTTTCGGGCTTTTCATGGATGTTTTAAAAGAGAAAGAAACCGAGGAGAGGCATCAAAGCTGTCCTGATGACAAGTCCCTAATCCTATGAACCCTTTCTTATCTCAGACTTTATATAAGGGGCAGAGGATGGTCTCCCTAAAAGCCTCCCTGAAAGCCCATAAACATGAGAACCCATAAACTTGATGAGCACTTAAGAGTCCAGCCCCCAGAAGGGAAGGGCTCTAATCCCCCAGAGTCCAGTGCTTGGCGTCAGGGGCCCTGGGTTCCACTCTCAGCAGTGGGATTTTGGATGAGGTGCTTCCTTTTTCTGGGCTCTGGTTTCCTTGTGTGTCAAACAAAAGGTGTGGACCAGATTTCTCTGAGAACCCTGCCATTACTAGATTAATTTCAAGCATTTATTGGTGGGCCTACTAGGTGAATCATTGAATTTCAGAGTTACAAGACCATAGATTTAATTTTTTAGTTTTTAGTTTTTTTTGTTTTTTGCGGGGGTTAAGTAACTTGCCCAGGGTCACACAGCTAGTAAGTGTCAAGTGTCTGAGGCCGGATTTGAATTCAGGTCCTCCTGAATCCAGGGCTGGTGCTTTATCCACTGCACCACCTAGATGCCCCAAGACCATAGATTTAAAACCAGAAAGTACGCCAGAGGCCACCTAGTCCAACCCCCTCATTTTATAGAAGGGGGAAACTGAGGCATGGGGACTTGAAGCGATTTAGTCATAGAGCTAGAGTGGGGAGGGACCTCAGAGGCCACCTAGTCTGACCCTTCCTGAAAGAAGTTTCCCATGGATAACACATTCAACCAGTGGTCATCCAACCTCTGCTTGAAGACTTCCAAGGAAATACATTACCTGCCTATAGAGAGCTTCTATTTCTACTCCAGCCTACAATATGTGACAGATAAGCAGATGAAACATAAAGAAGGAAGGAGAGGGGAAGCTAGGTGGTACAGTGGATAAAGCACTGGCCCTGGATTCAGGAGGACCCGAGTTCAAATACGGCCTCAGACCCTTGACACTTACTAGCTGTGTGACCCTGGGCAAGTCACTTAACCCCAACTGCCTCACCAAAAAAGAAAGAAAGAAAGAAAATAGAAGGAAGGAGAGAAGGACCAGGGAAGGGAAGGCTCCTTGTAGGAGGCAGTATCTGAGGTCGGCCCTCAAGGAGGCTTAAGATTTTAAAAGGTAGAAATAAGGAAAGACTGCAATTCAGTCATGTGGGAAAAGCCATACAAAGGCATGGAGGTGGGAGATTGATGATCTTATGAGGGCCCTTGGTTAGAGAAAACAGGAAGAAGGCTCTGAAAGCATGTGGGCTCTTCTATACCCTGTGACTCTGATAGTGTCCAAGCACAGGACACTTCCTCCCATCCCATTGAGCCCACCTGGGCTACAGGAGAAGAGGCAGCAGGGAGTACAGATGGGCCTGGGTTCAAATCTTGGCTCTGCCACTGATTGCTGGTACAACTTTGGGTAAATTGCGTAACTTCTTGGCTAAGCTGGTGACTATTATCCCCAAGGTCCCATTCAACCTTAAATCCTGCATTCCTATCATCATCCTAGGTGATCCTGGAATATGGGAGGCAGACTCAGTTCTGTGCACTCAGGGTCCCCTGGCTATTCCCCTCCCTCCACCCCCACCTTCACTGGTAACACTAAAGGGAGAAAAAAACTCTCAGTGACCTCCAGGCTGGGAGTCTGCTTCCCATCGCTCTCATGCTCATTGAGTGAGTCATCCTGCCACTCACTCAGCCGATCTCAAGTTATTAGTAACTATACTACTACTAAGGAGTTGAGGATTCTACAGGGACACACTTACAAGTCAGATAATAAACTACATTTTTCATACGTCTTCAGAGGCTACAGAGAAGCGAAAGAGGCTAGAATCACCCCCCCATGAAGAAACTTAGGGGTCATCTGGCTCAGTTCCTACTTCATGGAGGAATCCCATCTCCCCCCACCTCCAACCTATAACATGGTCCCAGTGACTACTCCCAATGACAGAGGACTCAACTGTTGAGATGAGTCGGTCCATTTTTGGACAGCCTGAATTGCTGGAATTCCTGGTGCCCTTGTTCGACCTAGATGTTTGTCTTTTCCCCCCAAGTCCGGTCCCTTTCATGATGCAAGACTACAGATAATGGGATCTGATCAGAGGAGTCCCCTGCATAGAGCCCAGGGGTGGTGTGTATCTCCATGGGAAGTTCCTCTAGGACAAAAGTCCACACCCTGTACTTTCACTTAGATGACCGGGAGTTTCATCAAAATCACTGCGGGCTCCTCTTCTCAGCCCCCATGATATTAACTCAGCAAAAGTCTCTTTTCTCTTCTGCAGTGCCTATCCCCCCTCTCCCCCCACAGCTTCCGGGGAGGT
Source organism: Dromiciops gliroides (assembly GCF_019393635.1). Lineage (NCBI taxonomy): Eukaryota > Metazoa > Chordata > Mammalia > Microbiotheria > Microbiotheriidae > Dromiciops > Dromiciops gliroides. The sequence continues at coordinate 610,592,538 of NC_057863.1, forward strand.
CTGTTATCTCTCTGAAAACAGGCTTCCCTTTAGGATTCCTGACTCTTTCTCCCCAAACTCCATTCCCCCTCTCCTCTTTTCTTTCAGACAGGGACACCTTGTTCTCCTCTCCCTGCACGAGGGGGGCAGCAAGACATCAATTCTAAGTTTGGACTCTCCATTCCTTTGGCCTCCAGTAGGGAGAAAGGGAGAGATCTATCCATTTCTGAGAGCTCAGGGGTTCTCAACATCATAAAATATTCTATTAGGACCAAAGGATCCCCCCTTTAGAGACGGGAGAGGCCTCAGAAGCCAGGGACGGCCCTCTCATGTTACATATGAGGAAACTGGCCCAGAACCTGGGCCTCAGGATGGGAGAGGGACCTTTGAACACAGAGATATTAGAACGGGAATGGTCCTTCGGATATAGAATGTCAGAGCTGGGTGAGACCTCAGGACATAGAGAGTTAGAACTCAAAGAGACTTTGGATCGTCGGTCCCCACATTTTACAGAGAAGAGACCAAGATCTTGAGAGGGAAAGTGCTTTGTCCAAGGTCACACAGAGAGTTAGTGCTACTTAGTGGTACAGCTGGGACAAGGCTCCATGTTACGGGATCCTAATTAGTATGTTTTCATCAGTCCCCAAAGACTAGCTTCTCTCTCTCTTTTCCTCTCTCTCTTCCTCCTCTCCTCCACTCTCTCTCTCTCTTCCTCTTTCTTTTCTCCTTCTTCTCTTCTTCTTTCTCTCTTCCTCTCTCACTTCCTTTCTTTTTCTCTCCTTTCTTTCACTTTCTCTTACTCTTTCACTCTCTCTTACTCTTTCACTCTCTCTTCCTCTCTCCCTGTCTCTTTGTCTTTCTCTATCTCTGTCTCTGTCCCTCTGTCTCTCTCTCAGACCACACAAGAGGAACTACATTTAAATTATAGCAATCGCATTTGGTTAAACAAGAGGAAGAAATTAAAAAGGTAATTAATGGGCAGCAATAATAGGGTACAAGGGGGAAATATAGAATATGTTCCCAGAGATGATTAAGAATCAAACTGGCATCCATTGGTCTTAGAGGGTTTTGATGTTCATCTGTCTGAGGCAGAATGCCTAGCCTCAGTGACCTTTGAAGTCCCTTCTTGCTCCTAGGTTATAATAATGTGGTTAAGACAGCACTCAGGATATTGGGATATACACATATATAATATTATTTCATGCTAAAACTCTCTATATACATGTATGTATACATGCACAATGTATGTACACATACACACACACACACAAACACACAATGCATATGGGACACGAACTAGTCAAACTTAGTAGACTCTTGGGGCAGCTGGTTGGCACAGTGGATAGAGCACCGGCCCTGAAGTGAGGAGGACCTGAGTTCAAATCTGGCCTCAGACACTTAATACTTACTAGCTGTGTGACCCTGGGCAAGTCACTTAACCCCAACTGCCTCACCCAAAACAAAAACAAACAAACAACTTAGTAAACTCTTGTATCTCTCTAAAAGGCCCCAGTCCTATAAAATTGAGAGAACTTGGAGCAGGTCAAGTTCAAACATTTTTTAATGGTTTGGAAAGACGTGCTAGAAAAAAAGGGCTCTACAATGCCCCTTGAATGCACAGACTAGGGTTGGGGATTTAAAACTGGATGGAACTTCAACTCCAAGGCTCTCATTTTATGCAGAGGGGAACGGAAGAATCTTTGGCTATCTGAGCTGGAAGGGAGCTCAGAACACAGAAATGTCAGAGGTGGGAGGGCCCTGGGAGGGTCCTCAGGGAATGTCTAGTCCAAAGCCCTTTATTGTCCCCTATAAGCAGCTCTGGATGCCGGGGCACATGATTGAGGGCCCTGTGACCTTTGGTAGAATGACCTCTCCCTCAAATTGGTTTTCATGAGCCCTTAGATCCTGAGATATGGGGGTCAGCAAGCCAAGCCCCCTTTTCACCTTGCTCCATCCGCAATGAAAACAATGATGCTTTGTTCTGGAGACATGATTCCCAGGAGTCCTTGCCAGGCTAAAGCTTATCTTAGGTTTCTGACTTGCCTAACTGGGGTCTCTTGCTGGGACAGAGCGAACTGTGTCAGCTCTTGCCTTTTGCAAAGGCCCTGCTCCTTTAAAAAAAAAAAATTGGATTGGTTTTGGCCTCCTTTGTCGGTATCCTACGCAACCTAAGGCCATTTCAGTGAATGATCTGTCCTTGTTATTATGGTGCAGCACAGTATGGGTGTGCCTTGCTTTGTGCAACATTTATAGAACACGGAATGTCAGAAGTGGAAGAGCCCTTAGGACACAGAAAGTTAGAGCTGGGAGGACCCTTAGAACCCAGGATGTCAGAGCTGGGAGGGATCTTAGAACCCAGGATGTCAGAGCTGGGAGGGATCTTAGAACACAGATGCTAGAGCTAGGAGGACTCTCATAACCCAGAATGTCAGAGTTGGGAGGGCCCTGAGAACACAGGATGTCAGAGCTGGAAGGGCCCTTAGAACACAGAATATTAGAGCTAGGAGAGCCTTTAGAACCCAGAATATCAGAACTGGAAGGGCCCTTAGAACACAGATACTAGAGCTAGGAGGACTCTCAGAACCCAGGATGTCAGAGCTGGGAGGGCCCTTAGAATCCAGGATGTCAGAGCTGGAAGGGCCCTTAGAACACAGAATGGTAGAGCTGGGAGGGCCCTGAGAACACAGGATGTAAGAGCTGGTGGGGGGAACCCTTTGAACCCAGAATATCAGAGCTGGAAAGGTGCATATGAAGGGCCCTTAGAATAATGTAGGTGCACGCTGGGACTTAAATGAGCCTCTTGTTTAACCTCCTCGTTTTCCAGATGAGGAAACCAAAGGAAGCCTGGGCGAGCCTTCTGTCCATGTGGCCACGTGGTTGAGCAGTGTTTCAGAGGAGAAGCCCTGGCTGGGGCTGGGCACACTCTGGTCCCTGCCCGATGCCTCCTTGCTGCCAGGCTTCTCCATTCTCTCTCAGAGACTCTCGAGGCACCAGATCTGTTTGCCTCCGTACTGACAACGGGCACCCATCCCTAGCGGAAGTCGCCCACTTTCCCCAGCAACAGCCATGCTGCATGGGGGTGGAGTGGGAGAGGGAGGCAGAAGGGCCTGAGCGCAGGAAAGACTGTCAGTCTCTGTTTGGGGCCAGTTGTTTTTTTCCCCTTCCTGGTAACATTCCCTGGCTCCTGTTCTGAGAGCTAGCAAAAGCCTCTAATCCGAGCTTTGGGCACTGAGGAAGCGCATGGAGTTTCTATGGAGGAATCAGCCTGCAATGAGGTCCCCTCCCTTCACCTCAACAGGTTGAGTGGAAGCTGACGGCCCATTCTGTGCACACCGTCCCCTCCTCCACTCTGCAGGGCCTTAAGCTGTTCTCTACACTCCAATACCTCATCCCCTAGTCTTACGGCTGCGCATCCCTTTCCAATTCAAGGCCCGGGATTATCCCTACCATCCATCTTCTCTTCTACTCTTGTGCGCCTGAACTCACACAAGTGTGCTGTTTGGGTCCACTTCAAATGTACTTAATCTCAACAGCTACGCATCAATCCCTTTCCTCTTTCCTGATTAATTCCCTATCATACTCCCCGTGGAATCTGGCCCAAAACATTTTTATCCCCTCTCAAGACTACAATGATACCCTCTCAGTTGAAAACCTTGATTCATAATTCACCAAAAAAAAAAAACAAAAACAAAGGAAGCCGTTTGTTGGGAGATCTCTCTTCTCCCCTCCTCTTTTCTCCCTCTTCCTCTTCTCATCCCTCATACATGGTCCCTGATATCTCCTTCTTCACCTATCTTGCATTAACAGATGACCTTTCTTCTTGGCATGGCAAAGTTCTCTTCATTCACCTTGATGCCACTCCAGCCTATTAGGGGCAGGTAGGTGGCACAGTGGATAGAGCAGTGGTCCTGGAGTCAGGAGGATCTGAGTTCAAATATCACCACAGACACTTACTAGCTGTGTGATCCTGGGCAAGACACTTAAACCCAATTGCCTTAAATATCCAGGGCCATCTCCAGTCATCCTGATAGATATCTTGCCATTGGACCCAGATGGTTCTGGAGGAGAGAGTGAGGTTGGTGACCTTGCTCAGTCCTCTCTCACTTAAATCCAATTCAGTGCAAGTCATGACATCACCTCCCAATGTCATGGTTCTCTTTGAGAATGAAGGGCAAACAACAACAATTCCAGCCTATCTTCCCCGAGAGATTGCCCCCTCTATGGTCACCACCCTCCCTAACCTTGTGTCTTCCCCTTTCTGTAGGCTCCTTCCCTATTGCTTATAAACATGCTCATGTTTCCCCAACTCTTAAAAAGAACCTTAGGGGCAACTAGGTGACACAGTGGATAGAGAACCAGCCCTGGCGTCAGGAGGACCTGAGTTCAAATCCAGCCTCAGACACTTAACACTTACTACCTGTGTGACCCTGGGCAAGTCACTTAACCCCAATGGCCTCACAAAAAAAGAACCTTCACTTGATTCATCCATCCCTGCCATTTCTTGGCCTAGAACTCTCCTTCCCTTCTTGGATAAATTCCTTGAGAAAGCCACCCATTTCCAGTGTCTACACTTTCTAAATCTTCTGCAATCTGGCTTCTCACTTCATTATTCCTTTGAAACCACTCCCTCCAAAGTTCCCAATAATCACTTAATCCTCCAATCTGATCATTGTTTCTCACCCCTCATTCTTCCTGGCCTCTCTGCCGCCTATGACACTATTTTAGTGGATATGTGTTTGTCTTCTCTACGTTTTCGTGACACTGCTCTCTCTTGATGCTCTTCCTACCTGGCTGACCCTTCCTCCTCAGTCTCCTTTGCTGGATCTTCATCTAGGTCATGCTCACTAAATATGGCTGTCCCCAACCCCCAGCTCTGCCTTAGCTTCTTTTTGTTCTCTCTCTCTCTCTCTCTCTCTCTCTCTCTCTCTCTCTCTCTTTCTCTCTCTCTCTCTCTCTCTCCTTGGCAATTTCATTAGCTCCCATGGGTTGAATTTTCATCCCTATGCAGATGAGTCCCACGGATCCCCAACTTCTCTCCTGAGCCATATCACCTGTTTTTTTAGATCTCTCAAACTGTATGTCCTGTAAACTTCTCTTCACAAATTTGTGTGTCATCCTTGCCCAAGGACCAAGCTAATCTCTGTATCATTCCAATTTTACTCTATGTGCTGCTGTAGCAAGCTCTCCCATAAGCTTCTCAGACTCAACTCTTTCCCCACAAACCCTCTCTTATTCCTAACTTTCCTATTACTTTCCAGGGAAACACAGTCACACAGACTTGCAATCTTGGTGTCATCTTTTACTACTCACCCATACTGATCCTACTAATTCAATCTATTTTTAGTCTTGTCATTTCTACCATATCAACATCTCTTGTATATGGCACTTTCTGTCTACTCACATAGTCATCACCTGCTACAAGCCTCCATCATCTCTCATCTGGACTGCTGCAATTGCTTTCGGTTTTCCTGCCCCAAGTCTCTCCTTACTCCAATCCACCCTCTACTCAGCTGTCAAAGTGATTTTCTGAAAGCTTGGTCTGATCATGTCACCTTTTCCCATCCTGACCCCCCTCCCCACTCAATACCTTCCAGTGTCTCCCTATTAAAACCAGGATCAAATATAAACTCTGTTGGGCATTTAAAACCTTTCACAACATCACCCTTTACTACTGTGTCCATCTTCTTGTTTTTAGTTTAATTTAATTTAATTTTCACTTCTGATTTCTCTCCTTCTCCATCCCCTCCTCCACCCATCAAGAAGGCAAGGAAAACAAAACCCATTACAAATATGTACAAACTCAAAATCTTATAAAAATGAATGTTAAAAATTTGTCTTGTAATTAGAAAAATACTATTAAAAACCCCAAATACATATAATTGTGCAAAACAAATTCCTGCATTAGCCAGGAAAGAGAAGAAAATATGCTTGAAAGTAGGGGACTATGTTTTTTGCTTTTTTTGTAACCTCAGCACTCAGCACAATGCCTGACATATAGTAAGTATTTATTTAATGTTTGCTGACTTGACTTGACTGACTACCCACCACTTGCTTCTCTCTCCCAGGAAGGTACTTTGCCTCATACTTTACTGAGAAAATTGATGTTATCCACCATGGATTCTTCTTTTACTCAATTCTATGCCTCAAATTCTATCAATAACCATCCCCATCTTTCCCCTTCCTCTGGTTTCAGAGGAAGAAATGGTCCTTCCTGTGAAGAACAGTCTCTCTACTTGTGTCCTCAATTCCATCCCTTCTCTTTCTCTCTCTTTTTAAAAAATCCCTTCCTTTGTTCCTAATCTTCCCTTAAGCGATCATCCTAAATCTTTTCTCCCATCCACAGCTAAACTCCTAGAACACCTAAAGCTTCTTCTACTTTCTCATCATCTACTCATTTTTTAACCCCTTACATCTCATTTCCAGACCCTGCCATGCAACCGAAACTGTTCTCTCCAAGTTTGACACTTTCTCTTAACTGCTAAATGTAATAATCTGCTGTGTTTACACTACTGAACATCCCCAATTTCCTGGATACTCTTTCCTCTCTGAATTTTGGTGATACTGCTTTCTCCTTAATTTCTTCCTTCACTCTGTTTTAGTCTCCTTTGCAATATCATCATCTCTGTTCCCTCCCCAGCCATTGGCTCAGTCCATGGCTCTCTCCTCTCTTCGCGATTTCATGAGCCTCATGGGTTCAATGATCATCAATGAAGGCCCTTGGCTATCCTGATTACTCTTTCCAGAAAAATGACTCCTGGAACCGAACATGATATGGTCTGACTAGGACAGAATATAGTGGCCCATCACTTTGACTTTAGAGTATTTGACTTCTGATGCAGCAAAGAAGCCCAACTTTCTTGAATGCTGTTTTTATACCACTGATTCATATTGAGGTGAAACCTCCAATCACTCAATCATCCAATGAATATTCTTTTTGTTTTCAGATGATTTGCTTTCTTGTCATTCCCCTTCCCCCCATCTGATGCTTGAGGAGTTGTTTTTTTGGACCTGTGAAAATGTAATGGAACTGACACATGCACAGAGTGCTTGGCTGGTGAAAATTCCGAGTGGAGAGCCTGCTTCTGGGATAGCTGTGATGACGTGGAATGGAGTGGTTTTCAGAGATGTTGCAGCATCTATAGATATTCTGTCACTGGTTCTGGTCAGTTGGCCATGTGATGAACAGGATTGGCCATGGAGGCATTAAAAAACTCAAAAGTGATTAGAGACCCTCCCTTTTTCTCTCAGCTTGACCCTTCCCTGATGGCACTCAGGGAGAGACAATACGGTAAGGTGAGAGAGGCCTTGGGTCTTCTCCCTGCTGAGGTCACCCATGTAGCCATTTTGACTGACTTTTTGTTCTTTTCCATTTTAGGTGGAGGGATTGTAGACTCCATTTTTGGAGTGTTGAAAGGTCAGAAGAATGAGCCTCAGGGTGTCTAGGTGTCCTAGTTGTATCAGTGACCTCGTATAGTAACTCAGAATCAATGCCCCAAGGAACAAGGAAAGACCTTTGGGATCTTGCCTGGTGGTTGAAATGAGGACTCGTTTGGATGTGAACTTAGTGGGAACAATGTTATGTAGAAGCTGTGCTCAGAGTGAACCTACTTGCCCCAGAGACCAAGGTGGTATAGAAGAGAGTATGACAAGGAAATGTTGGGAAGAAATGTTTGTGCCCTTGCTATATTTTCAAAGTAAATATCCCTTTGTAAAAGCTAATTGAGGGGCAGCTAGGTGGATCAGTAGATAAAGCACCGGCTGTGGATTCAGGAGGACCTGAATTCAAATCTGGCCTCAGACACTTGACACTTACTAGCTGTGTGACCCTGGGCAAGTCACTTAAACCTCATTGCCCCACCAAAAAAAACCAAAAACCAAAAACCAAACCCAAACCAAACAAACAAAAAAGCTAATTAATGTTAAGTGGCTAAGTGGAACTGGGGCATCAGTTACTGGCACCTAACAGGGAGGGAAACACAACCGATATGGGCTCAAGCCACTGGCAGTAGATGAGAGATATTCTCAAAATCCCTCAGGGTACTCCTAGAATCCCGAGAGAGAGAGAGAGAGAGAGAGAGAGAGAGAGAGAGAGAGAGAGAGAGAGAGAGAGAGAGAGAGAGAGAGAGAGAGAGAGCGCTAGAGCGCGAGCGCGCGCAGGCCACTAGCAAAGCCTTTGAATTATCCCTATTAAATTTCACTGTATAAGATTCAGCCCAATATTCTAGCCTGCCAACATCCTTTTAGATCCTGACCCTGTCATTGAGTATGTTACCTATTCTTCCCAGTTTTTTGTTACCCGAACATTTGATAAGCTTGCCCTCTATCCCTGTTTCCAATTCACTGACTAAAAAAATATTAAAAGCCCACATCTCTGGGGAATTCCATTGGAGATCTCCTTCCAAGCTGACAGCAAACCATTAATGACCACTCTTTGGGTGTAGCCATTGAACCATTTTCAAATTCACTTAATCATACTATTGTCTAGACCACAATTTGCCATCTTTTCCACAGGAATAGCATGAGAGGCTCTTTATCAAATGCTTTGCTAAAATCTGGGTAAATGCCACCTCTATCATTCCCCATAGGAATGTATAGATATACCAGGCTCCTATCTCCTTCCTTTCCCCTAATCACCTCAGTGTAACTGGAAGAAATTAGTTTAGTTGACTACAATTGGTTCTTTACTCTGTCACAGTGCCAAGGTCTAATACCCCTCTGCCTTGAAGGACTGAGATCAGTCTCATGAGGAGAGAGGGGGTGAGATGAAGATCTGCAATTGCATTCAGATTTGCAAGTAACTGAGTGTATCTCTTTAGGCAAATCATTGACCTCCATTAAATCTCAGTTTCTTCATCCCTAAAATGGGGATAATAACACTCCACTTGACAAAGAAGATGATTACTATGAGCGTCCAATGTAATAATATGTAATATGTTTTGTAAATAATGAAAGGAGGAAAAAAATCTTGGCTATTGATAGGTCTAATTGGCCTAATGGAAAGGGTCCTGGTTATGGAGTTGGAGGGTTTGTTCAATCGTTTTTCTTTTGTGTCCAACTCTCCCTGACCCCATTTGTGGTTTTCTTTGTAGAAATACAGGAGTGGTTTGCCATTACTTTTCTATCTCATTTTATAGATGAGGAAATTGAAGCAAACATAGTTAAGTGACTTTCCCAGGGTCACACAGCTAGGAAGTGTATGAGGCTGGATCTGAACCCACGAAGATGAGTCTTCCTTACTCCAGACCCAGCACTCTAACCACTGTACCACCCACCTGCCCTCCTTCCCCCACAAACAGGAAGCCACCAGATGGCAAAGTAGGCATCCCCAATCTTTGCCCCTTCAATATTTAGCAGTATTTCCCACATCCCCCTCCCAAATGAGTGTTTGCTCTATGCTTCCTGCCTCCCAGGGTGAGGAGGGTTTGTGGCACTTCAATCAACAACCAATCAATTAATAAACATTTCCTAAGGACCTACTATATGTCTGATACTGGACAAAGACAAAAACAAAATGGTATTCCCCCCAAGGAGCCTACAATCTATTAGAAGGGATACATGTACACATATAAGTTGATACAAAATTTACATGGTGCCAATCCAAGGTAATTTGGGTGGGAGGTAGCTGCAGCTAGAAAGACCACTCATGTAGGAAATGGTGATTACTTAGCTTTGAAAGGGGCTAAGGGTGCTAAGAGAACCCAGGTGCATAATTCCTAGCGATGGCTTTGGTTGCTGCTGCTGTGGTTTTCTTCCTGTTGGCAACAACCAATACCCTCCATTTTCTGTTTGTAAGTCTGCTGGTCACTCGACAACCCAATTCCCAATTCAATGGCCTAGAAAATCCATGCACATCAGCCTCAAGCCCTGGCCCCCTCTCCACCCCATCCCCACCGCCATTATATGGAAAGGTGGCCAGAGAAGGTGACCAGTAGGGCCCTCGGTTTTCTCATCTGTTTCCATAAAGCAGTTGGATTAGATAGGTTATAAAGTCTTCCAGTTCTGATGTTTTGTGTTCCAAGTGTTGTTTCTAGCTCTGACATTCTGGGTTCTAAGGGCCCTCCCTGCTCTGACATTCTCTGCTCTAAGGCCCTTTCCAGCTCCTCTGCTATTCTATGTTGTAGGTCTTACTGAGTTCTGACATTCCATATTCTAAGGGCCCTCCCTGCTCTGACATTCTCTGCTCTAAGGCCCCTTCCAGCTCCTCTGGTATTCTATGTTGTAGGTCTTACTGAGTTCTGACATTCCATATTCTAAGGGCCCTCCCAGCTCTGACATCCTATATTCTAAGGCCCCTCCCAGTTTTGACATCTTGTGTTCTAAGGTCCATTCCAGTGCTGGTGTTCTGCATTTTAACATTCTCTGTTCTAAGGTCTGACTGGTCTATGCACTAAAGCAGGGCTTCTTAAACTTTTTCCACTTGTGACCCTTTTTGGATTGAGAAATTTTTTACCCCTGGTATGTAGGTATATAAAGTAGGTATACATGACCTTTCACTGTTGCCAATTTTTTTTGATCCCCACATCCAGTTACGGACCCTATATGGGGTCTCGATCCTCAGTTTAAGAAGCTAGGCGCTAAACAACTTCCATTCAGCTCTAACACTGTGCATTGTACGTCTTTAACATTCTACATTTTAATATTCCGTTTAAGTCCCATCGGGTTTGACAAGCTAACCTCAGATTTCATCTCCCCTCAAGTTCCAAGCTTCCGGGCATTTGTCCTGGTTTGGAACTTTTGGTTTCCTCCAGAATCCAAATACCTTCCGGGCTCAGAAGCTTCCCCTCACCCGTGACCCTTCCCCAAACTAGCGGGAGCCCACAGATGGAGAGGGGTGACCCCACAAGCACTAAACAGCTTTTCAGACTCCCCACAGCCGGGCTTTTGCTCACTAATGACAGCTCCTGGCACCTTCCCCTGGTGGATCAGCATTGCCAGTGACTGGCCCCTCTGTCTGGGCTGGGTCTCAGCCTGAGGCTTTTGTAAACAATGCTGAGGCCATGGGGGTCCCCGCTGGAATTCACATCTGAAGTGGGTTTTCCTAAGTTTCTCTGCGGTCTTTTTTTCTTTTTGGGCCTAGATTGGGGCAAGGCTGGAACCTCTGTTGAGTTGCCAGGATTTGGCAGGAATTTGGCTTTTCTTCCTTCTGTTGGAATGAAAATAAAATCGACAAATCCGAGTTGTCTCTTTGTGCTTCCTGGGCAAAACACACACACACACACACACACACACACACACACACACACCCCTAATCAAGAGAGGAAGCCCATGCCAGTTGACCTGGCTATTAAGCTCTGTGACCCTAAACAAACTATTTCCACACTTTGAGCCTCAGTTTTCTGAAATGGGGAAAGATAATTGTGAAATGGGGAAGATAATTGTCACCCTACCCACCTTAAAGGATTGTAGTGAAGAGAGCTTGACACATTCGAAAAATGGGAGCCATTGTAAATTACAGCCTGATAACCTCCCCCTCCCCTCACAGAACATTCCATATCTTTCCTCCATGCCTTTGCAGAGGAATGTTTTGCCTCCTCACCTCTGCTTCAAAGAATTCCTAAATTTCTTCAAAGCATGGCTCCGGTGCCACCTTCTACATGAAGCCTTTTCTTTTCTTTTCTTTTTTTTAATAGAGTTTCTTTTCTTTTTTCTTTCTTTCTTTTTTTTTGGTGAGGCAACTGGGGTTAAGTGACTTGCCCAGGGTCACACAGCTAGTAAGTGTTAAGTGTCTGAGGCCAAATTTGAACTCAGGTACTCCTGACTCCAAGGCAGGTGCTCTATCCACTGCGCCACCTAGCTGGCCCTTTGAGGACGTCCTACCCTTCAGACTCCTTTCCAGATATATCTTTTTTTGTTTGTTTGTTTTTTGTTTTTCTGGGCAATGGGGGTTAAGTGAATTGCCCAGGGTCACACAGCTAGTAAGTATCAAGTGTCTGAAACCGGATTTGAACTCAGGTCTTCCTGAATCCAGGGCCAGTGCTTTATCCACTGTGCCACCTAGCAACTAGTGGCTAGCTAGCTATGTGACCCTGGGCAAGTCACTTAATCCTCATTGCCCTGCAAAAACAAAATCATGAAGCCTTTTCTAATAGGCCCAATTTTTTTTTCTTGAAATTAAATTTTTTCAATTAGTAAAAATCTATTTCCTTCTTGTCCCACTTCTCTCTCTCCCACCATGAAAACAGAACTAAACCTTTGTACCAAATAGTCAAATCAGTCAGTCATCCAGTCAACTATCATTAATTAATTGATTAATTAAGTGCCCTAATATGCGCCAGGCCCTGGGGATACAAAAATAGGCAAAAGATATTCCCTTAAGGAGCTCCTAGTCTAACTGGGGGGAGATGACATGCAAACAACTATGTGCAAACAAGATATAGACAGGAGAAACTGGAAATAATAACAGAGGGAAGCATCAGAATTAAGGGAGACTGGGAAAGACTCTTTGCAAAAGGTAGGATTTTAGCTGGAATTTGGAGAAAATGAAGAAAGCCAGGAGCTGGAGCAGAGAGGGGGAGGGGGGGCATGAGCAGGAGCAAGCACAAGCCAACAAGCACTTCAGGCACTCTGGGGACACCCAGAGAAAGTGCTGTTAAACAAAATAAATTCCTGCCCTGGCCACTGACAAAAAATGTATGCTACATTCTGCACCATGAGCTCATCACCCCTCAGGAGGTGGGTAGCAGCCTCTACAACTGATAGTGCTTTCTCCATTTTGAAATTACTATATAATTATTCGTTTATATGTGATAATATGTATATTCTAGTAGATTATAAACTCCTTTAAGGCAAGGGGATGGTTGTTCTTTTAATTTTTGTGTCCCAAGTGCCTAACGTGGTGCCTGTTACACAGTAGGTGCTTAATAAATGTATAAGGAATTTATTTGAATTGTGAAAACAGCTGATCAGAGGAGCCTATTTGGCAGAGGGTTGGAGGAGGGGCAACAGCAATGAAAAGAAGAAAGGTTAGTTTTTCTACCAAGATTATCAGCTTCCCTCCTCCATCCTGAAAGAGTCCTTTGTGCCTCCCTTATGCTATTTATTATATTTTCCTCTGTTTCAGATATTGTATGGGATTACATATTTATGTCTGTGCCCCTGGCCTACTCCCCTTTCCCCATTAATTATATAGTCTATAAAGGTGGTGGTGGTGGGCCATGTCTTTATCTGTATATTTCTCTTTTTAAAAATTTATTTATTTATTTATTTATCTTAATTAATAAAGTATTTTTTTCCCGTGACATGTAAAGATAGTTCTCAACTTTTGTTTATACAAGCTTTCCAATTTCAGATTTTTCTCCCTCCCTCCTCTCCCTCCCCCCTCCCCTAGACAGCAGGTAATCTGATATAGGTTATATATATATATCTATATATATCTGTATATTTCTCTTAATGACCATAACAAGGCTGGGTACAGATTATCTAATTTTTAAATGGTTGGTGGATAAGAGCAGAATGAATAAATGTTGCAAAGTTGACCTTGGACAAATCCCATCTCAGTCACTTACCAGCTGTATTACCTTGGGCAAGTTACTTAATCTCTCTGGGGCTCAGTTTCCTCATCTGTAAAATGAGGAGGTTGGTCTAAAATGATCTCTAAAGACCCTCCCAGCTCTGACATCCTGTGTTCTAAGCCCAGTTAAAGTCCCTCTAGCATTCTGTGTTCTAAGGATCCTTTCAGCTTGGATTCCTTACTCTTTCTTACTCCATATACCCAATCTGTTCCCAAGCATTGCCAATGCCACTTCTTTCACCCAATCCCTTTTCTCTACTCCCAGGACCACAAGTCTAATTCAGTAGGACTATTGCAATTGCCTCCTAATTGGTTTCCCTGCTTCAAATTTCTCCCCTCTCTGATTCACCCTCCATGGCAGCCACCAAAGTGATGGGCTGATCACGTCACTCGCCCCTTGTCCTTGCTCCCCACAATACAACAAATCCCAGCGGCTCCCTACTATGTCTAGGGTCCAATACAAATGTCTGCGTCTAGTATTCAAAGCCTCTGCTCCAACCCCCCTTTCCACTTGGATTTTCAGTGACTCCCCTTTGGTCTGACCAAAGCAGCCTCCATTAAGTTTGTCCCATATGAGGCTGCATCTCCCACCTCGGTGCCTGTGCCCAGAGTGTCCCCTATGTTCGGCATGGTCTCCCTCCTTATCCAAGTCTCTTATGTTCTTTGGTTTCCATCCAAGCTCAGGGCTTTTTCCCAGGACTAAAAGACCACCTGTGCAGAAGGTTGAACAAATCCTCTACTTGCACCAGGGACATTAACTGAGCCATGAACCAAAAAAAGCAACAACACTAACGTGCTGAGTCCCAAACAGAAATAACCCAAGTATTGATTTTCCCCCACTTTGAACCACGCACTGAAGTGAAATCTACAAACAATATCTAACATCCAGTGAACACACTCTTGCTGGAAAGGAGGCATCATCGGGTACAGCGGAAAGAATACTCGGCCTGGGATGGTCTGGATTGGGTCCTGGCTCCAATCCTGAGTACCTGTGCGATCCAGGGCAGATTACTTGTCCTCCCTGATCTTTAGTTCCCCTTATACTACAGCCTCATAGAGGTTGCAAAGAAGGGTCTTTCTCAACTATAAAGCAAAACAGCACTGGGAGCTGGTTTTATAAGGACGCCTTGGTGTTTGGAAGGGTAAAAAGCATCAAGCCAGGAAGAAGCCGAAACAATAGAGGCCTCTCCAAAGAGAGTCTAAGCCATATGGGACCCTGAAGCCCCGAGGTGGTCATATCTTCCAACACTCAGCTTTTCTTGTAGGGTCAATTTTAATGCTATTCCACTGCATAAATATCTATTCAGTGTAAAGTCCTGTGTTTATGAGGGAAAATAAGACCTGACATAATGGGGAGAGGAACAATACACAGACAATAAAGGTATAAGAGGAAAGCAATGTGGTATAGTGGATAAGGCCCTGGTCCTGGAGACAGGGTGAACTGGGTTCAAATCCCATCTTGGACACTTCCTGTGTGACCTTGGTCAAGTCACTTCAACTCTATAGGTCTCATTTTTCTCATCTGTAAAATGGACTTGGTGGCCCTTAAGGTCTTTTCTAGTTTTAAATCTATTATCCTAAAAAAATTTCGGTAAAGTTATATGAGAGGGGCAGCTAGGTGGCGCAGTGGATAAAGCACCGGCCCTAGATTCAGGAGGACCTGAGTTCAAATCCGACCTCAGACACTTACTGGCTATGTGACCCTGGGCAAGTCACTTAACCCCAATTGCCTCACCAAAAAAAAAAAAAAAAAGTTACGTGAGAAATTTAATGAGGGAGAGAGAGAGATCCTCTCCACTATCTCTTAGAGCCTTTCATTTCCTTCAAAGCGGAGCTCGAATGTCTTTCTGCATGAGGTCTTTCCTGATTTCCTCGGGTCTTCCTGCTTCCTTCCTCTCAAACCTTGTATGTGTACATGTATGTACACATATGTATATGTATACACATCACATATATGTGTGTGCATGTATACACATACATCTATTCATACATATACATATATATTCTGTTTATGGATAGTCTCTTCTCAATTTATTCTTGTTCTTGACTCAAATCCCCTCCTTGAAACCATAAACTCTCCTATGGCAGGGCCTTTGTCTCATGCAAGTTCATATCCCCCACTGAGCTGAACACAGTGCCCAGCAGACAGTAGGGGCTTAGCAGATATTTGCTGAATAGATTGAATAAAGAGTAGTGGAGAGTCCCACTCAAAGACTTTTTGGGCATATACACACATACAGTCAGTACTTAATAAATGCTTGTGGATTGAGCACTTTTACCTGGGGAGTCTTGGGGATGGTCAGAAAAAGATTCTAGAAGAAGGACCTTAAGGGAATGCAGGGTCTTTGTTGGACAGTCATGAGGGTGGGTGAGAAGGGAGTGTTGAACTTGTAATTCTGTTAACAACCTGAGCGCTTCTGCAAAAGTCACTTCTCCTTTTGGTGACCGATTTCCCCATCTGTAGTATGGGAATTACTTATAACACCTAGAGGATAATGGGATTGAGTCAAGTATATGCAGAGCATCATATGCCAGGCATTACTCTGATACTCCCCTGGTCATGTAGTCTCAATGATGGAAGTGTTCCTGCCAACAAGTTGGATGTTGCTTGCCCGCCTTGTCCATCTCTTATCTATGTTCTCTCATAAGTATGAAGCCGCAGAAAGTTCACCCAGTGTGTTGATCTCTTGACATTGAGAAGATGCTAGTTGAACACATGGGCTATTTATGAGTTATTCCTTGCTCAAGGAGGGTGGGGGATATCACAGTTTTAGAGCTAGATGGGGTCTTAAAAACCATTGAGTCAAAGCCCCTCATTTTATAGATCCTAGCTTCTTAAACTCTGGGTCACGACCCCACATGGGGTCACATAATTGAATGTGGGGGTCATGAAAAATTTGCCAACAGTAAACGGTTAAGTATGCTTATTTTACATACCTATATACCTGGGACCATGTAAAAATTTCTTGGGTGAAAGGAATTGTGAATGGAAAAAGTTGAACAAGTCCTGTTATAGATGAAGAAATGGATCTCCATAGAGGTTAAGTGACTTGCCTAAGGTCCTCTGACTTCAGACCCAAGCCTCTTCCCATTGTACCACAATGCTACCTCATTTTTCCAATTCCATGTTATTCTGAGGATATCTTTTTAAGTCCAATTCTTTGAAGTCCTTTATTTGTTATGTGTTGCCTTCTGCTCAAACCCACCACGTACTTCATCATTCTCTGGGTGATGCTCATTTTCAATTCTTCAGAGACTGGAGTATTTCCTGTCTCACGGCCATACAAGATCCCTGGAAGAGCACTGGTATTAAAAGGATATGCCTTGGTTTCCCCGAGGTCATTAAAAAAAGCTTTTCAATCTCCCCAAAGGCAATAGAGAATTATAGAAGATTATGCTAAAAAAGTAGATCGAATGTCAGACTAAGATTGTATAAAATTGCCTCCTTCTCTTGCTTCTGTCTTTTTTCTTTAGAAGAGCCTCACCAATCATCTTTCTACATAACACCTGAAGGTTTGCCAAGTACGCCCCTCATCACAACACTACAAGATGGGGAATTCTTTCACTCTTAGCCCCATTTTGCAGATGAAGAAACTGGGACTCAAAGATGAAGTGATCTGTCTACCATCATAGAGATCAGAATGGATGGGGCTGGGATGCCAACCCTTGTTTTGTTTTGTTTTTTTACTCTCAAGGGTTCTTTCCTCTATGCCAAATTATTCTGAGTCTCCTCCCTTCAATTCCATCCTGCATCTGATTCGTCTTTCTGCTGCTCACTTCTGATCCTGTCACTCTCCTGCCCAAAGACAATCAAGAACACCCCATTGCCTTATCAGATAAAGTCATGATTTGGTATCCTAGCATTCAAGGCATATATTTGGGAGGCAGTGTGGCAAAGCAATGCTGGATTTGAAGTCACTGGACCCTGTTTTTGTGTGACCATAGGCAAGTCCTGGGTTAAAAGAGTTCAGATGAGCTGCCCTATCTGTAAAAGGAGGGCATTGGACTGGATGTCTCAGACCCATGAAAGCTATTCCTTGTCTAGCCCTGGTATGCCTTCCTAACTTTACATCATACTAGCTCCCAATGTGGACCCAACATCCCACTAAAACTTGCCTACTCTCTGAGTCCCAACAACCTTATGAGACAGGAACTATGGATATTATCTTCCCCATTTTACAGATGAGTAAACTGAGGCTTGGAGCATTAGAGTCAGACCTAGAATTTGTGACTTGCCCAAGGTCCCACAGATGGAATTGGAATCTAGGTTCCTGTTGATTTCAAGTTCAACGCTTTCTCCCCCCCTACCATGTCACTAGTATAAAACCAAGGCTTGAGAGGGAAAGTTAAAGGGGGAGGGGGAGATCAAAGAAGTCTTCATGGAGGGGCTGACTTGAGTTAGGGTTTAAAGGACGGTAGGAATTCAATGGGGAAAGAAGTACTGAGAAGAGAGGGCAGGAAGTGTTTGGGCTGGGGGACAAAGAAGACCCCAAACTGGAGACTATTGTGAGATACAGGTCAAAAGTCTGGGTAATAAGGTCAGGGGGCAGGGCCAGGACTCAAACCCAGGTCTTCGAAGTCTAAATTTCCTGCTCTTCTCACTACCCTAAAATGCCTTCAAAGTTATTGAAACCAAGTGATTGGAAACACGCAACCTTGCCTCGGACCATATGGAATGGGAAGATAAACACAGAGGAGGCCTACCCCCTTCCTGAGCAGGGAGGGCATGGGGTTGGGATATGGGGCGGGGGGGGGGGGGTCAACTGACTGGGGAGGGTGGGGAACCCTGCTGAGAGTTCCCTTAAAAGCACCTGGAGCCATTCCAGGGACCGGAGGCAGGAAGGCGGGAGAGTGAGGAGTTGGAGGTTCCTTGGGAAACTGCCAAGAAAACGTGAACTCTAGCTTGAAAGGTTTGATTGGCCGTTGCAGATTAACAGCCCAGGAGAAATTCCCCCTGGGAGGTCTTGGCATTTGGGGAAGTGGCAGCTCCGGGGGCTCCGGCCTTCTCTGGATGCTCAGATCCCGACTCAGAGGGCTGGGTGTTAACGCTTTTCTGGGGCCACGTCTGCAGACTCCGGAGCAGCCGTGTGAGATTCCAGATTGCTTTTACTGACAGATCAAGGGTCCCTTCCTGAAATCAATTACAGTTTGGCCTGTCTGCTTTTTATAACTGACATTCTATTAACGGCTCCCATTTCTATCCTGCTTTATGGTTTACAGATCCTTTTGACTCAAAACAGCCTGGTAAGGTAGGTCCTCAGAGGATGGTCTCCCCATTTGACAGATGAGAAAACTGAGGATCAAGAAGTGGAAACAGACCCCTTCTTCTTCTTTCCCAGGACAGCATCTCCATTTCCATTAGATCACACTGCCAGTGACTTGCTTAGGGTGTCTGAGGCAGGATCTGAACTCACATCTTCCTGACTACAGACAGCCCCAGCAGGATTCTATATTATGGCTTTTTTTTTTTAAACATGGCAAAATATGGTTTGGAGTCAAAGGACATCTACTTGAATCCCAAGTTTGATGCTTCATGGGCTCATAGACTCAGAGAACCGGAGCTGGAGGGGATGTTAGAGGGCATTTAGTCTGACATACTTGATTTTCTGGTAAGGTCTAAGTTCATAAAAATGATAGGTGGCAAAGATGGGATTTGAACGCACATCCTTTGGGCTCTAAGTTCAATGCTCTGTCCATTGACCTTGGACAAGTCAATGGACTTATCTGGGCTTCAGTTTCCTCCTCTATGAAATGGTTACCCAAATAACCCTTATGGTGCCTTCTTGTTGTTGTTGAGTCATTTCAGTTGTATTGACTCTTTGTGACCCCCTTTGGGGTTTTCTTGGCAGTGATATTGGAGTGGCTTGCCATTTCCTTCTCCAGCTTATTCTACTGATGAGGAAACTGAGGCAAACAGCATAAAGTGACTTGCCCAGGGTCACACAGCTAGTAAGTGTCTGAGGCTGGATTTGAACTCGGGAAGTTGAATCTTCCTGACTCCAGACTTGGCGCTCTATCTACTATGGTGCCCCCTAGCTGTCCTTCTAGGTTTCTTTTACATTATAAAGTCTTCTTTCAGCTCTAATATTCCATGTTCTAAAGTCTCTATAATACCCTATGTTCTACAATCCTTTTTTAGCTCTGAGAGTCTGTGTTCTAAGGTCTCTTCTGGTCCTGCTATTCTGTATTAAAGATCTCTGATAATTCTGACATTTTATGTTCTAATCTTGTTTCTAATCTTGGCACTATCCTTGACCCCTCACCCCACCATCTCATTGAATTGCCAGATCTTTTACCTCTACAACATCTCTTGAATACAACTCTTCCTTATTCTACACCCAACACCTTAGTTCAGGCTTTTATCACCTCTGGCCTAGACTTGTTGATGGCCTCCTAATTTGTCTTCCTGACTCTTCCCACTCAAAACCATCATCCACTCAGTGGGCAATGTGACTTTCCCCAAGCAGAAAGTTGGTGATTCCATTCCTCTACTCTGCAAACTCCCTATCTGCTGACTCCCTAGCGTCTCTAGACATCCTATGACCTAAGATTCTTGTAGATCCAACATTCTGTATGTTTATAGAGGCAGCTAGGTGGAGGCACTATAGATAGAATGCTGCTGGGTCTCTAGTTAGGAAGACCCAAGTTCAAATCTGGCTTTAGACACCCTGGGCAAGTCACAACCTGTTTGTTTCAATTTCCTCAACTGTAAGGCTATAACTACAGCACTTACCTGCCAAGGTTGTTCTGAGGATCAAAAAAGATAGTATTTGTAAATACTCTGCCTGGCACATAGTAGGTGCTGCCTAAATGCTTATTTCCTTCCCATTCCCCTATATGTTTATGAAGAAGTTGGACATTTAAAAATTAATTTTGTGATAATTTATTATATGAATAGATGATGTATAATTCAATGTACTTTATTAATATTATTTAAAAATAATTTGAGACTGAGGCCACGCCAAACTAAGCAGAAATTAGGAGAGTTGAACTAGAAAATAGACTGCCTACCCCTTCCCCAGAGCGGGCATAGGTTACCCTCTAGAGAGGACCAGAAGAAATCCTCCCAGGGGAAGAAAGTGCTTGTTCAAACACAGGGTAGAAGTTATCAACCCTAACCATGTAGGTAAAACACAATTTCCCTGACACCAGCTCTGTTAAGAGGTCAGCTCCCACAGTGGAATGGCTGGGTCTCTATCTATAATGCAGCCCCCAGGCCTGCTGGCTCCAGCCCCCTCCATCCAGGACACTGGGGTCTCAGGCTCCACTGATTCTTCCTCTCTTGGCCTCTGTCAAACACACCTCTTAGAACCTTCTTGCATTAAAGGCAAGCAGGTCCTGAGGGGGCTGGCAGCTTGATTTAATTCTGATCTTTGATTTTTTCCCCCTTTCTCATATGGAAAGATCAATGATCTCAAGGGCAGGAGTCCTGGGTTCCAGTCCTGTCTACACCACTGACTTTCAGAAATCACTTCCTTTCTCTGGACCTCACCTATAAAGGGAGAAGGATAGATAGATTATATAAATATGGAAGAAAGGAAACAAGAATTTATTGCGTGCCTACTATGTGCTAGGCATCATGCTAAAAGCTTTACACATATTATCTTATTTGTTCCTTAGAACAACTCTGGCAGATGGGTACTGCTATTATCCCCATTTGACAGTTGAGGAAACTGAGGCAGACAGAAGTTAAGTGATTTGTCTAGGGTCACACAGCTAGGGAGTATTTGAGGACAGATTTGAATGTATCAGGTCTTCCTGACGCTAGCTAGGCCAAACACTCTATATAATCAATAAGGTCCCTCCCAGCCCTGATGTTCTGTTTTAAGTTTCCTTTCAACTCTGATATTCTATATTGTTAGGACACTACCAGTTCTGGTTTTTTATGTTCTAACGTCCCTTTAAAGTCTAAAATTCTGTGTTCTGGGGTTCTGCCTGGACTTGACATCCTATGGACCAAATTCCCTTCCATCTCTCACATTCTCTCTTCCAAGGGTCTTCCCACTCTGATATTCTGTGTTCTAAGGGCCCTCCCAGCTCTGCCATCTCATGTTCTAAGGGCCCTCCCAGCTCTGGCATTTTGTGTTCTAAGGGCCTTCCTAGCCAGCCCTGACATTCTGTGTTCTAACGGCCCTCCCAGCTCTGCCATCCCATGTTCTAAGGCCCTCCCAGCTGTGTCATGGGTCTCTGACCCCATTCTTTTGCTCAGCTCTCCTTTGTCTTTAAAAATGCTTTGACCTTTGCTGCTCTCTAATCCCCTTGCCTCTAAATGGCCCCTGGATTAGGTTCACTTGCATCAAGCCAAACCAGTTTTTCCTGATGCTGTCCTTCATGTAGCAAAGTCCATGCTTTCAGCTTTTGCTCTTTCTGCTGAATATCAGAGATATTCTAGGAAAGGACAAGAAACTTTCCCCAGGCAGCCTGAAAATAGAGGACAGGAAAGCAAAGCCTGGCTGGCTTGGTCTGTTCAGTTGTTCACTGTAGCTTTACTAAACACCTGGAAAGAGAAATGACAGAAACTTGGCACATTGTCCCCTCACCTCCAGGAATGTATAGTATGGTTGGAGAGACATGACTAAAGAACTATAGAACCAAAGAATGTCAGAGCTGGGGGCTGGGGGCTCGTCCTCTGAACATAGAATTCAAAGGCTGGGAGTGGCCATAGAGCAGAGAATGTCAGAGCTGGGAGGGTCCTTAGAACACAGAAGGGCACCAGAAATA
The DNA here is from genome assembly GCF_019393635.1 of Dromiciops gliroides. Classification (NCBI taxonomy): domain Eukaryota; kingdom Metazoa; phylum Chordata; class Mammalia; order Microbiotheria; family Microbiotheriidae; genus Dromiciops; species Dromiciops gliroides. The sequence continues at coordinate 610,614,748 of NC_057863.1, forward strand.
TATATAGGGTGTGCCCAAAGTCTCAGACTAAGGCTCTGTATAACCACAGAATTACCTCCTTAATCTTTCTGAGCCTTGGTTTCTTTATCTGTAAAATGGGGATTATAATACTTACCCTATCTACTTTACAAATGAGAACCAAATCATATACTGGATATAATGGTACATTGCAAACTATGGCATTTTATAAATCTTTATTATTATTATGAATAAGACACAGCCCATTTGGCCAGTTATGCAATTGTAATGGGACTTAAAATAGTTCTGGACATGTTTGTCCATGATATTCTTAGATTATTTATGAGCCACTCAAAAGGACATTTATTACAAATCAAAATAACTCTGAGGTACCAGCTCACACCTCTTAGATGGGCAGATATGACAGAAAAGGAAAACAACAAATATTGGAGGGGATGTGGAAAAATTGGAACATTAACGCACTCTTGATGTAGTTGTGAACTGACCCAACCATTCTGGAGAGCAATTTGGAACTATGCCCAAAGAGCTATAAAACTGTGCATACCCTTTGACCCAGCAATGCCACTACTAGGTCTGAGTCCCAAAGAGATCATAAAAAAGGGGAAAGGACCCACATGTACAAAAATATTTATAGCAGCTTTTTTGTGGTGGCAAAGAATTGGAGATTAAAAGGATGCTCAGCAACTGGAAAATTACTGAACAAGTTGTAGTTTATTTTTAATTTAAAAAAAGTGCTTAGCACAGTGCCTGACACATAATAGGCGCTTTATTAATGCTTGTTTCAAGTTGTGGTTTATGATTGTGATGAAATACTATTGTGCTATAAGACATGATGAGGGGAACAGTTTCAGAACAACCTGGGAAGACTTATATGAGCTGATGCAAAGTGAAGTGAGTAGAGCCATGAGATCGTTTTATAGAGTAACAGCAATATTGTATAATGATGAACTGTGAATGACTTAGGAATTTTCAGAAATAAAATGATCCATGATAATCCCAAAGGATTTATCACGAAAAACACCATCCATCTCCAAAGAAAGAACAGATGGAGTCTGAATGCAGATTGAAGCATACTTTAAAAAAAAAAACAAACCTTTATTTTTCTTGTTTTTTTCTTTTTGTCCTGTGTTCTCCTTTGCAACATGGCAAATAAGGAAATATGTTTTGAATGACTAGACATATATAATCTATATCAGAGTGTTTGCCTTCTCAAGTAAGGGAGAGGGGAAGGACAAGGAATTTGGAATGCAAAAGTTATAAAAAGCAAATGTGAAAATTGTTTTTACATGTAATTGAGAAAAAAATAAAAATATACTTTTTTAAAAAAGGACATTTACTCCTTTTTGTAATATTGATTAATTTCTTTCTGTTTCACTGGCTCCTCATCTGTAAGATGGTGCAATAATACCCAAGATATCCATCCCACAAGGTTGTGGTGAGGACCAGATGAGAAGATGTAGGTAAAGTGCTCTGGAAATCTCCCAGTGCTTGGGGATATTAGCATCCTTATCACTATGATCATCATTACTATCCCAGCTGCTCCCCATCATAGCCAAAAAAGCAATGAATAGGCATCCAGAGGATGTACATGGGGGACGGCATATTGGTAAAGATAATGAGTACTCAAGAAGTGCCATCAAAGATGTCACTCAACTGATGTATGATCAGAAAAAGAGCTGGACCAATCATGCATTCAGCATGAGGCACCAAGTCAAACAGTCTGCCAAGAAGCATTTATTAAGTGCCTACTCTGGGCTAGGCACTTTGCTAAGTGCTGGGGATACAAATAAAGGCAAAAACCCCACTTGTCCCTGCTCTCAAAGAACCCACAATCTGATCGGGGAGACGACATGCACACAATTATGTGCAAATGAGATAAACTGGAGATAGTCTCAGAGGGACAGCACTAAGATTAAGGAGGACTGGAAAAGTATATATAATATATATGTCACATATATATATGACACTTAGATGGTTGATAGATAGATAGTTGATAGAGCATTTATTAGGTGCTTACTATATGTCCCTGCCCTCAAGGCACTTACATCCTAATAGAAGAAGATAACAAATAAAGGGGGACTGGAAAGCATGGGTGAGGTGATGGTTGGTGCCATGGTGAGGAGATGGCAGGAAAGTGGGATGGAGGACTAGGTGCCAGGAAGAGCCTATCAGAGTTGGTAGACTCTGGGGCAGAGTACAGGGTTCTGGTAGGAGGGAGATGAGAAAGATAGTGAGAACAGAAGGTATGGTGTACATACAGTTGGGACTGACTGCTCAAGTGATATTTGGTTATCCCTGAGATGCACCACTTGCCACTGAGGAAATCACATCTACCAGAATTCCTCATTTCTGACCCCCTAAACAGCAACCTTTATTGCCATCATCAACTTAGTTCACCAGATGTAGTTCTGAGTTGTTTTTGGTTGCTCAAAAGATAAAAATCAGATCCATCCTCAAAAAGATGAATAGGACATTCCAAAGAATTAAATAGAAAGGCAGAAGGTCCAGGGACATGGAGAGCCTGAATCAGAGAAGCTCTACATGCTGGTCAAGTCATTCCATGGCATTGCAGAGCCAACCACAAGGCTGGATACATGGTAGGCATGCCATAGATATTTATTGAAGGAATAAATAAATATAAAAAAAACAATGAAAGCTAAATGGCTAGTTCCCAGTGAAAATGTCTGTGCCTATGCCTAGTCTGAACAATCCATTTGTCACAGGATATGGTGTAGTGAAAACAACATGGGATCTAACACTAACTAGCCCAGGTATAATCATTTCACCCCTTGGTGTCTCAATTCTGGGCTTCCCTTCCCCTCTTTTTTTCTTTTTTTTTTCCCTTTGGGGCAATGAGAGTTAAATGACTTGCCCAAGGTCATACAGCTAATAAGTGTCAAGTTTCTGAGGTTGGATTTGAACTCAGGTGCTCCTGAATCCAGGACTGGTACTTTATCCACTGCACACCTAGCTGCCCTCTCCCTTCCCCTCTTAATCTGCTGAATTCCTACCCATACCTTAAAGACCAACTTAAATCCTACCTTGGTGTAAAAAGCACAAGCTTTGGAGTTAGAAGACCTCTGATGCTTATAAAAACTTATTACTTTTGCCAAATCTTGCCATTTCGACCTTTATGACATTGCTTGAATATTATCCCTTTCTTTCTACTCACACAGCTACCACTTTAATGTAGGCCCTCATCATATCTCAAATAGATTATTGCAGCAGCCTCCTAATTGTTCTCCCTCAGGTGTCTCCCCCCTTCGGTCTGCCCTCCATCCTGGGTCGGTGATTTTCCTTAAGTGTAGATGTCCGTGCAGCTAGGTGGCACAGTGGATAAAGCATGGGCCCTGGATTCAGGCGTTCAAATTCAGCCTCAGACACTTGACACTTATTGGCTGTGTGACCCTGGGCAAGTCACTTAACTCTCAATGCCCTGCAAAAATAATGTAGATGTCAAATTGCCTCTTCAAAATGTGTTGAATTGGCTAGGTGGTTCATGGACCAGTCATTACAACATGGAATGCCCCCTGCCCTCTTCCCCCTCACTTTAGCCTCTTGGAATTAGTTAGTTAATAAACATTTATTAAATACTTACTAATTGCCAGGCACTATGCTAAGTGCTGGGGATACAATGGCAAGCAAAAACACGGTCCCTGTCCTCTCCTTTGAGAGCAGGGTTTGTCTCACTGTATTTGCATCCCCAACATCTAGCACACTGCTTAACACGTTGTTTTTGTTGAATCTGTGTCCAACTCTGAAATGCCCCATAGATCACACCTTCCCTGGGGTTTTCTTGGCAAAGATACTAGAGTGTTTTTTTCCCCATTTCCTTCTTCAATGGATTAAGGCAAACACGGTTAAGTGATCTGGGCCACCATCTGTAGATGCCTTTCTTGATCTCCCCACCTCCACCCCCATTAGTGGCTTCCCCAGCAAGATTAAGTTGAACCTGCCTTTTATGTGAAAAGATCCCCTGAGAAAAGAAGCTATGGTCCCTTTTCTAAATCAGTGCCATATGAATTTTGAGTTGGAAGAGACCCTAGAAATCATCTCGTCCAACTCCATTTATTTTACAGATGAGGAAACTGAGGCCCAGTGAGGAATTATGGAATTCAAGTGACATGTCCACAGTCATATAGTCTATATGTCAGAGTTGGGATTCAAATTCAGGTGCTCTGGGTCCAAGTCCAGGACTCCTCCTATTCTACCACATTGCCTCCTCTGCTTTAGCCTGTAAGGTGTCAGGGTAGCTCTCCCCTACCTTCCCCCAAACTCTCCCCACCCTGAGGCTGCCTGGCAGCGCTGAAGGCATCTTGGATCTATCTGCCGGGCCGGCCCGTGCCAGTGACACCATCGTACTGGGATGGGAATGCTCAGAGGGTTGCCATCTCAGGCTACAGCTGAAAATTAAATTAAAACCGCGACAGGGACAGTTAATTAAAGCAGATTAGCGCAAGACTAATTAGGGACACTGACACTGGAACCATCAAACTCCAAGATGTTAATTAGCTGTTCATTAATGTCAGCTCCCTGTTCGGTACAGAAATATGAACAGCCTTTCTCCTGGGTTTCATTCAGTAGCCAAGTAAACAGAGATATGCTGTCCAACAGCAGCCCTGGCCCCCCTTGGCAGCATCTGTCTATCTCCCTTTGTCTCCCTCCTTCCACAGGACCGAGAGAGGGACCTTCAGCTCCTTGGCAAACCAGACTGGGCAAGAATAAACAGTGTTTAGGTGAAAGCAAAGAAAAGACTCCCCCCTCCCCCCATTTCAGTGCCTTCCCCCCCCCCCCCCCCCCCCCCCCCCCCCCCCCCCCCGCCAAATAGTGGTAATCCCTTTTACAATGCACCTCACTAATAATCTATGCTTCTCATTAAACCCTGAGATATAACAAGGTCACCAATCATAGTACTGCGCTACCTCAGAGACACTAGTGAAGAGATCATGGGGTTCAAATTTTGTCTCTTCTATGTACTGTGTGACCTTGGGCAAGTCATTTTCCTCTTGGGCTTTAGTTTCCTCAGTGGGCTGGATGGTCTCAAAGGTCTCTCCCAGTTCCCAAGTTTCTGCAACCTAGAAAGCTGGAAGGGATGTGAGATGTCATCTCATCCAGATGTGGAAACCGTGGCCTAGAGAGAGGAAGGCTTTGACCAAGGCGATCCACTGAGTCAGGACCAGACTCACTCTTTCTCATGGCTGTTTACCTTTCTCATTCACAACACAGAAAGACTTGAATGTGTTCCCTGTGGCAGCTTCATAATGGGGGTTATTTTAAGGCTAATGTATTTCAGGGTCTCATCATTTCCTCCATTTGGTTGATCAGCTGCTACCAGGGGCTTGCAATAACACAAATAACCATAAAATAATAGCTCACTTGTCCATGGCCCACGGAAGGTTTCTGAAGCTTTTTCTTCCCAGCAAACTAGTATGGTCGGAAGACAGAAAAGGAACCTGAGACTCAGAGAGGGACAGTAACATCCTCTTGGTCCCCTGGTTATAGAGCCATGGATTGAGGTCTAGGAGCCATGGATTGAGGTGCAAGGGAGTCTGATTCTTCTCTAGGCCCTGACACTAACACACTGCCCTCCCTCCCCCTCTTAGCCTCAGTTTCCTCCTCTCTAAAATAAAGGAGTTTGGATGAGTTGCGCTTCAACTTCCAGCTTTTAATGTTCTGTGTTCTAAGGGCCCTCCCACCTCTAATATTCTGTCTTCTAGGCCCCTCCCATCTCTGACATCCTGTGTTCTAAGGGCCCTTCCCAGCTCTGACATCCTGGGTTCTAAGGGCCCTCCCATCTCTGACCTTTTGGGTTCTAAGGGCCCTCCCAGCTCTGCCATCCTGTGTTCTAAGGGCCCTCTCAGGTCTGCCATCCTGTGTTCTAAGGGCCCTCCTACCCCTGCCATCCTGTGTTCTAAGGCCTCTCTGCTCTGTCTAATGTTCTATGTGCTAATATTCTTTGTTCTTTGTTCTAAGGTTCTTTCCAGTGCAAATATTCTTTGCCTCTCAGAGTGACTTCCAAGAGCCCTGAGAGGGTTTGCTGCCCAAGTGCCAGACTGTCTCAAGCAGGCTCCTAGGGTCTGACCACTCTCTTGCCAAAAGAGTTGGGGGATCAGTTCCAGGCCTGAGCCTCTGCCACAGGGCCCTCACAGCTTACAACCCTCTGTCAAAATGTTGAAATGTGGCAGCCTGCTGTAAAAAAACACACACTACACAATCGGCCCCCTTGCAGGCATCCATCCAGGCTCTCGCTGGCCCTCTCCTTCCAAGGGGACTTGGGGGGGGCGGGGTGGGAAGAAGTTGTGAGGGGGAATCGAAGGAGGCCTCTCTGAGTCCTGAGCTGCGCACTGCTAGCCTCATTCCCCTTGAGAATCGAGGCCGAGGGCTGCTGCCACAGGGCCCACCTTTGCCTGCTTCTCTCTGCCAAGGCTGCTTTTGTCTGGCTCCTGCTTTGCAGGCCTGCCCCTCCCCCACCCCCATCCCCAATTCCCTCCTGCTCCCTCTCTCTCTCCTCCCAGTAATTTAATTCTGCCTCCTGTGAATAGTAATAATGATACCAAATGAGATAATAGATGTGAAGCGATTTGTGAGCCTTCAAGCACTTTAGAAAAGTGAGGCATTATTGCTGGAGCAGCTCACCCTGGGAGAGCGCTTTGGAGTTGGCCAAATCCTTTCCCAGCTGATCATCAGAACTGCCCTGGGAGGGAGAGAGAAAACAAGGAGAGAGCAGAAAGAGCACCAGGCTTGGGGGCTCTGAAGCTTGGGGTCAAAGGGCAGAACTCAATGGGACCTCAGATGGGACTTCTCATTTACAGATGAAGAAACCAAGGCTCATGGGAGTTAGGTGGTCTTGAATTGTTTCTCATGGGCAGTTTCCCTTCCTCACCCTCCCAGCTCTGACATCCTGAGTTCTAAGGGCCCTCCCAGCTCTGACATCCTGTGTTCTAAGGGCCCTCTCAGTTCTGACATTCTGTGATCTAAGGGCCCTCCCAGCCTAGTTATTCTATAGTCTAAGAGCCCAGCCCAGCCCTGACATCCTGTGTTCTAAGACCCTCCCAGCCCTGACATCCTGTGTTCTAAGGGCCCTCCTAACCCTGACATTCAGTGTTCTAAGGGACCTCCCAGCTCTGACATTCTGTGATCTAAGGACCCTCCCAGCTCTGACATCCTGAGTTCTAAGGGCCCTTCCAGCTCTAACATCCTGTGTTCTGTGGCATTCTGTATCTTAAAATGCCTTCTAATACTGCCACTCTATATTCTAATTTCCTTCTTTCTAAGGCTCCTCTGGTGTACTGCGTTTTAAAGGTCTCTTCTAGTTCTAACCCTCTATAATTCAATGATTCCTTGAATGGAGTTGAGTGGGTAACTTCCAAACAGCCACTGGACTAACTGGCCCTAGGGGGGCAGTTAGGGCTTTTGGAAAGAAAAGAAACTCCTTTATCTTAACCCCAATCAATTTATAGCAATCAAAATAAAAGCCATTAGGAACAACTTCCCCATATGAGACATGAAGAGGCCTTTGCCCCACCAGGCTACCAGGAAATTGATTGGCAATTACTGACACTAATGGGAGCTTGGAGAGGCCGGTGGTGGTTTTTCCCTCCTCTCTCCTGGGGCAGCGATTACATGTCAGAATCTGTCAGGCCCAGTGTGTCCCATGGGGCGGGGAGGCCAGGGAGTAGGGTTCAGCCAGAGTAGACAGCTGGGATGAAGTCCGAGGCTGCTTAAACAAATTCTCTGGGGTACCAGCCCTGCTTTATTTATTTATGGTCAGACTCTATCAAAGCCAGTTAATAGGCTTGCCTCAGCTTTCAAGAGTGAGGGGTCTCAGGTGAAGGCCGCCTGGGCCCTGCTCTAAGTTTAGAGGCCCCAGATTTTTGCATAGAACTGCATAAATGAGATTTGGGGATTATAGGGGTCTGAGACTGACATAGGAAGGAAAAGAAAGAAAGGGGGTCCCAAGAGAAGAAGAAAGACAGATAACAAAGACAGGGAGAGGCATCTTAAGAGAAAACTGGAGACAGGGATTCAGAGACAGAATTTTTGAAAAGACAAAGAAATGGAGAGATGCAACCTTCAGGAATGACAGATTCATAAAATTCATGGAATAATCGAGCTAAAAGGGACATTAAAAAATAACACCTATAGTTTTCCATTAGTGTTGGGAACTCCCTATGAGAAAACTCCACCTACAAATGTATATGATGTTTGCTCTGCAGCCTTAGAGTTGTCAGGACACTGAGAGACTAAGAGACTCGTCCAGGGCCACACAGCCAATTTATGTCAGAAGTGGGACTCTAGCCCAGAAGTCTGACATTTTTTCCACTACATCATATTGCCTCTCACAGAACACTGGACCTGGAAGGAAACTTAGAACGTTGGAGGTTAGAGGCAGAAGGGACCTTAGAACACAGAATATCAGAACTGAAAGAAACTTTAAAACATAGAAAGTTAAAGCTAGAGTGAATTTTAGAACTTAGAATGTCAGAGTTGGGAAGGGCCCTAAAGCCAGGGAGACCTTGGAATACAAACTGTCAGAACTTCCAGAGATCTTAGAATGTAAGCACCTTAAGGGCAGGAACTTGTCTTTATATCCTTAATAGTTGGCAGAGAGCCTGGTACACAGTAAGTGATTAATAAGTGTTTGTTAGATTCCCTGATTGTAAAACATGGAATATGGGAGCTGAGAGACCTTGGAATATAAAATGCTAGAAATGGAACAGTCCTTAGAAACTCAGTCCTGGTCTCCTGCAGAATCACATGGCAGATTAGAGTCAGGAGGAGAAAATGTACCTCACTTCCTTCATTGTGGAGTATTTGTGGCCTTCTCACCCCGAAACATCCCTCTCCCCCTTTGGTTCCCTTCTTCCATTGGTGAGTTCCCACTAGGACCGCCATCTTGGAAAAAGATCCTGGCTGGCCATCCATTATCTCACCCTTTGCTTTGCTTCTGACTCTTGCCTAGTTATCATGACCCTCATCAGGTAGGTACCTCTCCTGCCCCCTAAGCTTTTCAGCTTCCTTTTTTGTGTGTGTGTTGCCCTTTTCCATTAGAATGTAAGCTCCCTGAGAGCAGGGACTGTCTTTTTGTTTATATTTGTCTTGTTAGTGCTTAGTACAGTATGTGGAACACAGTAAGAGCTTAATAAATGCTTATTGACTGACCATCTGCTCCAATACCTTTATTCTGTAGAGAACGAAACTGAGGCCCAAGAGAGAAAAAGTGATTTGTCTGATATTACACAAGTAAATAGTGGGGGCAGGTTTAGGGTCTATAGGAAGGGGAGGCTCTAGGTTGCTCAAGGGTATTAGGGGATGGGCTTTCTCTTCAAGACATCAGAGGGGAAATTCTGCTGAACTCACTTTCAAATCTGAGTCATGTTCTAAAGTGTGATGGCAGCAGAAGGCTGGTCTCCAGGCTGATCATTCTCTTAGGCAAGGCCAGGATAAACAAATACAAGACGCGCTCTCTGGGCATCTAATCCAGCCAACAAAAACCACACCAAGAACCACAAGAAGTTTACAAATGAGAGGCCTCTGGGGAATCCACACAACCATGGCTGGATGGACAAACTCTAACAAACCTCACTCATTCTTGTTTTTGTTTTGTTTTTTGTTTTTTGCAGGCAATGGAGGTTAAGTGACTTGCTCAGGGTCACACAGCTAGTAAGTGTCAAGTGTCTGAGGCTGGATTTGAACTCAGGTCCTCCTGAATCCAGGGCTGGTGCTTTAACCACTGCGCCATCTAGCTGCCCCTAAACCTCACTCATTCTTGAACTCTTCTGCTGAGCACAGAGCTTTGTATACAACAGACACTTAATTGGCATTTGTTGAATTCAACAGAATTGGGCCCTATTCCAAGATTCCTCCTGGCGCTGTTCTAAGATCACTTTCTGTCTTGATATACTACATTCTATGGTCCCTTCAGGATTCTAAGGTCCCTTATATTTTTGGCGCTCATTGTTCTAAGGTCCCTACAAGTTTTGACATACAGTCTTCCAATCCTGCCATTCGGTGTTCTAAGGTAACCCTACAGCTGTGACATTCTACGATTGTAGGATAAGATGCCAAATCCAGTTACATCAACTGAGAGGCCTGCCTGCTTGTGTCTTTAAAGATAATTTCTAGCTGGGTTTGCCTGTCCTTGGAAGATGGGCTATGGGATGGGTGAAGTTATATTTAGTTTCTGCATTGTGGTCCCTGGGAGCTGATAGAACAGAGAAAGTCTAGATACTGGGATTGAGAGATGTTTACAATCCACTGATTTATTGATTCCTCTCTTTCTTTCCTGGCTGCTAATGTAATTTAGCACATCAAACTACATGGTTAGGACAGGGAGACTTTCTCATGAACTAAGTCCATCTTAGGGTTCCTGGGAAGGCATCCACATTTTCTGCACTATAGGGGATAAGGGTAGCTCACAGATAGGAGCTAAATGGGACTAAGGTCATAGAATTTCTGAGCTGAAAGAGATGGGAAGCCCTCTAGGCCAACCTGTACAAGAGGGTGGGGGAAAAAAGAGAAATAGGAGAGAGTGGCTGACATAGCCCATCCTTTTCCATTTTACACAGCACAGATGAGTTTTCTTTTTTTCTTTTTCTTTTTTTTTTTTGCTTTTGCAGGGCAATGAGGGTTAAGTGACTTGCCCAGGATCACACAGCTAGTAAATGTCAAGTGTCTGAGGCTGGATTTCAACTCAGGCCCTCCTGAATCCAGGACCAGTGCTTTATTCACTTTACCACCTAGCTGCCCCATGAGTTTCATTTCTTGATCCTATGATTTACAAGTTCAAACAAGTTCAGAACCGAAAGGGACCTTAGAATAAAGTGTCAAATGTGAAAGAGATTGTAGAACATAGAATGTCCAAGCTGGAAGGGTCAGAACTTCTAAGCTAGAAGGGACTTTTGAACATGGAATGTTATAGATGATAGAGCATTTAGGAATGAGCACAGACTTTAGAACAAAGAATGTTAGAGGTAGAAGAACCGTTAAAACAATGAATATGAGAGCTAGGAGGGACCTTGGGACCCCAAATGTTAGACCTGGAAAGGGTCTTAGGGCTTGTACGGTCCCCCTCCCTCATTTTCTAGCAAGCCGAGAGGTTCGAAGTCAGGTTAGTAGTCAATGGCAGAGGTGGGATATTAGAACCTAGGCCAAGTAAGATTTACTTTCTTCATCTGTAACATGGAAAGAACCCCTGATAGCACTATTGCGGAGCCTAATGGATCCCAGCAGATCCCTCCTGGGAGGGACCTTGGAGACCAGCTAGCACTCATTTTACAGAAGAAACGGAGGCCCACTGAGATGAGGCCAAGTCAAATCCCATGTTCTAATGAACCACACATTTCTGTTCCTCATGTTGGGATGGGAGATCCTATTTGATTCCATTGAACCCAATCTAACGAGGAATTACTGAGTGGTTAGTGCTGTGATTTCCATCATCATCGTCCTCAGTAGCAGCAGCAGCAGGGCCCAGTGGCTCCCTAATGGTTAGCGTGTACATGAACAGTTCTGTCTACAGGGGAAGCCAACGCTCTATCAAGGCTAGTTAGGCCTCCCACACAGATGGAGAGACAGGATCTTAAAGCCAAAGTAGGGAGGATTTTTTTTCCTTTCTTCTCCTGTCTTCCCTGAACTCCTCAGTTGACCTCCAGAAGGGGTCAGAGGAGGCAGGGTCAGAAAGAAGGCGATGGGGGTGTGGGAGGGAAAGCTGTGGTGGCCACTGACTATAGCCTCAGCCTCTACTGGAAGGGGCCAGTGCTGTCCTGCTCACCTGACCACAGGCTAGGCTAGTTACCATGGCAACCTTCACTGTCCTGAGTCCTGACTTCTTGGCTTGTGAGATCAGTTGATCCCAGAAAGGAATGGGAGGGTTCTTCCCTGGGGGACTGTCAGGCAGGAGGCTTCCAGGAGGCCTGTTCCTCAATTCCCTTGAGCTACAAAGGCTTCCCAAGGGATGAGGAACACGACTGTGTGTGTGTGTGTGTGTGTGTGTGTGTGTGTGTGTGTGTGTAGTGGGGTGAGGATGGAGGAGAAAGACAAGGGACCTTTCTCCAGTTTATCTTGCAGTTTCTTGCCCCTGAGAATCTTTTGGCTCTCCCCCTCCTCCCTTCTCCAACCTACACGCACCTCGGAGCAGATGGGTTAGAACATAAAATGTGAGAACACAGACGTTAGAAACAGAAGGGAGCCTAAGGGGTGGATTATTAGAAGTGGGAAGGATCACAGAACAGAGACTGTTAGCCTACTAGGACACAATGGTAGAGGCACAGTCCAGCCTATTCATCTCCCACCCCTCCCCTCCCCTTAAAGAAAACAGGATGAGAGAGGAGTGACTTGTTCAAGGTCATAAGCAGAGCTTGGAGGAGGACTCGTCTTCATCCTCCCATCATTCACTTATTATTATTTTTTTTTTGGTGAGGCAATTGGGGTTAAGTGACTTGCCCAGGGTCACACAGCTAGCAAGTGTTAAGTGTCTGAGGCCAGATTTGAACTCAGGTCCTCCTGATTCCAGGGCCAGTGCTCTATCTTCTGTACCACCTAGCTGCCCCCCCCCCCATCATTCACTTATGACCTCACCATCCTGGATGGCTCTTGTGGGTGTGTGATGGACTTGGAGCCTGGGTTTAAATCTTATGGCAAACATGAGCTATATGACCAAGGGCCAATTACTTGAGGCAGCTAGGGAGTGTAGAGGATGGGGCTGAACCCAGAGATAAGAAGATGCTGGTTTGACTAGTAAGTGACCCGGGCACTAACTGGCTGCACGACCCTCAGAAAGTTCCTTAACCTTTCTGAGTCTCAGTTTCCCCATCTGGAAAATGAGGGAGTCGGTCTCCAAGATCCCTGCCCTAAGTCTATGAACTTAGGACTCAAAGTCCCTTCTGACTCTCAGTCTACAGTCCTCTACTCTGTCTTCCACGCTGCATAGAGAGCCAAACACATTTCTTGCAGTAGTAGCAGCCAGACTTTGAATGAGCAGGGCATCCTGGGCTCAAAGTCAGCATTGTCCTCCCCACCGCTCCACCTCCAGTCCTTGAAGCTCCTCCACAGTGGTATGAGGGTTTTCAGAAGGATGGTACTGGCATTTGCTGGAGACAGATTTCAGGGGCTGCTAATCTGATTAAGGAGAATTGCTTGGTCACCATGATGTCCCCCGGGGAATCCTAGTGCGGCAGGCAGGTCACTGGCCCGATGCACACTAGGTTCTCATTAGCTACAGCTGAGAGTCAGGGCTCTGGACAGGTAGCCAAGGATGGGTTACCATGGCTACCACACAGCCCTGAGGCTTGGCCCCTGACCTCTCTATACTCTGAGATCAGGTGATCAAAGAAGAATGAATTGTAAAAGAGCAGAGAGGAAGAGGCAAGGTTGCTTCTTTGAAGGGGTGTTGATGAAGAAGAAAAAAAAGAAGCAGAAACTTAACAAGGGCAGGGTGACTGGAACTTTGTTCTAAGGCACAGACATGAAAGGGGCATGCTTCCTCCAGGCAACATAGTCTCCAATGGCCTGTGCCACTGGAGTAACTGCCCCCGTTCCCTCACCTAGCCAAAGGGCCATCCCCAGTGTCCTCCCCAGGGCCCACTTTCTCCTACTGGAGTGGTTTTTCCCTTATTCTTTGATAGAGGAATTAATGTTTGGTATGTTTAGAATCATATTGGGATGTGGGCAGGCATTTGGTTTCAAATTCCCCTACTCAACTGGCTTTGTCCTAGTTGCAGGAAATCCTAGTTATAGCTCTGCAAAAGAGTCAGGAGCCCTGCATTTCAGAGCCAGCTTAGCTACAAATAGAAAAACGAACTCCGCAAGATCTCTTCAATTTTCTCCTCGTTTCTACTGTCTCCACCCTAATTCAATCATTCACTCATTCTCACCTCATCTTAAGAGGTAGAATTCCATAGTGTCAAGAGCACTGGATTCAGTCAGTCATCCATAAGCATTTACTAGTTGCTTACTATGTGCCAAGCACTGTGATTCAGAGTTAGGCGAGCCGACTCTCTCCCTCCCTTGATAGCCAGTAGCTGTCTCTGAAAGATCATGGAGACAGAGAGAGGCACTAGGAGAAGCACTGAAGGATGGAAGACGGGCAAATGTCCTGATTGACTGAACGGGAAGAGAATGGAGCCTGCACATTATAGGCCAGTGAGCCTAGCTTTGATGCCTGGGGCAACATTCTAGAATGTATTTAAAAAAATTTTTTTTTTATTTTTACAGGGCAATGAGGGCTAAGTGACTTTCCCAGGGTCACACAGCTAGTGTCAAGTGTCTGAGGCTGGATTTGAACTCAGGTACTCCTGAATCCAAGGCGAGTGCTTTATCCACTGAGCCACCAAGCTGCCCCTAGAATGTATTATTAAAAGGATGGTTAGTATAGATTTAGAAAAGGAAGCAGTGATCACAAAGAAGCAGCGCTGGTTCATTAAGCACAAAGACAACCTTATTACTAGACTCATAGGGTAAAGTACCTGGGTTTTGGCAAAGTATTTGACAAAAATCTCTTATGGCATTCTTGTGGCTGAGATAGTTAGATGGGTTGGATGATAGTATGATACAATTAAGAGGATTTGGAACTGATTGAATTATAATAGCATTTAAATAAAGGCAATTAGATGGCTCATGGTATAGAGCCCTAGATCAGGAGTCAGGAAGACCTAACTTCAAATCCAGCCCCATACTAGCTGTGTGACCTTTGGCAAGTCACTTAACCTCTATCTGCCTCAGTTTCCTCACCTGTAAAATGGGGAGAGTAATAACACACCTACTTACCTTCCAGGGTTGTTGTAGGGATAGGATGAGTATAAAGTGCTTTGCAAACTTTAATATATGTGAACACACATACAAAAATATATGTACCTATATGTGTGTACATATAGGTACACATATACAAAATACCTATATTGTATATACACACATGTGTGTACATGCCATTAGCCATTAACGCTTGCAAAGTAATTTACATATGATACCTCTGGCAGGATGAATCTGGGAAGAAGGTCTCTAGTGGAGTGCCTTGGGCATCTCTGCTTGACCTAGTTCTGTTTACCATTCTCATCCATGATGTGGATAATGGCAGGGTTCTCCAATTTGTAGATGACACAAAGCCTGGAGGAACTGACTGCTGGATAACAAAGTAAGGATTCAGAAAGATCCTGATGGGCTAGAGAACATTGGGTTGAATCTAATCAAATGAGCATCAGTAAAGATGCACAGAGTGTAGTACTAGGATTCAAAAATAATCCTCTTCCCAAGAGGGAAAAGGTGTGACTGGAAAGGAAAAGAGGGCCTGGGGCTTTGGAGGAGCCCAGATCACGATAGCCTCACCCCTGCCCCCACTCCAACACCTCTCCCTCCTCCCCACTTGGTTGCCTCTATCCTAGGAAGGTTGCAGACAAGTCGGAGAGCATCCGGATGAGGGTAACCTGGATGATGAAGGACGCTGGGTCCCTGGCATATGACGCTTGTGTGAAAAAAAATGGAGGTTGTTTAGCCTGGAAAAGAGAAGACTGAGGGGGAGCAGGAGAGATGTGTTCAGATATTTGAGGGGTGGGCATGGGAAAGAGGGACCAGACTTGCTCTGAATGGCTGCAGAAGAAACCACCAGGAACAGGGAGTAGAAGTTACCAAGTAGCCAATTGCAACCCGATGCAGGAAAAACTCCCTTCCCATGGGAACCGTCCCCTTAGGGGAATGGGCTTCCTTGGAGGCGGGGGCTTTCTCTTTACTAGAGACATGGATAGAACAAAGGTCAGATGGCCATTTATAGGTCAGCTATATGTTTTATAAGGAATGACTGTCTAGATAGGGCTTCATGCTAGGGGGGTCTCTGAATTCCCTGCCAACTCTGAGATTCTGTATAACTATACAACCACAGGCAACCCTATAATCTCTTCGGACCTCAGTCTTCCCACCTGTAAAATAGGATCCTTCCCAGCCCTGACATTCTGTGATTCTCTGATGATGGAGTCTTAACTGGTCCTTGTGCCTTTACCTCTTCCCCTGTTCAAACCTGTCCATTCCAGTTTGTTTCAAAGAGAAGATCCTGCATTTGGCATTTTTTTTTTTGGTGAGGCAATTGGGGTTAAGTGACTTGCCTAAGGCCACACAGCTAGTAAGTGTCAAGTGTCTGAGGCCAGATTTGAACTCAGGTCCTCCTACTCCAGGGCCAGTGCTCTATCCACTGTGCCACCTAGCTGCCCTATGCATTTGGCTTTCAAAGCCCCTCTTAACCCGGGCCCTTCCTCCCTTTTCAGTCTTCCTAACACTTTGCTCCCATCCCATCTGCAGTCTGGTAACACTGGTCTTCTTACTGTTTCTCCCACAAGACATTCCATTTCCGGACTCTGGGCATTTTCCCTGGCTCTCCCCCATGCCTGGTGTGCTCTCCCTCTTCATTGCTCTCTTCATGGCTTCTCTGGTTTCCTTCAAATCCCAGATAAAATTCTCCCTTGTATAGGAAGCCTTTCCTGTTCTCCCTTAATATCAATGCCTTCCCTCCATGGACAATCTCCGATCTGTAATCTTTGTTACGTATCTGTACAGAGTTGTTTGCACAGTCGCCCCTATTTGAATATGAGTTTCTTGAGGGCAAGGCTTGTTTTTACCTTTCTTTGTATCTTCAGCGCTTACCACAGTGCTGGTCATACAGCAGGTGCATAATAAATGCTTACAAACTTATTTGACAGGTTAAGTGAGGAGCAGTGGCAGGAGCATTGGATGGGGAGAGGACTCCTGGGATCCACTTGTAGTTTGAGCATTAACATGATCTCAGTGTGACCTTGGCTAAACTGCTTCTCTCTGAGCCTGAGTTTTCTCCTCTGTAAGAATGAAAGATTAGGGAAGATTTCAGCTTTGGGGTGGGAGCAAATAGTGGGAGTGTCTTCAGTCTTCAAACCAAATCTGAATGTCCCATAGAAGACTCTTGTTCATGAACTACACTAGTTCAGGTCCCGACCAATTTGGAGACTGGGTGGTTCTGGGTGTGAGGGGTGCTAGACTAGAGACACTCGAAGGTCAACTGAGGCAGAAGCAGCATGGAACCTTGGAAAGAACTGCCTTTAGTCAGTGGAGCTGGGTTCAAGTCCTGTCTATGTGATTCCTTGTGTGTCCTTGTGAGGCTTGTCTAGCCTCAGTTTCCTCATCTGTAAAAAGAGGACCCTAAGTCCTGATTTCCCAAGAGACCTGGGGACTGCTTCTCCTTGGAAACTCAGCAGTGAGACAAACACATTATTGCCCACTTGCTCCTTGACGCTCCTTCCCCGCCCCCACCCTCTCCCTTTTCTCAGCCTTGGACAGATGCCCATCCTGGGAACAATCCTGCAGGTGACCGGCCATACAGGGTGTCAGGCAAAGGGACTGGAGGGCCGCCGGTGGCGTGCGCACCTGGCAGTCTTCACGACTTGGCAACAGCCGTGGAGGGACCGAGGATTCCAGCCACCCAAAGCCGTTTCCATGGCAATGGGCCCAGCGCCCACAGTTGGGCTTTTGAAGAACATTCATAAAGGAGCAAACTTTCCCCAGATGAGCCAGGGCTCATTTGTGAAGCAAAACAGCTCGGCACCAAATCCTGCTCATAAAATTCCCAGCAGCCAGCCGGGGGCAACCTGCTGTCTGGAGCCCCAGCACCAGCCTTGGTGGTGAAACTCTGGGGGAGGGGCATCACTGAGAGAGATAGCTCCCCATCACTCCCAGTACTGGGCCTGCTCAGAGAGGGAAGTCAGGCAGGGGAGAGAGGCTGGGGGTGGGGGGAGGGGTGCTTTAAAAGAGAGAATCTTAGAACACCCGATGTTAGAGCTGGAAGGGGCCTTGGAATGTAGAATCTCAGAGCTTTGAGGAAGCTTATAACTTAGAATGTTAGTGCCAGGAAAGAGCTTAGAACATAGGATGTTCAGAGCTGGGAGGGACATTATAAAATAGAACCTCAGAGACAACAGTGCCCTTAGAACAGAGAATGTTAGAACTTGAAAGGAACTTAGAACAGAGATGGTTAGAGCTAGGAGGGCCCTTAGAAGACGGGATGTCAGAGCTGGGAGGGGCCTTAGAACACAGAATGTCAGAGCTGGGAGGGGCCTTAGAACATATAATGAGAGCTAATAGTGCCCTTAGAACAGAGAATGTCAAAGCATGAAAGGAACCTAGAACCTAGGTTGTTAGAGGTGGGAGGACTCTTAGAACACAGGATGTCAGAGCTGGGAGAGCTCTTAGAACACAAGATGTCAGAGTTGAGAGTGCCCTTAGAACATAGAATGTCAGAGCTGGGAAGGCCCTTAGAACAT
Organism: Dromiciops gliroides; assembly: GCF_019393635.1. NCBI lineage: Eukaryota > Metazoa > Chordata > Mammalia > Microbiotheria > Microbiotheriidae > Dromiciops > Dromiciops gliroides. Next base: position 610,632,996 of record NC_057863.1, read on the forward strand.
ATATTGTCAGAGCCGGGAGGGGGCCTTAGATTGTTAGAGATGGGAGGGTCCTTAGGGATCACCTAGTTTAACACCTTCATTTTACAAGTGAGAAAACCAAGACCCACTTTAGAAAGGAGTAATTTGGGGCAGCAAGGTGGCGCAGTGGATAAAGCACAGGCCCTGGATTCAGGAGGACCTGAGTTCAAAGCCGGCCTCAGACACTTAACACTTAGTAGCTGTGTGACCCTGGGCAAGTCACTTAACCCCCATTGCCTCTCAAAAAAACCCAACAAAACAAACAACAAAAAAAAGAAAGGAATAATTTGCCCAGGGTCACACAACTGGTAAGACCCACCAGATACCAGAACTTAAATCCACAGCATTTTTCCCACTATGCTTGAGGCTGCCCTATCCCCCACCCCCCAACATGCAGAGTCCCTTCCCACCTCCCATCTGTGCTTCTGCCACAATCCAACACTGAAATTAGCAGCAGAAAAGATGGCCTATTCTTCATAGAAACTGCCGAGCACCCCGCTCTCTAAGGCACCCTAAAGCATTTTGCTCTTTTTTCAAACTTCCGATCAATGAGGTTTGCTTGTGCTCTCAGAGGAAGACAATTCCCCAGCCCAATAATTGACAGAAGCCATTTCTGAATATTCAGCCTTAAATTTCTTACCCACCATTCCCTGTCACTCTTCCTTCTTTGCCACACTCCAGGCTATTTCTCCTGGAAATCCTGCTTTGAGAACCACCGGAGAAGACTCACACTTGATTGACCTGACTGTGAAACCACTTCACAATTGGGGGATCTTCCAGGTCTGGCCCTGGTCTGCATACCCTGGCTCAGAGCTTATCCATCTGGGCCTGGGATCTCAGTTCATAAATAGAAAAGACCCAGTTCTCACCTGGTCTTATCTATCCTCAGATCCCTAATGGAGTAGGTGATAAGCCTAGTACCCAGATAAGGGCCGCTGCTGGTGCTAATGGTAGAGGCAGCTTCGGTAGGTTGGAAAGAGATAGAAGAGCTGGGCTCAAATCCAGTTCTTACCTTTATAAGCTAAGTGACCTTTGGCTAGGTTAATTTGACTTTCATGAGCCTCAGTTTCTTCATCCATAAAATGGGGATAATTATATGTAATAGAGATGAACTGGTCTAAGGGGCCTACCAAAAGACCCAGACCAAATGTCCACATGGAAGCTTGGAGTGAGCCTATTTTCAGTCATAATAACTCATGGGCTTGTACTATGTGATAACAAAGAGTTCTTTAATTGGTGGTCAAACAGGAAAAACTGATATTTCAGGGCTTGCTGAGCTGGAAGTTTGGGTGCATACAAAAGGGGCAACACCTCTCTCTTTCTCTCTCTCTGGTTACTTCTCTCTCTGTCTCTGTGTCTTTCTCTCCCTCTCCTCCTCCTCCTCCTCTTTCTCTGTCTCGGTTTTTTATCAGCTATTCTTTGTTTGTTTGTTTGTTTGTTTTTTTGGTGGGGCAATGAGGGTTAAGTGACTTGCCCAGGGTCACACAGCTAGTAAGTGTCAAGTGTCTGAGGTCACATTTGAACTCAGGTCCTCCTTACTCCAGGGCCGGTGCTCTATCCACTGAGCCACCTAGATGCCCCACCTTTTATCAGCTATTCTTACTATACAATCTACATAAAGGACTTTGCTAAAAATTACCTGTTCATAGGGCCTGTGCTGGTTGGGGCTCAGGAGCTAGAGTGTGAGGAGTAGGAGAAGACAGAAGTAAAGGAGAAGGAGTAAGTCACCTCCCGCCTGTGAAGGTGAGAATCAGGGGGAGAGAACCCCCGAGAGAGCACAGTACATACACATTTCCAGCTCTAACATTCTATGCTCCCTTCTAGCACTGTAGCTAAATAGGTCCCTTCTACCACTAACATTCCAAGTTCTAAGGCTCTTCCATCTCTGATGTCCTATGTTCTAAGACCTTTCTAGCTCTGATGATTTGTGTTCTAAAGGTTTTCCCAGAGACGATACTCTACATTCTAAGGTCCTTTCCAGTCATAAGTCTACAGTCATATCTTATAATAGTTGCTGCCATCCTCACATGGCTCACATACCCCTCACCCTTTTTTTTTCCACATCCAGCTCTGGGAAGATTAATCCAATCACAATATGACCATCCCTGGAAAGGCCATGCCAGTTCAGTGCTCATTGACTCCACTCATCATTCCTATGATGTCTCTGGCCAAAACACCCCCACCTGAACATTCTCCTGAACATCTTATCTTCCTCCATTAGAATGAAAGCCCCTCTGAGGCAGGGACAGTGTTGTCTTTTCTATTTTCTATTGTGCTTATTTAGCACAATACCTTGCAAACCGTGTGTACTTAATAAATGCCCTTATTTCCTCCCTCCCTCCCTTCCTTCCTACCTTTCTCCCTCCCTCCCTTCCTCCTTCCTTCCTTCCTCCCTCACTCCCTTCCTTCCTTCCTTTCTTGTACCCTTCTTCCCCTCCTCCCTTCCTTCCCCTCTTTCTTTCTTCCTCTTCCTTTCCTTTCTTCCATTCATTCATTCTGAATGTCTGAATGTGCCTGGTGTTTATGAAACTCCTGAAGGGTGAGAACAGTCATTCTTGAGCACAGGCCAGGGACAATCTGCTTCCTCTCAGCCTTTTCTTACTATCTTTCAGGTCTCTTTCATTCACCATTTCCCCCTAATCTTAATAGATAAGAGTCATTAATGTTTGAGAGGCATTGAGGTACGTGGACAGAGGGCCAGCCTTGAATTCAGGAAGACCCGGGTGAAAATCCTGAACCTTACAGTGTGGCTCTGGGCAACCTCTCAGTTCTCCAGGGAACTTTCTAAGAGTCTATAAGTTATAGACACATTGCTAGTTTGCATCGGTGGAGGGAATTTCCACACCAGGAGCTCCTCACACGGCTGTAGTTGATATTTCTATAATAATTTGGGATGTCTCCCCCATATAAAATTGAACTTGCCATTTTCCCTACCTTCAATAGATGGGACACCCCCATCTTCCAACCTTCCCTCAAAATTTAATTCACTGTGTTTCCTACCCTCAAGAGATGAAAGGCATTAATATTTGAAAGCTGTCAGAGACTTTATAAACACCCCATATTGCAGCACAACCTATGATGCTTTCCATCATTCATTTTTAAAGCCTCTTCCCCCTCCCCAAATCCAATCAGCTTGTCTTGGCAGCCTCAGATTCGCAACCTCCCACAGTGTCTCAGTGAACATAATTTCTATTCAGTTATTTAGTAAATTTTTCTTCCTAAAAAACAATTGCCTTATTTTTATTGATGTCATTTTTTTACAATCTGGCACAGGTGGAAGTCTTACTAAAACCCTGCAGTGAACCACATTCCTGCACAGGACCCTGTACTCCCCTGGCATTGGTGATAATGAGGATGAGAAAAATCTAGTAATAATAATTGACATTAATGGAGCACTTTGAAGCTTGCAAAGCCGTTTACACACGCATGAGCTCATTGGAGACTCATCACAATCCTGTGAACTAAGTACTGTAGGTGTTATTATGCCCATTTAACAGATGAGGAAAGTGGGGGGGGGGGTCCAGAGCAGATAAGTGAGTAGTTAGTAAGTGTCAAGAGGCAGATTGGAAACCAAATTCCCTTTGCTACATGGTCTTTCATAGGGTCACAATTTTAGAGATAGAAGAGTGTACAGTTGTAAAATTGAAATCCCAAACTATAAATAAAAATGTTTATTATGCTTTTTTTTTTAAAAGAGTATACAGGGGCAGCTAGGTGGTGCAGTGGATAGAGCACCGCCCCTGGAGTCAGGAGTACCTGAGTTCAAATCCGGCCTCAGACACTTAACACTTACTAGCTGTGTGACCCTGGACAAGTCACTTAACCCCAATTGCCTCACTAAAACAAACAAACAAAAAGAGTGTACAGCTGTCTATTTTGTCTGCCTGGAGACGATTTAATATACTTGCTCACTTCTGACCCCCATTTTACAGATGAGACCACTGAGGCCCCAAAGAGGTCAAGGGATCAAGGTTGAATGGGTTAGAAGTAGGACAACTGGGATCTGATCCCAGATTATCTAAATCTGAATACAGCTATCCTTCCACCACATCTGACTGCTGATATTCCATGTTCTAAGGTCTGTCCTAGGAATAAATAAATGGTCCTTCCCAGTTCTCATATTCTGTGTTCTAAGGTTCCTTTATGTTCTAACATTCCATGTGATAAAGTCCCTTCCAGTGCTCAAGCTCTGACATTCAGTGTTCTAAGGTTCCTCCTAGTTCTAACATTCTTTGTCTTATTTCTAGTTCTAACATGCATTCCGTGCCAATGTTCCTTCTCAACGATGATTTGAGAACATGGTGGGCAGTGTGAAGAAGGCACAGATACAGAATGAGATGTTTCCTGACAACTATTAGCCAATCACTGCATTTATCTGATAAATCATTCAACACGGATACACTACAGAGCAGTGAACAATGCCTACAGAATTCTAATTGTCCTTTATTGGACAGAACTTCGGGCCTGGAGTCAGGAAGACCTGAGTTTGAATCCCACCTCAGACACTTGCTAGTTGTGTGAGCCTGGGCAAGTCATTTAATCTCTGCTTGCCTAAATCTAGCAGATAAAGCAATGGCAAACCACTCTAGTATCTTTGCCAAGAAAATCCCACAAGGTCATAAAGAGTTGGACGTGACTGAATGACTGAATGATACACTCTATTGTCCAGCATTTATATAGCACTTTAAAGTTTGTGAAAGCACTTTACAAATATCATCTCATTTGGCCCTCCGAACAACCTTGAGAGGTAGATCCTTTTATTATCACCACCATTTTACAGATGAGCAAACTGAGAGAAACAGGTGAAATGACTTGTCCAAGGTCCCACAGCTATTAAGTGTCTGAGGCCACATTTGAACCCAGGTCTTCCTTATTCCAGGCCTAGTGCTCTGTTCATTTAAGCTGACCAACATTGTTGGGTTCTGGTGGTGAAATGGGCTTTTGAACACAGAAGGTTAGCATTCGAAGGGACCTTACCCATCACATGGTGTAATTGCTTGTTTTACCACAGGAGACCGGGCTTACCCAAAGCTGTGGAGTTGGCTGCATTGGCCTCACAGATGTGTATGTACCATGAGGCTGCCCGTGGGACACAATAAAGGTATAAGGTGGCCTGCCTGCAGATGTCTGCTAGGCAGGCCTGGTAAGTACCCTGTGAACCAGGTGCAATTCAGAGCCTCAGGGACTAGGCCGGGAAACAGGAGACCAGAAGTAGGAGGAAGAGGAGGGACCGTGAAATTTGGCAGGATCCAGTTGTCGAATCCCAGACCCCCCAGGAGTCCCTAAACTCAGAAGAGAAGGAGGCAACAACGCATTGTGAACAGTGGTCAGGGAGAGCTACAGTCAAATCCCACCTCCGACACCAGGGAGGCAGGTAGTGCCTCCTCGGACGAGTTACTTGGATTCAGTTTCTTCATCTGTAAAATGAAGGGGTTGGTCTGGATGACCTCAAAGGTATCTCCCAGTTCCTGATGTTTATTTAGCACTTTAAGGTTTACAAGATGCTTTGCATATATTATCTTATTTGACTCTCAAAATACCCCAGTGAGGAAGGCAGTGCCAGTATTCAGAAAATCTAAGGACTACAGAGTTTAAAGGGACCTTGGAAGTCATCTAGTATCACCCGTATCTGAACAAGAACCTGCCCATTGTCATCATTGTCATCACCGCCACCATCATAGCATGTATACATTTATATGGTGATTTAAGGTTGGCAGAACACTCTACAAATATTACCTCATCTGAGCCTCACAGCAACCCTGCCAGGGGGGAGGTGCTGTGATTATCTCCAGTTTGAAGATAAGGAAACAGAGGCAGACAGGGGTTTATTTCTTGTCTAGGGTCACACCGCTTTTAAGTGTCTGAGGCTGGATTTGAACTCAGGTCTTCCTGACTCTAGGCCCAGTGCTCTAACCCCTTCATGACCACCCAGATGCCTCAAATACGACAGAGAAATAGTCGTGTTTGAAGATCCCCAGTAAATTTCCCCTATAAAATTGTCTCCCTGCAACTTCTAACCAATGTTCCCTGTTTAGTCTTCCCTGCCCAAACCAAATAAGCGTAGCCTCTCTTCTATGCCCTAGCTTTTGAAATACATCAGGACAGCCATCACCCCTCCCCCACCCAGTCTTCCCTTCTCTAGGCTCATCATTCTAGGCTCCTCAGCTGAGGCTCATGAGGCAGCATCTCCAGGCCCTTCACCCCATTCCCCGGATGCTCCACAGCTTACCAATGTCTTGTCTAAAAGGAGCTGAACATAGAACTCAAATACAAATGTCTTTCTTCTCAGCAGTGCTGGGAGGTAGAAGATAAAGGGTGTTATCCTCATTTTGAAGGAGGAGACTGAGAGGGTAAGTAACTTGCCCAGGGTCCCATAGCTGGTCAGTGGCAAAGGTAAGACTGGAAGCCTGGTTTGCTGACTCCAAGACAAGGAAGAAACTTTCCACTAAATTAGGGTTTATTTTTTGAATACTGACACTGCCTAACCTACTGAGGTATTTTGAGAGCTGGGAGGGCCCTTAGAACAAAGAATGTCAGAGCTGGGAGGGCCCTGAGAACACAGGATGTCAAAGCTGGGAGGACACTTAGAATACAAACACACACAAACATTACATATACACACAACACACATATACATGATCATACACATAGACCATACACACCCATACCTTTATATACACACAAACATACGCACATATACATATCAATATCTGCAGTCACACACTCAAATACATATACACAGATTCTCTCTCTCTCTCTCACACACACACACACACACACACACACGCACACACATGCACACATGCACGCACAACCCGAGTTCCTGCTAATTGCTTCACTGGGCAGGTGCTAAATAAAGATTTCAGGCAAACCACTTCCTGGAGACTACAGACAGCAGGGCAGTGGCCCATTCATTTGGCCAGGAAGGTTCTGCTTCTTCCTTCTGTAATACATATCCGTCAAGGCAGGTCAATGGATTGGGGGAAGCCAGGGGTGGAAGGAAGCGGTTCTCTGTTCGGGGAGCAACTTTAAAAGGCCCTTCCTACTCATCAGGAAACAATCCAATGGGGAAGGAAGTTATTCAGCAGTTGCTTAAAAACAGATGGAGCCCCGGTTCCCTCTCTGACCAAGAAGGCTTAGAAAATATATAAGGGAACATTCCGAGTTCTGGCAGCCTGGAGCTGACAGAGTGAGAAAGCTTTCTCCTGGGGTCTGGGGGGAGGCAGTTGGGGAGTCACGGGGGGCTCTGGAGAGCTCCCAGCCCAGAAGCAAGACTACCAGAGGCTGCCACGAGGCCACAGAATTCTACACTGGCAATAATTAGGATACCATGTGGTCCAAACCTGACCTGGAACTACAATAAATGGTCTTCTAACCTCCACTGGGATATTTCTAGTCACAAGAAGTCACGCTAATTTACAAGATAACCGTTTCCACGATCAAACAGCTCTAATTATTAGAATTTTTTCTTAAGGCATTAATCTATTTCTCTGCAACTTCTCTCTACTGTTCCTAGTTCGGCCCTTTGGGGCCTTTTAATTTTTGTATCCCCCAAACCCAGTTTCCTCATCTATAAAATGAGGTGTTTGGACTACATTGTCTCCTAGTTCCCTTCCACTTCTAAATCTATGATCTATAATTTTACAATGCTTAATAATATTAACTGTGTGACCTTGGGCAAGTCACGTAACTTAGTTTTTCTGAGCCTTGTTTCTTAGAGTGTAAAAGGAAGGCATTGGATCTGATGGTCTCTGAGACACAAAAGGGAAAGAGTTTGATGAGGTGGAGGGGGAGCTATGCATGGCCACATGGTGTGGGGCTTGGTGGCCTGGAGATGAGGTGGAAGTTTGCCTTGGGGCAAGATAAAGCCAAAAGTCACCTTTTAGAGCCCAGGGTGATTGCCACGGTGCATGTTTGAGGGGATGAGGAGGAAGGAAACAAGTCTTTATTAAGCACCTACTATATGCCAGGCACTGTGCTAAGCTCTTTACCAATAGCTCATTTGATCCCCACAACAACCCTGGGAGGTAGATGTTATTACTATCCTCATTTTGAAATTGTGAAAACTGAGGCAAAAGGAGGTTAACTGACTTGTCCAGAGTAAGTGTCTGAGTTCTGAATTTGAACTCAGGTCTTCTTGCCTTCCATCTACTGCCCCACCTAGCTGTCACTTAGGTGCTGGGAATGATGGCCAGAATAGGGTTGGCACTTTGAGGTGGAATTAATGGGTTGTTAGAAAGGGCCTACAAAACTGAGTATTGCCTGGTTTCCAGTCCTTTCACCATCCTGACTGCCCTCCAGAACTAAACACCAATACTGGGCGCAGCTATAGGACGCGAGCTAATGAGTGGGCAAGTTGACTTCTCCTAGCATCCCACTCCCACCCCCACTGGTGCTGGGGGCCAGAACTCAGCTAAATCTATTCCATACAATTGAAACACCATTATCAAGGGTCAACAATGTGCAAAGCATTATGTCCTAGACTGGAGGGCATCAATCCACAAGCAGTATCTACCATGCCCCAGGAGCTATCCTAGGTGCTAGGGATACAAAGAGAAAAGTTACACAGTTCTTGCCCTCAGAGAGTTTATATTTTACTGAGAGAATACAACATGCTTACAGAGAAGTAAATCTAATATGTGTGTAAAGATTTATAAAAAGTAAAAAGATAAAAATAAATACCAAATCATTTGGGGCAAGGTAGTACTAACAGCTGGGGAAATCTGGGAAAAAAAAATCTCTTTTAAAGGTAGCACTTGAATCTTGAGCCCTGAAGAGAGCTAGGAATTCCAAAAAGCAAGTAACAATAACCATAATAATAATAGCTAGTATTTGTATGTCACTTTATGGTTTGCAAAGCATTTTACTTCTTTTTATTTTATTTTTTTGTGTTTTACTTATATTATCTCATTTTATTCTCCCCAAAACCCTGGTAGGTAGGTGCTGCTATTATATACATTTTACAGATTAAGACATTGGAAAGAAAAGAAAGAGAATACTCCAGGCAGGGGAAGACAGTTCTTTTAAAGGCACAAGGGATAGCGGAGGAATGTTGTATATGGGGAATGTCTAGTAAGCCCATTTAGCTTACTTCAAGTCTCATCAAGAATCCTGCCTCCGACAGGAATCATTTCCCGATCCCCTTTAATTCTAGTGTTTTCCCTCCGTTGATTATCTCTAATTCATCCTGGTTATATAGCTCGTCTGTAGATAGATAGTTGTTTGCATGTTCTCTCCTCCTTTAGACTGTAAGCCCCTTGAGAGCAGGAACTCTTTTATGTTTCTTTGTAACACCCCCCCCCAACTCCCCCCAACTTAGCATAACACCTGGGATGTAGTGGGCAATTAACAAGTATTCAGTATTTATTGTCTGACTGTGAAGGGAAGGAATGTGTGATCCACCTGGAAAGATAGCTCGGAGTCAGATGGTGAAGGGATTTACATGCCAAGCAGAGGCCCTTGTCCATATTTGATCCTGGAGGCAATTGGGAGCCACAAGAACTTCTGGAGTCAGGGATTAACAAGGGCAGACCCAAGCCTTAGGAAGATTTCAGCAGCCATATGCCAGATGGATTGGCGTCGAAGAGAAGGGAGATGCAGAGAGACCAATTAGGAGAACACTGAAATAGTCAGGGTTTGACCTAGAGTGGTTGTGGTACTCGTAGAGAGAAGACCAACCTGAGACGTGTAGTGGAGGTAGAAACAAGACCTGGTTTTTGGTTTTTGTTTGTTTTTGTTTTTGCAGGGCAATGGGGGTTAAGTAACTTGCCCAGGGTCACACAGCTAGTAAGTGTCAAGTGTCCGAGGCCGGATTTGAACTCAGGTACTCCTGAATCCAGGGCCGGTGCTTTATCCACTGCGCCACCTAGCTGTCCCCTGACTGGATATTGGGAATGAGGGAGAGTGGAGAGATTGGGATGATTCCAAGGCTTTGAGCCTGTGAGACTGAAACAAGGGTCCTATCCATGATAGAAACAAGGAGGTTAGGAAGTAGGGTAGATTTAGGAAAGTGAGGAAAAGAATGAATTCCATTTTAGACTTGCTGAGTGTGAGATGCCTCTGGGACATCCAAATGGAAGTATCTAGCACAGGGCTTCTTAAACTTTTTCTACTCGAGACCCCTTTTTGCCGAGAAATTTTTACGCGACCCCAGGTACACAGGTATATAAAATAGGTATACATAACCTTTTACTGTTGCCAAATGTTTTGTGACCCTCCCCCACCACATTCAGTTACGTGACCCTAAATGGGGTTGAGACCTACAGTTTTAGAAGCTCTGATCTGGCTAGATATGTAGATTCAGAGTTATCTGCATAGAGATCTTAATTGAAACTATGGGAGCCGATGAAATCACCAGAGCCAAAGATGAGAAAAGGACCCAATACACAGCCCTGGGGCACACTCATGCATAGGGATCAGGAGGTGATTTGAGGAACCAGAAAAAGGCACAGAGGAATCCATCCACCAGGTAGGAAAAGAGAATCAAGGAAGAGCAGCATTAGAAAAACCCTGGGAGGAGAGATTAGGCTGAAAAGGGGGTGTGCAGGAGGCGGTGTTCACAGTGTACAATTTTCCAAAAGGATGAGTACTGAGAAAAGGTCATTGGATTTAACAAATCATTGTTGACCTTGGAGAGAGCCCGTGGGAGCTGGAATGCAAACAAGGAAAGTGAAAGTAATGAGTGTAGCAGGACTTCCTTCCCGGGCCCCCCCCCCCCCCTCCCAGGAATTTGTCTGAGTGTAGGAGGCAAGAAAGACAAAGAAATGGTCTGCCCTCAAAGAACTTACATATTTCAGAGTGGATGGGGAATATAAAACAGATAACTGAAAGGAAAAGATAATTAACAATTATTGGGTGCCAAGGGGGGATTGAGTCAGGAAAGGCTCGATGTTTGGGAGGTGATGACAGAGTTGGGTCGGAAGGAAACTAAGTATTCTACGAGGTAAAGGTGAGAAGGGAGAAAGAGATGGGATGCTAAGATCAGGGGTAGCTACTGGACCAGTTGGCCTGGAATATAAAGTATGTGAAGGGAACTAAAATAGAATAAGGCTGGAAAGGTAGGTTGGATCCAGATTGTGGAACATCTTGGTGAGAAACTTTTCTTTTCTTTTCTTTTTTTTTCCCCTAGAGGTAACTGAGAGGCACTGAAGATTTTTCTAAAAAGTGGAGCCTAACTGGGGTTTTTTAAAAGATGATTTTGGCTGGGTGCGGTGGATGGCCTCTATCATGCCCCGGCTCTTAGACATCCTGAAGCCTCACTTCAGACACATTGGAAGTATTCTCTTCCTCTGTAGTCTCTCCCTCTGATTGGATGGTTCTCCCCGAATCTCCATTTAAGAAGAGCACCCCAATCAGCCAAGTCTCATTCTTCTCCAGCCTGTACAGCTGACTTCCTCTACCACACCAGAGCTGGGTACCTTGGTCTCTCTCCTTTTATGCATTGTCTTTCTCCATTAGAATGTAAGTTTCCTGAGGACAAGGATTGTCTTTCTACTTGTATTTGTATTTCCAGCTCTTAGTGCAGTGCCAGGTACACAGAAAGTGCTTAATAAATGCTTGATTCCTTTCTACCTTTTGAACTGACTGATTTGTATATGCCAATAATCCCTGCTGAAGGAGAGGCTGAGGCTGGTGGATGGCTTGAGTTTGGGAGTTCTGAGCTGCACTATGCCCAAGTTGACCAGGTGTCTGCAACCAAGTCCTGAATCAACGTGGTAGGACCGCAGGAACAGGGGCCACTGGTCCACCTAAGGAGAGGTAAACCAGTTCAGGCTGGAAACAAAATGGGTCAAGGCTTTCTTGTGGGAATCAGGCTCTGAGTGGCCAGCCACTGCATTTCCAGCCTGGCAAGATCTGGAGAATCAGTCTCCAAAACAAAAGAGAAAGACTTGGCAATTGTGTGGGTTTTAAGGGGGAAGAGACTGGAAACAGGAAGACAGATTAATCAGGAGGTTATTGCAGTAGTTCAGGGTAGCGGCTGCATAAGTGGAGAGGAGGGGTGAACGTGAGCAATGTTGTGGAGGCACCAGACAAGACTTGGCAACTGATTGCATGTGGGGGAGGGGAGAAGTGTCAAGGAAGACTGAGGTTTCATTTCAGTCTGATGCAGTAGTTAATGCCCTAGGATTTGAAGGGGGCTTTACAAAAGAATTAGACCAGATATTTGATGCTGAAAGCCTTTATTTGGCATGGTTTAAGTCACACAAAAGGAGGACTACGTGGCTAAACCTGAGACATCCAAGGATGGGAACATGGAGGAGGAGGAGGCATTGGCATAGAGAACAAGAGGACTCTAAAGGCTTAACCACTTCTCAACTCCTACAGTAACAGCTGACACCTTTCAAACTAAGCCACTCCCTGCCCTCCCATGGGAACAGTGGTGGTCTTGAGGTGTTCTTCCCTTTGACTTTCTACATCTGATGTCACAGGCTGGGAGTCTTCAGGGAGGGTGAATGTTTCCACCAAAGAAGATTCCAGATATGGGGTATTCAGGGTAGGTAGAGGGGTCCTGTTTGGAGCAGATGACGTACTGCGAGAAAGGCTAGGAAAAACTCTTGTTTTCTGGATAGACTACTAAAGGCCATGAGGACCTCAATGACTGGAATGATGGTGGTATTATTAAAAAAAAAAAAACACAGGGAAAGCCCAAAGGAGGAGTGAGGTGGGATAATAATGGGTTCCATTTTTAACATACAGAGACTGAGATGCCAATGGGCCATCTTGTTGCAATGTGACTCAAGGAACTCACAAGGATGGAGGCATGGATTTGCTAGTCATCTGGGTAATTGAACGTATTGAAGTAGATGAGATCACTGAGAGAGGGTGAAGTCTGAGAAAAAGCCATTGGATTTAGTGGGTAAGAGATTATTGGTCAACTATATATTGGTGTCTGGAAAGTAATGGAATATTGCTAGACTATATGACTAATATGAGGAATTGGGGGAAGCCTGGGAAGACACATGAAGTGATGCAAATTGAAGAAATGTGGACCCAGAGTACAATATACACAATGACTAAAATAATTGAGGTCAAGGCAAAATGGAGAAGGAACAAAACTGTGATCAAACACAAAAGCTAATATGACGATGGTACTGTGATATGGCCCTCCTTTTTGTTAACAACCAAACCACTGTTTTGTTGGGATTTACTTTTTTAAAAAATATTTTTGATTAATTTTTTTGCAGGGCAATGAGGGTTAAGTGACTTGCCCAGGGTCACACAGCTAGTAAGTGTCCAAGTATATGAGGCCATATTTGACTCAGGTCCTCCTAAATCCAGGGTTTGTGCTTTATCACTGTAGGATTTACTTTTAAAATTGTACTTCATTTCATTTCTGTCTTTGCCCAGCTCCCAGCACAGGACCTGACACATAGTAGGCATCTAATAAATGCCATTTGACTAACTGAAAGGCCAATTAGTTATTTAGGATTTTGGGGGGTAGCAGTTGTATCAAAATAAATGTTATCAATAAATATGCATATATAATGGGTGGCATTGGTACTACCTTGTTAAAGTTAAATCACACAGTCCACCAATTCAACCCATGGCAAACAACAGAAGTTGAAAGGCATTGTGGCTCAGTGGAGAAAGGGTTGGCACTGGAGTCAGGAAGACCTGGGTTGAAGTCTCCCTTTGACACTGGGTGGGTGACCTTGAACCAGTAGATAAAACTCAGTGTTCCAGACAACCCTTAAAACTGTAAGTTACAGATGAGTTGACAATATCTGCACTGGTAGATGGAGTCTCTGCCCTGGGATTCTCTACCCTGATGAAATCAAAGGTCTGGATTATCCAAAAAAAGGGTAAAAGAATCCCCAATCCATAAAACCAACCACAGAAGCATGTATTTATAGGTACAATCATTTGCAATTGCATTTTCCCCATTTTCCTCTTTGTATCTCTAGTGCCTAAATCAGTGTTTTGTACATAGTAGACTCTTAATAAATGCTTGTTGAATGGATGGGGGACTGAATGAATGGATAGATGAATGAATAAATGGATGGATGGATAAATGAATGGATGGATGGATAAATGAATGGATGAATGGATAAATGAATGACTAATGACTAAATGAATGGATGGATGGATAAATGAATGACTAATGACTAAATGAATGAATAGATAGATGGATAAATGAATGAATAATGAATGAATGAGTAGATGGATGAATGACTAATGAATACACAAATGACTGAATGAATGCAGTGACTTGTCAAAGTTCACATAGGTGCTAAGTGGCAAAGCCTTTAGATCCAGTGGTCTCTCCACCATCCCTTTTCTACACCAAGCCCTGTGATTCTGTGATGATAATCACAGACATTACAAACCTTAAAATCCTGGGTGTGCCTCCTCCCTGATTCCCACAGAAATTACTGAGGTTGGGAAGCTGGCTACTCTGGCTACCTGAGTTGAATGTGGAAAAAAGATAAGTACATATGCCTCATTGTCTGCTGGATTTTATACACATTATCTTAGTGTTAGAGCAGAATGTCTAATTCAGCCCTCTTGTCTTACAGAGAAGGAAACTGAGTCATGTGCTAAGGTCTTGTAACTTGCCCAAGTGGTAGCGGTAAAGGGATTCCAGCTCCAGACTCCTGGTCCATTGTTCTCTTCATCACGCTTCCTGACATAGCTCTGGGATGGAAGTAGGGGAACCTCATTCTCCCCTTCCTTCTGCAGGTGAGAGAATGGAAGCTTCAAGGCGTAAAGTGACCAAGGTGAAGCCGATGGCCACATAGCAAGTAAGCACTGCAGCCTAGATGGGGAATTTGGAAAAGAACTCTGTCTGTTAAACTCAGACATTGTCTCTCTACCCACACGGAATTTATGATCTTGTTGGGGAAACAATATGTATCCATGTGAACCAATTACTGCTTGTGACAATACTGCATATATCAGCCTCGGGTCCTGATAGAATGAAGTGCCATATTTGGCTGGGCACATGGGGAGGTGGATAGTGGGTGCTCAAAACAGTAAATGCAACAGGAGTTTGAAAAGGGGGTATTGGTGTGGGGTGGACTCATAAGGGAGGGCTTATATGGGACCCTGGAGAACAGGTAGAACTTAGAAAGGTGGAGAAGGGCAGTTAGGTGGCACAGCTGATAAAGCACTGGCCCTGGATTCAGGAGGACCTGAGTTCAAATTCAGCCTCAGACACTTGACACTTACTAGCTGTGTGACCTTGGGAAAGTCACTTAACCCTCATTGCCCCCCCCCACCAAAAAAAAAAGAAAAGCATAAAGAAAGGTAGAGAGAGGGAGTCAGGAGTCAGGGAGGGTATTCCTAGCATCAGGCACAGCATGAGCAAGGGGAGGGAGGTGGGAATAGGGAGACTAGCTTGACTGGTTTCCTTTTGGAGAAGCAGGGAACAACCTGAGTGTGGAAGGTCTTAGATGCTGGGCTAGGTATGTCAAAACAGTTTAAAGAGCAGAAGATCAGCAATCTTGTAATCATAAGATTGTAGGCTTCATTTCTGGAAAAGTCCTTGGAGATATAAGCAGCTAGGTGGCGCCATAGTGGATAGAGCCTAGAGTCAAAGGAACTCAGGAAGACCTGAGTTCAAACCTGGCCTCAGATACTGACTAGCTTTGTAACCCTGGGCAAGCCACTTAATCCTGTTTGTTTCATTTTCCCAATATGTAAACTGAGCTGGAGAAGGAAATGGCAGACTCCTCCAGTATCTTTGCCAAGAAAACCCCAAATGGGGTCATGAAGAGTTGGACACGATTGAAATGAATGAGCAACAACAAATACCTACATTATCTCATTTGATCCTCATAATAACCCTCTGGGGCAGGTACTAAAGGTATTATTGTCTCCATTTTACCAATGAGGAAACTGAAGCTCAGAGAGGTGGCCCATCACCACACAGAGGCAGGATTCCAAGCCAAGACTGTGCTGTCTTCTGTTTGGGTATTCTACCCATTGCACCTCACAGCTGCTGCAGCTGCAAATTAGGAGGAGGAAGAGGATGAGAATGATGATGAAGTGATCATTTGTTCATTGAGGAAACTCACTGTGCAGAGTAATGTGTTAAGCAGTGGGGGAAATGATGACAATGATGGGGAAAGAGAAGAAGAAGAAGAAGAAGAAGAAGAAGAAGAAGAAGAAGAAGAAGAAGAAGAAGAAGAAGAAGAAGAAGAAGAAGAAGAAGAAGAAGAAGAAGAAGAAGAAGAAGAAGAAGAAGAAGAAGAAGAAGAAGAAGAAGAAGGAGAAGGAGGAGGAGGAGGAGGAGGAGGAGGAGGAGGAGGAGGAGGAGGAAGAAGAAACAACAGATCATAGGCAGTTATGTACCTGCTAAGAGACCACTGAGTCCAATTGCATAGACCCAGAGAGATCAAGAGAATTAGCCCAAACCACACAGATAGTAAGTAACAGAACTATGATTCCAAGACAGGTTCTGGCTCTCCAGAGGCAGCCCTCATGTCACCTTCTCTGATGGGGAAGGCAAAGAGGATGGTGATAAAGATAAGGAGGAGGACAAGCAAAAGAACTGGGGGATGAGAAGGGCCTTGTTTTGGGGGTGTGGCACAGGTGACTCAGCAATCATTCCTCACTTCATCCCAGATGGAGGCTGGGGAAGCCACGACCCAGAGGAAATGGCAGACCTCCCAGAAATGCCTCCTGGTGAGGGCTTCCCCAGCCCTCTTGGTGCGGGTTGAGTGGAGAGCCAGTGAAGGCCTGATCTGGTTCAGGGGCCTCCACAGAGTGGGGCTGGGGCGGGAGGGCTTGGATAAAAGGGGAGGGAGTGCTGGTCAGCCAGGCCCCCAAGGAGCGGCTGGAATGCCCCATGCTCAATGGGAAAATTAGCCAAACAGGCCCCATGCTGAGAGCTATTCTCTGAGCTCTGGGACCCGGGGGGGGGGGGGAGACCTTCCTCTTCTCTTTCAGTAACAGAGGGGCTGCTATCTCCCCTTCACGGAGCGGGCAGGTTCCCATCCTTAACTGCTTCGGCTTGTGGCTTCTCCTGGTGCTGGAGTTGCAGCAACCACGCCAATAATAAAGAAACCTCTGTGTGTCTCTGGGGAAGTGGGACTCTGGGAGGGAGGGGGCACAAAGACTCCCGCAGCTGTGTGTTTGCAAACAACGGAGCTGAGCTGTGAAGAGGGGCTGAAAGCAGTAATTGTCTTTAATTAAAGGAGGTTGGAGGCATCTCAAAGCTTTGACAAAAGATATTTCCAGCCTGTTAGCAGCATCGGCCTCCGCTGCTGCCGTTGCTGCAGTCAACACTCCGTCTTTATCCCTGCCCTGTGAAAGAAGGGGTGGAGGCGAGCACCTGCCTTGGGAGGGGGAGCACAGGCTTCTCTGGGGACTTCTGGGCTGGACACAGAAAGAAGCCCCCATCCGTGGCGTAGCATGGGGTCAGTGTCAAGGCCCAGTTTCCTTGGCAAGCCTGAGTCTTCCAGCAGGGCCTCTGACATCCCATCCTCCTCCTTCCCTTCCTTCTCATACGCCCCTGCTCCCCCCCCCCCTTTCTTTCCTGAGGGAGGTTTCTCTTCGAAATCTAGCCTGTCTGTAATTTCACCTTGCCTGCAAATGGGTGAAGATGGATGTCTCCTCTTCTTTCAAATAGGGCAGTAGCACACCTGTTTACACACCCCCTGGTTCCCTTGGGCAGGGCGGGAGTGTATGGGGATGAGGATAAGGAAGATTCGGGAGATGATAAGGAAAGGGGGAAGGAGAAGGTGAAGTGGATAAGAATGAAGAGGTAGGAACATCCGCAGGAGACTAGGCCACACCAGAGAAGAACTGGGACTAGACACAGAGTCAGGAGATTAGGTGACTGCTAAGGTCTTTGTCCAGCTCTGTCAGGCACATGCTGTAAGATGGCATATCGGAGAGAGCCCTGTCCTGGGAGCCCAGTGTGGTCAATTCCTGCCTCGCATACTTCCTAGCTGTGCGACTAGGTCACCTTTCCTCTTTTGTCCTTTATTAGCCCCTACAAAGTGGGGATAATAATAGCACCTCTGTTGCAGGGTTATTGTGGAGGAACAAATGAGAGAATATTTGTAAAGCGCTTTGCAAACCCGAACTCTGATGTCATTACCATTGTTTCAGAGCAGATCTGGAATTCTGTCTTCTAAGGTGCCTTCCATCTCTGTAAGTCTATGTTTTAAAATTCCTTCTGGCTCTGACATCCTGTGTTCTAAAGGCCCTCTCAGTTCTGACATTCTGAGTTCTACGATCTCTCCCCATTCTGACATTCTGGGTTCTAAGTTCCCTCTGGTTCCCTGGGTTCTAAGGCCCTCTCCCAGTTCTGACAGTCTGTGTTCTAAGGCCCCTCTCAACTCTGACATTCTGTAATTCAAGTCTGCTCAACTTCAAAATAAAGGCAGTGATTCCTGCCTCAGTTTACCACAAGGCGTATACTATACAGCATGCATACATACATACACATATACATGCATACATACTAGCACCAAGTACATAAGCCCAGCAGCATTCTCAGCCAGCATAAAGATGCCCTCTTATAGCCTCCAGTCTCACTGTACTGCTTTATTCTAGGCCCTCCTCACTCGACACATCTGGATTACTATCATAGCTGCCAAGCTGTATTACATGAGCTGGGTGGCTACACTAGACTCTAGTCCTCACCCCTTTTCAGCCCCATATTGACAGATGAATCTTCCTAAAATCAGGCCTCCATCCTAGCTTCCCCGCTCCCCACCTTCCCCAGCTCAAAAACAATGCCTCTTTCTAGGTCCTCCTTATCTGGAATCTCTACCTGTCTCACCTTAAGTCTTCCTGCTCCTCTCTTCTTTCAGACTGGGCTCCACATCCTTCACACCACCCAGGCTATGCCATCTCCCACCTCCAGGACTTTGGCCATGCTGTTCCAGACTCCTCCAGTAGTCTTCCCATTGGTTTCTACCTTTCTCATCACAACTAAATAATAACTCAAGTTTATACATTTTATATTTTAAGGCTTACATCTGTTTAGCACTTTATAGCTTATACAATATATGTTTGTGTATGTATATATTACATGTATATACATAGACATACACATAACACACATATGTGTGTATTTATATATATATATGTATATGTATCTCTATCTCTCTATCTATCCATCTAATCTCCATTATTTCATTTAAACTTGTGAGTCAATAAAATGTCTTACCTAAACCCAAACAGTGAATGAGTAGCAAGGTAAAAACTTGAACCCAGGTCTTCAGGCCAAAGGCCAGTGCTCCCTAAGGTAGGAACCATGCCTTAAAGAAAAGACAGAGACATCTCTGCCTTTAACACCCAGCATAGAACAGATGAGGGGGTTAAAGGCTTATCCTGAAGAGAATTTGAATTTCCCTCAATCCTTCTTCCTTAAGCAGGTTAGAGATGCTTGGAGCCCAGCAACAGCAATCATTATCCATGATCAAGAACTAGAGGAACAAAGTAGGTACCCATTTAGTAATGGCTGAACAAACTTTGGTTCGTGAATAGAATGGAATATTTCTCTTTTGTAATAAATGACACAGATGATGAATATAGAGAAGTATGAAAAGACTTCAATGAACTGATCCAAAGGGAAGAAGACAGAGCCAAGAAAACATTATACATAATGGCTACAATAATGAAAAAGGAAAGAACAACATAAAATAATTTTTTACAAAATGAATGTTGCAAAATTATGAAGAATAAGCATAGTCCAGAAGAAAAAATATGAGAACACACCTTCCCCTGCTCCACTCCTTTGCAGGAGCATAGGGAAAGACATGGATGTGGAACACTGAACATATTATCAGATTTTTAAAATGTAAAGTTATTGATGTATTTTTTACATTAAAAGCATTTACAGATTACTGCCACCCCAGGAGAGATCTCCTATGACAAAGTAAAACAGTTAAGTAAAACTAATAACACAGTGACCTCATCTTAGGGTATGTAACATTTTATATCTGTAGCAGCTTCTCCTCCCTCTACTTTTCTATTTATTTATTCATTTATTCATTAATTCATTCGGTTATTTATTTGTTCATTCATTTTTTCATTCACTTATTTATTTATTTATTCATTCATCTGTTTATCTATTTATTCATTTGTTTATTTATGTTAGGTTGGTAAGCTTTTATTCTTTGCAGAATTCTAGAATGTATTATTAAATATATGGTTAGTTAAATGTGGAAAAAGAAGTAGTGACCACAAAGAACTGGAATGCCTTCACCAAGATCAGGTCATGTCAGATTAAACGTATTTCCTGTTTTTGACAATATTACTATAGCAGAATACTATAATAGATAATTTACCTAGATTTTATTTATTTTTAAATTTAATTGATTTTTTCAATATCTAACAAAAATCTATTTTTATTGCTCTTCCATATCTCCCTCCATTGGAAAAGAAAAAGAAAGAAAAATCTTTTAATATGTGAATAACCAAGCAAAGTCAGTTCTTACCATGGCCATGTCCCACTTCTCTATTTAAAATAATTAACTGAAATCTATTTTCTCTTCCACCCTACTGGAGAAAAAACCCCCAATTTTTTTGTAACAAATATACATACTCAAGCAAATCCAATTCTTTCTATGGTTTCATACAAAAACATATGTGTCTCATTCTACACCCTAAATCTATCACCTCTCTGTAATGGATAGTAGGGAATTATGGATGGTCACTGTATCGATCAGGGTTTTTCATGGCTTTCAAAGGTGTTTGTTTTTACGGTCTTGTCATTTTAGCTCCTCATTCTGCTCATTTCATTCTTTATCGGTTTATAAAAGTCCTCAATAGTGTTCATTTTAAAAAAGTATTGATGTTATGGTATCAATTATTCTTCTGCTCACTTTATTCTGCACCAGTCCACAGATGACTTTTCATGTCTCTTGAAAATCATGTTTTCCTCATTTCTTACAGCACAATAGTACTCCATCACATTCATAATACCACAATGTGCTCACCCATTCCCAGAGGATTAGTTTCTATTTTTTAAATAGTATTTTATTTTATTTTTTCAATTGCATGTAAAGATAGTTTTCAACATTCATTTTTGTAAGAGTTTGAGTTCCAAATTTTTCTCCCACCCTCCATTCCCTCCCCCTTAGTTTATATACTTTTACCACCACAAAAAGGGCTTCTATAAATATTTTTGTAGAGGACCTTTTCCTCTTCAATCTCTTATGAGATAGTTGGGTCAAAGGGTCAAAGATAGTTGGGCATAGGCCCAAGACACCTGGTTTGGGTCCCAGTTATGTGTTTGCAAATAACTTGCCTTTTGGGGCCCTCAGTTTCCCCAACCTGCAAAATACAATTAACACTGATTGCTCTGCCTCCATCAAACCATTGTGAAGATGCCACACTTTGTGCATCTGGCATGGGAGGTGTCACTGGCATGGGAGGGAAGAATCTAACAAGAAGAAGAGTTCTCCTCAAAAAAGGGGTCTTCTATTATACCCTGTAGTTCTACTGGTAGAGCAAGGAATAGCCTTCTTCCTCTTCTACCTGCTCTGGAACATTCCAAGGTACGGTTCTTAGGAACCTCTCCTCAGTTCTTCACCGTGGCTCTGGAGAGCAGGTCAAGCTTACGGGGAACCTCAGAGCAAGACGGGTCAGTCACTCTACCCATCATCAACCTTCAGCTCCAACCAATCTTTCCTTTCTTTCCTTTCCAATCTTTTAGTTATTTTAGAGGAAAGAGAACCATACTAGGAGGAGGCTGAGGACTTGGGTTCAAATTCTGAACTTGCCACTTACTGGTTGTGTAACCTAGGGCTGGTCATTTTACTTCTGTGTCCCAGTTTTTTCATCTGTAAAATGGACATAAATTCTTGCACTGCCATCTTTATGGGGGTTGTTATGAGGATGCGATAAGTACATTTTAAACTACAAAATACTATGGAAAAGTCAGGTATTGTTATTATTGGTATTGTTTTTATCCATATCAGATGTCAATCAATAAGCAAGCATTTATTAAATGCTTCTTATATGTCAGGCAGTGTGTTGAGCACTAGGGATGCAAAGAAAAAGCGAAGAATAGTCTTTGGCCTCAAGAAGTTTCCTTTCTAATGGGGAAAAGAACATGTCAATCACTAGGTACATACAAGATATATACGGAATAGATAGATGCCTTTTAAAAACAAATTTAAGGAAGACCAGGAAGCGGGAGGGAGAGAAGGAAAGAGGAGCTTCTCATTAGAGGGGAAGGCTCTTGTGGCTGGAGGACCTGGTATAGGTCTCCTACAGAAGATGTCACTTGAGCTGAGCCCTGGAAGGAAGCCACAGTTTGTAAGAGGCAGAGGGGACGAGGGAGCGCACTGCAGGCATGGGTCACAGCCAGTGACAATGGAACGGAGAGAGATGATCGAGTGTTTTATGGCTAAAGAGTAGCAAGAAGCCCTTTTTAGTTGGGTGGTAGAGGGGGCAAATGAGTGGAAGAAACAAATATGTTGGAAAGAGTCCTGATTGTGGAGTTAGGAGACTTGGGTTCGAATCCTGACTTTGACAAGAATGATTTTACCTCTGATTTATGGTTTCCTCATCTATAAAATGGGGTAAAACTACTGGAACTATTTCAAAGGGTTGTGTTACCTGAAATGAAGTGCTGTAGAAACGTGAGTGATGTCCATGATCATCATTGCTCATTTGAAAATGCCCAACGATAATAGCTCCTACCTACAAAGTGCTTTGGCTGAGATAGCGCCCAGACCCAGATCTCCTGCCTGGACTTTGGGTCCAGGGCTCCTTCAGAGGTCACTCTGATAAGCTGCTCTTTAGAGATGACTCTCATAGAGGCTGGCTGGATCCTGGCTAATCTCAAGATGAAAAAAAAACCAGGGTCAGAACAGGAAAACCGGCTCCATGGGTTAACAGCAAAGAGACAGGCTTAGGTAGACTTCAAATTCTCTGCCTCCTGGCAGTGCAACAAAAATCTAGGATTCTGTCAATTCTATCACCAGTTAATAATAATAATAATAATATCTAGCATTTATTAAGCATCTTTCAAAGGAAAAAGAGTAGTCCATGACCTCAACAACCTTACACTCCACGAGAAATTGAGAACGAATTCCTTTCAACTTTGAAGAACAGCAACTGTCTCCTTTCCTCTAAGCAGCAGAAAAGGATTCCATTTGTGGCTGGGGTGACAAGGGGCTCTGATCAATGAAGCAGATGAAGGAAGAAATGGAAAGAGAAGATGAGAGAAAGAGTCTGGAAGACTAGAGAAGGGTTAAAATTGGAGGAGGGGATGAACGTCAGAATGGGAAGAGGAAAGGGGGAGAGGGAGGAATACAAGGGAGACGGCGAGCTGGAAAGGAAAGAGTTATGGGATGAAGGAATGGAAGAACAGAAAGAGAAAGGAGAGAGAGAAGATAAGGAGAGAAGGAAATAAGGAGAGGGGGAAGGGAGGGAGGGAAAGAAACAAGGTGGAAGAGAAAAAAGGAGTGAGGAGAGGGATGGAAAGAGAGTGAGAGGCAGAAAGGGAGATAGAGAGGGAAAGGGAAAGAGGAAGAGAGGGAGGAACAGAGAGAAAGAGAGGGAGAAAAAGAGAGAGGGAGGGAGAGAAAAAAGAGAGCAGGAGAGAAAGAGGGAAGGAGAGAAGGAAGAGAGAGGGAGAGAAAGAGAGAGGGAGGGAGAGAGAAAAAGAGAGAGGGAGAGAAACAAAGAGGGAGGGAGAGAAGGAAGAGAGAGGAAAGGAGAGGGAGGAAAGGAGAGAGAAAGGAAGGGAGGGAGAGGAAGAGAGAGAGAGAGAGAGAGAGAGAGAAAGAGAGAGAGAGAGAGAGAGAGAGAGAGAGAGAGAGAGAGAGAGAGAGAGAGAGAATGAATGAATGAATATATTTAAGGGAAGGAGACTGAGCACCAATGAGAAGTCTGTGTGCCTGGAGAGGAATTCTCCCTTGGGGAGGCTGAGGAAGAGACAAGCAGGGAGAGGCTGCTGGCTAGGAATTACAGTGTCAAGGCCAATCTTTTCTTTCTTTCCTGCCTAAAGAAAAGTGATCCCGTCTCCATCAAAAGCAGGACCGGAGCATCAGTGTCTTAATAGGCACTGGAGTTGAGGGCTCAGGAGGGAAGGAAGGCGAAAGACCCTTTGCACCAGTGGGCAGCAGAGGACTTGATGTCCTGGCTCCCTGCCCACGCCAAGCAGGAAGCTCCGTGCCCTTGTCTCACCCATAGAGAGCTATCTTAATAGAGCAATTCACACCACTATGTTGGTGCCCTCTCAGTGCTACCTATATTTAAAAAGAGAGCCTAGAAAGGGCATTGTTTAACCCAAAGTTTGCTTCCATATGGCACATTATAGGGAGATTGGGGAGGGGCGGGCAGAGGTTGGCAAATCTTCAAATTGAATTATTTTTCTGTAAATGACCCTAGCCATTTTATGAAAAATGGAAAAGAACTCATGAAGCCTGTTCCAGTGGAGAGAAGGCTGAAAAAGAGTGTCAGGATGCTTGGGTTCCAGTCCCAGCTCTGCCGTGTGACCCTGAGCGAATCCCCTCTGGCCTTTGTCTCTGTGAAATGGGAATAATAACTACAATCCCTCACCTAGGGAAGAGGAAAGAGTTGCCAAGCTTTATAGGAATGTGAGTTGTTATTCCCTTGCATGAGGGGTTTAGTCTACATTGTCTCTGGTGACCCTTCTGGCTCTAGCATTCTGGTGTGTGTGTGTTAGGCAATTGGGGTTAGTGACTTTCCCAGGGTCACACAGCTAGTAAGTGTCAAGTGTCTGAGGCCGGATTTGAACTCAGGTCCTCCTGACTTCAGGGCTGGTGCTCTATCCACTGCGCCACCTAGCTTCCCCTAGCATTCTGTTTTAATGTTCAATGTCCTGATGTATGAGAGCCCAGTGACCCTTCCAGTTTGGGTACAAAACATACTAACATTTTGTGAACCAAGATTCCTTCCAGATATCTTTCTTTGTTTCTTCTAGTGCTCTGTTCTAAGACCCCCTCCAACCCTGATAGTCTATGCTCTAAGATGTCTTCCCGCTCTGAAATTCTGTTCTAAGGTCCCTCCCAGGTCTGATATTCTTTGTTCTGCATTTCTTTTCAGTTCTCACTTGCCATGTTCTAAGATCTTTTCTGATCCTATGAATTACCACTATTTTTCCATGTGAAATATGTGAGCATCCAGAGACTTTAGATTATGCCAAGAGGTCTGAGGCAGCCATAGCTGGGAGATTCTATGAAAGCCCTGAAGGATGAGAGAGGGAGAGGCAGTGACTTGCTCTGGCCATCCTAGGCAGCTACAACTTCAGATAAAGGAGCAGTCAGAGCTTGCTTTTTCTTTTTTCACCTTTTTTTTGAGGGTGGCCAAGAAGAGAGCTAGAAGTAAAAGGCAGAGAAAGAAAGAGGAGCTCCACCCAGACCCTTACCAGCATCCTCTCTTGCCCCCAAACCCCTCTTGGTTAACTGCCTGGGTGATGAGACCTGAGAATAGAACCACCTTCTTTCTCTCTTATCAGTGCCCTTAGAGGTCATCCCATATCCCCCATAGGCAATTGCTGAGATACAGCCACTTGAGGATAGGAGGGTAGGATGAGAACGATAGGAAGGGGAGTAATTCCTTAGTAGAATCACAGAATCCTGGGATGTCAGAACCAGAAGGGATTCTTGGAACATGGAATTTTAGGACTTGGAGGGATCTTAGAACATAGAATATCAAAGCTGGATGGGGCCCTAGAACAAAGGATGTCAGAGCTAGAAAGGATATTAGGATGCAGAATGTTAGAGCTGAGAGGGCCCTTAGAACATAGAATGTTTGAGATGGGAAGACCCTTAGAACACAGAATATTTGAGGTGGGAAGACCTTTAGAACACAGAATATCAGAGGTGGGAGGGCCCTTGGAACATAGAATATTTGAGGTGGGAAGACACTTAGAACACAGAATATCAGAGGTGGGAGGGCCCTTAGAACACACAAAGGTCAAACACATAATATCAAAGTTGGAAGGGACCTGAGAGATAATATTGAGATTCCCTCCTAATTTTTCAGAGATAAAAAGTAAGCCTAAAAGAAGCTTATTAATTGATTTCTCCAAAGTCATCATGCTAGAAAGTGGAGGTTGGCCAGTCCACTCACTGCCCGTCTTTCCATGTTGTACTTTCCCTGCCCCTGAATTCAGGCCTGTTCTCCACAGGACTGGGGGAGGGGTGGCTTTTAGGGAACCCTCTGCACATTTCAGGTCCCTGGCAATATCTGACCACTGAGATGCTGCTTTCTCTTTATACCTCTCCCTTATTTGCCTCTTATCTCACTCCAGTGAGATAAACAGGTAGGCATTTCCCCCCATTTAGCAGACTGGGAAGTGGAGGCCCAGAAAGGAGAAGGGATTTGCCTAGGAGAAGACAACACGTCAGTGACAGCCAGGGCCTGAGCCCAACCCTCTTGAATCAGAACCCTTGTCCCTCTCTACTGTATCACGTGATTTTATAGCTATTCCCAATTTTACCCTTAAGTGGAAAAATATTCACAAATGTGAAACTAATGGGGTTCCTGATGCCCCTTTCTTGCTGTCTTATTGCAAGGGAGACCTCCTTTGTTCCTTAATCTTTTGTTCCCTAAACCTCTTTTCATGGGAGAAACCAAGGACCTGTTTGTGAACATGAATAGAGGCCCATTACCTTCAAGGTCCCTGTCAACTCTTGCTCCACAAGGTCAGGCCACCAGCTAGAAAACCCCTGGCCTTTCCCTCACAGAAGCTGTATCTGGAAAAGCAATTAGACTCGGTCACCTGAGCACTCAATGGCGTTGGCCGCTCGCTCTCCATGCCTTTTCTATCTCCAATGCCATCTTTTCCTTTCAGTTTCTGCCATCACTTAAAACTCCAGTCAAATGTCCCTTCTTACAGGAGGCCTTCCTTGTCTCCCTCCTCCTCTTCTCATTCCTTCCAGTAATTGTTAGATTTTGAATGGCTCTCAGTTTTATAACTCCTGGATACATTTGTAACCTTGTATCCCACTGACTACCAGAATGTCTGGCACACAATAGGAGCTTAATAATGCCTGCTGATTAACATGTAATGGAAGGAAGGAAGGAAAGAAGGGAGGGAGAAAGGAAGGAAGGAAGGAAGAACAGAGAGAAGAAAGGAGGAAGGAAGGGAGGAAATAAGGAAGGAATAAATAAGAGGTTGGTTATGTCTTTCTTTCCAGGAAAAAAGAAAAAGAAAAGAATCTTCTCTAAAGAAATTTCCAGGAATTATGGTCAGTTGCTCCCAGAAGGTATGTTCTGAATCTCAGTTTCCCCAATGATAAAGTGAGGGGAGTTAAAGTAGTTCTAGGGCCCCTTTCATTTTTGATGTTCTATGTTCTAAGGTTCCTCCCAGTCCTACAATGCCATGTTCCAAGAATCCTTTCTAGTTCTGATATCCCAGGATTCTGTGATTCTTACAATCAAAGGATTCAAATTGCATGTTCTAAAGACCATCCCAGCTCTGACATCCTGTGTTCTAAGGGCCCTCTTAGCTCTGATAGCCTGTATTCTAAGGACCCTCCCAGATCTGACATCCTGTATTCTAAGGGCCCTCTCAGCTCTGTCATTCTGGGTTCTAAGGGACCTCCCAGCTCTGACATCCTCTATTCGAAGGGCCCTCCCAGTTCTGACATCCTGTGTTCTAAGGGCTCTCTTAGCTCTGATAGCCTGTGTTCTAAGGGCCCTCCCAGCTCTGACATCCTGTGTTCTAAGGGCCCTCCCAGCTCTGACATCCTCTATTCTAAGGGCCCTCCCAGTTCTGACATCCTGTGTTCTAAGGGCCCTCCAAGCTCTGATGTTCTTTGTTCTAGGGGCCCTCCCAGCTATGACATCCTGTGTTCTAAGGGCCCTCTTAGCTCTGATAGCCTGTGTTCTAAGGGCCCTCCCAGCTCTGACATCCTGTGTTCTAAGGGCCCTCTCAGCTCTGTCATTCTGGGTTCTAAGGGACCTCCCAGCTCTGACATCCTCTATTCTAAGAGCCCTCCCTGCTCTGACATTCTCTCTTCTGAGGTTTCTTCCATCCCTTTCTGATGCTCTGGTCTGGTCCTAGAGGCCAACCTAGTAGCCTCATGGGGTTGGGGAGCCTCAGAAACCTTCCTCTACTGCAGCCATCAGGCAATCACCTGGCCCCCTTCTTCGATCTTTCTTCCAGCCTCTGACAGCACTGGCCCCATCTGTTGGGCACCCTCCTTAACCCCCCACCCCTGGCCCAGCTCCTGTACACTTCTTCCTCTTCTCCTCCCTCCCTCCTCCTCCAAACAGCTAATCTCCACAAAGCCCGGAGCCAGCCCAGAATTACAAACAGGACCGGCTGCCAGTCCCCTGCAGCTCGCCGGGGCGTGGAGCGTGCTCAGTGTAGTTAAGGCAGGATTCAGTGCAGCCACCACCCTCTCCTCTCCCGGGCTCTAATTGGATTCACAACACGCAGAGGTCAGCAGAAACACAGGAGGAAGGAGAATCAAAGGGAAAAGGGGAGGGAGGGGGAAGAGGGGGAGATAAAGAGAGGCATTCTTCACCTAGCAACAAAGACAGAAGGAAAAAAAGGGGGCTGCCCATCTGGAGGGGGAGGGAGGAAGAGCTCAGGGAGGATGAGAAGGCTCCAGCTCCCCTTTCTTTTTCCCAGATCCCCCAGGGCTGGCTGAGCCCATATTGTCTTTCCCAGGCATCTCTGACATGCAGCCAGGTGTCTTACCTGTGAGGGCAGGTAAGGGGCTGGAAATCCTCCTACACCCCTATTAATGCTCTAACCTGACAGAGTCTTTCCCTTCCTCTCTAGGACTTAGTTTTGTCATCTGTAAAGTAGGGACAATATTCCTTGAACTCCCTGCCCCACAGGGCTGGTGCAGGGAAAATGCAATATTAACATGGGTTGTGACTCAATAACATTGACTGAGTTTAAGGTTCTCTGCTAAGTCACAGTGGGACATGGAGAGGAATAAGCCCTGGTCCTTGTACTGAAGGTGCTTCACGGTCTGGCTGGGGGCACGACTCACAAGCAGACAATTAAAGAAACAAGGTGGTGTGAAATAAATGTCCTTATTGGCTATTGGGATTTTTGGACTGAGAGGCCACTCACGACACAAAAAGGAAGTCGATTCACACTCTTAGCATCAGCACAAATGCCAAGCTTCCCTATATCCTTGGGAAGGCAATCTCCTCTGATCCTTTGTTTCCTGACTTGTAAAATAAGCAAGTTACACTAGTTGGTCTCTAAGGCTGGTCCCAGTTCTAACATGCTATATTCTAGGGCTATAGGGTCCTTCAGTCTATTATCCATTTTAATGCTAACACAGTATAATCTAAGGTCCTTCCCAGCTCTGACATCCTGTGTTTTCAGGGTCCTCTCAGCTCTGATATTCTGTGTTCTAAGGGCCCTCCCAGCTCTGACATCCTGTGTGCTAAGGTTTTCCCAGCTCTGACATTCTGTGCTCTAAACCTAGTCTATTGTATCTCATGATATTAACCCCTCATTACAAACAAGTAATTCAGGTCTCAGGATGTGGCCAATTTGAGATCATTAAGTGGAAAGAGAAAAGGCCTATATACAGGCCTTACATAGCCTTAACCCAGGGACCTCAGGTCTCTGATCATTAGATGCTGCCTCTAACATCCAAGGTTCCTTTCTGAAGGGAATGGGGAAGGGGTAGGCACCATGTGATTCACACAATCATCACCTCTAGCCTTCCAGCCAGATGGACTTTTCAAGTTTAAAGCTTTTTTTCCCTCTTTTTCCATGAGTGGGAAAATGGGTAGGCCAAATGGAAGACAAGCCGATGACTACATAGCACAGCTCTCCTTGGCTTCTCACTTCAAATCATGGCCTTTGCAAATTTGAGAATATTGTTTTTCATCCATGAAACAGAAACAAAGTCCAAGGGAATTTGCTAATCAGAAAAAAAAAAAAGATTCATAGTCCTGTTTGTTCCATCTTGTCTCCCAGTGAACACACACCTTTCCCTGCTCCATACACCCACATCACGCCACCCCAAATGCACTCATACATGCCTGATACATGTACCACCCACATATACATCCTACATACACATGTCATAAACATAGTTCCACACACGTCACATGCACGTATACAGTGTATACACATTGCACAGTACATAACACACATGTGAACTTACACCAAATACCAGACACTTGTGCTGAATGGATCCTACATATACAAACCCCACACACATACACACTCACATACTCATAAATGTACCCTCTGTGAACACCACACATCCATAACCTAAACAGCTAAGTAGTGTTGCAGTGGATAGGGTACCTTATTTGGAACCAGAAAAACCTGAATTCAAATCCAGCCTCAGATACTTACTATCTGTGTGACCCTGAGCAAATCGCTTCACCTTTGCCTGCCTTATTTTCCTCCTCTGTAAAATGGGGGAGAACAATATTCTCAGGACAGCTCCCAGGGTTGTGGCCACCAACTGAGAAAATGAATGGAAAGTGTATTGTAAACTTAAAGGTGCCATATCGATGCTGGGTATTTACGTGATCACCGTCATGTTGTCATCACGTACCGTCCACACATGTCACCAAACACACTAACCACGTGTATATGGATCACACACATACTCTGTACCCTCACATGCTATATGTATCATGTAACTCCCACAGAGGCATCCTGTGACATCCTCAGGACTAGATGTATCACATATTATCCATATCTAGACACCAGCCATAAACGTATTAGTACTGCCTTACTTGTGAATCATACGCCATCCACAGGATCACACCCCACCCCCACACACCACATACCATCTATGCATGTTACACATACAAGTCCCACCTCATCCATTCAGCCATCCCAACCCCTACACCATTTGCATGCGAATGCACACACCAGCCACATTCAATTTACCGCCCCCCCAATACATCATGAACATGAACATAGACCATAACATAGAACCCACTCTAGGGGATATGCCACACATCCTACACACTCAGCCACACACCATGGAATGAACAGGTCAGTCCATAGAAGGACCCGGGTCCAGATAGGCACAAGGAGAGCAGAGCCTCCCTCTCCCTCCATTACACAGACGAGCTGAAGAGGAGGGAACAGGACTTATCAGGGGGTTGCCAGGGAGACAAGATGTGGGAATCCAGCCACTTCCCCCCTCCTGGAAATGGATGCTGGATGGAGGATTGTTCTCCCCGAGATAAAAGGCCAATTACCACTTTGGGGTCTTGAGAATGTTGCTAATCAGATAGAGATTCCTTTTAGGGAGCAAGGAGGAAACGTCGGTTCATGTTTCTCTGACGTGGGCAGCCCGGCTCCCAGACAGGCACTTAGGTCAGGCTAGACAAATCTCACTGGAAAGCAAAAATCTCCCTGTTGTTTGCCTGACACATGGGCTCGCCCTGGATGGACCACAGCTCTACACTCAGGGAGTGTAGCCGAGCGAGGAGCCAGAACAAAGACGGCCTAGGAGCCCCCAATCCTGAAACCCACTGCAGGCTCCATGTTTCTCATTCCTGCTGCCCCAAGGTAGGCTCTAGATCCCTCACCTTGTTGCCCAGTAACCTTTCTGTGTAACATCTCCTCAAGGTAAGGTGCTCTGGGGGAAAGTCAAGGGAGTGAAGACACACCTGTTTGACCTTGGGCAACTGATTTAAACCCATCGGATCTCAGGTTTTTCGTCTTGGGAGTAGTAAAAACTGACACTTACATAACACTTAAAGTCTGCAAAGAGCTTTATGTAGATTATCCCACGTGCATTTCACAACAGTTCATGTGAGACGGTGATGTGTATTACTTTCCTCACATTACAGGTGAGGAAACTGAGGTTCAAAGATGGGATGCCACACAGTTAGTAAGGCTGGGAAGCAAGAATAACTGACCAGAGGTCTTCTGGACTCTAATTCCACTATTAATTCCAATATGGTGTGAGGGTCTAGATGGCTGCTCAAAGTCTCAGTTACAAATCTTCTGATCATGTGACCTGGGTTCTTGTCCTCAACTCTACTACTGTGTGAATCTGAGCAAGTCACTTCCTTTCTCTAGGGCTTCCTACTCTTTAAAATGAAGGGATAAGGGGTGGCTAGGTGGCACAGTAGATAAAGCACTGGCCCTGGATTCAGGAGTTCAAATCCAGCCTCAGATATTTGACACTTACTAGCTGTATGACTCTGGGCAAGTCACTTAACCCTTATTGCCCTGCAAAAAAAAAAATTAAGAATAAAAAAAAAAAAAGGGTTAGTGTGGATGATAATAATATGTAAGGGGCTTTTCCATATCACGCAGTTTTCCTAAAGATGAAGGAGGATAGGAATATTTTTATTCTCATTTTACATATGAGAAAGCTGAGGCTTACAGAGAGAAAATTACTGATCCAAGGTCTCCCAGCTCAAAAATAACAGAGGTGAAGGTAGAATTCAAACCTGGGTTTTCTGACTACAGGTCCAATGCTATTTTCATTATCCACATACCCTCTTCTCTCCTGACATTCTATATTCTAAGGTTCCTCCCAGCTCTGCATTCTGTATTTTAGATTCCTCCCATTTCTGATGCCCTGTGTTCTAAGGGCCCTCCCAGTTCTGACATTTCATGTTCTGAGGGCTCTCTCCAATGTTCTGATCACCCTTCAAGCTCCGACATTCTATTACTCAATCACCAAATCCATTCTTGAGTTGTCTAAGGTGTGCTATGAAGCAGAGGAAGAATAGAGCCTATTAGACGCTAACAGGAAAGTTTAGAGCATGAGGTGATACCGAAGGCATTTAAAAAATAATCTAAAAATGAGATGGAAATATTAAAGCAGATTGGTTCTGGACCATTCCACATGGAAGAATCAATTTGTACTAGGCAGATAACTCTGTGCTTATATGGGATTATAGGAATTAGAGCTGGAAGGGACCTTAAAGATCACTAGACTCCAGTGGCAAAGAATTGGAAATCGAGGGGATGCCCATCAATTAGAGAATGGCTGAACAAATTGTGGTATAAGAATGTAATGGAATACTGTCCTATAAGAAATGATGAGCAGGCAGATTTCAGAAAAACCTGGAATGACTTAAGTGGACCGATGCTGAGTGAAGTGAGCAGAACCAGGAAAACATTGTACATAGTAATAGCAACATTGTGTGATCATCAACTGTGATAGACTTAGCTCTTCTCACCAGTGCAATGATCCAAGACAATTTCAAAGAGCTCATGATGGAAAATGTTCTCCACATCCAGAAAAAAGGAAATGTGGATTCTGAATACAGATTGAACCATACTGTTTATACTTTTGTTTTTTCTTTTTTTTGAGGTTTTCCCTTTTGTTCTGATTCTTCTTTTACAACATGACTAATGCAAAAATATGTTTAATGTGATTGTACATATATGACCTATATCAGATTGCTTTCTTTCTTGGGGAGGGGGGAGGGAAGGGAGGGAGGGAGGGAGAGAAAAATTTGGAACTAAAAATCTTATGAAAACAAATGTTGAAAAATATCTTTACATGTGACTAGAAAATAATAAAAATGCTTTTATGATTAAAAAAAACATGACTGGACGCCCTCTTTTTAAAGATGGGGAAACTGAGGCTCAGAAGGAGAAGTGACTTCTCCAAGGTCACAGAAGTTATTAAGTAGCAGGGTGAGAATGTGGACCCAAAGAGCATGCCCTTTCCACTGTGACAGGTAATTTACCATGAAGAGATAACCTGTTTGGATCATTTGTTATCTTATGAGATCATCATAAAGGGGACTGACTGATGATCTTCAAGGTCTCTCCCAGGTACAAAAAAATTATGATTCTAGGACAATTGCAGGGAGAGAATCAAAACTTATCCTCCATATGTGGAAAACATCTGTCCAAATAGCAGCAGCCCAATCCACAGGTCACATGGGCCTCAATGGTGTATGTAGCATCATCGCCCTGAAGGTGAAATGTTACAGAAGCCCCAAGGA
The DNA here is from genome assembly GCF_019393635.1 of Dromiciops gliroides. Lineage (NCBI taxonomy): Eukaryota > Metazoa > Chordata > Mammalia > Microbiotheria > Microbiotheriidae > Dromiciops > Dromiciops gliroides. The sequence continues at coordinate 610,666,824 of NC_057863.1, forward strand.
ACAGGGCCAGGGCTGGGGAGAGACCACAGGAACACAGCCCCTGAGAACCAAGGGAGCAGAGGAGGCGAAGCAAATGGCAGGCTTCCTTAAAAGACTCTCCCTCCTCCTAGCTCTTACTCAGCTTTAAACCGGCCCCTGTCAATGGGGCCTTTGGGGAAATGTAGGAATCAATTCTTAAGGCTCCTCCCAGTCAGGAGGGGAAGGCAAAGCCCTCATTTTACAGATGGGCAAACTGAGGCGCAGAAATAGGTTTTATCTCCATTGTAAAAAGAGCTCATCTCTCTACAGTGCTTTAAAGTCTGAACAATGTTTTCTTTGAAACAGTGAGCTACATAATATAATCAGTCAGTCAATCAATAAATATCCAATAAGTGTCTACTATGTGCCGGGCACTGTGCTAAGCAGTGGGAGAACAAAAAGAGGCAAAAGACAGTCCATGATCGTGAGGAACTCACAGTCAAATGGGAGAGACAACAAGGGAACAAATCTATACAAAGAAGCTATAGACAGGATAAGTAGGAAATGGTTATAAGAGGAGAGGCTCTGCGGTTGGAGGGCTGGGAAAGACTTTCTGTAGAAGGGGGGATTTTAGTTGGGACTTGAAAGTTAGCCAAGGAGGTCAGTAGTATGAGTGGGAGGAGAGACAGCATTCTGGGAATGGAGGACAGCCAATGGGAATGCCCAGAACTGAGAGATGGAGGGTCTTATTCATGGGCTGGCCAGGAGGCCAGTGTCACTTAGCCAAAGAACATGTGGTGCTGGAGTAAGGTGTAAGAAGACTGGAAAAGCTGGAGGAGGATAGGTTAGGAAGGGCTTTGAATGCCAAACAAAGGCATTTTGTATTTGATCCCTGAGGCCATAGGAAGCCACTGGAATTTATTGGGGGGTGGGTCTTCCCCCCTGGCTCTTCCGGTTTTTCTTGACTTAGAGGCCAGCTATCTATGTACCACATGATGTTGTCTCTGTCCTTGAAGTGAACCTATTATCTATTCTTCCCATTTTATAGGTGAGGAAACTGAATCTAGACAGAGGAAATGCATCGTTCAAGGTGGTTTAAAAACTTGACTAAGGGGGCAGCTAGGTGGTGCAGTGGATAGAGTACCGGCCCTGGATTCAGGAGGACCTGAGTTCAAATCTGTCCTCAGACACTTGACACTTACTAGCTGTGTGACCCTGGGCAAATCACTTAACCCAATTGCCTCACCAAAACAACAACAACAAAAAACTTGACTAAGGTGAGGAACATTGGGAAGATATTGTCTACACTTGGGTTCAAAATATCAGCTTCGAAAGGAAAAGATGGGGGTGGCATGGTCTGAAAAAAAGAAAAGATTTGGAAGTCTCAATGGACTACAAACTAAACAAGTCCATGGGGCAATATGGCAGCCAACAAAGCTAACCTGGGCTGTGTTAAGAAAGGCAGAGCTTTAGGTAAATTCCATTTTAGCTCCTTATTGGAATTGTTTGCTTGTGTTTCATCAGAATTTTACCCTTAAGTCTCTCTCATCCATCCTGAGCTGACTTCCCCTGCAACATTTTAGGGATCCTACCAGCTTTTCCTCTTAAGTCTCCATCTTAACTCTTAACTAAGATCTGCTTTCCCCAAATGAAGGTTACATGTGGGACTCTGCCCCGTTTTCCTGACCTTCTCTATCACAAACTCTTGGATATGGAGTAGTTTATTTTCCCCTAAAGTTCCCATCATTTCTACCTTAGGAATCAGTTCCTTTCTGTTTGTGAGAATCAAATCCAGAATAGAATTTTCCCTCCTTGGTTCCTCCATCTTTTGAAGTGACACATTCTGTGCAAAGGTGCTGAAGATGGACCAAGATGGAACCAGGATTGACCAGGAGGAGGAGAAAAGGCTAGATTGCATTGGGAAATTACCAAGTCCTTCAATGATCCCAAACTTCTCCCTGAATCAGAAGACTGTCTCCTTAATACTAACATTCTCCGGGTGATGAACTGAGATGTGGCAGATTACGGTCTCTGCAGAACCGAAGCGGAGGATCATGGAGCCAGGGATGGAAACGTGTGAGGTGGCTGTGAGGAGGCTCCAACATGTTACAAACAAAGGATTCCATAGGCGAAACAATGGAAAAGATATCACCAAAGAGATATCTGATCACAGAAGGAGGTGGGCCAGTCCCATGGTGAGAGGAGGAATAACCAACTGTTAGCTCTCACATTCCATTGGCATGCTCACAACGTCAAGGAAGGCCCCGACATGTTAGGTGGTTTGTCCTGGGACCAGTTTAGGGGAGACCATGATCAAGAATCACACAATATGGAGAGATGTGGGCATATGGTGAGCTACAACACTGGATGGAATACTCATATCAATGAAATCACACATCCATGGAACATCAAAAAGTATCTATATTATAAGGTTCCTGGGGACATTAAAGAGGCCCAGTGCTTGGACCTGAGAGCTTACGTCACTATCAATAAGTTGCTGTCATCAACATCGTCTTCATCACCATCACTGTTATTTGTGAAAGAGGGATATATCTTCTTGTCCTGTTGCCCCTCCTCCCTCCCCTGACTTGATACCAAACAGACAAATATTAAAATCTTATTACAGTTAGAAGAAACTGACATGTTGATAAATTGATAGATGGTTCAAACTGGAAGGGATCTTAGAACATAAGTTATCAGAGCTAGGAAGGAGCTTAAACAGGGAATATCTGAGATGTAAAGGACTTAGAACACAGGATGTCGGAAATCTTAGAACAACGAATGTTAGAATAGAAAACTTTAGGGCTAGAAAGAATCTTATAATGTTACCCAATCCAATTCCCTCATTTTATAGATAAGGATACTGAGGCCCTGAGTGAGGGGCTGACCCTGGCCAAAGGTCACTCAGTCTCCAGAGCAGTCAGGATGTCAGGACACAGGATTTTTCAACATGATGCTCTTGCCACTTTCACCAAACTGTAGATGAATAGTGTTTGTGGAAATATCTGGGGCCCCTCTGGTGGGAGGGAAGGGCCAGTAAGTATGCATGCTATGCAAATACCTCCAGTAATTAAAAAACCTGTGAGGATCAACAGAGATCAGATCAGGGATGAGAAGGCCCTTTCTGGAGAGAAGGCAAACCTCTCCAGCAAAGGCCTGAGGCTCTAGGCTGCCAGCCCCATAAGCCAGCCTAGCTGGGTTCTTTCAGGCACTGGGCCCGTGGGCAAGGGTTAATTTGCACGGCTGTCCCAAACACATTCACACCCACAGACATACACAGCCACACACTCTCTTTCCTCTGAGAGACAAACACTCATTTAAATAACACTCTAGTCAAACGGTGGAGGGCTAGGCTGGGAACAAATCTTAGTTCAAGCCTCTTCCCAGCCTGCCTCATTTCTAACATCTGCCTCTAACTCCCAAATCGACCTCGGGCAGGCCACACAATAAACACTAATAATGAGAACAATAACAGCTCACATTTCTGTAGGACTCTACAATCCCACAGAAAGCCTCTACAACCCATTATTTGAAGTGGCCAGCAAGCAGCTCATCCTGGAGGAGAGAGATGAGCTTAACCAGCACCAAGACTTTTGGGACACCCTGGATAGCACGTCCAGGTTAGCAAAAGGTGGTTCCCTTCATTATCTTATTTGATCTTCCCAATGGCCCAGTAAGGGAGGTGCTACTGGTAGAGTCCCCATTTAACTGATGAGAGAGGTAAGTGACTTGTCCAGGGTTACTCGGTCTGCAAGAAACAAGAGGCAGGAATTCATCTAATTCCAAGACTGCTGTACTCAATGAAGTGTGCTGCCTTCTTTTTTGTCCTCACCGAGGAGCAACAACTCTTAGTCAAATGAGTACACAAGCAAAGTGATTTGTAAACTGTAAAACACTATATAAAACATGAGCAGTTATGGAGCCGTTAGGCCCTGGAGCAAACCTGCTGAGTCTCAGAAATATTGGAAGTCTGTACTGATGGTGCTAGATTTTCACTTCCCCAGCTTCAGAAAACAGTGTGGTGCAGGAGAGAAGAAGGGAGGAGAAAGAGACAGAAAGAGAGAGAGAGACAGAGAGAGAGAGAGAGAGAGACAGAGAGAGAGAGAGAGACACAGAGACACAGAGATGGAGAGAGACACAGAGAGACAGAGAGAGATGGAGAAAGAGAGAGAGAGAGAGAGACACAGAGACAGAGAGAGAGAGAGGAGAGAGACAGACAGAGACAGACAGAGACAGACAGAGAGAGACAGAGACAGAGAGACAGAGACAGAGAGAGACAGAGAGAGAGAGACACAGAGATGGAGAGAGACACAGAGAGAGACAGAGAGAGATGGAGAGAGAGAGAAAGAAAGAGAGAGAGAGAGAGGAGAGAGACAGAGAGAGATGGAGACAGAGAGAGACCGAGAGAAAGACAAGACAGAGACAAAGACAGAGAGAGACAGAGAGAGAGAGTGCATGCATCACTTGGCAGGAGTGAGAACCCCAAGATTCTAGCCTGGATTTGATCATTAACTTGTGATGTGACCTTAGGTGAGCTGTACACACTCCCTGGATGGAGCTACCCCTCACTAAGACACTTCAAATGACCAGAAGTTCAGGGATGGAAAGACAACATGGTACAGGAGACAAAGTGCTAGGCTTGGGAGTCAGAAAAACATGGGTTCAAATCTCACTTCGAGCATGTGTTAGTTGTGTGTCCCTGGGAAAGTAATTTCACCTGTTACAGCCTTAGGCTACTCCCTAGGACTTATCTGCTAAGCCACAGGCAGTTAGGAAACACAGTGCATAGAGTGTTGGGCTCAAATGTGTCTGAGGACACTAATTATGTGACCCTGGGCAAGTTACTTAACCTCTTTGCCTCAGTTTCCTTAATTGTCAAATGAGGATACCTATGCCCTGCTCCCAGGGTTGTTGTAAATATCAAAGAAGATAATATTTGTTAAGTGCTTAGTTCACTGTCTGGCACAAAATAGCCAGTGGATAATACTTGTCTGTCTTCCTTCCTTCCATTCTCCTTCCCTCTCTTCCTTCCAAATTCCCTCCCTTCCATCCTTCTTTCCTTCCTTCCTTCCTTCTTCCATCCTTCCTTGAATACACACACACATACATAATCCATACACACATACATAGACATACACATAAACACACACAGTTATCTCACAGATCCTTTTTGCACTGTCAGGATAGTCAGTCAGCAAACATTCATAACGTACATTTCATGGGTTAGGCAGGCACTGTGCTAAGAGTTGGGGGTACAAAGAAGGCAAAGAGAAGGTCCTGGCTCTCAAGGCCCTCACACTCTGGTTGGGGAGGCCCTGCCCATACAAGCTCTATATCCAGTGTCAGGGAAAGGGCTCTGAAAGGAGAGGGCAGGAGACACATGGGGAAAGACCTCCAGCAGAAGGAGGATTGGAGTGGAGTTGCGCAGGAAGCTAGGAGTTGGAGGTGCAAAGAGGAGAGAGCGCCCAGGCATGGGGGTCACCAGGTGTGCCAAGAGGGGAGAAGGAGCGGTCCGTGTGAGGAATGGCCAAGTTGGCCATGGGCCTGTGTCGCTGAGTATGAGCAGAATAAGGCCTAAGAAGACCCGGAGAGCACGTGAGGGCCAGGTTGGGAAGGACTTTAAAGGCCAAACAGAGGAGTTTACATTTGATTCTGAAGGTGACCATGAGTCCCTGGCGTTTCCCGAGTTGGGCTGGATGGGGGAGGTTCCGACATGGTCAGCTCAGAAGCGATCCACTTTGGCAGCTGAGCTGAAAATGCATGGGAGGAGGGTGAGACAAGGCCAGGGGACCCTGGGGGGCTGCCGCCATGGCCCAGCCCCAAATCCTTTAGGACTTGGAGCAGGGTGGGGCTGGCAGCCCTGGGAGTGAAGACAAGGCATGAAGGTCAAGGAGAGAACTCACTTGTGACTGCAGGTGGGCACCTCGCCTGGAAATTGTAATCTTATATCTGAGGGCACAAGGGTGGGGGTGGTCAAACATCCAACCCACCTGAACTGGATTAAAATGTAATTGGGAAATAGTTAACTGAATAAATAAAAATGCAGTAAAACATAGAAAATATTGCATTCTAAAACCAAGTCAACACGTGGCTTGCAAAGATTCTTATGTATGGTTTAGTGGTCCCCATTTATGTTTGAGTTTGACACTACTGGTCTAGGGCCCTGAGGAGTTAAAGTGACTTGCCCTGGATTGCCAGGTCAGTTTGTACTGGAGTGAGGACTCGAACCCATGTCTTTTTGACTCCGAGATTGGGTAGCCATCCACTCTACAACCCCCCTTTTCACTGGTGTCATGTTCTTACAATGCACTGTATCCACTGTATCTTGAGCCACTGTATCACTGTCAGCCACTAAATCACTGGGTTTTTATATACATTATGATGACAATTCTCTCTGGGCCTCAGTTTACTTCTCTATAAAATGGGGATAATATGCCAGGACCTCACAAAGCTATTGTAGAGAAACTGTTTGGTAGACTTTAATTCACCAAAGAAACAGGAGCTACTGGGAGAAGAGATTTTGTGGTGCAAGGGTAAGGCCCCCGCCTTTGGCCTCAGAGAATCCAGGTAAAATCCCAGCTGTGCTGTTTCCTCCCTGTGTGACCTTCACTTTTCCAGGACTCGGTTGTCCTATCAGTAAAAAGGAGTAAGGCTCTCTGAGATTCCTCCCAGCCACTCTGATCTGAAATGGGAATGAGGTAAGAGAGAGCTCTTCTCATTAGGAAAGAGAGAATTGGGTACAGCATGATGGAGTTAATTAACGAAAAATGTTAAAAGTATCACGAGTGAGGTTGTGAGTGACAAGATGATCAAAAAGCACTTTGGGAAGGCCGGGAAGAAGAGGGTCCTTCCTGGGGCTGGGGCAGGGCACCAGAGAAGGCCTGGCCTGTTTGTTCCAGCTGTAACCCATGTGGTTTACTTTTTTTTCTTTCTTTCTTTCCCAGTGAATTGTCAACTGCTTCCAAATCCTGTTGTGTTACCAGCTTAGAATAGCTCAAACCGTTGAAATGCATAAATGTCCTGAATAAATAGCCCCCCCCTTCTCTCCAGATCCCTGGCTTCTTGCACCAGCTGAAAAGCCCAGTGGAGAGGATGACTGGGAACGTTCCCCAGCTATTTATGGCTATGTTTGGAGGGCACCAAGGCAATGGGGAAGCTCTCGTTAAAATCTATTAACGAGCCAGCCTTTCCAACTTGGATCGTGTTGGTTGCTTTTCAGGGACTGAATTTCCTTCCAGGTTCCTCCCTCTCCCTCACACTGTTCCCCTCTCCCCTCCATCCAGGCGGGGAGGAGCTGCTTGTCTCCACCTAGAAGGGTACCCAGGGAGCATCGAATCCAACCCTCTCATTTTACAAATTTGCAAGCTGAAGTCTGAAAAGCAAAGCGGCCGAGACATCGAGCCGGAGAGGAAATTGAATTCAATTTAATTGAGGGGCTGTGTCTCTTAGATACTTCTATCTGAGCGACTCTGGTCAAGTCACTTAGCTGCTCCAGGCCTCAGTTTCCACATCTGTGAGACGAGGGGTGTGGGCTCAGTGGTCTCCGAGGTCCCGTCCAGGTCTAAATCTACAGTTCTATGTGTTGAGCACCAAGGTTACAAAGACAGCGGGGACACAGCTCCTGCCTTCCAAGAACTTCATTTGGTTGGAGGAAATACAAAATACACATCTGCAAGACACACTGGGTTTTTGTTTTGGGGGGTTTTTGGTTTTTTAATGTTGTATCTCCAGGGCCCGGCACCGTACTCTGAGTAATACAAAGCAGGGAGTAAAGGAGGCCAGGGTGAATTTCAGACAAAGTACTCTAGGAAACCTTGGGAAGGGAAAGGTCACATTTAGCTGGCATTGGGGGCTGGGCGTGCTAGTCAAGGGAGACTTCATGGGGGAGACAGAGCTTGAGATGAGCCTGGAGGGAAGAAGGTTTGGGAAGGCAGCAATAAGGAGAAGGCCTGGGGGACTGTGCAAATGTTCGTAGGTGGGAGATGGTGATAAGAGGTCAGTGGAGCCCAGGGGATAAACAGGCATCCATCTGCGTGGTAGGCAGCCCAAGAGTGCATGAAGGGGAGTAATCTGAGCTAAGGCTCTGAATGTAGGTGGGAACCAGATGTGGAGAGCTCTGAATACCAGGCTATGGAGTTTGTATTTCCCTCTGTAGAACAATGGCTCTCAAGGAACAGCAACGTGGTACAGTGGATAGAGTGCCAGGCCTGCAGTCAGGAAGACCTGAGTTCAAATCCAGCCTGAGACACTTACTAGCTGTGAGACCCTGGGCAAGTCCCTGAACCCTGTCTGCCTCAGTTTTCTCATCTGTTAAATGAGCCTGAGAAGGAAAATGGCTCCCAAGTCTTTTGGTCTCAGGATCCCTTTATCCTCTTAAAATTATGGAGGACTTCATAAAGAGCCTTAGTTCATGTGGATTATGTTTATTGATATTTATTAGAAATGAAAACATCTTAGTATTATTGTGAAAATAGTTTTTGACCTTGAGGACCTCCCCAAAGGGTCTCAAGGACCCCGAGAGGTCTCCAGACCACACTTTGAAAACAAGTTGTTGTTGACAATAGGGAACCACAGAAGGTTTTTGAGCTTGGAGGTGTTAATGGTCAGAGCTGCCTTAGGAAGATTATTTTTGCCGGGTGAAGAATGGACTGAAGAAGGGAGAAGCTGGAGTCAGAGAAACCCATCAGGAGACAGTCCATTATCTTTTTTGTTCAGAGTCTTTTGCACCTTGCCCCCTACCCCCCACCCTCTGCATTAGAACGGAAGCTCTTTGAGGGCAGGAACTGTTTTTGCCTTTCTTTGGCTCCCCAGAGCTTAGAACAGTGCCTGGTATACAGTATCCATTTAATAAATGCTTGCTGACTGACTAACACGGAAATGTGTTTTATGTGATTGCACTTGTATAATCTCTATCAGATTGCTTGTCATATTGGGGAGGGGAGAGGGAGAAAAATTTGAAGCTCAAAATCGTTCCGAAAATGAATGTTGAAAATTGTCTTTACATGTAATTGAGAAGAATACAATACTATTTAAAAAATAAGTGCTTGCTGACTTGACTAAGACAATAGTTTTGGCAAGATGTAACGGGGCTTAAAGGAAGGGAGTGACTGTGAGGGCAGAGAAAGGGATGGATAGGGATGTTGTGGAAGTGATGGAAACAGAACTGGGAAGATGGAAGGATGCAGGATACGGAGGAGTCAGTGATTTCAAGCTTTCAAAGCTTGGATGATGGAGAGGATGGTGGCATCATCAATAGAAATGATGAACTTAGGGGGCAGCTAGGTGGCATAGTGGATAAAGCACTGGCCCTGGATTCAGGAGGACCTGAGTTTAAATCCAGCCTCAGACATTTGACACTTGCTAGCTGTGTGACCCTGGGCAAGTCACTTAACCCTCATTGCCCTGCCCAAAAAAAGAAAGAAAGAAAGAACCCATTGGGAGACTGGGTGGGTTTGGGGGTAGGCTAGGAGAAGACAGTGAGATCAATTTTTGACATGTTGAGTCTGAGTTCCCAGGTGGCATCTAAGTAGAAATGTTCACAAAGCAGTTAAGAGATACAAGACCAAAGTTGAGAGTCGAGATTTGGGCTGGAGATAGCTGAGAGTGGCCCATCTGCACAGAGATGACAACTGGAGTCAGGGGAGGAGATGAAATAACTCATGGATAAAATATTTAGAGGAATAAGAGAAAAGGTTCCAGGGTGGGGCCTTGGGAGACAACCTCCCTTAGAGGCCGGATCACTGGAGCCAGAGGGAGGAGAATATGCAGGAAGGGTCAGTGGCCAATGTTCTGGAAAGCCCCAAAGACTTTGAGGAGGATGAGTATTGAGGACAGGATGGTGGACCTGAAGAGTAAGAGGTCACTCACTTTTGAGTGTTTTCCATAAAGTGTCAGACTGCAAGGAATTAAACAGTGAATCACAGGTGCTGAAGAATGAAGCAATAAACACAGGCTACTGTTGCCAGTAAAAAAGAATGCTGAAATTTTGTCCTGACACTTGGGTTCAAATTCTGACTCTGCTCCATCCTATGTAGGGTAAGACATCTAACTCTCTGTGCCTCAGTTTCCCCATTTGTAAAATGAGAGAGTTAAAGGATATACTTTCTAGAGCCTATTCCAGTTCTAAATCCCCAGGGTCTGATTTGATTTGATTCCTAGAGGGAGGTCCGGCTCACTACCCAACTTGGAAAGCCAGGGGAAAGCTGTGGTCCAAGTACAATGGGACGGCATGGGGAGTTCTGGGCTTGCTGCTCTGAAGGAAGATCTTTCTTAGGGATCACAGCTCCTCAGGGGCGGGTGGAAAGATTGGTGCCCCAGTGCTTGGGCACACTGAGCAGGCTGGATTTGACCCCCGGGGCCAACCAAGACTGACTAGTGTTGGGAGAGTCTACTTTCAGACCTGGATTTGTGTGTGCAAGGATAGAGCAGCTTCCACAGAGTAGACCTTTTCTAGCTTACAACTACTCCCGTTCTAAGACCCTTCCCAGCTCTGACATTCCATGTTCTAAGGGTCCTCCCAGCTCTGACACTCTGTGTTCTAAGGGCCCTCCCAGCTCTGACATGCTGTGTTCTAAGGGCCCTCCCAGATCTGACACTGTGTGTTCTAAGGGTCCTCCCAGCCCTGACACTCTGTGTTCTAAGGGCCCTCCCAGCTCTGACACTGTGTTCTAAGGGCCCTCCCAGCTCTGATATTGTATAGTCTAAGGCCCTTCCCAGCTCTGACATTCTGTGTTCTATGGGCCCTTCTAGTTTTGACATTCTATGTTCTAAGGCCCCTCCCAAATCTGACATTCTGTGCTCTAATTCTCTCCTACCTCTGATAGTTTATATTTTAGTTGGCCAACAAGCATTTATTGAGCATCTACTATGTGCCAACATATAGGCAGACAAGTGCATGCAAAGCGACTACCATCGCAGGCCGGGAAAAGCCTCACGTGGGAAGTGGCAGAAGAGCCAAGCCTAGAAGGAAGCTTGGGATTCCAAGAGGTTGAGGTGAGCGGCGATTGCATTCCAAGCACAGGGGACAGCCTGTGTACAGGGATGTACAGCACAGCTGGGAGAGGAAGTAGGTGAGTTTGGCTAGAATATAGACTGTATAAGGGGAGGGAAAGGGGAGGAAGAGGAGGAGGAGGAGGAGAAGCATTTATTAAGCACCTTCTGTGTGCCTGGCACTCTTATCAACCCTTTCCTGTTTGATCTTCATGACAACCCTAGGAGGCAGCTGCTTTTAATGACTCTCATTTTATAGATGAGGAAACTGAGGCAGACAGAAGGTACAGTGACTTCCCCAGGGTCATACAGCCAGGAAGAGTCTGAGGCTGGGTCGGAACTTGACTTGAGGCCCATTGCTCTCTCCACAGAACCACCTAGCAATTCAAAATGAGTCCAGAAAAGAAAGCTAAAATGAAACTGTGGAGGATGCTTTGCATGCTAAATGGAGAGGCTGGCATTTTATCCTAAGGAGAAATAGGGAGCCACAGAACATTCTTGAGTAGAGGAGAGACTGGTTAGAACTCTGTCTTAGAAAAAAAAGATTTTGTCAGACACATGAAAGACTGATTGGAGAGGGGTGAGACAGGACGCCAGAAGCGCACTTAGGAGGAGGCTGCTGTGAAAGTCCGGGTGAGAGGCGATGAGGGCCTGGGCTAATGTGGTGGTTGGAAGAGATGAAGAAGGATTCACTAAAGCAGAAGCTCAAACCTTTCTTGTCATATAAACCCCTTGGGCAGCTTGGCAAAGCCCACAGACCCCTTCTCAAAGCCACGGTTTTAAGTGAATAAAATAAAACACATGATTGTAAAGGAAACCAAATCTATGAAATACAGTCACTAACATATTAAAAAAATAAATTCATAGATCACACACTATGGATCCCTGGACCAAACATTCTTTAAGGTCCTATCTGGCTCTCAGGTATAATTGAGATAAGCATGAGGGGGAGGGATGAAGACGTTCTCTCTTCCCTAGAATGTCCACAACTTTACTCCTTTTACCCTTCCTGAAAGCAACATCTGGGACCTCCTGGGGTGTCTGGTCATCTGCCCACTGACACCTCTCTCACCCCTGGCTGGGCACAGATTTCTAGGAGAAGCACACAAGCTGGGGGGAAGAGGTCACCACACTCTCACCGAGCATTCCAACTTGCATCTACTACACCCATCCCTCCCTCTCCTCCTCTCCACCTCCCCTCCTCCTTCCTGGGCCAGTTGGCTCACTCTTACACTGACCTCTTTCCCCACCTCTGTGTTATACCAGGATCTGTCAAATATGAAGCTTGGAAGGGCTCTTAGAGTACAGAGCTGCCAGAGCTAGCAAAATATCTTAGAATATAGAATGCTGGAAGGCTCTTCAAATAAAGAACCTTGAAGCACACCAGAGCTTGCAAGGCATGACGGGATATGGAATGTTGGGGCTGTAGTGCCTCTTAATATGAAATGTACGCATTGGAAGGGCTCCTGGAACTTAGGATGTGAGAGCTGGAAGGGTTCTTAGAACCTAGAGTGTCAGAACATGGAATGTTAGAGCACTGTGCTCCTTGGAGTGTCGAAGGAAGGGGATGGCAGTGTGTGTGTGTGTGTGTGTGTGTGTGTGTGTGTGTGTGACCAAACTATAAGGGAAGTAACCTTCACAGTGGACTGGAAGGAACTGAAGAGGAGAAAAAGAAAGAAGAATAACAAGGGAGGGAGGGAGGGAGAGTGGGAGGGAGGAGAGAGAGGGAGAGAGAGGGAGAGGGAGAGGGAGAGGGGGAGAGGGGGAGAGGGGGAGAGAGAGAGAGAGAGAGAGAGAGAGAGAGAGAGAGAGAGAGAGAGAGTGAACGAGAGATAACAGAGAGAGGGAAGTGAGAGAAAGGAGAGAGAGAGAGATGAGAAAGACAGAGAGACAGAGAGAGAGAGAGAGAGAGAGAGAGAGAGAGAGAGAGAGAGAGAGAATGAACGAGAGATAACAGGGAGGGAAGTGAGAGAAAGGAGAGAGAGAGAGATGAGAAAGACAGAGAGAGAGAGAGAAAGAATGAACGAGAGATAACAGAGAGAGGGAAGTGAGAGAAAAGAGAGAGAGAGTGAGAGAGAGAGATAACAGAAAGAGAGAGGGAGGTGAGAGAAAGGAGAGAGAGGACAGAGAGAGGGAGAGAGGAGAAAGAGAGAGAGAGAGAGATGAGAAAGACAGAGAGAGAGAGTGAATGAGAAATAACAGAAAGAGAGAGGGAAGTGAGAGAAAGGAGAGAGAGGGAGAGAGGACAGAGAGAGGAGAAAGACAGAGAGAGAGAGAGAATGAATGAGAGATAACAGAGAGAGGGAAGTGAGAGAAAGGAGAGAGAGGACAGAGAGAGGGAGAGAGGAGAAAGAGAGAGAGAGAGAGATGAGAAAGACAGAGAGAGAGAGTGAATGAGAAATAACAGAAAGAGAGAGGGAAGTGAGAGAAAGGAGAGAGAGGGAGAGAGGACAGAGAGAGGAGAAAGACAGAGAGAGAGAGAGAATGAATGAGAGATAACAGAGAGAGGGAAGTGAGAGAAAGGAGAGAGAGAGAGAGAGAGAGAGAGAGAGAGAGAGAGAGAGAGAGAGAGAGAGAGATGAGAAAGACGGAGAGAGAGAGAGTGAATGAGAGATAACAGAAAGAGAAAGGGAAGTGAGAGAAAGGACAGAGAGGACAGAGAGAGGGAGAGAGGAGAAAGACAGACAGAGAGAGACAGAGAGAGAGAGAGAGAGAGAGAGAGAGAGAGAGAGAGAGAGAGAAAGAGAGAGAGAGAGAATGAACAAGAGATAACAGAGAGAGGGAAGTGAGAGAAAGGAGAGAGAGAGAGAGAGATGAGAAAGGCAGAGAGAGAGAGAGTGAATGAGAGATAACAGAAAGAGAGAGGGAAGTGAGAGAAAGGAGAGAGAGGACAGAGAGAGGGAGAGAGGAGAAAGAGAGAGAGAGAGAGAGAGAGAGGGAGAGAAATCTGAGTATTTAAAGAGGAAGCTGAAGGCTCCTTGATATAAAAATCTAAATTGCAGCCTATGAATTAACACATGGACCTAAGTGTCTCATACTGGCCACAACGCCCCTTCTCTGGCCAAGGTAAACATAAAGAAATCCCATTCCAGCGCTGATAGAATCTCGCCACTCAGCCTTGCGGCAGTCTTTTTCTCCAGATCCATTCTAGATCCTGGTTCGCTGTGGTAAGAGGCAGGCCCAGGAAGCTGGTGCTCACTGTTGGAAAGGGATGGAGGGCCCCTGGGTGAAGGACTCCCACAGCTGTCAGGTGGGGCACCGCTGCACTGATTCCACAGGGGGCAGGGGGGAGAGACCTAGAGACAGATAGAGACAGATGGAGGGACAAAGGAAGAGAGTGACACAGAGGAAAAGAGGGAGGCTCCAAGAAAGACCGAGATACAGAGAAAAACATAAGACAGGAAGACAAGAGGGACAGAAACATAGACACAGACAGAGGGAGAGAGAAGGAGGAGGAAAACAAAGACATACACCCCCATCCCCATCTGAGATAGAGAAACAATGGACAGAAGGGGGAGGGAAGGAAGGAGAGGGAGAGACAGAGAGAGACACACAGAGACAGAGAGATTGAGCGAGAATTCACATAAAGAAGAGAGACCAGTCTCATCCTCTTCCCAGCTGTGCTTAAAGCCCCAGAGATAGGAGTGCTGGGCCTCCGTACACTATAGGACATAAGTAGGGAGTGAGGTCGCAGAGGAGGGCTGGCATTTAGAGATGTCACACAGTGGGGTGGATGGGGAAAGAAGAGACCAAAGGTTGAATGGGGATGGAGAAGGGGAGAGAGGATTAAGTATTTATATAGTTGCTAGAGTTGGGAGAGACCTTCAAGATCATTTACACTAATCCCTTCATCTTCCAGAGGAGGAAACTGAGGGGAAGGGAGGGGAAATGACTTATCTAGTCACAGGACTGGTACAAAGCAGAGCTATTTTTGCTTCACCATAGGACATGTTGCTGAGACACTCCCCCCCCCCACCCCGCCCAGGTCCTGGGAGCTCTATCATATAAACCTTATTCCCAGAAGGACCCTGAAGAGGCCCATCGACTGTAGGTGATCACTGATCCCCCTGCCTGGCCATATAGCAGACTGATGCAAAGCCTTCAGCATGAGCACAGGGACAGGCCACTCCGCTGGGACGGAGCCTGCACTAACTGGGATTGGAGTCCCAAAATGTCTGGGAATCCAAAGAGCTACTAGGACAGAAGGTGCTTTGCAAACGTTAGTCTTCTGTAAACATATTAGTTTAATGACGTGATTCTCTTCTCATCTTGAAAAGGAGTTGAGCCAGATGATTTCAAATCTGACGGCACTGTGGCTGGCACTGTGTGCTCTCAATGCTCCCCCACTGTTAGCAGTCTACATCCTCACATCTTCTGTTTTAAAATGTCTTTGAGACCCGGTGTTCCACATTCTAAATTGTTTCTAGGTCTAACGTTCTGTGTTTTAGGTTCTTTCTAGTTCAGACATTTTTTTGTTCTAAGGTCCCTCCAAGCTCTGACATCCTGTGTTCTTTTTTTGGGGGGGGGAGGAGAATGCCACCTTTTAATCATCTTTCTTTTTTATTATAAAAGTATTTTATTATTTTCTAGTTACATGTAGAGGACATCCTGTGTTCTAAGGTCCCTTCTAGCTCTGACATTATGGATACTAATGGCCCTTCCAGCTCTGACATTCTGTGTTCTAAGGTCCCTCCCAGCTCTGACATTCTATGCTCTGAGTCTCCTCCTAGGTTTTATGTCCTTGGTTCTAAAGTCTTTCCCAGTTCTGAACGTCTTGTTTTCAAGATGTCTCCTAGTTCCAACATTTTCCATTTTAGGGTTCCTACTGATTCTAATCTTCCATAATTCCATTCTAGACAATAAGATTCCTCATTTTATTTTGTCTTCTAAAGCCCATTTAACTCTCACATCCCATAGTCCCACATTTTATGATACAAAAGGGCCTTCCAGTGCTAACATTCCATAAAAGAATGGTTCAGAACAGCCAGGAGACAGGCGGAGGTTTCACTGCCCTTAGGAAGCCCCCTTCAGCTCAGGAATCCTATAGGTCCCTGAAAAGGCTGCATATAAGTGGACCGGTACTCGAGTTAATGAAAATTCTGATGGGGCAAAAAGGACCTGTCTGGGTGCCTCCATGGTTTTCTCAGTACCCTAAAGTCAGTGGAAAAGAGAATAGGAAGGAGTGAGTGAGCTTGAGGTGGGGATGGGAACAGGGGAGGGAGGAAAACGCACAGTGTGAGGAAGTCAGGTCACAGGGTCTGTTTTCTAGCCATAGGCTCTGGGAGGCCCCACATCTGGGCAGCTGTTTCACAGGCTGCACTTGTGGGCTGTGTGGCTCTACACTCCCCTAGCTCATTAATCACACCATGGCCGGCAATCGGCACTCACATGGGGACAGCTGGCTGAGAAACTGCCCCTCTATGGGGGCTCTGGGCCAGCATGGGAGTGGGGGGACTAATCAATTTTCCTTGATTAGGAGCCACCAGGTGTTAAAAAAAGATACTAGCTGTCGATTTTCCCCGGGTATTGTTTCTCTCAACAGGCCCTCCTTTTTCATTCCCTTCAATGGGGAAACAAAAATTGAAAGCAGGAAATTATCATCAGAGAATGTCAGAACTAGAAAGGACCTTAGACTGTAAAGTGCCAAGAGGCAGAAGGGATCTGAGAACAAAGAATGTTGGAACACTGAATGCTGGGGGCTGAGAGGGTCCTTAGAGCACAGGATGTCAGAGCTGGGAGGGCCCTTAGAACTCAAAATGTCAGAGGCAGAGGTGGGATGGGCCTTAGAACACAGAATGTCAGAGCTGAGAAAGATCTTAGAAATCATCTAGTCTATGAGTTTTTACCTGGGGCCTGTTAACTTGTAAAATATTCTGATGACTGGATTTTGATATCATGCATTTCCTTAGTAATTCCATGTATTTTATTCTAGGCATTCAAAAACATCTTTCAGAGGCAGAGCCCATGGACTTGTTCAGACCTCTGCCAAAGGAGCCCAGGATTCCAACAAGGTTAAGAAACCCTGATTTAGTCCCACCTCCTCAGTTTTACAGATGGAGGAACTGACCGATTGGGAGGGAAAGGGATTTACTCAATTAGCAAATTAGTGGTTGAGTTGAGACTCGTCCAGATCTGCAGAACTGAGAGATGATACAGATTTCTGAGTTCCCTCCCCAGCCTTGTTCTGTGTTCCTTATGAGGCCCCTGTCCAACATCAGGCTTTTGTGTTCTACGGTCCCTTTCACTCTGATGTTCTCTGGTCTCTGGTCCCTTCCACCTTAATATGTTATATGCTTAGAAACAAAGCCGATGGCCATCAAATGGGAAATGGCTAAGCAAAACGAGGGACAGGAACGCAATGGAATCACATCTGCTCTCACTGTAAAGAGATGATGGATGTGACAAATACAGGTCAGCATGAGAAGATTTATGTCAACCAATGCAAAGTGATATTAATCAGAACCAGCAAGGCAACAGACACCACATGCCAACATTCTATGTTCCAAAGGGACTTCCAATTTGAAGAGTCTCCTCGCCGCAGGCCAAGCTGAAGAACCAAGGCTTCCTGAAAGCAGAGGTCTGGCCCCTTCCACTGACCAAGACCCACACAGTATCCTGAGGAATAGCTAGGGCTAGGGTACAGGGAATCTGGCATCTCTCTGCCATTGAATCCAATCCTGAGGCACCAGAAGAGAAGTTATTTTCACCTCTCTCCTCCGTCTCCACCATCAGCCCACTCTAGTAAAATGAGAATTGGCCCAGACCAAGAATGAACCCATTCTAGAGGCAGCAAAATAGTTAATCAAGGGGACAAACAAAAAGCACATTCCATTACCTCTGCAGGTGGTTCCATTCTCCACTGATTCATAGCCAGCCTTGCACATACATCTCCCGATGGGCACCAGCCACTCCCCATCCCCATTGCAGTAGAGCTTAATAGGCACGTCTACTTCTTCAGCATTTGGGATGCAGGTGCCCCGGGCGGCCACCAAAGACGTGCTCTCGGCCCCAGACAGGGTCTCCTGGAAGACAGCCCCGTTCTGGATCACACGGGGGCACTTGCGGTAGAACACACGGACGGCAATGAGGGACATGCAGCCACCGTAGTCTTGAAAGGCGAGGTAGAAGCCATTCCTGGACACGGGCCCAAAGCTCCGGACCTCCGTGTTAATTTTCATTACCCTTCCCCCAAGATCCACCTGGGAAAAGCTTTCGTCTGCGGCAATTGTATCCACCTTGACCCATGGGTTCTCCATCCAGTTGGGAAAAGTTTTGGTGGCCGAGTCAAAATCGGCTTCATAGTAATAGAGGTTGAATGTCTCCTTGCAGGAGCCGGGGACGTTGGGGATGCTGCTACAGTCCCGGACGGAGAACTTCATCTCCACGTGGATGCGCTGGGCTCCTCGTCTCCGGATGTACCTGGTGCGGAGCCAGTTGTTCTGACTAGACTCAAAGACGTTGCACACCTGATAGGTCCGGATGGTGTTCATGTTTTCATTGTATCCACTCACCTCCTCCCACTGCACACAGGACACAAAGGGAGACACCACATTAATTAACATCCTGGAGTGAGGACCTATGGAGCTGCTAGACTACAGGGTTATTAAGGTACCTAATAAATAATAGATCTTGGAAAGTAATTTGATGTCAGGCTAAAAAAGTGACTAACATGTCCATACTCTTTCCCTCAGGGATCCCATTAATAAATATATACCCCAAGGAGGTCAAAGGCAGAAAGAAAAGTCCCATGTACACTAGAATATTCTGTCCTTGCAGCAAAAAAACCCCAACACCCCCCAAAAAAACTAAGCCAAAACAAAAAAAGGGGGGAAAAGTGGGTATCCATCTATTAGAGCTAAACAAATTGAAAACAAAAGAATAAAAATAGAATATTAGGGTTCCATAAGAAACAATACAAGGTCTCCCCAAAGCCTTAGTGCTAAGCCTTTAAGCTAAGACTTTAGGGACAACTGGTATATGAAGAATCCAGAGGATCATGGGAAGATATATGAATTGATGCAGAATGAAAGAAGAACCAGGAACACCATACACAATGAAGATGGCACTGCAAACAAAGAAATAAAAAAACAAAACAGCATGGAATCGGTGTCATTATAATGATCAAGAGCTGAGAAAATATACCACCCTTCCTTCCTCCTTTGCAGAAGTGGTGGACTACGGCTGCAGAGTACTGCACATATTGTAAAGCATTGTTGATGTTTCAGTTCCTTTTGCTAAGCTGTGTTTTAGGGGCCTGGTTCTTTTTTTATTCTTTGTTACAAGGAAGGGCTTCCTGCTTAGAGGCTGGGGAAAGATACATTGGGAAATAAAGGTGATGTGTAAATGAAAAGTATTAAAATTTTTTAAAAGACATTTGAATTAATAAATAGATTCAGAGCATTGTGGGAGACAGAATTCTTGGAGGGAGGAGAGGCAGACTCTGTAGCATCATCCTGAATATCTTGGCTACTGTAAGGAGACATCACACCTTTGTTATTACAATGCCAACACAATCCCTGCCCTCAAGGAGTTCCAAGTCTGAGAGAAAATCACAGGGTCATAGATTTGGAACTAGAAAGGTTCTAGGCGATTGAGTCTCTCATTTTACAAATGAGGAGCCCGAGGCACACAGAGATTAAGTGACTTGCCCAGGGTCACACAGCTAGTAAGTATCAAGGGAGGATTTGAACCCAGGGCTTGACTCCAAGTCCAGTGTTGTGTCCAGACATGTTACCGTGGTCTGAAAGGAGAAGCCTGTTCACCTGGTCTCAGGAGGCACCCAGGGAGAAAAGGAAGATGCATCCCCTGCATGTGTCTGAGGAGCCTGCTTTAGGAGACTCAGTACATTAGGGACCAGTAGGCCAAGGTCTCTTCCGAAACCGCATTCAGATGGTGAAGAGGGGGCCGCATTACCCCTCACAGCCTGGCTGTCCGCCACCTTCCCTCTGGGGAGGGATTGTTTCCAGCCCACAGGCAGCATCAGCACCTCAGTCTTAACCATCATGGGATGACCTTTGGGTAGAATGAATTTGGACTGTGGGGGAGTGAGATGGAGAGGCCAGAATACTTGGGTGGGTTTCTTCACCCCTTAGCTATGTGCTTTCTCACTCCTATACTCCAGGGAAAAAGCAACCGGTGCCCCAGAGCTGGAAGGGTAGGCGTCTAGGCTGTGGATGAAACCTTTCCTCCTCCAACCCTTGGGGCAGGGCACAGCTCACTCCTGCCCATGCCCAGTCCACCTCTCTGGGCCTCCTACTCCATATTCTATTTTGAGCTATAAAACTGTTAAATGGGACAGTTGAAAGGGATCAGAGAACCCTGGACATCAGAGCTAGGAGGGATGTCAAAATACATAATATTAGATCTGGGAGGGAAATTAGATCACAGGATGTCAGAGCTGGGAGGGCCCTTAGAACATAGGATGTCAGAGCTGGGAGGGCCCTTAGAACACAGGATGTCAAAGTTGGGAGGGCCCTTAGAACACAAGATGTCAGAGTTGGGAAGCCCCTTAGAACAGGGAATGTCAAAGCAGGGAGGGCCCTTAAAACCTAGAATGTTAGAACCCAGATTAGTAGGAAGAACACTGAATATGGAGTTGGAGGATTTGGGTTCAAATCTTCACTCTGTGACTTACTACCTCTGTGATTTTGGGAATGGAATGGAAGGGAATAAGCATTTACATAAAGCCTACTATGTGCCAGGCAAAGTGTTTTTTACAAACATTATCTCACTTGAACCTCATGACAACCTTGGGAGGTAGGTTCTATTAATATCTTCATTTTTCAGTTGAGGAAACCGAGGCAAACAGGGTTAAGTGACTTGCTTAGGGTCACTCAGTTGGTAAGTGTCTGAGGCTAGTTTTGAACTCAGGACTTCATGCCTCCAGGATCAGTGCGCTATTGATGATACCACCGGGCTGCCTCTCAGTGACTTTGGGCTGGTCACTTAATTTCTTTGGCCTTTGGTTTGTTGAAATAAAGGTGAGTGGCTAGACTAGATATCCTCTAAAGTTGCTGACAGTCCCAGATCTAGGCTCCAGGAGTAGAGTAGCAAGGGAGCCCAGCAGTCACTAGATCCCCCAAGGTCCTGTGTGTGAAGCCCCCCAGACAAGATTCCTGACAGTCAGCTGTGTAAGCCTTCCCTTCTGCCCATCCTAGTACCTCTAGGCAGCTCTCCTGTATTGCCAGCTGCATATGTGTCTGTCTCTCCTCATCAGGGGTGGGAGGACATTAATGCATCTAATCACCTGTTCAGTATTCTACGTGTACCAGGCCCTCAGAAACAACTGCATTGCGCCTCCCATTTTATTGACACACTGGGAATTGGATGTAACATTCGAACATATGCCCAGATATGTACCGAGGAGAGTTGTTCTTTAGGGCCCATGGTGCTGAAGTTCTGGTGAGAAGGCCCTTAGCCTTATTTGTGGGCCATCCAGAGCTGGGGCTTGGCCTTGGTGACCTCCTTGCATAAGGGCCAATGGGGACAAATCCAGTGCTCCAGGGCTGACCTTTAGCTTTGGGGGCCATTAGGTAACACAGGCAACAGAAGCCTCGAGTGGCAAAATTCAGCAGCTCAAGGACCAAGGAAGGACATGGTCAAGGTTTGGTCTCTGTGCCTGTCTCCTAAGCTCTGGCTCCTAGCTTCTAACCCTTAACCTTTCCAATACAAATGTGACATAGTAAGGGGAAGAACACTGGGTTTTGAAAAAGGAGATCTGGATTCAAATCATCCACTATCTATGTGACCTTGCACAAGACCCTTGGGGCAGTTAGGTGGAGCCCTGGAGTCAGGAGTACCTGAGTTCAAATCGGGCCTCAGACACTTAACACTTACTAGCTGTGTGACCCTGGGCAAGTCACTTAACCCCAATTGCCTCACTAAAAAAACAAAAAAACAAAAACCAAACCAAAACAAACAAAAAAACCCCACCAGAAACACAAGACTCTCACTTTCCCTATCTGTAAAAGG
Organism: Dromiciops gliroides; assembly: GCF_019393635.1. Lineage (NCBI taxonomy): Eukaryota > Metazoa > Chordata > Mammalia > Microbiotheria > Microbiotheriidae > Dromiciops > Dromiciops gliroides. Next base: position 610,688,742 of record NC_057863.1, read on the forward strand.
AAAGGGTTGGGCTAAATATTTTTTAAAGTTCCCTTTTAGCTCTGAATTTGTGATCCTGGGACTCCCCCCACCTCGAACATTCCTAAAAACTCTAAAATACTGACATTACGCCCCCAGCTCTAACTTTCTGCCACGCTTCTTGTCCTTAGCTTTAACCTTCCTTTATTTCCTAGTATATTCCCCATCTGCCTAAGGCTGGCCTAGCATTCCATTCCTGAAGCCCAGCCCCAAGGCAAAAGGCAGAATAATATGCTGAAAATAACCTGGATCTGGACCAGGGTTTGAATCTCAACTTGGCTGTTTACTAGTGCTAGACTTGGCCAACACAATTGACCCCTCTGGGCCTTTGTTGGCTAGCCTATAAAATAACAGGATTAGACCAGATGATCTCTAAGGAGCCCTTCCCGATGTGACATTCAGTGTTCTAAGGTCCTACCCACCTCTCACATCCAAAGCCTTAAAGTCCCTTCTAGTCCTCTGTTCTAAGGTCCTTTCTGACATCCTGTGCTCTAAACATTTTGTGTTCTAAGGGTCTTCCCAGCTCTGATATTCTGTGTTCTAAGGGCCCTCCCAGCTCTGACACTCTGGGTTCTAAGGCCCCTCCCAGCTCTGACATCCTGTGTTCTAAGGGCCCTTCCAGGTCTTAATCCTAGGCAGCCCAACTCCCAAGTAGCACTTTGGTCTGGGAGAAAGGAAATGTGATCAGGACGGTACCTTCCCTCTGCTCACCCAGTCCAGCTTATTGTACTAGTCTCCACAACTCTTTTATTCTCAGGGGTCTTCTGGTGCCAGCTCTGCCCCCAGAGAGGATCTGTTCTTCCCTTAGCAGTCTCAGAAGGGATTCTGAAGCTTACCTGGCGCAATTCTTTCCACCTTGGTAAGCAGATAAGACCTTTAGGTCAAACCCTAGTTGGCCTGCTCCGAGTCGAGAATCCTTGATTTGGAATCAGAAGACTTGAATTTGAATCACAGACTCACGATTTATTGTGTGACCACAGGCAAGGCCCTTCATCTCTGAATCTCAGTTTCCACATCTGTAAAATGGGGGTAATAATGCTTGCACTATCTAACTCACAAGGCTGTTACAAGAACGACTCGTGGATGTAAAAGTACCATATAAATTGTTGTTGTTGTTTGTCCTTCATTCTGGAAGAGGACCCACAACATTGGGTGATATCATGAATTGGATTTAAGAGAGGGAGGACTGATATAAGTGTGACTGTTACCCATGACATCACAGATAGAAAGCAGGCCTCAGAGCCTGGAAGACCCAGCCTCAAGGCTCACCCCTGACACGTGTTGGTTGGGTGACCCTGGGTGCATAGCTTAATCTCTCAGTGCTGTAGGCAAGTCCCTAAGACTTTAATTTGTAGAAGAGGGACCAGGTTGGATGCATAGAGGGAATTCTCCTGATATCAATGAAATCCTAGCCCCAGGCCCTATGCCTGACCCTATATAAGAATGAGTTGTTATTTTATTGTTGTCACCCCTCCATTTCCTTTGGTTCCCTCAGTGGCTAGGATAGAAGAGTGAATAATAATAACATCTCTTATCTGCACAGCATTTTATGGCAAAAAGAACTTTCCAATATATTCTTTGTTCCACAAGTTTATCAGTGACTTGGATAAAGGCAAAGAAGGCACTCGTTTGACATTTGTGAATGCTTTGAAGCTGGAAGGGATAGACAGCTAAATACATAGGGTTCTTAACGTGGGGTCCACTGACCCCTAAGGAGCCCATAGAGAGATTTTAGGGCATCTAGATGATGAAGCAGGATGGGAATAGATAAGCTTTATTTCAATATAATTGTTTTCCTTTATGATCATCTTTCTTTTATGTTAAGCATTTAAAAACCTTATACAGAGAAGGGCTCCACAGGCTTCCCCAGACACTGACCAAGGAGAGATAGATCCCACAACAACTTTGGGGAATCCCTGCATTATACAGATGGTCACACAGCTGGTTAGTGTGGGTGGGGCCCAGGGGGTGCCAGATGTGGGGTGGGGCCTAGGAGGAGGTCAAGGGGCTGGTGTTGGGAAAGGCAGGTGAGCCTGGGGAAGTTCGGGGATCGGGAACAGCAGATCCCACGGGCTTCCCAGCCAAGCTCCTCCCCATCCCTCGCCCCTCCAGAGTCCCCCTTCCTTATTGCTCCACCATGTGACAAAGTCACCCCCTTGTTACAGCTGCTGTTCTTCAGAACTTAATTAGAGCACTTAATTAGAGCACGCTGCCTTTCTCCCCTCTCTCTAATTAACATGCCAAGGACTCACAGACTAAACACCCCAAATAATGCATTCAGGCTGCCTGCAGCCAGACCTGCCCTCATTATCAGGCCGGAGGTGGGATGGGGGCTGAGGGGGGGGTGGGCTGGGAGCGAGGGGAGGTGGCAGGCCCCACTTTGTATCAGAAAAATGAAGGACAAAAAGAGAGGAAGGAAAAGAGTCCGGCCCCAGGGGACCCTCCCTCTTTCACTGTCTTGTAGGCAACAGTTGATTCTCATTAGCCACCAAGGCTGTTGGGCCTGATGGGTGTGGTGGGGGTTCAGGAGGAGATGGCATGGAGAGAGGAGGAAGGGACAGGGTCTGTCGGTGTCCCCCAAGGGAGGCAGCTCAGGGCCTCCAGTTGATGTGATAGAGCAAAGATGGATGAATTCAAGTCAGGGGAGCCCAGTTCACATTGTCAATGACAAACCGTGTGACCCTGGGCAGGTAACTTCACCCCTCTGGGCCTCAGTTTCTTGATCTGTAAAACAGGGAATAATCCTTGAAATACCTATCTTACAGGTTTAGAAGGAAAGAGCTTGGTTGACCCTAAAGTGACATAGAAAATAACAGGTCTTATGTTCCAAACAAAATGACATAAAAACCCCAAAACCCAACTTTCTCACAGCACTTGATATTCTCACTCAAGTCTCCCTCCATTGACATGTCAGGAGACTTTTAAAGGTTAGGCTATAAAGCTCAAGATCAGCTTGGGGTGGTACCCTGGCAAAAATCCTGAACTCAGAGTCAGGAGACCTGGCTCTGATACTTCCTGCCTGTGTGACCCTAGGCAAATCACGTGCCTTCTGGGAGTCTTGTTCCTTGTCTCTGAAGTAAGGGGGTGCGACTAGATTGACTGAAAAGTATCAGTAATGACCCCTGAATGGGGTGGGAGAGGGAAACAGCAGGGTGTCTTGCACCCAGATCGACAGTCCAGGCCTCCGCTAGAACCCCCTGGGGAAAGAAAAGTTAACCTTGCAGGTAGGTAGGAAAAGCAACTCACCCCGGATGAAGGATGCACGATCCAGCCCAGCTCCGCGGTGGCTGTGGTTGAGTCCATCAGCGTTTCTGCAAAAAGAGCACAGGGGTCAGGGCCACAGGAGACCTGATGGGGTGGCCCAAGGCAGCCAGGGCTCTCAACTACAAAGCCCAACCTTCCCCCTCCCCCAAATGTCTTCATTTTAGAGGATTCATAAGGCAGGATGGCGCAAGGAGCCCAGGAGCAGAACCAGGAGTGTGGCTTACAAGATGATCCCAGCTACACCGAGGGAAGCCCTTGAGAGATTTCCAGACAGTGACCAATCATGGCTTCAGGCAACCTCTCTTGGCAGAGAGGTGATGGACTAAATCAGAGGTTCTTAAACATTTTTGGGGGGGCAAGGACCCCCTTTGGCACTCTGGTGAAGCCTATAGACCCCTTCTTAGAATCATGTTTTTAAGTACATAAAGTACAATCCACAGAGTTACAAAGAAAGCCAATTATATTGAAATACAGTTTAAAAAAAAATTTCTTTAAGTTCATGGACTTCCCTTCTCTCCCCCCAGGCGAAGAACCCCTGGTAGAGGATGAAGCATGCATGGCTTGACTATGCTTATTTGCCACAAGGGAAGGCTTCTAGGGGGGGCGGAGGTGAGTTGGTGGGTGGCCATAAAGATGCAAGAGGAAACCAAAGAGAAAGGAGCATCAATCAAATATTTTTAAAATACCCAGAAGAAAACAAAAAAGTTCAAAAGGGTTGACATAAACGGGACAGTTTTGTTCATTTAATTAATACAAGATTGTTGAGTTTTTATTTGAGAAAAAGTTTTAAAAAGACAAGCTATTTGTAACAAATTCCCAGTTTCATATGCAATCCTCTGTTTTGTTTTTCTTTATATAGAAATGTTTGGTTTTGTTGATGTCTGTTAAATTCATGGTTAAAAAAAAATGAGTACTGGCTCTTGAATCAAAGGGGGAAGGAGAAAGGAAAGGGAACAAGATATGCATTTATTAAATGCTTACTATGTGCCAGGCACTGTGCTAAACACTTTACAAATATTATCTCATTTGATCCTCACCACAACTACCCTGAGAGGTGGCTATAATTATTACAATTTTACGGATGGGGAAACAGAGGTAGACAAAAGTTAAGCGACTTGCCCCGAGTCTGAAGCTAGATTTGAACTTACTTCTTTATTCCAGACCCAGCAATTCTATACATCGCACCATCAAGCTTCCTCAGAGGAGTTCTGTTCAAGACCTATCTCTGATACTTCCTACCTATATGATCTTAGGCAAGTCAATGATTCTCTCTTGAGTCTCAGGGGCTTTTTTAACCATAAAAATGAAGGGGTTAGCAGGATTTCAGAAAACTGATGATGAACCACACTACCCACTTCCTGACAGAGAGGGGTTGGATTCAGAGAAGAGAATGAAACCCACATTTTTAATATGGTCAATATGAGAATCTGTTTTGTTTGACTATGCATATTTGTCTTAAGAGTTGTTTTTTTTTCCAACTTGGGGGAAGTGGGAGGGAGTGATATTGATGGGGTTGTACTCCCTATAAAATTAAAAACAACAACAAAAAAACCATTGAAGTATTTTTTTTTTAATGCACAGAAGACTAGAAGTTCGAAGCACAGACAAGCTGGACAGTTTTGAAAGTTGCATGTCGGATTTATTATACATGTAAAAGCAAATGGAAGATATTAGTAAAAGAGATTTCTCATGTAATGTACAATCCCTTTTCCTGTTCTGCTTTGTATATGGAAATGAACGCTCATTTAACTTGGTATTTGTTATGCTTAGAATAATAAAAAAAGCATTTTTGAAAAACCAAATGAAGGGTTGAACCAGACGGCCTCTGAGATCTGTTCCCGCTCTTGAGCTATGCTTGTAGAACACTCTAAGATCCAAAGCTGAGAAAAGCCAATGATGGAAGAAGGAAGGGCCCATGATGAGGGAAGAAGTGGGGCGAGGCAAGTAAAAGCAGAAGGAAGAGAGCGAAAATTGAACCACTTGTGAGCTGGAGGGAAAAGCATCCTCAAAAGAAACCCAGCTGGTCTGAGGCTCAACCACAAACCCCTCAGCCTCTGCCGATTTCTGGGCCCCTTGCCTCCCTCCAGGTTCCTCCCTTACCTGAGAACTGCCCGCTCTGCCTTCTCCTCCAAGAAGGCTTCCCTGATCTCTGACTTATCGCTCCCTCTCCCAAACAAGACGTCATCTCAGAGAATTGCACTGCTTAGTGCGGGAGAGGGACCATCCAGGCCAGCCACCATCAAAGGTTGTGCAGCCTCTAGGGATGGGAACATCATTCTCTTCCTAGGTAGCACCTCTGGAGAATGCTGTTAGAAAGCACTTCCTTTGCCTAAGCCTGAGTCTGTCACTGCAACCTCCATGTACTGCCCTCGCTTCTGTCCTTGGGGGCAGAGCAGAGCAGAGCAGGGCTAATTCCTCTGCCACTTAACATCCCTTCCCAGAATGCAATCTCCCATTTTGTCCGTGTTCCTCCTATCACATCCTGCCTTGTGTTTAAGCTGTTTGTGCCCAATGAGGCCAATTTTAAGTCATCTTTGTCTCCCTACCTTCCCCAGCAGAGAGAAAACACAAACTACATGGTGAATAAGTGAAGCACGGGAGAACAAATAGGTATGTGGGAGTCTCTGGTCTGGTTTTTTTTTTTTTTAGCACCATCAGGGAGTGCCATCCTTTCTGTCTCAACTCCCTGCGACCAAGCTCTGGGGGCACAAGGCAAGTCCCTAAGGATGGGGCTCAGGCCTGGGTCAAGGCCTCCATCAGCTCTTCCCACTCTTTCCATCACCATCTTCTCCATTGGACTACACTTGTGTGGGGTGAGGATTAGACCTTTCCCTTCTTTAATTGACTCACCCGGTGCTGGCACCTCTGCCATCCTTCTTGTTCATTGCCACAGGGATCTAAAGATCTGTGTGCTGTTGTTCAGCTGTTTCAGTCACATTTGACTCTCTGTGACCCCATTTGTTTTTTGGTTTGGTTTGGTTTGGTTTTGGCAGAAGATACTGGAGTGCTTTGCTATTTCCTTCTCTAGCTCATTTTACAGATGAGTAAACTGAGGCAAGCAGAGTTTAGTGACTTGCCCAGGGTCATGCAGCCAGTAAGTATCTAAGGCTGGATTTGAATTCAGGTCCTCCTGATTCCAGAGCTGGTCCTCAATCCACTGCACCATCTACCTGCACTCCACTAGTGGACTTCCTCCATGTTGACAACAGCCCAATAAGAGAAATAACTTGGGCTTAGTTACTGAACCAGTTATGGATCCATTTAACCACTGAGTCACTTGGTCTGCCTCTCTCCATCTCATCCAAAAGGATAACTAGAATGAGACTGTCTCTATGACTATGGGCCCCTCCCCTTTCCTTAGCCCCGCCCTCTCCATACCTTCATTGGTCTCTGCCTTTCCACTGGATTGTCCTTCCCCTTCCATTGGCTCTATCTATCCCTTCCATTGAGCTGACCAGCTTTCTTTCCATCAGCCCTGCCTCCTTGGCCGGGGAGGTCTTATGTCTTGGAAAATGAGAGATAGCGACCTCCATTTGGTTAGGCTTGGCCCTGTGACAAGGCCAAGTATTGTTCCACTGGTCATCTCTTTCAGCCTTGGCTAAAAGTAGAAATGTGCTGGGAAGTTCTGGTCTAACAAGGAGGCTGTCCCCAGGGCTGTGACTAGGAACTTTTGTGCTCAGGGCAGTTAAGATGGAGGAAATAGCAGAGCAGGGCTGAGCAAGGTAGGACAGGGGAAGAACTGTCCCATAGCCGACCATCTATGTAGTGGCTCCCTATTTAAAATAATTATTGCTTGTTAACTAGGAGTCAAGCTCTGTTATTTCTCTGCTGTGGAGCTTTGCAAGTATTGCCACTGCCCTCTAAATTCAGTGCTTTGACCTTCCTCAACCTTCCCTATCTCCTCCCTTCCCCTACCAATAAAAAAGAAAAGTGTCAATTTACTAAAGGTCTCTAGAATCAATCAATCAATCAATAAACATTCATTAAGCACCTACTATATACCAGGCACTGAGCTATGGCCATGAAGTAACAGAATCAGGATGAGGACTGGGGGGTCCTGACCCCCACCACTGTGTCACTTTGAGCTCCAAGATATTGGCAGATAGATTGGGGAGGTGGAAGAGGTGGCGGACACGCCATCAGCCCCCCCCCCCCCAGGAGAGCCTGGCTTAGCTGGAAAGAGGTTTGGCATCAGCTCGGGCTCATTCCCAGCAGCTCCCTTTGAGCCCCAGGCTCCCTTACCCAAGCCCAGGGCCAAGGGCGGTTTTCCATCACTGACAAGTTGGAAGATTGGACGGACGTTCCATTCTGCTGGTGCGGAGTTAGAGAAAAGAGTTCCTTTTCACACTCCCCAGTTGCTACAGATTTTTCTTCCTCTAGAGAACAAGGGCTGAACTTTTAACCTGAACACTCTCTCTCTCTCTCTCTCTCTCTCTCTCTCTCTCTCTCTCTCTCTCTCTCCCTCCCTCTCTGTCTCATCTTTCTTTCATCCCCTCCCTTTCTTACCCCCCTCTCATTTCATTTTTCTTTCTCTCACTCATCTCCCTTTTATCCCCTGTCTCTCTCTCTCTCTTTCCCCCTTCATCACCCTCCTTCTCTCTCTCTCTCTCTCTCTCTCTCTCTCTCTCTCTCTCTCTCTCTCTCTCTCTCTCTCTCTCTCTCTCTCTCTCTCTCTCTCTCTCTCTCTCTCTCTCTCCCCCTCTCTCTCCCCCTCTCTCCCTCTCTAGCCTCCACCAGAGCTGATGCTCCCTGAACGCTACTCACCGCCATTCCCTTTGTCTCCTCCCTACTTTCTGCCTTAGTCCAGAGAACAGCTGCTAGGAGCCGGGGGTGGCGGGGGTGGGGAGAGGGAGTGTGGGAAGCAGTGTGCTCAGGCAAAGGGATATGAGAACACCTGAGCTAGGCTCTCCACAGGGACCCACACCTGTGGGGCATCAAGAATACTTGGGTGTGAAGGGAGATTCAAGTGAGACTCACAAAGAGTCACAGGCTGACGAGTTTGAGTCTCCCTGGTCCAAACTGAACCCAAACCATTGCCAATGACAGGTCATGCAGCCTCTGGCTGAAGCCCTCCAGTGAGGGGGAACCCACTGCCTCCCAAGGCAACCCAGTCTGTATCTGGACACCCCTAAGAAAGGAGTTCTTAACCCGGGGTCTAGGAACTGTTAAAAAATGCATATTTTGATACCTCAGTATCACTGGCTTTATGCATTTCAAAGTGTTCTTCTGAGAAAGGGCCCATGGGCTTCACCAGTCTGCCAAAGGGCACCAGGACACACACCCTAAACCCCTACCTTGTTAGCTTACGTAGATTTCCATTACATCTTGTCTACGTCTACCTGTCGTTCTGCTTTTTCCTTCATCAATGTAGGGCAGTGGACCTGTGATTTTACTGATATGGGGAACTCCCAGGTGAGGGAACTCCCCCCAGTAAAACAGGTTAGCGCTTTCTCTACAACTTAAAGTCTTAGAAACTTATCTACAGCTCCAAGAGGTTGATTTGTTCAGGGTCACACAGAAGATATGTTGCAAAGACAGGACTTGAACCCAGATCTCCATGGCTTTGGGTCTGGTTCTCAATCTGTTATATCATTCTGCCTCATGTTATTAATGTGGTTTTTTTTGGTGCAGGGCAATGAGGGTTATGTGACTTGCCCAGGGTCACACAGTTAGTCAGTGTCAAGTGTCTGAATCTGGATTTGAACTCAGGTCCTCCTGAATCCAGGGCCAGTGATTTATCTACTGCACCACCTAGCGACCCCTTAATGTGATTTTAAAAAATTGTTAACTTGTACAGGGCTAAGGGCAGATCCCTGAGGCACCCCACTAGTGACCTCCCGCCATATTGACAACAACCCATTATCTAGGCCTGGGTTACAGAACCAACTGTGGATTCATTTAACCATCTAGTCATCTAGCCCACCTTTCTCCGTCTTATCCAAAAGGATGACAAGAACGAGAGACTGTCTATACGAATACGGGCAGCTTCCTTTCTCTGGGCTTCAGTTTTCCCCATCTGGGAAATGAAAAGGGACTGGATTAAGGTAATCTCTAAGGTCCCTTCCAGCTCTAAACCCTGTGGGCCAATGATTTAGATCTCAGCACCCGGGAGCCCAGGAGGATGACGTCCCTTTCCCATCATTTGCTTTTCCATCCTGTCTCGGATTCTTCAGATATATTCTAACATCTGTCAGCCAGAAGCAGCCCAGGCCTGAAAGTTTGCAGGTCTGTGTTCAGATCCCGGTTCGGCCACGAATCCATCATGCGAACCATGTCTGGTCAAAGCATCCCTCTTGGCCTCGGTTTCTTTCTAGGTCAAATGGGGGTTATCACTGCATCACAAATCTATGGATTGAACTGGCCTCAGAGGCCAGTTAGGCCATTTTATAGATGAAGAAACTGAGGCCTACAGTGATGAAAGGGCTTGCCCGAGATCACATAGGTGGTAACAGAGTCAGGGTTTGGACCCATGTCCTCTTGACTCCAGAGCACAGGACCTGGGTTCAAATTCTGCATCTGTTACTTCCTACCTGTATGACATTGAGCAAGTCCCTTCGTCTCCGTGAGCCTTGGTTTCTCCTCTATAAAATGAAGGGACTGAATGAGATGGCTTCTGAGGCCTCTCATAACTATAAATCTATGTTTGTATGATGGGAAAGGACTATTATATATCATTATAATAGCCTGAATTTATACCTGGCACTTTTGGGTTTATAAAGTGCTTCCCTCAAAACAACCCTATGAGATGTATAGCTGCAAATATTGATATCCCCATTCTATGGACAAAGAAACTGAGGCTCAGAGAGAAGTGATCTGACTGTGGTCACAAAGGTAGGAAGCAAAGCTCAGCACTGCACCGCACTGCACTGGGATGAGGAACAGAAGATACTTGTTCACATCCATTATCAGCCTGACGATATCTGTGGAAGGGAGGGAGTATAGGGATCAGTATTCCCATTTGACAGAAGAAGGAACTGAGGTCCAGAAGGGAAAGGGAAACATTGGGTGCCTACTATGTGTCAAGCAGATAGTTTTCATTTTATCTTCACAACAGCCCTGGAGATGTAGATGCTTTTATCATTTCTATTTTATAGGGGAGGAAACTGAGGAACAGAATAGTTAAAAATGACTTGCCCAGGATCACAGACTTATTAAGCATCTGAGGGATGATTTGAACTCAGGTCTTCCTGACTCCAGGGCCAGTACTCTATTGCTCCACCTACTGGCCTACAGGTGAACAACAAAGGCTCAGAGAGGTTTCTGTTAACGTAAGACTAGTCAGTATGGGAGATAGGATTGGAACCAGTCTCCCAGGACTGAGGCTGGTACAGTTTCCAGGACAGCTGGTTTCCTCTCAAACCATGAAGTGCCATTGGAGGTTAAGAGCTTAGAGACTGGCACTGGGGGAGTCGGAGGACTGAGTTGAGATACCAACAGTACAAGATTGGAGACAGGCTGGGAAGGTAATCAGCAAAGAAAACACCTGTGATGGGAGGTCCTCCTTACCCCTGCCCTGGCTCACATTCAAGGTTGGAGTGAGGATTTTAGAGAAGAGGCAAGAAAACTAGAAATATTTAGAAACATCTAGAAAACAACTAGAAATATCCCGAAAACTAGAATTAATGAGAACCTGAGAAGTCTCTAGAAAAAAAAAGATGAGAATTTTCTAGAAAAACTAGAAGTGGCTGGGGAAATAACTAGAAATATCCAGAAAACTAGTAAGTGGGGAGAAAAGTAGAAGTATCTTGGGGAAATTAGAAATATCTAAAAAACCAGAAAAGTGTCTAGAAAACAAGAAATTACTAGAAAACTAGAAATGTCTGGGAGAATAACTAGAAATAGTCAGAAAACTAGAAGCATCTAGAAAAACAAGAGAGGACTAGAAAAATTAGAAGTATCTAGAGAATAACTAGAAATTCTGGAAAACTAGAATTTCAATTGAAGAATGAGCTTGAAGTTCTGGTCTCATGGGTTAAATAAGCTGGACTTGGTGTGGATCTTCATGATTACACGGGGTCTTATGTCACATTGCCTTTTGTGGGGATGTGTAGACCAGGGCACACCGGCATGCATACACGAACACCCAAAGATACAAATGGCTACGGCTTTGGTATTTGGTTGTATTTGGTGAAAAGACTCCTAAGCTTAAAGTCAGAAGAGCTGGGTTTGAATCCTGACTCAGACACTTACTAGGCACATGTCCCTTGGGTGAGTCAAATGACCTCTCTAGGCTTCTACCAAATGGAGATAATAATGTTTTTCTCCCCAGGTCGTGCTATGGAAAGTGGTTTATATGGTGATAGAGAAACATGAAGTGCGTTCCTCTTGTATATATGTATTTATATCTGTTTGGTATTATCTCTTTAGGGACCTATCCAGGTGTCTGGGTGTGGATGCCAATGTGTTTCTAAGGGAGTGGACCGGTGGGGTTATTACGAGGCCAGCCAGGTTCTTGGCTTAGCCAAGAACTCCCACACACTCTCTGACTGTATGTCTCTTCACCGGACTAAGGAGACTTAATAATTACTCTTACTGTCCTGTGGCTTTTGAACTCTCTCCTTCCCTCCTCTCCGAATTTCTGAGAATCAGGGTCAAAAGGTTTCCTCAATGAAAACTTTCCAACCAAAGCTGTTGTTCCCTACCTCCTCATCCTCATCTTCCTCAGTCCTACCCTTCCATCGTGTCCTCTAGAACCTCTGTCATAATGTTATCTCCATTTTCCAGATGAGGAAACCAAAGTTCATAAAGTAAGAGACTTGCCCAAGGTCACACGGATGGTAAGTAATAGAACTGGGGCAGTTAGGTAGCACAGTAGATAAGATGCCGGGCCTGGAGTCAGGAGGACCTGAGTTCAAATCTGGCCTCAGACATTTCCTTAGCTGCATGACCCTGGGCAAGTCACTTCACTCTGTTTGCCAGTTTCCTCATCTCTAAAATGAGCTACAAAAGGAAATGGCAAACCACTGTATTATCTCTGTCAAGAAAACCCCAAATGGGGTCACAAAGAGTGAGACATGACTGAAATGACTAAATAACTCAAATAGAATGAATAGATGAATGAATGAACCAACAAACAAAGAGATCTGGGAGACATCAGCATGGACGGCAGGGCTAACAGAGGAGGACTGAGCCTTATAGAAGTAGTCTCCAAACTTTTTTTGATCACATATCCCATTAGAAAAAAATTGAGCATGCTCCCCAAAATACAGGGGGTCCCAAAAGTCTTAACTTATTGAAGCTTTTTTTAAAAGTGAGGCAATTAGGGTTAAGTGACTTGCCCAGGGTCACACAGCTAGTAAGTGTTAAGTGTCTGAGGCCGGATTTGAACTCAGGTACTCCTGATTCCAGGGCTGGTGCTCTATCCACTGTGCCACCTAGCTGCCCCTTATTGAAGCTTTGATAGCTTAAAACTGCACTAAGACTTTCAGGGCAATCCATAGGAACATTTATTCAACTATTTATATGGTATACACATTTGCTATTGTACCAATCACTATACATGTCATAAAACTTATACAAACATAGAAATGTAAAAAGCATGAGATAACAATGAAATAATGGTGGATTCCAGAATAAATAGAGAAACACTGAAGTTTACTGAACAGGAGAGGGCTGTGGTCAGACCTGTTGCTGCCACATGTGGAACTGGGGGTCTGAATGTGCATATTCTAGGCAGAGGGAAGGATTTTCCCAATGGCACCTGGGCAGCAACTTGTGGGGGAGGGAGGGAAGGAGTGACATTATCACTATCTTGGGAAGAAAAGGAGAGGCTGGGGGCTTGCACAACCCCAGGTAGTAGGAGAAGACAGATAGGGAGTATGGGGGTGCAGAGACAAGCCTTGTGATTGGCTCCTGGGGGGTGGGTGGGATATGACCACTCTTCCCACCCTGTGATTGGGTGATCACATATTCCTTGAGGCCAAGCCAGGGTCCCACTTTGGAGACCACTGCCTTCCAAGATACAGTTAGGAGGGAAGGGTTGGGAGAAGGAAGATCTGGGTTCAGATGTTTGCTCTGTTTCTTACTACCACCTGGGCTTCAGTTTACTCATCTGTAAAATGAAGCAGTTGAACCAGGTGGCTTTTAAGACCCCTCCTACTTCTAGACCTATAATCCTGTGCGTGGTACACTGGAAAGAGTACTGCCTCTAGGGTCAGAGGACTTGAGTTCAAATCCCACATTTTACACTCACTGCCTACATGACCTTGGGCAAGTCACCTAACCTACTTGGGCCTCAGTTTGCTCATCTATTAAATAATAGGCTGGAATAGAAGGCTTCTCTGGACTCTTCCAGCTGTAAATCTATGATTCTATGATCAAGACAGAGCAGCATGAGGCATAGGAGGAGAATCCAGAAAGTGCAGTGTTTTAGAAATCAAGGGAAGGAAGAAGGGACAGTCGCCAGTGGCCAATGCCACTGAGAGCTCAGGGCTTAAGGGCCTCTTCAGGCAGACCCGCAGAGAGGAAGGGAAGGCAGTGAACAGCAGGGCCAAAGGCTGGGGGAGGGAGGACAGGAGCTCCAGCAGGCTCCTGACAGTCTGCCCAACCCTGTCCTGCCCACAGCAGCCCTGGGGAGGTGGCCCTGCGTGTGCCCTTCTCTCCTTGGCCAGCTTCCCCACAGAGATGCTTCACATGGCCCAGGCTGTAAATAAACCCACAGCTGCTCACAGCTACCAGACAACGAGCTGGATGCCTTCCCAACAGCAACCGCTCTTTCCCCGTGGGCTGCTTAGGGAGAAGTGCCCGGCCTTCCTACTCAGAACATGCTTTCCATCGGCCACTTGCTGCCGGCCCTAAGGGAACCTCTGAGGTGGGGGCTCAGAGAAGGGCTGAGAGTGAGGCAGGGATGGCCCTGCCTGTCTGTGGGCTGAGGTCTGGGGGATGTTGATCATGTAGGCAGGGAGTGACACAAATAGAGTAGAGCATCACCAATTTAGGGGCTTCAGGGGGCATCTAGTCTAACCCATACCTGAACAGGAATCCCTTTAGCATCCCCCCCAAGTGCTCATGCCCTTCTGCCAAAGGAGCACTATGACCCCTTGGGGCAGCTTTGTCTCCTTTTGGGCAGCTTTCACTGGTAGGAAGTACTTTCTTACATTGCACCCAAATCTGTCAGAAGGCATCGAACTAAATCTCCTCCCTTTAGAGAGGAAGAAGTGTTTAGGTGAACAGGACTCATGCTTCTTGTTTGTCTGCCCTAGGTTTCGTTTTAAAATTTTTATTTTGTCTTTCCATGAACAAATATTTATTTTCTCTCTTTTACACACACACACACACACACACACGCACACACAGAGACACCCCGTCACTGCAAAAATAAAAAAAGAAAAATAAAACCCTTGTAAAAAAAATATACACAGTTGGGGGCAGCTAGGTGGTGCAGTGGATAAAGCCTTGAATTCAGGAGGACCCGAGTTCAAATCCAGCCTCAGACACTTGATACTTACTAGTTGTGTGACCTTGGGCAAGTCACTTAACCCTCATTACCCCACTCCCCCCCAAAAAATTCACAGTTAAGCAAAACAAATTCCCATGTTTGTCCATGTTGAAAAACCTACATCTCATCTTGTATCTTGAACCCCCCTCCATGTTGGCAGGTGGGTTCCATGGGAAACATGGTTGGTCATTAAACTAATAAGAATTCATTATATTCCCCCCATTTCCCCCTTCCAAACCAAGGACATCGCCATATTCCTATCACAGGATCCCAATCTCAGACTTCCTCAAATTCCCTTTCCCTTCCTTCCCACTCCCTCCCCCATTTAATCAAGCTATGATTTGTTGACTCTACCTCCCCAATATGGCATCCCTTTTTTCTCCATTCACATACCCACAGCCTTCTACAGGCCTTTACCCTGTTGCCTGGACCACTGCAATAACCTCCTCATTGGCCTCCCTGCCTCAGGTCTCTCCCCTTTCCAGTCCATCCTCCAGACAACTTCCAAAGCAATCTTACTCAATCACATATCTGACTGGGTCACTCTCTTGCTCAGGTATCTCCAGTGGCTCCCTCTTGCCTTTAGGATAAAATGAAAACTTCTCTGTTTGGTATCTAAAATCCTTCATAATCTGGGTTCAACCTATTTATCTATAGAGAACTCAGAGGGCCAGAGGCCTTTTCATAAACCACAGTCCCATCAACTCTTCCTGGATTGTTCTTAGATGAGATATATCAGCCCCACTCACTGTTCCTATGATGTTCTAGACTGACCGCAACTCCCTATGGATGTGGTCTCCCCAATTAGAATATGAGCTTCTTTGTGGAAGGGACTGTCTTTGCTTTTGAATTTATAACTCCAGTGTTTAGCACAGTGCTTGGCACAGGAGAAGCACTTAATAAGTACTTCATTCATTCATTCATTTATTCATGGTGATGGAACTAGATGATCTCTAATTTGCCTCCCAGCTCTGACATCCTGTGTTCTAAGGGCCCTCCCAGGTCTGATCTCCCATGTTCTAAGGCCCCTCTCAACTCTGACATCCTGTGTTCTAAGGGCCCTCCCAGGTCTGATCTCCCATGTTCTAAGGCCCCTCCCAGCTCTGACATCCTGTGTTCTAAGGGCCCTCCCAGGTCTGATCTCCCATGTTCTAAGGCCCCTCCCAGCTCTGACATCCTGTGTTCTAAGGGCCCTCCCAGGTCTGATCTCCCATGTTCTAAGGCCCCTCCCAGCTCTGACATCCTGTGTTCTAAGGGCCCTCCCAGGTCTGATCTCCCATGTTCTAAGGCCCCTCCCAGCTCTGACATCCTGTGTTCTAAGGGCTCTTCTGGCTCTGAAATTCTTTGGTATTCCATGGTACAAAATGAAGAAAAGAATGAGGCCCTATTCCCCCTCCCCTACAAATCAGAATCCTCACTGTCCCCTAACCCCAGAACTTTTCCCTTTCTGAAATCCTAGGTGTCACAATGCATAAGAGCCTGGAGTGAGAAAAACCCGTTTTCAAATCCTGCCTACTGGGAGCAGCTAGGTGGCGCAGGGGATAAAGCACTGGCCTCGGATTCAGGAGGACTTGAGTTCAAATCCAGCCTCAGACACTTGACACTAGCTGTGTGACCCTGGGCAAGTCATTTAACCCTCATTGGCCCAGAAAAAAAACAAAAACAAAACCAAATCCTGCTTACTAGCTGTGTGAGCCTGAACAAATTACTTACCCTCTCTAAGCCTCAGTTTCCTCATTTGTAAAATGGGAAGAATAATACCACCTCCCTCCCAGGCTTGTTGTGCAGATTGAATGATACAACATGTGCAGTGCTTTGCAGATCTTCAAGCACGGCATGAATGCTATCATCATTCTTATTGTGATTATTATTATGCTCAAATAAAGTCAGATGGACAGTTAAGGCGGCCCCAGATTGTGGCAAGTCTCCAAAGCCTGGAAGGGGAGTTCAGAACTGTAGACTCCCAGATTTGAAAGCTGGAAGGGCCCTTAGAACAAAAGAATGTAACAAGAAGTGATGAACTTCTGGCTTCTGCTCAGTCATCAGGGCTCAGGGCAGGAAAGGCCAAGGCAAGGCCATGTTTTCCCAGCAAGAGGCCCGGCAAGATGGGAATCGGACTGAATTCAAATGGGATGGAGCTGCTGCGGGGAGACTCGGCTCCTTTGGATCATAACCAGAGCCTCCTTTGGCCCTGGCTTCATGCCTCTTGGGGAGAATCAAACCAGCTCTCCCACTGAACTCTCAGAGAAGGTCCTACTGGGCCTGGGAAGGTCAAACAAGAGGAAGACTAAAATGACTTCTGGAATTTCGTGGGATCCCAGGGTTTGGGGTTAGAAAGGATCACAAAGGTCACTTCGGCCAACTTCTTCATCTTATACAGAGGGAGTAACTTGCCCAAGGTCACAGAGGTCATAAGCAACAGAACAGGGATTGTCTGTTAACAAATCGAAGAAGAGAGTGTGGTGGACCCCCCAAATCACAACACACTCCATCTCTCCTTGGAGAAAGCAGGCCATTCTTTAAGACCAGCTCCAATGTCATTTCCTCTATGAAATCTTCCCTCCTTATCTTCCCCTAGTCAGAAATGAACCTTACTTGGGCCTTTCACTCAATCCATCAGTCAGCAAGTATTTCACAGAATCTTAGAATTTGAGCCTTGGCTGGAACTTTAGGGGATACCTAATCTGACCCATAATAACTCAGTAAGTGCCTACTATGTTCCAGGAAGTGTACTATACACTGGGGAGTAGAAACAAAAAGCATAACAATTAGGGGCAGCTAGGTGGCGCAGTAGATAGAGCACCGGCCCTGGAGTCAGGAGGATCTGAGTTCAAATCCGGCCTCGGACACTTAACACTTACTAGCTGTGTGACCCTGGACAAGTCACTTAACCCCAACTGCCTCACACACACACACACAAAAAAGCATAACAATTCCTGTCCTCAAGGAGCTTACATACTAGGAGGGAGATAACAGGTACACATGCAAATATAGAAATACAGATATCAACTGTGCACATCTTTTATGTACCTGCCATATTCTATTATGCATCCTGGCTATTTGTGTAGGGACCATGAGCTTCATCAGGGCAGAAGCTGTGTCTCATCTATCTTTGTGATCCAGCGACATAACATATATTAAGTAATCTGCATACCTTAAAACACTTTAGAAATGTCAGCCATCATAAGGATGATAATAATGATTATAATTATCGTCGTCATTCCCAGACTGCCCCCAAACACCCCATCTATCAGGCATTTAGCACAGTGAACTGAATTGATTTCCATGAACTGTACCATAAACTTCAGCCGTCTCGCAAATGCCAATTAAGGCCAGAGAGTGGATGAGTCAACACTGCCCATCATTGCTATGAGAAAACCTGCCAACAGATATTGACTGAATACTGACTATGCACCGGGCATTATGGGAGGGGGGGGCGATATGTAAGGAAGAACCAGATGCAGTTCTGTCCTAGGGACAACGGGGACATAAACAAAGATGGTCCCGAAGTAACTGGCCCTTCCTGCCATTCTTTACCACCTTCCCAGAAAAGAATCAGACCCATAGAACGTTAGAGGTAGAAGGGACTTTAGAACATAGAATGGCAGAACTACTTAGAACGTAGAGCATGAGAACTTTGAATGTTAGTTCCTAAAGGGACCTGAAAACATAGAATTAGAGTTAGTAGGAACCAAGGGGATCAACCCATCCAAGTCCCTCTTTTTTCAGAGGAGGAAACTAAGTCCCAGAGAACTAGGCGGCCCCCGCACCAAGCCAAGGGCCTCGATTTCCTGGCTCCAGGCTTACTATTGCTTCCACAGTTCCTGCCTCAGCAGGCATTTATTAAAGTGCATGTTAGCAAGAGACAAAAAAGGGCATTTTTCTACCTTGGCCTTATATTTAGGCTTTGGTCTCTGAAGCCAGCTAATGAGAAATCCTTCTGCTTTAAGGATGTCCAAGGCCCATATACCTATTTACCCTACTCCTGGCTCGAAGGCCCCCTATCTGCCTTGGGTACCCGACTGGAGCCTTCTTAGAATATTTTCACAGTCCCAAGTTAAGTGTGTCTCAGCAAAGCCAATCTCGGGCGTGTGTTCTTTTCCTCCAACACCAAATTTGCTTTACCTGGATGAAAGCCAGTAGAGCAAACTGAAACTCAATCTTCGTCAGCCGGGCTGGTGGTGCGGTAACAGCACCCGGCATTGTGAAGCCCGGGTCTCCAGGATATTCTGAATCTGCTGTTCAGGGACCCACTTAACCTCTGTGAGGGACAGGATGATGGATGGCTGGCTGATGGGGAAGAAGGGGGGCAGGAAGGAAGGAGATGACCAGGGAGGTAATGTGGTCACAGTGGAGAGCGCACTGGACCCAGAGTGAGGAGAGCCAGGTTCTAACTCATTGTACAAAGTTACTTCCCATCTTTGAGACTCTATTTCCTCATCTGTAAAATGAGAGAATCCAACATAGTGGTCTCTGCAATCCGTTTTGGGCTAAATGCTCCATGGCTTTTTGACAACCCATCCCTAGAATCATCAGTTTTCTTGGTGGGGGCCGAAGGTCGCTGGAGATGTAGTTCCAGAACTCTCCCACCTAGAGCAGACAGTGGGCATGGAGAGGCAAGGTCATGGGGACCTATTCCTCTCTGCTGGATATCATGTTGAGAAGCAAAGATAGATGGAAGAGCCTTATCGTTCATTCATTCAACAAGTGAATGAGTCATTGCATCTTGGATTGAAACCCTACAATGCACGAGACCCTGGAGAAATGGGGCAGCAGCAGCATGGGAGGCAGCGGGGAGAAAGAGGATGGGATGCCTATGTTCACTTCCCAGCTCTGGTGCTAGGGAGCCGTGTAATCTCAGGCAGCAGCTCCTGCACCTCAGTTACTCCTTCTGTAAAATGGCAGGGGATTGTGGTCTGAGGTGCAAAGGAGGTCATATACAGAAAGTGCTTTGGAAGTTGTGAAGCCTTTTATCAATGTCAGCTGTTATTATCATGCCTCATCAGAATCTGCAGGCATCAGCTCTGTTTGCTTAATAGTCATCCATTTCCCCAAACATTCAGATAATGAAGTTAAAGTGCAGGCTCCTGGGTCTCCAGAGGTTAGGAAGCCCACTCCTGTGTGCTGCCAAGCAAGACAAAACACATTGATTCCTCGATGGATATTGACTTAGACCAGAGAAGGCCAGAGATGGGAGATGGTTTAGAACGCTGAATATCAGACCTGGAAAAAACCTTAGAACATAGACCATCTAAAGTAGAAGGGGGTCTTAGAAAAAGAAATGTCAGAGCTGGAAGGGTCCTTAAAACACAGGATGTCAGAGCTAGGAGGGACTTTAGAATATACAATGTCAGGGGGCAGCTAGATGGCGCAGTGGATAAGCACCGGTCCTGGATTCAGGAGTACCTGAGTTCAAATCCAACCTCAGACACTTACTAGCTGTGTGACCCTGGGCAAGTCACTTAACCCCAATTGCCTCACCAAAAAAAAAAAAAAAGAATATACAATGTCAGAGCTGGGAGGGCCCTTAGAACATAAATGTCAGAGCTGGGAGGGATCTTAGAACACAGAATGTCAGGGATGGGAGGGCCCTTAGAACACAGGATGTCAGAGCAGGGAGGGGCCTTAGAACACAGGATATCAGAGTGGAGAGTGCCCTTAGGTATCATCTAGTCCATTATTACCATTTCACAGTTGAGGAAACAGAGGTCCAGGTAGGGATAGTGACCTGCTGCAGGTCCCAAAGCCATTCGGTGTTGGCAACCGGTCTAGAATCCAGATCTTCTGACTCCCAGCCCTGTGTTTTTCCCAGGACACAACACTGCAGGCCTAGCTTGCAGCGAGCCCTCTGGGCCCTCTTTGGAATACAAAGCTCTCAAGGTTCACCATGCTATTGGGGAGATGCTAACAAGAGATGTGAAACAGCATCATAAGTCCTCTGGAATCATGGATGGTTGCTTTACTGAGCAGAGTTCTAAGTCTTTAAGAGTAGTTTTTCTTCATAATGCTGTATGAATGTAGAAATGGTTCTCCTGGGTGTGCATCAGTTCAAGTGAATTTTCCCAGACTTCTCTAAGATCATCCCTTTAGCTATTTCGTGGGGCAGAATGGTATTCTATTATATTCATGTACCATTTGTTGGGTCATTCCCTCAGTTCCCTCAGTCCTTGATTTGGAAACTGATGTAAATATTTCTGTAAATATAACTCTTTCTCTTTTTTTGATCTGCCTTTCTTCATATCCCTAGCAATGACTGACACATAGTATGTGCTTCATTTATGTTTGTTGACTTGAAAAAAAAAGCACATGTGAAACAGACCAAAACACTAGATCATTGGCTCTCCATCTTTTTTAGCATGATGAGCCCTTTTAAAGGTTTTAAATATTTTGTGGGTCTTTCATGTGATTGATGGGGATCTGAGAGCCATATAGTCTGTGGAAATCAATTCATTTAATTTCCACGGACACTTCTCAAATGCCTTCTGTGTCTAAGAGCACTGAGCAGGCTGAGCATAGAGAAGAGACACCAACAAATGAGACCTGATCCCTGCCCTCAAGGCATTTAGGGCATGAACTCAAATCACGGAGGTGTATGGTGCCCTGGAAAGGGCATCAGCTCTTGAGTCAAAGGACCTGAGCTCAAAATCCCACCACTGTCCCTTTTTAACTGTGTGACTTTGGACAGGTCACTTAAGCTCTCTGAGTCTCGGTTTCTCCATCTGTAAAATGAGGGGGCTGGGCTTCTAAGGTCCCTTCTAACTCTAAATCTGTTATCCTGTGAACCATGATATACAGTAGACCGATACACTGCCTGTATTGTTGGTGCGAAATGAAAATCAAGATGATGATACTTGGCACCCTTATGGACTGGGAGATCTCTTGAAATATCTTCTTAGAATCTCTAAGCTCAGCCTGAATGACACCACCTAGGTGAGGTCTTTATGAATTCCTCAGCTCCACCTTCTACCTACTTAGCATAGATTCATATGTACTTCTATGGATACAGATCGTTTCCTCTGATAGAATGCAAGTTTCTTGAGGGCAGGGATTGTTGTCTTTGTAACCCTAATTTCCAGCAGTGCATCTTGAAAATAGTGGGTGATTCTGAAATTCTCATTGATGTGAATAGTTCTGAGGTTATCCCCCCTCCCCCCCCTTCCCCCCATGGGGACCTTGGACCCCAGGCTGGCAATCACTAGATAGCACACGGTTAAGGATCATGATTAGTGGGAAGGACAGTGGATGTTATATAGGAGAGAGAAAAAGGTGGGGATGGACTGGGGGTGGGGGGAGGTCAGGGAAGGCATACTGGAAGAGGTGACATATGATCTGAGCCTTGAAGGATTCTAAGAATTGCACGAGAAGAGAAAAGGGGCAGGGACCTTGGGATCAGGCGGCGGGAAGAAAGACACAGGTAGGAAAGTGTATCTTAAAGAAGTCAACCGATCGGGAAGACTGCTATTGCCACCACCATCGTCACCATAGATAGTCAGTATTGGAGGGGACCTTAGGATGGTATCATTCCTCTCAACTTTCTACAACACTTTATGGTTTCCAAAGCACTTTTCTCACAATAACAAGCTGGAAGACAGAGATGATATGTATGATTGCCTCCCATTTTAGAGATGAAGAAAATGAGGTTCAAAGAGAAGACTTATTCAAATGGCAGGCTTCCATATCCCAATCTCTCTTTATTGCTAATGAATGAGGAATGTTTCTCTGCTTGGAGACAGTGGGATGAACCCGATGGTCTCTGGACCCACTTTTTCCTGGGTCCAGAACCAACTCCTGGCTGGCAGGTTGTCCTATGGCTGACTTCTGTCTGGCTCCCGCCATCTAGCGTCAGCCTCTCCTGGTCCTACCCATACCTTGCTGGCTGCCCAAGACCCCCAGCTGAAAGTAGGGAGAGGGATATGAAGAGAAAGGGTGGAGAAGCAGGAGGTGGCAGTGGCTTCTGTTGCTGGGGATTATGGGTCAGCACAGTAACCAAAGTCCAAAGTCAACATTTGCCAGCAGACACCACAAGAGATGTTCTGCAGGACCGTCAAGGGGATCTGAGCTTCTGATCTTTCCACTAGGCACACGAAAATGGGAATCCAAGGGAAACAGACTGTGGGAGGCACTGAGCCAAGACTCAATGCCCTGGGGGTTCTGTCAACCGCCTCCCACAGGCTCGGCTGCTAGAGTCCCTGCCAGGGTGAACGCCTGGCTGCGGGCCCAGTAATTTGTGAGAAATCTAGTGACTGAGGCACCTCCCTCCAGTGTTCTCATGGAGAGCCCTACGATGCCCCCAGGAAGTCCAAAAACCCCATCCTCAGCACAGGGAAGGATCAATCCAAGGTGACAAGTAGAAAAGAATAAGGAACTGTTCAGTCAGAAGACCTGGGCTTGAGTTCTAATGCTACCACTAAAATAGTTATATCACCTTGGATGAGTCACTTTACATCTGAAGGTCAGCAAAGACAACAAGGTGGAGTGGAAATAATGCTGAAGAGATAAGACCTGGGTTCAAATTTCTACCAAAGGCTAAACAGCTAACTGGGGGAAGAATCCTTTCTCTCTCTAGGCCTTGGTTAGCTCCTCTGTAAAATGGGGAGTTGGCCTCTTAATCACTGAAGTCTTCTCTTAACTCTATAGTTTATGATCAGCATTAGGCCCTTCCTTTGGCTCCTTAATTTCCTCCTCCTTTGTTGGTCTAACACCTTCCTCACCTTGAGATGTTAGCCACCTCCCAATATAATATCACATCTGATTAATCACATTCTAAAAGTCTTTATGACATAATTATGTATCCAGTCCAATTTCTGAACCTGAGGCAAGTGGCAGGAAGAAACCTTCAAATCAAAATTTTCAGACAAATCTGATGGATGTTTGGGAGGGAAAAACAGAATTGAGTGGGATCCAAGGGGAAGAAGAGCACATTTGGGATATTGGTGCCACAGAGGGGTTGTGAGTAGTATGTATGAAGGCAAAGTCCACCCTCTAATCATTTCATATTTAACCAATTATTCTTTTTATCTAGATGCTAAGCTAACTTGTTTTTGTGCTGCTGAAGGACTATCAGTCCTGTCAGAGGCCTCTTAAATTTTGGCTCCCTGCAGCAAAGCTCCACTTGCCCTGCCCTAGTTACTGCTATGCATCTAGCACTCACTGTAAGTGTTGAGGGAGACAGAAGAGAGCAATCCCTGACCTCACAGAATTCCCCATCTAGTTAGTGAGATATTAGTTACCAGATGAGGTTGATTTAATAGAAAAAAATAACTGTAAAGTCTCCATACTCAGGTTTAAAAAAAAAAAAAGATCAATCACACATGCTCAAGATGAGAAGTCTGGCTAGACAACAGTTTGTGTTTGAGTGGACAAGTTCCATATGTATGAAGAGTTTGACAATGCAGCTCCCCCAAACTCTAAGCTGTCCTACACTGCATTAGGAGAGGCCTACTGTGACTGAAAAGTGAAAAGTAAATAGCATTAAAACCACACACACACACACACACACACACACACACAAAAAAAAAAAAAAAAACAACAAAACAAAACAGAGAAGCCTAGGCACCAGAACAAGGAAAGAGATCCTTTTTTCTGGCCTTGGTATTGGTCAGACAGCACCTGGAATACTGTGTTTAGTCTGGGGAACCACATTTTAGGAGTGATGTTAGCAAATTGGAGAAAGTCTGGAGCAAGACCAGGATGGTGAAAAGACTGGAAAATGTGCTACAGGAGGATTAATGAAAGCAACTGGGGCTGTTGAGCCTGGAGAAGTAAAGGTTCTGGGGGGTTCCTAACAGCTGTCTGTGAATGGGAAAGACTGTTTTGGGAAAGGATTGACCTTATTCTGCTTGCCCCCCCCCCCCCCGGGGGGAGAACTAGGAACAATGGGTGGAAGATAGGAGGAGGCAGATTTGGGCACCATAGGAGGGAAAACTTCCTAGATTAGGCCATCAGAAAGTGGGATGGGCTGCCTCCAGAGGCAATGGCTTCCCCATCGATGGTGGCTTTCAAGTTGGGGCTGGATGACAATTGGTCAAAGATAATGTAGAAGGAATTTCTAGTCAACTAAAGGTGGTACTAGAAGGGGCAGCTAGGTGGCACAGTGGATAGAGCACCGGCCCTGGAGTCAGGAGTACCTGAGTTCAAATCCGGCCTCAGACACTTAACACTTACTAGCTGTGTGACCCTGGGCAAGTCACTTAACCCCAACTGCCTCACTTTATTTTTATTTTTTAATTTTTAAATTTTTTTTAGTGTGGCAATTGGGGTTAAGTGACTTGCCCAGGGTCACACAGCTAGTAAGTGTTAAGTGTCTGAGGCCGGATTTGAACTCAGGTACTCCTGACTCCAGGGCCGGTGCTCTATCCACTGCGCCACCTAGCCGCCCCAACTGTCTCACTTTAAAAAAAAAAAAGGTGGTACTAGATGACCTATAAATTTCATCCTGGGCAACTTGCTTGTCACATTCTGTGAGATTAAGAAAATTAGAGAATGATACAAGGTAATCTAGAATCAAGTAGTAAGAAAGAGGGAGAGTGCTGAATTAGACTACCAGACCAAGAATTAGAAGGGCTGAATTCTAGCTCTGATACTCTGTGTCCTAAGGGCCCTCCCAGCTCTGAGATTGTGGGTTCTAAGGACCTCCCAGTTCTGACATTCTATGTTCTAAGAGCCCTCCCAGCTCTGACATTCTTTGTGCTAAAGGCTCTTCCAGTTCTGACATTGTGTCCAAAGGACCCTCCCAGCTTTGACATTCTCTGGCCTAAGGGGCTCTGACATTCTATGATTCAGTGCTTCCCTGCAGATTCTAAGTACAATAGGGGGTATGTCCAGCTGGCTTCCAAGCGAAACTAAGCCAATCACCTACCCAGTGGTCAGCAGGCCAGGACCGAGGCTGTAAACTCATCCCATCTGCCCCAAGACAAGATCTGCAGACGGGGGTGGCTTCTTCCTGGCCAGGCTCCCAGCCCCATCCTCACTGCCAGGCTTCTTGAGTAGGCAGCCCCACTCCCAGAATGAGTCACGGCTTCCTGCTCTAACCAAGCTAGTACTGGGGTTTCTTTCCAGACCTCTCCAGGAATTCATCGGTAACAGCCTCAAGCACCACAGTCAGACCCGTCGACGCTGGGAGCCAGGCTCAGGAATTCCTGGTTTAATTGAGAAATTGGATCTGGAACCTCAGGAATCCCGCCTGGCTGACGCTCTCCCCACTGGGAAGGCAAAACAATTTCCCTGACATGGAAAAGGTGTGTGTTCAAAGCAGGGGATGGAGGGGGCAGAGCAGGGAAGAAGGAAGGGCATTCAAGGAGAGACTGAGCAGCAAAAGGGCAGAAAGAACAGGGAGTCGGGAAACCAGGGGTCAAATATTGGCTCCCTGGCCACAGCCCAGGGCAGGTCCCCTCCCCTCTCTGACCTGAAGCTTCCTTATCGGCAAAATGTGATTAACAACAGGTGGATTACAGCTCTAGTCGGACTGGCTTGAGGGAAGTGCTGGGTAAATCAGCAACCAAAGAGCATTTATTAAACACCTACTATGTGCAAGGCACTGTACTAGGCACTGGGGACACAAAGACAAGATGAAAAAAATCCCTGCTCACAAAGGTCTTACTTTCTAGTTGGGGAGGAATGGATGGATAGATAGATAAGAGAAAATAAAGATAGGTGGATAGATAAAATAGGCAGATGGATGGACAGACATGGGTGATTGATTAGGTAACTAGACAAACAGGGAGATAGAGATAGATGAGAGAGAGGAGAGATAAGAGAGAGGGAAACTGGAGAGGGGGGAAGAGGAGAGATAAGAGGGAGAAAGAGAGGAGAGATAAGAGAGAGAGGGAAGAGGGAGAGGAAGAGAGTGAGAGAGAAGAGAGAGATAAGAGAGGGAAAAAGAGAGAAGGGGGAAGAGGGAGGGGAAGAGAGAGAGAGGAGAGAAAAAGGAGAGATAAAAGAAAGAAGGGGTGAAGAGAGAGGAAAATAGAGAGCAAGAGACAGATAAGAGAGGGAAAAGAGAGACAGGAGAGAGACAGGAGAGATGAGAGAGAGAGAGAGAGAGAGAGAGAGAGAGAGAGAGAGAGAGAGAGAGCGAGCACCCATTTATGACATTCTTTCTATGTGCCAGGCCCTGTGCTAAGTACTGGGGCTAAAAATACACAGAAAGCAATACAAGGTAATTGGAGCAGGAGGGGGCAGCAGGTACTAACAGCTTGGGGGAGGGGGAGGGGCAGGAAATCTGGAAAGGCCTCAGGTAGAAAGTGGCATTTAAGCCAGGCTTGGAAATGCTTTTTAAATAAGACTCATGCAGCATTTCTTTTCTTTTCTTTTTTTTTTTGTGGCAGCAAATAAGTAAAACCAAAGAAGATGCCTATCGGCTAGGGAATGAACAAAGAAATCACAGCATGGTCAATGGGATATTACAATGCTATAAGAAACAATGATTATGATCGATGCAGAAAAGCCCGAGCAGACTTACATGAACAGATGCTGAGTGAAGTAAGCAGAAACAGCAAGAAAATAATATGCCTAATGACTAGAATGAAGCAAATGGAAAGAACTAAAAAAAAAATAAACTAGAAATAAATGCTTTGAAATGATAAAGAACAAACTTTGCTCCAAAAACAATTAGAAGAGGACACCTTATCCATTCCTTTGCAGAAGGGGTGGGGATGGGGAATCCAGAAGTGTGGGAAATTATAATATCTGATTTTTTCAATATATTGATCAGTCTTGCTGGTTCCCTGCCCTCTTCCTCTTTTTCTTTTAAATTCTTTGTCATTGGCCAATATGGAAATGTATTTTGCATGATTTCACTTGAATAATCAATATCATATTGCTTACCTTCTCAGTGAGTGAGAGGGTGGGTGGGAGAGAGGGATGGAATTTGGAACTCAAATTTTTTTTTAAATGTTAAAAGTGAATAATAAAATTCTTTAAATGAAAAAGCAATTTCTTTGTCATAAGGGATAGTTCTCGAGATTGGGAATAGGGAAAGATACAGGGAAAAATCTAGATGATATAAAAACAGAAGACATCAACAAAATATTTTTTCAAAGCTATGTGATCTATGATTATTTTTCTTTCCCCTTCCAGGGGATTGAAAGAGAATCTGAGGAAGGAACAGGGTAAATATCACTCTCTGCACCTCAATTTCTTCATCTGTTAAATGAGAAGGTTGCGCTCATTAACTTCCAAGGTCCCTTTGAGCTGCAAATTTATGATCCTACCATCCCACGGAACTCTAATGGTGGAATTTCAGGCAGGATGGGGGAATACGTTTTGGGTATGGAGTGGGGATATGCTGAGTGCCCTTCAAATCACACCACATTGATGACTTCCTGTTTCATCTAGATTATGAGCCTCTCTAGGGGACCTTGGTGAGCTGCCCAGGGTGTGGGTGGTCCCATTCAGTGCCAGCCTGAGAGAAGGGACAGGACAGCAACAGAAGGCCTCTCTACTGGCCCAACCAAAAGAGTTAAACACGGCCTTATTTAAAGTTGTAATTATCTGTCCCATTTCGCTGTGACTTCGATAGTTACCATGAGGATCTCCAGGGAGGTTGCTCTAAGCCACTGCTGAGGAAACAGCAGGAGAAAGCCCTGTCCTGGCTCTTAGAGAGGCAGCAGTGATGGTCTGGAGGCTGAGTCCCGGCTCTCACATAGAGAGAGAGTTGCAGCAATGGTGGTAGCAGTAATAATATTAATAATAACTGGTAGCAAAAAAAATAATAATAGCAGCTGGTAGCTATGGACTAATTCTCCCTTCGATAGCTGTGTGACCCTGGGCAAGTAATTTCACCCTGTTTGCCTCAGTTTCCTCACCTGTAAAATGATTTGGAGACAGAAATGGCAAACCAGCTCTGCTATCTTTGCGAAGAAAACCCCAAATGGGGTCGTGGAGAGTCAGATATAACTGAACAATAACAACGAGCCTTAGTTTCCACATCTGTAAAATGAATGAGTTGAACTCAATGGCATTGAAGTTCCTTTCCCATAATCCTAAGATTTATAAAGAACCATGCAAACTAAACTAGGAGGGATCAGAGAAGGCAGAGATGGAAGGTGACACTCAGAAACTTCCAATTCGCCTCGCCTCACACAGCTGAGTGTTTGAGGCAGGATTGAAACCTAGGGCCCTCTTGACCACAAATCCAATGTACTTTCCATCACAGCACACTGTTCCATTTAATAATCCTTGCTATGTCAATTATTACATAACTATAGGGGAGTAGTAAAAAACCAACCTGAATTCTCTGCTCACTTTGCCCATCTGGTAAATGGCAATAAGATAGCTAGAATTATTATCAATTACTGGTTTTCTCGCTCTCTTGTTCATCCACTAGAATGAATAAGGATAGAACGAGGCCATTGGCCACTACCTTTGATCATAAATTACAGTAACTGGCATTTTAAAATAACAATAGGACACTCAGGCCTGGATATACC
Organism: Dromiciops gliroides; assembly: GCF_019393635.1. Taxonomy (NCBI): domain Eukaryota; kingdom Metazoa; phylum Chordata; class Mammalia; order Microbiotheria; family Microbiotheriidae; genus Dromiciops; species Dromiciops gliroides. The sequence continues at coordinate 610,717,890 of NC_057863.1, forward strand.
ATTGCTATCTTAAACTCAACATGCCCCAAACTGAACTTGAGATCTTCTCCCTTCTTCCTGTCTTTCCTATTAATGTGAGGTGCCACCATCCTCCCCATCAACCAGACTCAAAACCTAGATGTCACCCTCAACTTCCTCACTGTCTTCTCTCACATTCCCCCCAACATCTGCCCCCATATCCAGATCAGTTGTTTTTCAGTCGTGCCCAACTCCTTGAGACCCCATTTGGGGTTTTCTTGGTAGAGATACTGGAGTGGTTTGCCATTTCCTTCTCCAGCTCATTTGATAGATGAGGACGCCGAGGTGAACAGGGTTAAGTGACTTGCCCAGGGTCACACAGCTAATAAGTGTCTGAGGCCAGATTTGAACTCAAGAAGATGAGTCTTCCTGACTCCTGAACTGATGCTCTATTCAACGTGGCACTCCCTCACTGCCCCACTATTGCCTAGTCCTATTGATTTTACCTTTGTAATATCTCAGACCTTCTTCTCTCTGCTGACATGGTCACTACCTAGCATATAGACTATTGCAATAGCTTGCCTTTTGGTTGCTTTGCCTCAAGTCTCTCCCAACTTCAGTCTATCCATCACTCAGCTGTCAAATTGATCATCCTAAAAACACAGGCCTGACCATGTTGGCCTCCTACTCAATAAAAACCAGTGGCCTCCAGGATCAAATACAAAATGCTTTGCTTGGCATTCAAAGCCCTTCCTAACCTAGCCCCCTCCTGCCTGTCCAATCTTCTTACATCTTATTTGACCCCAAGTACTCTGCAATCCAGGGACCAGCTAAAATCCTACCTTCTAGGAAGCCTTACCCAACCCTTAATTCAAGCACTTTCCCTTTGTTGATTATCCCTAAATCATCTTCTCTTTAGCTTGTTGGTCCATAGTTGTTTGCATGTTGTCTCCTTCATTAGACTGTAAGCTCCTTGGGGGCAGGGGTTATTTTTGTCTTTCTTTGAATCCCGAGTGCTTAGCACAGTGCCTGGCACATAGTAGACCCTTAAACGTTTGCTGACTTGCCTTGGCTGGACCTGTGATTTCATCAGTAGATGGAATTCTCTAGATGAGGAAGTTCCCCTCCGATGCAGGTTGACACCTCTGCAACTATAGTTTTGGAGAATTGTCCAGATCAATAACAACAAATTGTTAACACTCACGTAATACTTTCTGGTTTGCAAAGCACTTTACATACATTATTTCATTTGGATCTCACGATAACCCTGTGGGGTAGGTGCCATTATTATCCCTGTTTGACAAAGGAAGAAACTGATGATTGGGGAAATTAAGTATTTGAGGTAAGATTCAAACCCAAGTCTTCCTGACTCCAAGACCAGTGCCCTACCTATCCACTAAGGTTAGGTCATAGATTTACAGCTGGAATGGACTTCAGAGACCATCTGGCCCAGTTCATTTTATAGATGGGGAAACTGAGGCAAAGCAACATTTCCCAAGGTCACATAGGTAGTAAATGTCAGAGTTCATTTTGGACCCTTGTCTTCTGACTCCAAGTCCTGCGATCTTTCCATTGAACTATGCTGAATAGATGACAGGAATCTCTATAATTTAGACCAATTCAGAGTTTGGGATCCTGGACTCATCTGCCTTTTTGAGACAAGAGGAAAAGCACTCAACCTAGAGTTCTCATATTTGGATTCCATTATTGGCTTCTTTGTTATTCCTTCAAATAATTTCTTCTCTCTGTGCCTCAGTTTCCTCAGCTGGGATATGGGACACTTATGTTTGTACTCTGCTGCTTTATAGGATTGTTATGGAAAGAGAGCCCTGCAAACTTTGGTAAACTATAGAAATGCAGACTGTTATTCACAACGGGTCCAGGAGTTTTCCTACCTCCCACACGTCTCATTTAGCCACAGCCTAGCCTGCCCACCCCCTGCTCCCCCTCCTTGCCCACTGAACACACAGTCTGCCTGTGAGACAAAGAGGCCTCCATTACCACCCCCTGGGAGAGGCACAGGGCTATGGCAGATGAAACCCAAAGGGAGGGGGTACTGCTTGCTGGGTCTGGGCGGCAGCCGGGGTACACTACCACTTTGATCCAACCCTCCATATGCTCACCAAATCCCCGTGTAATCGGGAATCGGCTGGCCCCGGAACAGTAGAGGAAGTAGCAAAGGGCGCTGGACAAAACCCTTCTGTCCAAGATTGAGAGCTATGCCATGACTGTCCCCCCTGCCAATCCCTATGGCTAAGGCAGAGCCAGCACCTCAGGGGTCACACGCTGGGGAGGAGACCCAGAACGCCAAGTCAGAGGCTAGAAAGGACCTTAGAACACAGAATGCCAAGAACAGACAATAGATGGGAGGGGGAGACGTGACCAGACAGACAGCGGCTCTTCTGGAGGAGATTTAGGGCTGTCAGCACAATCAGTGGTGTGAGGTGGCCGCCATGGAAGCTAATTTGATCTCAGACATCATAAAGGAAGGTCTGGTGTGTAAGACCAAGGAGGTGTCAAGTCTGCCCCAGCTTGTTGTGTTGTGTTCAAGTCAGGCACATTTTAGAAGGGTGCCAAAAAGATGGAAAGTATCTAGAGGAGAGTGAGCAGGATGCAGAAGGGCCTTGAGTCCGGGAGGTCCAGCCCCGTGATAATCAAGTGAAAGAACCGGGGGCGGTTAGATTGGAAGAAAGGGGGAGAGAGAGTTGTCTTCAAGGATTCAGGATGCCATCTTAGGGAAGAGGGGTTAGCCTTGGTCTGCTTGGTCCTGGTGAGCAGGATGAAGGGTGGAGGAGGGGGGAGCTGCAGATGGATAAACTTAGACTTAATGTCAGGAATAGCTTCCTGCCCCTTAGACCCATCCCCAAGGAGCATGGGCTGCCCTGGGAGCATCAGAGGCTTTCAGACAAAGGCTCGGTGGCCGCTGGTCACAGAGGAGAGATGAAAGTCTTGTTCAGGACTGCAGGGCCTCGAAGGTCCCTGCCAACTCAGAGATTCTGGGATCAGAGCATATAGTTTTAGAACAAAGAATATTAGAGCTGGGAGGGTGCTTAGAACACAGGATGTCAGGTCTGGGAGGGGCCTTAGAACAGAGAATGTCAGAGCTGGGAAGGCCCTTAGAACACAGGATGTCAGGGCTGAGAAGGACCTTAGAACAGAGAATGTCAGAGCTGGGAGGGCCCTTAGAACACAGGATGTCAGGGCTGGGAGGGGCCTTAGAACACAGAATGTCAGAGCTGGAAGGGCCCTTAGAACACAGAATGTCAGAGCTGGGAGGACCCTTAGAACACAGAACATCAGTGCTGAAAAGGGTCTTAGAACATGAAATTTCAGAGCAAGAGGAATCTTAGAACATGGAACACTAGATTATTTCTGCTGATTGCACTTGTGTCTCCTCCTCTCCACTCCCATTGCCACCATCATAGAGTAGACCCTCATTATTATCCAACCTAGAATTTTGCAGGAGGCTCCCAACAGTTCTTGCTGCCTCCCTACTCCCTTTGCAGAATAACCTTTCTTACCCCCACATATGGTTGTGTCATTCATCTCTTCATTAATCTTCAGAAGGTCCCTAAAGTCATTGGGTATTTAAGGCCCTCCACAATCAGTGCTCGGCCCCCCCCACCCCCCAACACTCTAGCCAAGCTGTTCTGCTCTTTATTCTAGTAATCTGTGGATGGTCCTGCTCACATTTACTCACTATCTCCTCTTCCTGTAACTTCCTCCCTCCCCCCTCCCTTTACCTGCTGAGTTCCTACTCAACCTCAAAGCCCTCCTCCTTCAGGGCCTCGATGATCCCTCAGTTTCCCCCCTGGGAGATCAAGCGACAATACTCATAATGCCTCCCTCCAACACACGATGCTGTTATAATCATCTCTGTGTATGTCCTCTTAATAAAACACAAATGATGGCATGTATAGCTTTATACTTAATCCCACCCCTCTGTGTCTACCCTAAGGCTCTGGACACAACAAGCATCTAATAAATGTTTGCGGAATGAACGCACGCAGGAATAAATGGCTGAGTTTAGACTGTCTCAGCTGAATGCTGCTCAGCCGATTCCCTCCGTTTATAGGTGAGGAAACTGAAGACCTTAGGGGGGATCTTGCCAAAGATCACATGACTAATGAATGATGGTGCTAGGCCTGAAACCCAAGACTTCTCCCTTTGACACTAGCGGGCTCTTTTCTACTCCTGGTGACTGACATCAAACACAGAGAGGAAGCTTGGAAGATCCCAGCTCCCCATAAGGTGTTCAACACTTACCCCTCACCGCCTTCGGGGTCTGGCCTTTTGAGCTGAGGAGGGACCAACCAGGGTCCTGCCTACAAAGAACCCTAGGGCCCTCTGACTTTTGATTTGGTTTTTAGTGGCTTTGTTTCCTTTCATCTCCTTCCTTTGTTGGAGGGCCGTAAGACCCTACTGAGGGGCAGTGGAAAGGGCATGGGCCTAGAAAGGGTTCTCATATCCGTCAGGTCCTTTGGTCCTCACAAACACCCCAGTAGGGGAGGCAGGGCAGGGAAGACAGATAGATGGTCATGTGGAAAGGGAGCCGGACTTGGAAGAAAGAGACCGGGAGTTCCTATCCTAGCTCTGATGCCCACCAGGTGTGTGACCTGGAGCAGGTCACTCCACATGGCAGAGATGCAGTGTTGTCCTTTGTAAAATAAAGGGGTGGGACTATGTGGCCCCTAAGCTTCTTTACATCCCTAACATATGCCCTATGTTCTAAGGTCCCTTCCAGTTCTGACAGCCTGGGTTCTAAGGTTCTTTACAACTCTGAAATTCTATGTTCTTAAGTCCCTTCTACCTCTGACATTTAGTACAGTGCCTGGCATATAGTAGGTGTTTCCTAAATGCTGACTGTGTTCTTAAGTTTCTTTTGGCTCTGATATCTTCTGTCTCAAGTTACTTTCCACCTCTAACAGTTGATGCTCTAGGGCCCCTTCTAGTTCTGATGACCTATGTTATTAAACCCCTCCTGGCTTTGACCTTCTGGACTCTAAGGTCTGTCTCAGCTCTAGCACTCTGTTTTTTAATGTTGTTCCCAGTTCAAACATTCTGTGTTCTAAGGTGCCTCTCAGTTCTAATGTTCTGTATTCTAAGAATCCTCCCAGCTTGACATTCTGTGTTCTAAGGTCTCTCTCAGTTTTAACATTCTGTGTTCTAAGGGTCCACCCAGCTCTGACATCCTTTGTTCTAAGTGCCTTCCCAGCTCTAACCTTCTAGGGTCTCTTCCAACTCAAGACATTGTTTCTTCTGAGGGCTCTTCCAGCTCTGACATTCTATGTTCTAAGTTGCTTTCCAAGTCAGGAATGCTCTGTTCCCAGGTCCCTCTCAGCCCTAATAATCTGTGTTCTAAGGCCCTGCCAATTCTGACATCCTCTGATATTCTGTGTTCTAAGGGCCTTCCCATCTGACATTCTGTGTTCTAAGAGCCCTCCCAGCTCTAATATTCTGTGTTCTAAGAGCCCTCCCAGCTCTGACATCCTGTGTTCTAAGGGCCCTCTCAGATCTAACATCCTGTGTTCTAAGGGCCCTCCCGCCTCTGATATTCTGATATTATAAGCCACCTCCCACCCCAGCTCTAACAATCTCTGTCAATCTCAGTTTTAAGGAGCCTCCCAGTGCTGACATTCTAGGTTCTATAGTTCCTTCTAGCTCTGACATTTTGTGTTCTAAGGTACCTTCTTGCTCTGACATTCTAAGAAAGCTCTTAGTGAGATTTTTCTCCTCAGATGATTCCTGTTGCCATCGCACTGACTCTGGGAGCTGTTTTCTCTGCCGCAGCAGGGTCTGGAGCCCAACTCGGAATCCCAATCGAGTTATTTTTAATGGGCTTCAATTTTCATTTTCTTTTATCGGAAAACACAGATGGTGACTTCTCCCTCCTCCCCGACCCCCCCCCCCAAACACACATACATACTGAGCAGGGAAGAAGATAGATTCTGAGCTAACACATTCATTCCCCGCCCCCCCCCCCAACCCCGCTGCTAAGAGAAGCTGGCAGGCTGGGAGTGAGAGAGTCCTTGCCTCCAGATGATATGTCCCTCCCCCCCCCCCCAACTCATCATCTTGGGCTGAATAAGGGACACTACTGAGAAGGTACCATTTCTTTTTTCTGGGGTGGGGGTGGGGTGTTGAGGCCAGGGAGTCTCTGGTTGGCTGTTCCTCTGGAAACTGTCATCATGATTAGCTCCCTGGTTCCCCCTTACAAGAAGTCAGTATGATGAACAAATAGCACTCCATGTGAAAAAGACCCTAGCATATTAGTGGCCCAACAAGCTTGATATCAGTCAATAGGGGAATGTAATTTCACAGAGTTAACTCAATTTTAAAGCATATCAACTGAAATCTAGCATTCAGAACGATGAAGGGAAAACCTTGTTGAAGTAGAAAGATGATGGATTTGAAGGACAAAAAAATCTGGCTTCGAATCTTTGCTCAGATACTTACTACCTGTTATAACCTCTAGCAAGCTGAATCACCCCTACCAGCCCGTTTTCTCATTTGTAAAATGGATAGACTGGATGAGATACTCTCTAAGGTCTCTTTCAGCTATGGTCAGATCAAAACTCGATGACTATAGTCACTTCTGGATGCTACTGAGAAAAAATAGCAAGTGAGTCCATGTTGAATGCCAGGATGCTAGAACTTGGAAGTGGCCCCTGGAACACAGAATGTCAGAGCTGGAAGGTTAGGGCCCTTACAATATGGAATGTCAGAACTGGGAGGGTCCTTAGAACACAGGATGTCAGAGCTGGGAGGGCCCTTAGAACACAGGATGTCGGAACTGGGAGGGCCCTTAGAACATGGAATGTCAGAGTTGGAGGGACCTCAGAGCTAAATTCCCAATTAGTCTAATTTCCTCATTTTAGTGATCAGGAACTTGCATCCCAGGGTGGGGAAGAGATTTGTGCAAATTCAAAGAGTGAATTAGCAGTGGTGGAGGTGGGGTGGAACCCAGGTGTCCGGGCTCCTGGATTGGGGCTCCTTCTGAGCAACCTGAGCCTCTCCCAGTCAGTTGTGCTGCCTCTCAATCTCTGAGCCCCATTCATTATTGAGTGTGAATCTTATCCGGGTGACACCTCCAGATTGTGTTTACCGCCAATGCTGAAGTGAGCTTTTCATTATCCATTGTGAGAAAGACACGTGTAACACCTCCAAAGTGTGTTATACCAATACAGATTGTTAGGGGGAGAGGGCTGCTTCTAACTCAGTTCCCCATGACTTTCAGGAACACCACCTTCCTGGCCCTCTGCAGCCCTGACCCCAAAGTAGGGCTCTGTATGGGCCAGGGAAGACAAATGTGCTCACAACCATGGGCTAAGTGCCACAGAGGAAATACCCCCTGGGGGTGGCCAGTACATTTTTAAAAATTAAGTTTTATTGATGCTTTTTGGTATCTGATATGCTTAGATATATGGCAACTGACCATCCTCTGTCCAACCCACCCCCCCTCCTCTGCCCTCCCACCTGGTGAGCCTTCTCTTTTCACAAAGAAAAACACTTCAGCTAAACCACATGTCTGACAGCGTCTGCTGCATTCTGTGCCTATGGCCCCCTACTCTTTCTTAGCAAAGAAGGGACGTGCATTTGTTCAATTAATCCTAGGCCCCAACGGGCCAGCAACTTCTGAAATGTACATCAACCTGGAGATGATCTCCTCCAATCCCCAATCCTGTCTCTCACCATGTAACCTACTGTGGTGCTCCGTGAGAAGAAGGAAGGGACAGAGCGCTGGCCTTGGAGTCAGGCAGATGGGGTTTGGCTCTGACCTCAGAAGCTCACCGGCTGCTCGTGTGTCCCTCATCTGTGAAAATGGGGATGACAAGAGCTCCTGCCCACAGGGCAGTGGGGCGGAACACCTCGCGAACCTTAAAGCCGAGAATAAGTGTCAGCTGCTCTTGTTATTTTTATTGTGATTGTTCCCTGACTTGGAGAGGCTGGACTATGTCCAGAGTGGGGCACAACCGGGGCTGCAAGAAGATTTCTTGAGGGAAAAGGGGGTTGGTGGTTTGGCTCAGTCACAGTGGAAGTAAATTATACTAAACATTTATGTCCCAGGAACAGTCAGGGTTTCTGAATTGCACCACACTAACATATGCAAACCACATGTAAATGAACAAACTCTCCCCACCTCTCCTCCCCCAAACTCCGCTAATGTCTTTTAACCAGTTCTTGCCTGGGAAGGAGAGGAGAGAGAATGAAAAAACCTGGCTGCCTGGAGTCCTGAAAAGAAGCTGACCTTCCCCAGGCCAGCTGCCTGGAGAAAGGCAGGCTGATAAGGCACTTCCTCTCCTCCAGATCCGTTCACACATTCTTTCCCTGACAGCCTCAGCCTCACACCTCAAAGCGACAAGGGGCTTTGTCTACAGCCACTCATCTTCCCTGGGCTGCTTTTTCTCAGAGTTCCAAGAGAGCCCAGAGTTGCAAGTATTTCCTGTTGTCCCTGGTAGGGTCATCTAGCTGCATCTGGGCACTTGTCCATTCATAGCATCACTGAACGTGCAAGCTGGGAGGGCCCTTAGGACACAGAATGTCAGGGCTGGAAGGACCCTTAAAATCCGGGATGTCAGAGCTGGGAGGGCCCTTAGAACCCAGGATGCCAGAGTTGGGAGGGCCCTTAGAATATAGGATGTCAGAGTTGGAATGGACCTCAGTTAGCACTTCATCTAACCTTTTCATTTACAAACAAGGACACCAAGGCCCAGAGATAAGGAACATTTCTTAAAAGCTCTGTAGACAATGATAGAGCTAGGACTCAGGCCTGCCAGCTCCCAAGCCAGTGTCTGATACTCCCTGTAAGGCAAACACCTTCCCCACTCCTTCAAACATCTGAATCCACTTCAACCTTCAAGGTCCAGCATAGGTCCTATCTCTTCCCAGAAGTCTTCCCTGATTATTCAGGCCAACACTCTATCTTCTCCTGCTACAACCTTCAATTGTTTGAGTTCCAATAGTATCTATTGTCTAATAGCTGGTTATGTTGGGTCCAATGCTCTGATGTTCTATGTTCAAGATTTCTCCCAGCTACAGCCTTCTATGTTCTGGAGGCCTTACAGCTCTGAAGTTCTTCTTCTTCTTCTTCTTTTTTTGTTTGGTGAGACATTTGGGGTTAAGTGACTTGCCCAGGGTCACACAGCTAGTAAGTGTCAAGGGTCTGAGGCTGGATTTGAACTCAGGTCCTCCTGAATCCAGGGCCAGTGTTCTATCCACTGCACCACCTAGCTGCCCCTAGCTCTGATGTTCTATGTTCTAACATTCTATATCCTAAAATTCCCTAAACTCTTAGGATTCAATGATTTATTTCATATCTGGATTTATTCTACCACCTCCCCGGTAATTTCCCTTGGACTTTTTTTTTTTTTAAACACTGGTGTTTGATGGAAGGAGAGCCAGGGGGCCCCACAAGCTTCTCAGTAAATTCCCAGCCCCTCCCCGTTCCTGAGGCCCCCAAAGTCAGTCAGAGTGAGTGGCAGGAGCAGCGTGTTGCCACCTATCCTAAGCACAAAACCACAAACCAGCAGCAGGGAGCAGTGGGAAGCAACTTCCCTCAGGCTGAATTCCTGACTGGCAGAGAGCACACAGAGCTGGTCCCAGAATCCTAGAAGCCCAAGATGCAGGTACTCCAGTGGCCCCATGACTGCTGTTTCTCAGCATGGCCTCCTCACTCGGTCCAGGATTCCCCAAACAGAAGGGGATGAAGGGAAAGGGCAAGAAGAGAGCTCACGGTTCTTCTCCCAGAGAATCTATGAAATGGCATCTTTGAAGGTCCTAGACTGGACAACCTCTAAGATATCTTCCTGCCTGAAAGTTCTAACTCCCCATGACTCCATGTGCAAAAGTTTCTTCCTATTCTGACATTCTATGTAGAACATTCAATGCTGGAACATGGAGTCTATGTTTTATAGTTCTATGTGCTAAGGCCCTTTCCAGCTCTGATATTCCATACTCTAAGGGCCCTCCCAACCCTGACATCCTGGGTTCTAAGGGCCCTCCCAACCCTGACATCCTGGGTTCTAAGGGCCCTCCCAGCTCCGACATCCTGGGTTCTAAGGGCCCTCCCAGCTCTGACATCCTGGGTTCTATGATCTCCCAGTTTTTACAGTCTATGATTCTGAATAAATGAGGATTATTTCAAAGGAGAACTCATACTATGTTCCAAACATATAGTCAATATCCATTTGAAGAACAGCCCCATGGGTATTCTGTATAGGCCAGATACTTTGAGTCTAATGCAGACTCATCCAAGGGTCCCTAATATTTGGGGGGAGAACTATTTTTAAAATTTAAAACCTGGGGCAGCTAGGTGGCGCAGTAGATAGAGCACCAGCCCTGGACTCAGGAAAACCTGAGTTCAAATCCGGCCTCAGACACTTAACACTTACTAGCTGTGTGACTCCGGGCAAGTCACTTAACCCCAATTGTCTCACGAAAAGAACAAACAAACAAACAAAAAATTTAAAAATGAAAACCACTAGATTCAGTAGAGTAAAGCATTGCCTTCAGGGCTCTCCTGTGACAAGGTGTCTCACATGGATCCATCAAAATTAAATTAATCAAGATTCCATGAAAGATATAACAGTGATAACCTTTATATCATTCATATCATAAAATAGGTGCTTGCCACTATCATGGAGGAGGGTCCGCATAGAGTCCAACTTGTAAGATTCCGTGTGGAGATGAGGTCTTCCAGATACTCCTGGTGGTAGATGGCATTGTACCGATTGCATCAAGTCCCAGAACATTCCAGAAACCTTATGGATGAGCTACATAACTACTTAAAAGAACAGCCTAACTATCCAAACATAGTAAAACAAGTGGATGAAGAATGCTCATTATCTAAACCGTGATATGTAGTTAGAGACAACCTGCCTCTCTCCACCCTCTCCCCTCCTCCTATCTCCTGCCAATGTTTGTTTTAGCTGTGCCCTTGGGGCCCAAGGAGAACTAGTATAATCCATCTTCTACATGTATATCCTTTAAATGTTAAAATTCTTAAAATTACTTTTTAAACCCTGCTGCTAGGCAGTCATCTATAAGTTCTTTTTTTTTTTTCCAGGCTAAACTTCCTAAATTCTTCCACCTGATTACTGTCTGACGTAGTCTCCTTATCAGGCTGGTTGTTCTCATGGATTCAGAAGTAGAAAGATCCTCAGAGGCTCTTTCATTTACACTTGAGGAAACAAAGGCGCAGAGGGGTCATGCAGGTGGAATGGGACTAAGCTTTTGAAAGGAAGTATTTTTATACTTCATCTCTGGTTTGATAAGAAAGGGGTTCTCCCAATCTTTAGATGCATTCCAGTTTATCAACTCTGTCCTAAAATGTACTCCAGATGTAGTCTGGCCAGATGTTTATTGTGGAATTTGCTGGAGGGGGCCTGAAAAGTAAACACAGGGGAATTTGAAGAGGGGGGAAACACTAACAATGGAGAAACTATCAGGGCAGAGTAGACAGAGGAGGTGGTAGCTGAGCTGAACCTCAAACGATGAGAAGGATGCTGAGAGGCAGTGATAAGAAGGGAGTACATTTCAAGAGGAGCAGCTTGGGCTAATCTACCAAGGTCAGAGATGGAATGTCCAATTCAGGGAACAGCTAGTGGTCCAGGGATTCAATTAAAATTAGATTGGTGGAGCCCAAAGAGAGCAAAGGCAGAGGGAAAGGACTTGTGTACAAAAATATAGTAGCTCTTTTTTGCTCTAGCAAAGAACTGGAAACAAAGATGGTGCCTATTAATTGGGGAATGATTCACTAAATTACAGGGTGGGAATGTAGTGGAATATTACTATGCCATGAAAAATGAGGAAAGGGATTATCTCTGAGAAATCTGGGAAGATTCGTGTGAACTGAGGCAGACTGGAGTGAGCAGAACCAGGAGGGCCATTTATACTACACCTACAACACTGAAAGACTTGCATACTCTGAGCAACCCAGTGACCAACCATCTATGACTCCAGTGAAAAAATGATGAAGCCCACCTCCTGACAAAGAGGAGATGTGTTACCCAAAGTGAAGAAAGAGAAGTGGTTTTGGACACCTCCAATGTGGGAATTTATTTTGTTTGATTGCATATTTATTACAAAAGCTTTGTTTTTCTTGTTTTTCAGTGTGTGTGTATGTGCTGAGGAGGCTAGAAATATTGATAATACTGGAAGAAGGAGGAGAAGGAGAGGTGAAGAAGGACAAGAAGAAGAAAAGAAAGAAAAGAGGATAATTGAAAAATGATTATTTTTTTAAATGAATAGAAGAGAATAGATAGAAGGCCAGAAGGGAAAGGAGACAAGCAAGACAGCTTTGAAAGGTACCTGTTGAAAAATAAACTACATATAACAGTGATTTATAGTTTCATGTACAATTGTCTTTTTCTATTCTACTTTCAATATGGAAATGTTTATTTTATTTGGTGTTTTACTTCAGAACAAAAAATTTCTATTAAAAACATCCAAAGGGGGCCAGCTAGGTGGCGCAGTGGATAAAACACTGGCCCTGGATTCAGGAGGACCTGAGTTCAAATCCAGCCTCAGACACTTGACACTTATTAGCTGTGTGACCCCGGGCAAGTCACTTAATTCTCATCGCTCTGCAAAACGAAACAAAACAAAAAAATCCAAAGGAATGAAATGAGGCAGGAAAAACAAATGGTAGAGGATCTTAAACACCAGTCCAAGGACTATGCATTTTTATCGCAGAGGCAATAGGTAGTTACAGAAGATTTCAGAGCAGAGTAGTCAGTATACTTGCAAACCTATCCTATAACTCCCTTAAGGCTCAGTTCAAATGCCACCTCTTCCATGAAGTCTGTCCTGATCCACCTTAGCCCCTGGAGTCCGAACAATTAACAAACCGTTTACCATTTGCCAGGCACTGGGGACCCCGAGACCCAAATGAAACTACTGCTCCCTCTCAAGAAATTTACTTTGTATCAGGGAAGCCAAGCCTCCAGGCTACCCTCACCCTATCTCCTCTTCCTCCTCCCTTAAAACTTTTGAATACCTTTCTTGTACACTAAATGTATAATTCTGCATTTGTTACCTGTATGTGGATTTATATATGTAACCCACATATACATGCCAACATATCCACATGTAATAATATCTACAGATATTCAGATGAATGTAATACACACATCCATATCCCTCTATGTATCCCTCTATAAGCTCCAGGCACCCAGGTCTATTTAAATTCTGTATCTCCCTTAGCTGACCTTATGTGGGGAATTCACGGCACACAAAGTCAGGAATAGTATCAGATGAGAGAGTGTGGATGGGGCAACATATCAGCAAGATCAAAGATCCCCGGATGTAGACGCTTAATAAATGTCAGGGCTGCTATAAACCACAGACCTATAAGTGTAACTTCCCTATCTGGAAAGATACAATTAAAAGAAAATCCAGTTAAATTTACAAACACACAAAACAGAGCTACTAATGTAACAGATGTGGTGTTAGTTCTTTTTATTGTCAGCTATGGCTTGTGAAGCTTTGGAAAGGATACATCCTATCAGGGGCGCGGTCTTTCAACCTAATTTTCTTCCGGATGATGGTAACTATCCTAGGGGGACAACTGAACCTTGACTTCAAAGAATTCTCTAATTTATTCTACTTCTAATCAAATGGAATTAATTCATAAAGTCAAGAAAAAAATACCTGGAGTACCTGAAATCCACCCAGGTGTTAGACTTGGGCAGTGGTTAATGGGCCCCAAGGTATGTCAATATGGTAATGGCTGCAATCGACCCACCGGAAGGTCAATATGTAAACAAGCAGGAGAGGGGGGTAGAGGGAAGGTGCCCTATCTTCCAAAGAAGAGACCGGATGGCTTGACTGATTTAGATAAGAGGGAGAATCTACTGGGGGGTGGGGGTGGGAAGATGGATTGGCAGAGATGTTAGGGCAGGGGTGGGGGAAACAGTGTAGAAGGAACCAGGAGGGTAGTTCAGATGGGAAGAATTTTACTTAAGATTTGGAGATAGAAAAGAGAATTACAGATTAGAATTACAAAATATTAGAGCCAGAAGAAACCTTAGAACACAGAATGTCAGAGCTGGGAGGGCCCTTAGACATAATTTTGTTCGATTGCCTACAAATAAACAGATGCTCAAAGGGGTAGGGTGGGTGGGGAGAGCAATTTGTTTTAAGTTCATTGGGCTGAGGAGCTGTAGAGCTTAGACTCCAATTCAGGTTTCCCAACTCCAGATCCAATGTAATTTCCACCACCCCACGATGCACCACCTGCTTAGTACTCCAATGGTGATGGAATATCTTGAATACAGTACTCCCTCCATAGGTAGTGACTGCAACCTATCCATGCTTTCTCACTTTATGCAATTCTTGTCTATATCTTCCCATAAATTCCATAGAGTTTGCCCACCTTCTTACTATCTTGGCATTGCAAGGATACCAATGGAGTATACCATTATCTCTCACTACCACGATCTGCCCAGGGGCTCTCTGATGATATCCTCTATGTGATTTCTGGGCAGTTCTTAGCTGGTGACATTACAGCCTTCTTCTGCCAAATATGTGCTTCTACAAGTCCCTTTAGGGTGAACCATGACTAATTTTTCAGAGACTGTGGCATTCTAAGACTTGCAAACACATACAAACAGATATTGGATGTTACACTGTAAGATTTTTTTTTTTAATTTCTAGATTTGTGACTTCATTGGCAAAGGGAAGTCACAGGGACAAAATTCCCCCTACCAATGCACATTGGCAGTTCTTTAATTTATAGTCTTAAACAGCTGCTTGCGTCCCTGAAAGATTATTCCACTTACCCAGAGTCATCTAGCCAGTACATAACATAGATGAGACTTGACTTCAGGTCTGCTAGCATCTAACTAACAGGCCGCACTTTCACTGATGTTAAAAAGACATGCTTTTGTGCATACCCTTTGACCCAGCAATAACACTTTTGGGTCTTTTCCCCAAAGAAATCATGGAAAAGGGAAAGGGACCCACATGTACAAAAATATTTATAGCTGCTCTTTATGTGGTGGCAAGGAATTGGAAGTTGAGGGGATGCCCATCAATTGGGGAATGGCTGGACAAGTTGTGGTATATGAATACAATGGAATACTATTGTGCTGTAAGAAACGATGAGCAGGAGGAGTCCAGAGAAACCTGGAGGGTCTTGCGTGGGCTGATGATGAGTGAGATGAGCAGAACCAGAAGAACATTGTACACAGTATCATCAACATTGAGTGTTGATCTACTGTGATGGACTATATTCTTCCCACCAATGCAGTGGTACAGAAGAGTTCCAGGGAACTCATGATAGAAGAGGATCTCCAAATCCAAGAAAAAAAAAAGAACTGTGGCGTATAGATACTGAATGAACCATACTATTTCTTTTGTTTTTGGTGCTGTTGTTTTTTCTATTTTGAGGTTTTTCATCATTGCTCTGATTTTTCTCTTATAATGTGACTAATGCAGAAATAGGATTAATGTTATTATGTGTATATATATAACCTATATCAGATTACCTGCTGTCTAGGGGAGGGGGAAGGGAGGGGAGGGAGGGAGAAAAATCTGAAATTGTAAAGCTTGTATAAACAAAAGTTGAGAACTATCTTTACATGTAACAGAAAAAATAAATTAATTAATTTTAAAAAAAGACATGCTTTTCATGCTTTTGCTTCAGAAAGAAGCTAAGAGTCCTTGTCAGCATCAACATCGGCCAAATACAATCCAACCTGCTCTCTACCACCTCTTCAATTCTAGGGTCCCATCTCCAGTGTCCATCCATCCAATTGGGTATCAAAGTCAGGGCAAGAGACATTCTTTATCTACTTGGAGATGGAAAGTTAGGATTTGGGGGGTGATTATGGATCTCAGTGAAGTGGCTTTGTAATGTTCTGGGGACTTTATGCAATCAAGACTATGTTACCAATGAGTCAATCAACACATATTAATTATGGACCTGTAATATGCCAGACACTGTCTTCCACAAACAGGAGCATCCGAAAAGACCTCCCTCATCATCAGCAGGGAGTACTTCCATTTGGATTTGCACGTATCTTGTATGTTCAGATTTATATGTGTTATCTCTCCTGTTAGAATAAAGGTTCCTTGCAGATGGGGACTGTTTTTGCTTTTGCTTTGTATTCTCAGAGTTTAGTGTATATATATGTATGTATGTATATGTATGTGTGTATATATAGTAGGTGCTTAAGAAAGACTTCTCAGTTTATTGATTCAGATTGATGGATTCTCATAGTCAGATATGAAAATCAATCCCTCCATGCAGAGACCTACTGTGTGTGTGTGTGTGTGTGTGTGTGTGTGTGTGTGTGTGTAGGAAAGAGTCCCACTGCTCTTTTCATCTTTGCATTTCCTCTTTCTGCAGCACATCAGGACCCATGATGTTAGAGACCAAATGTGGGGGCTCCATTGTTATTGATGGAGAAAAGAATTTGTTATAGACTTCTTTAAAGATTTCTTCCACTTTCCTGCCCATTTGTTTTTCTTCCAGTTTCATACTTAAATTCCCTCAGGATGATGTGGCTGAGTTGGGTCTCTTGCCAAGCTTTCTGTAAAGCCGTTAAAGCAGATGTCCATGGCTTCTTACTGCTTTATGAGGCAATAACCTCCTACCATCCTCCTCCATAAGATTTTAAAAATGAGTTTATATTCTAAACTGGTGTTGCCCTTGGCTGCCACATCTCTCAGCTTGGCAAAGAGATTAAGTATTTGCTGGAAGAGGCTGTTTCTAAGCTCCTTTAGAATCCTCATTGTGGCAATTTACATCAGTTAAGCTTGCTTAGGAAATGATGATAAAACTCTGTTAATGTCTGTTCTTTTATCTATTTCCTATTTCTTGGCATCAACACCCTGGTTAAATAGGTCAGGTTGAAGTCATTTTACTTGTACTGACTTTTCTTCCCATTTTTATTCTTTGTTTTAATTTGATATTGATCTTTTCTCCAACAATTCAGTGGTCTATATGTTCAAAGATAGCTATTTGGAAATGGCTCTTACATCAGTAAGCAGCTGTTTCCTGTCTATAGAAATATGATTAATTTTTGCTTTTTGTGATGCTATTTGGAACTCACCATGCCTAGCACCTTCTTAAAGATACATGATACATAGACATGCCTATGCCATATTCTATAAGCCTTTGGCTCATCTAATTTCTTAATCCTAAACCATGTTTCCAATACATATTATCCACTCTTTCCCTACATTTATCTTCCTAGTGAAGTCAGTAAGAATTAAAGGATATGCTGGCTTATTGTGGAGGGTCTTATCACATTCTTTGTAGGATTTCTTTATTCCCTCATCCTCTCCACTAAATGTTACAGCACATAAGCTGTAGTTATTTTCACTGAGATGGTTTGCAATTGCTTGTCATAAGTACTGCAATAAAAGATGACCAAGTGCCCCATGATATGTTTCTTCTTATTTTTAAACACATGATAAAATCAATTCTACCAGCTCTTTTCTTAGTGTTTCCAAGAAGAGTCAGTGGTCCATCCTTCCATTTGGCTGCAACTCCCTTTTGTCTTCTGGCATCATTTATAGGGAGAATGTCAATGTTGATATGATTCAGTTTCTGCAGGAGTATATCCACCCATCGGTCACTGGACAAGGATCACACATTTAGGAAATCAATAACCAAGTTAATGTATATATATGATATAAAAACAATATGACTCTCAATATCTTCAGTCTCCTTTTCTACCACTCTGCCTTTGCCACTACAGGAATGGAATGAGATTGTGCCAAACTTAAAGGGGTTTTAGATGTTCCTTTGTTTCATGGGTGGCCATGACCAAAGAAGTGGCCCCATCCATTGCTGGGGCCAAAATCAATGTCTCTCCAGAATGGTAGAATCTAAAAAAGCAGAAGTTCCAATGACATTTTCTTCAAGACACCAGGGTCAACTTGATGCTACAATATGCCACTGGAATAGATGAGGGAGGGGGAGAGAGAGACAGAGACAGAGACAGAGACAGAGACTGACAGCATCAGATATGAGAGTAGATCTGAGTATTTAGGAGTGTGTGTGTGCATGGAGTATTTTTGTATTTTTGTTTTGTTTTGTTTTGGTTTTTTTTTTGGTGAGGCAATTGGGGTTAAGTGACTTGCCCAGGGTCACACAGCTAGTAAGTTTTAAGTGTCTGAGGCCGAATTTGAACTCAGGTCCTCCTGAATCCAGGGCTGGTGCTCTATCTACTGCGCCACCTAGCTGCCCACTTCAGAGGATGTTAATGGCCCCTTGAGAGCAGAGACCCTTTGGAGTTTCACATACTCTCACTTCTGTGGCCTGAGCTGGGACTGAAGGTCCTGAACCCCAGCCCTCTGGAAAGAAGACATGGGTTTTTCCTGGGCAGTTTCAGTCTCTTGGCAGGAAGAAGAACCTAGATCACAGCCCTCTAGAAAGAAAAAGGAGTTCTTAAGCAGTGCCAGACTTGGGTCCAACTTCCTAACAACCTCAGATTTTTAGTTCTAGGACCCAGCCTCCTAGAGAGAGAAAGGGAGAGTTCTTGGGTAGTACCAGTCTCTTGGAAGGCCTCCATGACCATTGGAATTGGAAGAGCTGCTGAGGGATATAAGCCAAGATGTGAGAGGATGCGAAAGACCTGGACTTTGCCCTCCAACATTACCATGGACTTTTTGGACAGTGCAGGTCCAATGGGAAGGGAGTTGCCTTCTGAAAAGTAGCCCAAGCCTTAGCAGAATGCTAATTATATGACTTTTGGGGACGTATGAAAAGGACTCAGTGGGGGCATCTAGGTGGCACAGTGGGTAGAGCACTGGCCCTGGAGTCAGGAGGACCTGAGTTCAAATCCAGCCTCAGACACTTGACACTTACTAGCTGTGTGACCCTGGGCAAGTCACTTAATCCCAATTGCCTCAAAAAAAAAAAAAAAAAAGGACTCAGTGGAATGTTGATGGATTGCCCCAGCTAGCAACTCTAAGTTTGTTACCCTTCCCAGGGGAGTTCAAGCTTCAGGGTAGTGCAGTGGGTCTTGAGAGCAGCTAGAAAAAGAGCAGGACTCGCTGGGGAGGGAAGGCCTCCCAGTAGCCCAAGAACAGTCCTTTATGTTGTCTTCTGTAGGAGTAGAATTAGGGCTGACCTTTACTTGAATATACTGTTGCCTTAAATACTTGTATTGGATCTGAGGACCTTTTCACTCCCATCTGTGGATTCCTAAACAAACTCTTTGAGCCATATTGTGTGATTTCCTAGAGTGAACTCTGGGTGTGAACAAAACAAGCCAAAGGCTTACTCCTTACCCAACCCTAGGATTGAACCTGGGTTATGTAAACCAGAACATGGGGTACTGGGTCACAGATTACACTTGATTATATATTTCTTGGTCTTGTTCTCTAAACATTTCATGGAGAATGGTCTTATTTTCCCAATTAGATTGTGGGCTCATTGAAGGCAGAGACCATATTTTCCTCTCTGTATTTTCCACAGCCAAAGCTTTGTCACAGTTGGACCTCAGTGAATATTGGTTGGTTAAGAATTCCTTTCCCTGGAGTAAAAATCTAAGAGAACTCAAGACATGTGGGTAGGGATATTGAGCCTTAGCTCTCTAAGTTTGCAATGTGCTTTACATGCATCGTCTCACTGAATCCTCATGATAACCCTATAGGATTCATAAGATGCACATTACCAACCCATTTCAGAGATGAGTTAACTAAGGATCAGTGACTTGGGCATGGCCACACAGCTTCTGAGTCTCAGGCACAGGCTGTAAACTCTCCTGACTCTAAGTCAGTGCTCTGGCTTTGCTGTTGTCATTTGGTCATCTCAGTTGTGTCCAACTCTTCATGACCCCATCTGGAGATTTCTTGGCAAAGATACTGCAGTGGTTTACCATTTCCTTCTCTGGGTCATTTTACAGATGAGGAAACTGAGGCAAACAGGATGAAGTGACTTGCCCAGGTTCACCCAGCTAGTAAGTGTCTGAGGCCAGATTTGAACTCAGGAAGGTGAGTCTTTCTGATTCCAAGCCAAGGGCTCTATGCACTATGGCGCCCCCTAGCTGCCCTTTGTACCCAGAACCACTCTATAGTCTGATGCTAAAAAGGAGGCCAAAGTGACCAGGAGCTATAGAGGCCCATCCCTCAAAAGGATGGGGAAAAGCCAATCAGGCAGGATAAACGTTTATACCCAGATTAAAGAATTAGTTATGAAAATGATAATAATTTTCCTAGATAAAGCATGGTCCTTTCTCCAGCCTAAGGCATTTCCCAGGTCTGGTTCAGTTGTTCCCAGTATGCCTGAAAAGTGAGTGGATTTTTTTCCCCAAAACACAAACACCATTAGGGCTGAGATGCAATTTAAACCGGGTTCTGACTCTGTATACCCAGGGAGACCTCAGAGCAGGAAAAGAAAAAATGGGGAAATCTTTGGGGAAACATAGAATGTTGTTGTTTGTCCTTTGTTTTCAAAGAGGACCAGTGACATCATTGGTGATGCCCTGTGAAATGGATTTAAGTGAGGCGGAGTTGCCTAAAGTCATCCACATTCATATCACTCTCTCTTCCTCTTTGAGATCTCCCAGTGGTTCTGGGAGTTCTGACACCTCTGGCCTTAAAGACTGAACAGGAGTAGTATAGCCCCTGTCCCTCCAAAACCCAGCCATCCTTTCATGATCCAACTCAAATGCAGCTGCCACCATATTCAACCTATTTCAAAGATGGGTTCACCTCCTCAGCTATATCCCATCACCATTCAGAGACCAGAAAAGCTAGAAGGGACCTCAAACATCACCCAGGGTGATGCCCTGTTGTTCCACATGAGGTAACTGAGGGTCAGAGAGGGGGAAGGATGAACCCAAGGTCATGCAGCTGGTTAGTGGCATAGCTGGGATGAGAATCCAGGTGGCCTGACTCCCAAGTTCAGAGACCCTTCTACTGGGTCACCTTACCAGAAGTTCTCTTCTTAAAGCAACATGGAGCAAAATGGAAAGAGTACTAGACTGGGAATCAAGAGAGACCTCTGCCTCTGACATTTATTAGCTGTGTGACCATGGGTAAGTCACTCAATTTCTCTGAGCCTCGAAATGGAGAGACTAGCAGTACGTCCACTCTCCTGGCTCTGCTTCAGACTTTGCCATCATGCCTCAGCTGCCCTCTCACCCTGGTTCTTCCTCAGCCCCTCACCTTGGAACATCCATTTTCCTGAAGCCTTCTCACCCTCAACCACATTGCTCCCCTTCTCCCACTGGTGGGTTCCAAGCTTTATTCTCTTCCCATCTCTGCTTCTAACATTCCAGACTTTGACACCATCCTTTCCCCCTCCCCGACAGGCATCTTCAGCCCTTCATCCCCCCCTTTTCAGCTCCCTTTTGTGTGTTGTCTCCCCACCTTAGACTGTAAGTTCCTTGAAGCCAGGACACTTCTTTCCTTCTTTCCTTTTTCCTTCCTTCCTTCCTTCCTTCCTTCCTTCCTTCCTTCCTTCCTTCCTTCCTTCCTTCCTTCCTTCCTTCCTTCCTTCCTTCTTTCTTTCTGTTGCTTCCTTCCTTCTTTCCCTTTTCTTCCTTTCTTTCTCTTCCTTCTTTCTTTCTTCCCTTTCTTTCTTCTTTCCCTTTCTTTCTTTCTTTCTTTCTTTCTTTCTTTCTTTCTTTCTTTCTTTCTTTCTTTCTTCCTTCCTTCCTTCCTTCCCTTCTTTCTTCTTCCTTCCTCCCTTTCTTCTTCCTTCCTTCTCTTTCTTTCTTTTTCTTTTTTTCTTCCTTCCTTCCATTTCTTTCTTCTCTTTCTCTTTCCCTTTCTTCTTTCTCCTTTCCCTTTCTTTCATTTTCTTTATTCCTTCCCTTTTCTTTCTTTCTTCTTTCTTTCTTCCTTCCTTCCTTCCCTTCTTTCTTTCTTTCCTTCCTTCTTTCTCTTTTTCTTCCTTTCTTTCTCTTCCTTCCTTTCTTTCTTCTTGTTTCCTTCCCTTTCTTTCTCTTGTTTTCTTTCTTCCTTTCCTTTCTTTCTTTTTTCTTTCTTCCTTTCTTTCTCTTCCATCTGTCCTTCCTTCCTTCATTCCTTCCTCCCCACCCACCTCTTTCTTTATATTCCCAGCATTTAGCACAATGTCTGGTATGTAGTAAGCAATTAACAAATGCTTCTTGCCTTGCCTCGTCTATCTCTCACTGGACTGCTGTGAGAATCAAATGGGTTGATGTATGTAAAGTACAATTCAGTCAGTTTCAGTCACTGTTATTCATGGAAAGAACACTAGACTAGAAGTCAGAAAGTTCTAGATTTAAGCTCCAGTTCTAAGGTCCCTTCCATTTCCTACTTTCCATGTTCTGCATTCCCACATCCAACATTCAAAGGCCTGTTCCTCTCTCCTAGTCTACGTTCTAAGGGCCCACTCAGCTCTGACATCTTAACTGTCTTTTCCCTCTGGCCATGACCCTTGCTTCAAAAGGCATTCGGAGGGGCAGCTAGGTGGCGCAGTAGATAGAGCACCGGCCCTGGATTCAGGACTCCCTGAGTTCAAATCCGGCCTCAGACACTTAACACTTACTAGCTGTGTGACCCTGGGCAAGTCACTTAACCCCAATTGCCTCACTAAAAAAAAAAAAAAAAAAGGCATTCAGGCTTTGGAGCACTGTAGCCTCTCTTACTCCCTTTCTTTCTGCACCTAATACATATATTCCTACCTATCCTTAAGGAAAGAGGGGCAGGAATCTGCCCCTCCTACTGCAAACCTGGAGCTCCTTCCCCTTGATCAGGAGATGTCTTGCCAAGTGGCCACTTTGGTGGGCCCTAGGTGGGCACCCTGGGGAGAGACTTTCCCTCCTTGAGCAGAACAGAGCCACTCACCAACACCTCTGCCAAGGTGGCCAGCTGGGAAGACTTCAGTGCCTGTTGGCCATCCCAGCTCCCCCCTCCACCACCCCGCTCCTCAATCCTTTCCTCTCCTTCCATTGTGCTCTGGGGAAGGAGGCTCAGTACGGTAGGGCTGGAAGTCTTTGCACAACCCCCATTACCTCATTATCCACCAGGACTGCCTGGCCCCCTACTGATGTCCCACACTGCACCGGGAAGAAAGGATTGGCTCTGACATGAAAGCCTCACTTTCAGGCCTGACTCGAGGTCCGGGAACGTCTTTATCTGCAGTGACCCCAGCAAAAGTGTCAGCAGCCGCCACAGGCAGAGCCGCTGAAATAACGCTCCCCCCTCCAATCTGACGGGAAGCTGGGAAGGGAGCAGATCCCTTGAGCCCATGGGAAAGAGAGAGGCTGAGGCCTGGGCAGCCCCACCGAGGCCTCTGGTCCCAATCTAGCTATTGCCATATCCCAGAAAGGAGAAGGGCGCTGACTCAGGCCCCTTTTGGGTTCCGTCCAGAGTCACCTGCCACCCAAGTCAGCATCAGGGCCCGAGTCCACTCAGAGCTCATGCTCTCCCGACCACCTCCCACCCCCACCAGCCACCAGGAAAAGCAGGCTGGCTCCTGGTCGGCGGCACAGCCAATAACTCAGTGATGAGCAGCTGTCAGCGAGAGGAGGCTCCGTGGGATGGGAATAGCTGAACAAAAACCCTCCTTTACATACGTGCTGGGAGAGAAAGACCCAGCTTTGCTTCCTTTGTCCACCTTCCCAGCATTATTTCTGCCTAAATCCATGGAGGCAAATGGGAGGACAGAGGGGTAAGAATGTAAAGGAGGGTCTTTGTTCACCAGGGCCACCCTCAGCGAGCTGGGGGTGGGGGGGAGGGGGGAGAGGAGCCGCAGAACCTCTCCTTTGCCTTTGCTCACTCCATTCCTTCCATGTGGGATGCCCTCTCCTTTGCCCCGACTTCCCTGCCTGTGGACATTAGCCCCATCCTTCAAAGCCCAGCTCCCAGTGGCGCTGACTCCAGGAAGGTTTCTGGGTTTTCCTCCAGCAGGAATGGATCTTTCTTCATAGCATCTTAGCCGACCAGAGTTAAGATAGGAGCTCAGAGGGGATCTGGCCCATTTTTCAGCCTTGGACGCCCACCTCCCAGTGAGCCACATTGCACGGCAGAGAGCAGAAGCTACCTCCTCCCATCCTAATGTTCTCCCTCACTTTGATCCTACCACAGTGGTAAGGGCATATCAACCCCATCTCCATGCAAAGTCACTTATGGGTCACTAGCATGCTTCCTGGAAATCAAGGTCTGAGAGGAGAGACCCTTCACCTCTCACCCCTAGAGACCAACTGATAGCCTAGACTAACCCTTCTCCCCCACCTAAGAATCACAAAGGCAGAAGAACTCTAGCGTTTTCCCCCCTAAACCGTCTCCCCCTCCAAAGCTACCCCACTTTAAAGATTCAGGGCACCCCCTTCTAGTTACCCAGGCTCTCTGCCTCGGGGTTATCCTCCACTCTTGACTCCCCCTCACCTTCCCGAGGAGATCTACTGCCAAATCTTGTTGAATCCACTTCCAGAACTCACCTCAAGCCCATTCCCCGATCTGTACTCACACAACCTCTCCCCTGGCTCTGGCTCTCATCGCCTCTCACCTGTGCTATTACGACAACTCTCTAATTGGATCCTTGGCTCTCAGCTGCCAAAACATCCCTGTTTAAACTTAAAGCTGACCATCCTTCTACTCCAGAATGTTCAGGGGCCCCCTGTGTGTCTAGGATCAAAGAGCAGCTCCTCAACCTGGTATTTAAAATCCTTCACAAAACTGGCTGCTTTTCCGGGGTTATCTCATCTTACGTAGTACCCCTTCCATCCAAACTGGTCTACTACTACTGGCTGTTCCACAAACTCAGTATTCTAGTTCTACCTCTGGGCCTTTGTACAGACCAGAGCTTCTTAAACTTTTTCCACTCGTGACCCCTTTTCACCCAAGAAATTTTTATGTGACCCCTGGTGTATAGGTATATAAAATAGATATGCGGCAGCTAGGTGGCATAGTGGATAGAACACTGGCCTTGGATTCAGGAAGACCTGAGTTCAAATCCAGCCTCAGACACTTGAGACTTAACTAGCTATGTGACCCTGAGCAAGTCACTTAACCCTCATTGCCCTGCAAAAAAACCAAAAAAAACAACAAAAAAAACCCAAAATAAAATAGATATACATAAGGGCGGCTAGGTGGCACAGTGGATAAAGCACCGGCCCTGGATTCAGGAGTTCCTCAGTTCAAATCCGGTCTCAGACACTTAACACTTACTAGCTGTGTGACCCTGGGCAAGTCACTTAACCCCATTGCCCCGTAAAAAAAAAATGAGAAAATAGATATACATAATCTTTTACTGTTGCCAAATTTTTCACAACCCCCACATTCAATTACGTGATCCCATATAGGGTGACAACCCACAGTTTTAAGAAGCTAGGGTATATGGGCAGCTAGATGGCGCAGTGTATAGAGCACTGGTCCTGAAGTCAGGAGTACCTGAGTTCAAATCCGGCCTCAGACACTTAATACTTAACTAGCTGTGTGACCCTGGGCAAGTCACTTAACCCCAATTGCCTCACAAAAAAACACAAAACAAAACAAAAAAACAAAACAAGAAGCTAGGGTATAGACCATCCCCTGTGCTTGGAAGGTATGCCCACCCTTCTTAGAACCCCATTTCCTTTAAAACTCAGATTAGGGGCCACCTCCTGTGAGAAGCTTTTCCTAATCTTTCCCTCTCCATCAGTATTCTCTCATTCCTCAGATTTTCATGTAGATACTTATAGGTTTATACTTTATATTCCCAAAGTAGATTATAAACTCCCTGAGGGCAAGTACTGATTTTCCTTTTGCCTTTCTCTCAGTACAGGGCCTTGGTACATAACAGGTACTTTAATTGTTCATTGGATTGAATTTGAAGGCACCTTAGAACATAGAATACTGAGTGGGCAGAAATCAATACCTGAAGTTCTAAGAAATTAAGTCACTTAAACAAAGTCCCACGCAGTGTCACACAATCATAGCTTGATGTAGCTCCATGAACTTTACAAAACACAGGGCACCTATGTTTTCAGGGGAACCCTTTACAATCGCCCCTCGAGGTTGGTACCACAGGTGTTGCTATCTTGCTTCCTTCTTTTGGGGGGGGTGAGGCAACTGGGGTTAAGTGACTTGCCCAGGGTCACACAGCTAGTAAGTGTCAAGTGTCTGAGGCCGGATTTGAACTCAGGTCCTCCTGAATCCAGGACCAGTGCTGTAGCCACTGTGCCACCTAGATGCTCCTTATCCTCCTTTCTACAGATGAGGAGAGATGGACACTCTCAAAGGCTGGAACTTGCCCAGGGTCACAGAGCAAGTGAGTAGCAGAGGTGAGATTTGAACCCAAAGTCTTCTTAACTCCAAGTCCACAACAGCTCTAGCCACCGTGCTACCACCATTGGCAACACGATGGAGCAGAATGGAAGGAGGTTGGTCTGAGGGGCATGACCAGCCTTAGGTACAGCAGTCACACTGGCCATACCCCCTAAGCCTTCCTCCTGCCCTCCCTTGCCAATAGCACCTGCCTCTCTTGACATTTTTTTTTCTCTATGTTAGTGTTTGTATTCAACAACCACAAGGGAGTGCCAAGATAGCCAACTCCTCTTGAATGTCATCTTGGAGTAATGGGTTGGAATTGGAAGAACTGGGATCTAGTCCTACCTAGCTCTGCCACTCAGTAACCACGTGACTTATTTTGCAAGATGAGGCCAATAATGCTGGTCCTGCCTATTCCAGGTATCATTGTCAAGAAAGGGATTTCGATGGGGGCAGCTAGGTGGCCCAGAGGATAAAGCACCGGCCCTGGATTCAGGACCTGAGTTCAAATCTGGCCTCAGACACTTGACACTTAACTATCTGTGTGACCCTGGGCAAGTCACTTAACCCTCATTGCCTGGGGAAAAAAAGGAAAAGAAAAAGAAAGGGCTTTGGAAACTGAAGTACTTTGTAGAACTCTGACTCCCCTGTTAAGCATGGCAAGACAAAAGTGGAAGATCATCTGAGTCTAGCTCTCTTACTTTACAGGTAATGAAACGGCCCCAGAGAGAAATGGTTTGCCTGAGCTCACTCTGGTAATAATAATTAACATCGCCTAAATTTGTACTGGGGTCCTCTGACCCCAAAGCCAGGGCTATATCCACACCACCTCACTCCCCCTTACGGTATGACACGGCCTCACTGTAGTTATATCCAGGAACTCACTGTTCCATGGTCAGAATACCTTGGCTTCAAGAGGGAGGCATCATAGCGCAGTAGATAGAAACTTGGCCTAGGATTTAGGGAGGTGTGAGGTGAAGCCCTGCCTGAAATGGGCAAATCATTTAACATCTCTGAATCTTGGTCTCCTCGTTTATAAAACGGGCATAACACCAGCACCCATTTCCCAGGGTTGTTGGAAAAATCAAAGAAGATACAATGTAAAGTGATTCACCAATTTTAAAGCACTAAAAAAATGCTCATTATTATTGTCACCACCACACCATTCTTAAACCTCTGTTTTCTTGTTTCATCCCAGGAAATCAGTTTTTAAAGAGAACCTGCCTCCTCCAGGAATCAGTTCTTCATCCCTGCCAAGCCTCAGTCATCTGTCCTCCTCCACTAAACGCCCACCGCACCTATTGTCTAGACCACTTATTCAGCAATTAATCACACAAGGTCCAGTGACAGGCTTTGCATTGTGCCCTCGTCTTCCATTGTGGTTCAACTTTTCATGTGTGTCTGTTTCCTCTTCCCAAATGTATCCTAAGGGTCTTCGGGGCAGGGACCTGTGGGTGTCATGCTCCTTTGTGTGTGTGTGTGTGTGTGTGTGTGTGTGTGTGTGTGTGTGTGTGTGTGTGAGAGAGAGAGAGAGAGAGAGAGAGAGAGATTTCATGAAGGCTGTGTGAGGATGTGTCCATCTGAGACCAAGGGCTCCCCACGGGATAAAGCACAGTTTCCCAGGCTCCACTCCCTCCTCTCCTACTGCTCAGGAATTGTTCCTGCTGCCAGGGCCCGGCCAGCTGCACTGGGATTTGTATCCAGGTGAAATCCCATTCACTTGAATGTCCTGACTCTTAGCCTGCAATAAGAAAGAAACCACAAGGGTCCAGGAAGGGAGTCAGAGAAACCAGGGTTGGGTCCCCACAAGCTACTGTCACTGAACTGCCCTGAGACCCTGAGCAAATCACTTGCCTCAGTTTCTTCAGGCTGACATATTGTGTTCCAACACTCCATGGTTGGGTTTTTGGGGTTTTTTTGGTGGGGCAATGAGGGTTGAGTGACTTGCCCAGGGTCACACAGCTAGTAAGTGTCAAGTGTCTGAGACTGGATTTGAACTCAGGTCCTCCTGAATTCAGGACTGGTGCTTTATCCACTGTGCCACCTAGCTGCCCTCTCAACACTCCATGTTTTAAGGTTCCCTTCATTCCAATGAACCATGTTCTAAGGCACTCTTCACTCTAACTAAAGTGCTCTTCATTCTAATAAGCCATGTTCTAAGGCTCGCTCACTCTCCTCTAATAACCCATCTTCTAAGGCTTACTCCATTCTAAACAGCCATGTTCTATGGCTCTCTTCATTCTAACCAAACATGCTTTAAGCTTCTCTTGACTCTAACAAGCCATGTTCTAAGTCTCTCTCCACTCTAACCAACCATATTCTTCTTTTTTGTGTGTGTGAGGCAATTGGGGTTAAGTGACTTGTCCAGGGTCACACAGCTAGTAAGTGTCAAGTGTCTGAGGCTGGATTTGAATTCAGGTCCTTCTGAGTCCAGGGCCGGTGTTCTATCCACTGCGTCACCTAGCTGCCTCCAACCATGTTCTAAGGTTCTCTTCCACTTTAACAAGTCATGTTCTAAGAGTCTCCTCACTCTAACACCGTCTTCTTTGTTTTAAAGTCCTTTCTAACTCTACCAGTCTTTGGATCTTACCCCCAACTTGGCAGCTGAGGGAGGTGCAAAAAAAAAAACTTGAAAATTTTTTGAAAGAGGAAGCCCCAGTCTGACCCACATTACCTCTGATATGCTGAGCCTTCTACAAGCTGAGAGGATGTATCTGAGCCTCATGTCTTTGCTGGCAAAGCTTGAGAATCAGTAGAATTAGAAATTCCTTGAGGCACCTAGGTGGCAAAGTGGATAGAGCACTGGTCCTGGATTCAGGAGGACCTGAGTTCAAATCCAGCCTCAGACACTTGACACTTACTAGCTGTGTGGCCCTGGGCAAGTCACTTAACCCCAATTGCCCCACCAAAAAAAAAAAAGGAAAAAAAAAGAATTAGAAATTCCTCTAAGGCAAGGGTACTTTTTTCACTTTGTCTCTACATCCCCACCATCGCTACAGTGCAAAGGCACAAAGTAGATGCCTCGTAAATGTTTGTTAGGTTGGATTGGATCCCCTCTCCCTAGTCCTCCAGTCAACTTCAAAAGCCTTGAGTACCTAAAGCCAAGGTTACAGATCAAGGACCAAGAGGCCATCCATTCTACATAGAGTATCTCTCTCAAGCTGGAGGCCAGCTCTCGTTGTCGATCTCCTCCAGAGCCCAGTAACCTTTGCCCTTACTAAGGCACAGCCTCAAAGCATCGAATTTTATCAGTAATGTGGCTTGCTCTCTCACCTTCTCCACCCCTGGACCCATCTATCTGTCTACTCCAGCCTTCAGGATCTATAGGAAACATACAAGTCCCCAGAGGACCATCTCATCCAATTCTAGACTTGAAAAAGACATTCGAATATAGAATGAAAAAAGCCTCAGAGCACCAAATGACAGAGCATGGAAGAACCATAGAACACTATTCAAGAACTAGGAGGGACCTTAGAACACAGGGTATCCAAACTGGGGAGGGGGTGGTGACAGAAGGTGGCCTTAGAGTCAACCTAATCAAAACATCTCATTTTCCAGAGTAGGAAGAATAAACCTAGAGATGGGAAAGGACTTACCCAGGATCACATATCTACTCCAAAACTCATCTCAGGCTTCTGTGTAGCAGAAGACATAGCCTCTAGCACCCAAGAGATCAGACTGGCAAGAAATGCTTCTAAAATCTCTAGTACAAGGGCCTACCCTGATTCCAGCAGCTGCCACTCTGGACAGGCACAGTTATAGACCCCTGGGGAGCCTGCCTCCCACTGTAAAGAGGGAGTCAACCACAGGCATTAGCCGCATCTGGGGTCCAGCTGCTTGAAACTGTGTCCTCTGAGAAAACCAAGGCGCTCATGGCTGGCTTGAAGGAGAGCTCTAACTGCATACCAAGGCATCCCCCAAAGGAAGGAGAACATTGCTTGGATGTTGTATTTACTCCTCTAGATGTGTGTTGTTTTCCTCCACCTCCCCTGTTCATTGGAGGGCAAAGACTGGTCCATTTTCATCACTGGGTCTTAGCATGGAATTTGGCACACAGTAGGTGCTTGCTCAGTGTAGTAGGGTCTTCCTCAGAGAAGGATGACCCCCGTCCCTCTCCATATACCTGCACTGATGGGCAGTAATGAGGAGGGGGACAGGAATCCAACAACTCGGACCCAAAGTAAGGAGGCTTGGGTTTATTTCTTGGCTTGACCCCATAACTTTGAGTATCTGGGCCTTGCTCTAGAAAGTCATAATAGCAGCTCATATTTCGAATACCATAAAGCACTATGGAAGTGCCTTCATTGCAAAGAGAGCCACTGAGGCACTGAGAGGTTATTTAAAAGGAAGGGGCTGTGGGGCAGCTAGGTGGCGCAGTGGATAGAGCACCAGCCCTGGACTCAGGAGGACCTGAGTTCAAATTTGACCTCAGACACTTTACACTTACTAGCTGTGTGACCCTGGGCAAGTCACTTAACCCCAATTGCCTCACAAAAAATAAAAAGGAAGGGGTTGGGCTACATTTTTGAGGTCCCTTCCAGCTCTGACATTCTATGGAATGTTAGAACAAAGAACGTTCTGTGTCCTTCATTCCTTTTTGTCCAGATATACCTTTTATTCTAAATAGTCTATATTTTAAAGCTCCTTTCAGTTCTGACATTCTAGGAATCCTGAATAGCTCTAATTATAAGAAACCACCCGGGAGATTCCTCTGGAGAGCCTCACATAACTTCGAGGCCAACTATTCTAAACTCCCCAAAATAACTAAGCCTCAGTTTCTCCCCAGTCCAGGAAAGGACACGTGCAGCACTGTCCTTCAGTTCTGAAGAAGGCTCAGGGCCTACAGTATATTCTCCAGGTCAATGTTGATGACTCCAGTCTGGGTGCCAGCTACACATTCTCAAGTCCTGAAGGATTCTAGGGGAAAAGACCCATGGGCACAATCTTAAGAGGTGAACTTGGTCTCTTGAAAAAGTCCCCCCCCCCCACCATGTTGGCCTGCTCAACCACACAGTTATGATGGAATTCAGACTGACACATGAGTTCAGGAAATTCTGCGTTCTGCTCTCCCTCTCCTCCTAACTGGGCCACATTATCCAGAATGAACATATTATTGGGATGCGTAATTTCTGTCATAAACACAGCTGTGTTTATTTCT
This sequence comes from Dromiciops gliroides, assembly GCF_019393635.1. NCBI lineage: Eukaryota > Metazoa > Chordata > Mammalia > Microbiotheria > Microbiotheriidae > Dromiciops > Dromiciops gliroides. Next base: position 610,749,187 of record NC_057863.1, read on the forward strand.
ATGTGCTGAGCTCCAGACAGACAAGCAGTAGTGTCTGTTTATAACTGCAGAATCACACCTCGGGCAGGAGAGAATCTCCCAATGACCGAGGAGACCATTCAGTGGTCAGAGAGCACACTGAGCTTTTCTGTTGGCACAGGGTCCTGCCCCAGGGGCTGAGCCCATTAACTCTGGGGTCGCTGAATTTAGAGGAATAGGTAATTCCTTTGTTTGGGGAGAATGGTGTAAGGGTGTATGTGGTGGTGGGGGTGGGGGTAGGTGTGCATGAGAGTTAGGGGAAAACATCATGGGAAGAATTTTAGAAGACTCATCAGAGAACTTTTTTCCTGTCTTGGATGGATTGATCATAGGCTATTAGAGCTGGGAGGGCCTTATAATATAGAATATCAGAGCTAGTAAGTTTCTTAGGGCTTATCTAGTCTATTTTATGAAAAATCCCCAAAGTCCACCAGAATACAAGGGAATTTGTCTACCACGGACACAAATCTACCCCGTTTCCTGTGAATATAAGGCTAGCTCTGGGCTTTCTATTTAGGATCATAAGATATAGATCTGAAAGCAACATCAGTCAGCTAGTCTTATTTTACAGATAAAGAAACTGAGGGCCAGACTGGTTACAGGTAGTAAGAGGTCAGGGTCTGATTTGAACTCAGGTCCTGTGGCTCCAAGCCCAGAGTGCGATATCCGACACTCTATCGTTCCGTCTTTAAATCTAGTGTTGTTTCCATAACATCAAATCTCCCATTCCCATCTAGTTATACAAAACTGTAATAACAACAGCTGATATTTACATATTTATAAAAAACACTTTATGGTAAAAGACACTTTAATTATCTCATTTGATCATCATTGAAACACTGAAGTAGGTAGTCTAAGTATCGCTACCTCCATTTCACAGTCAGGGAAACTGAGGCCTGGAGAGGGAACCACAAGTTTTTCAGCAGTGGCTGGAGGAGTGGCCCCCAGTGCCTCCTTTCCACTCCACCGCACAAGAGCTCACAGACAGGTGGGGCAGACAGGAGTGGGCTGAGGCCAAAGGGAAAATTCGGGAAGACCCCAAGAAGCTAACTAGAGAATGCCAAAGCCTGGAAAAGAAGCAGAAAGAGCTGGACACCTTTGCCCAGGGCCAGAGCTGGGACATAATTGGAATAATTCAGGCATGGAAGGGCAGCCCCCGGAGGGTTGGGTGAAGCTTCTGTGTCTGCCCGTGACCAGATCCGGAGTATGTGTGTCAAAGGGGGAGTGGGGGAGGGTGCAGAGACCTGGGGCCGCCTGCAAAGACTTGGGCTTTCTACAGCTATCTCTTTATGACAACCCCTAGAATGAACAATAATGCTGCACGGCACAGTGGGTAGAGAGCTGGCCCAGTTTAATCATAAGTAACCGTCAGTTTCCTAATTCTTACTGCTGTGGTACAGTGGAAAGGGCCCCAGCTCTGGAGTCAGGAGCTCTGTGTTCAAATCCGACATCCAGACTTGGCTGGGAGAAATCTGGGTTTTAGTTTCCTCAATTGTAAAATGACTGGTTGGAGTATATGGACCTCTGAGGTCCCTCCTAGTTTGAAATACTGATTGAGGCAGAGAAAGACACTGTGATTCAATGCCTTATTGAGGACAGGCAGCTGTGACACAGTGGATTAAAAGCTGACCAGGAAGACCTGGTCACATATCGACTCCTGACTTCTGACACATATGGACTGTGTGACCCCTGCGGACTCTCCAAGCTCCAGGCAATTCTCTAAGACTATAAATTACAGAGGAGGTGTTAACCCCTTTGGGAGGAGTTTCCTCAGGCAGTGAAATCACAGGTCCTGCTCTTATGCCCATATTTATATCATTACAAACATCTGACCTTTTATATATTATCGCATTTCTCTATCCCAATAACCCTGTAAAATAGACAGGGGCAGCTAGGTGGCACAGTGGATAGAGCACCGGTTCTGAAATTGAAAGGACCTGAATTCAAATCTTACCTCAGACACTTACTAGCTATGTGACCCTAGACAAGTCACTTCACCCCAATTGCCTTAAACATCTGGGGCCATCTTCAGTCATCCTGATAACACAGCTTGCCACTGGACCCAGATGGCTTTGGAGGCTGGTGACTGCATAGCCCTCCCTCATTAAATCCAATTCAGTGTAAGTCATGATATCTGTCATGGCCCTCTTTGAAAATGAAGGATAGTGGCAGCTAGGTGTTAGATTCAGGAGGACCTGAATTCAAATCTGGCCTCATACAGTTGACAACTACTAGCTGTGTGACCTTGGGCAAGTCACTTAACCCTCACAGAAAGAAAGAAAGAAAGGAAGAAAGAAAGAAAGAAAGAAAGAAAGAAAGAAAGAAAGAAAGAAAGAAAGAAAGAAAGAAAGAAAGAAAGAAAAGAAAAGAAAAGAAAAGAAAAGAAAGAAGAAAATGAAGGTTAAGCAACAACAAAAAGAAGACAGACACTATGGAAGCCTTAGAGATCATCTATCCTCCTTTCACAGATGAGAAAATCGAGGCTCAGAGATGAGAAATGACTTTTCCAAGGTCCTACAGGCAGAATGTAGCAAAGATGGATTTTGACAGACATATAGGCTCACAGCCAAGAAGGCCATACAGAGCAGGGGTCATCTGAGCTAATCCTCCCACTGATGGAGTTAGGAGGAGAGGGAGAGCAGAATGCAGAATTTCCTGAACTCATGTGGCTCTTCTGTAACTTATTACATTCGGGAACTGACGGAGTGTCTGAGAGGCTTTAAATGACTTGTCCAAGGTCACACTGATAGAATGTGTCAGAGGGAGGACCTGAACCCAGATCTGGTTGACTACTTGGATATGAAAGGGCTAAGGGTGACTCCCAGAATACCAGCATGAGTGACCTAGAGATTACTCTCCTGAGAAACAAGAAAGTTTGTAGGCCATAGGGGTCTAGGAGGGGCACCAAAGGGACCAGAAGCCAGGCCTTTCTATTCCCAGTTCTTTCCCCCACACTCCTCTCCCTCATCAGTAAAGAGCTATGGTTTCCTGGCCCAAGGCCCAGGGGGACAATGGCTCCCCCAGCCAAGAATGTCACGGGCAGAGCTTCAGCTCTGCTGAGCTGCCCTGGCGTCCCCAGGGTTACAGAAGGAGACTGCTACCTTCTGGGCAACATCAATAGAGTAAACAGCTGTAGCTGCCGCCATCTGGGGACTTCCATGGGGACCAATGACACTGATGTGGACAGACAGAGGCCGTGCAGATCAGTCAGGCAACCCCGGACAGTCCTGGAACGAAAAAAGGGCGACCGGGCCTTCAGATGGCTCCGGAAGTGGCCCCATCCACACTTGGCGTAGGCCCTTCTTGGGTCCGGCCTGCCCCCTCTGGAAAGCTGAGGAAGTCCCATTCAGGCAGCTGACAGATCCAACTGTGAGCTAAGCGGATTTTTCCGCTGTTGACATTTTTCAGAAGCTTTTTCTCCCCTTTCCTGAATTTCTGTGGAATTGGGCCAAGTGACAAGCCAGGGGCCTCTGACATGTGTCCGGGTATTAATGGGACTGTTGACCCCACTGGCCTCTGACTGTGTATGGGCAGCCAGACTTCCACCTCGAGTCCCTCTGACTTACTCTCCTCCTCATCCTCTCCTGCCCCACATGACCGGACCAGAGAAGCAGGTGCAAGACACGCTCCCCTCCCCTGCTCTCCCCAAACCCAAATCTGGTAGGAGACTTGCTGGGGGAACTGACAGAAGAACCTGGTTTCAGTCCCTCCTCCCACCACCTTGGCAATCCACCCCTTTGTCACCTTGTGCAAATCAACCAATTACAGGCCCTCCCCACATACACTCCCAATTACTCTAAGTCTCACTAGGTTACAAATCTTTCTATCCCTATTCGATTCAGCTAGCATTTACCAAGAAGACACTGTGATAGGCACTAGAGAGATAAGGAAATAAATGAAAAGCAGTCCAAGAAGCTTATTTGGGGGTGCCTCGACTCTCTTCTCCCTCTGACCCATCATCATAGAACCAGCAAAATTTCAGAATTGAAAGAGACCTCACTGGCCAGTTACTCCCACCCATCTCCAAATATCCTTCTCTAAGCAGAATTTCAGGCATGTCACTCCTCCCCTCAGAAATCATCCATGGCTACCTAGTGCTTCCCAAGTCAAGAGCTAACCCCCTGAGCCTGGCACTCGAGGCTCTTCTCAGTTTGGCATGGCCATACCTTCCTACCCTCCTCAACTCCTACTTTCCTTCTCGTCCTCCATGCACTAAAGTGGCTTCTCCCCTTGTTCCTCATACTTGGAACACCCTCCCTTCCCTCCCCCTCCTTTGGCCAATTTAATTCCAATCTATCTGCTCTGCATAAATGTCACCTCCTTTGGGAAGCCCTCCCTGATTATCCTATTGGTCATTGTCCCAGTGTGGGGCCGGCCTTCCATTGTCTTTTGTCTCTCAACTCTGCTATACTTTCATCACGTTAATTTTTTTATTAGTTTGGGTCTTGTGCCCTTTCTATAGCTGGGGGCTGGCATATGAGAAGTGCCTGACACTGGAAGATGAATGGCTAAGTTCCACAAAGACGAGAACCCTTTGGTTTAGCTAGACTTTGTATCAATTAATCACTGAATTAAATGAACACCGCATCTCCCCTTGTACCAAATGTGGTGTTGTATATAGAAGGGGCCTAATAAATATTTCCTGCATTCATGAAATCAGTCCCCACCTCTGACTACGAGAGGAGAAGAATGGACTAAGGATATCCCAATTCTTATGTTTCTTCCCGCTCTGACAGTTTATGATTCTATCACGTGACCTATTACTATTTACGCCCACTTTTGAAAATCCCAATGGGCCATTTTCAAGGCTCCTGCTAACATCGTGAACAATGTGAAAAGAGCAATTTATTTTTTTTAAAGGAACATCAGCCCTTAGAAGTTGGTTATGCACATACAGAAAAGGAGGGGTGGTCGTGAACGATGGCAGATTTCTGGGTACAAGGCTGCTGAGTTTCTCTTTGTGTCTGATCTCACCATAAAAATGCATGTTCTGGCTTCTCTTAGTCCTTTCTTCCCCTCGGGCAGTGTTGGGTACACATCCTCCCAGGATTCCCCAGATCCTAGCCCTGTTCCCTCTTATAGGTGGTGTGTGTGTGTGGAGGGGCGGGGAAGGCCCTTTGTCCGAGTTGGGACCTAAGGCTCAGAGAGGAGCAAAGCCTGAAACAGGAGCACCAAACATTTACTGAGGCTGAATCTGTGCCAAGGTCACTGTGTCATCAGCAGGTAAGGGGAAGGGGGGAGTGGGGTGGGAATGGAATCTCAAGAAGTATTATAGAAAGAGAACTGGATCAGGAGTCAAGAAACTTGGGGTCCCATCTGCTATTCAACCTCGGGCAAGTCAATTCTCCCATTTAATTTTTCTGGTCCTCAGTTTACTCATCCATAAAATGAGGGGTTTGGGCCAGAATAGAGTCAGTCGGTTCTCAAACTTTTGGTCTCAGGACCTCTTTTACACTCTTAGAAATTAAGAAAAACCCCTCCCCTGAAACAGCTTCTGTTTATGTGGGTTTAAATCTATCTATATTTACAGTGTTGGGAATTAAAATGTCTTAAGACACGGTGTCCCAAAAGTCTTTGTGCAGTTAAGCTACTAGCTTAAAGTAGATCAAAGGAGATAACACTTGTAAAGTGCTTAGCACACAGCAGGCACTTAAATGCTTATTCTCCTCTCTTCCCTCCTATGCAGGGGTCTTACTCTCCCTTGGATCAGTTACAGGGGTACTTGTCTTTGCTCATCTCCCTTCTTCCCCACCAGCCTAACAATTAGAGTAGAGGGTCCTTGAGACTACATTCTGTGTCACATACACCTCCACAGACACCCAATACAGTGGTTGCCAAATACAGCCTTACCCAATATGGCTCCTCCCCCATAGGGGGTGCCTACTAAATATGCGATAAATCGATTAATGGCTGATTCATCAGTTACAACATTATTAATGTGCTCATTACTTAGATTGTGCTTTTAGAGAATGCTTTGGGTTTCCAAAACTCGGAACCAGAAGATGAAATTAGGGCCTTCTCGGCCTTGAGCACGAGACGATGGCATAGGGTAATATTCCTATAACTGACATTTAAGGCCTTTTACAGGCTCACTCAAGGGCAGGTAGGTAGCACAATGGATGGAGAGCCAGGCCTCAGAAAGACCTGGGTTCAAATCTGACCTCAGACACTAGCTGTGTGATCCTAGGCAAGTCACTTAACCCTGTTTGAAGAAGGAAATGGCAAACCACTCTAGTATCTTTGCCAAGACAACTCCCAAATGGAGTCACAAGTCAGACATGACTGAAAAAAGACTGAAAAGCAAGAAGAAGCTCACTTCAAGTTAATTTTCCTGGTTCCAACCTTAGGTTGGTAACACCATTTCCTTTCATATGCTCTACATCTCCGCCAAGCTGGACTATTCTCCATCCACAGAGGTCATCTTACTCCCTCCCATCTCTGAGCCTTTGCTCAGGTCATTCTCCATGCTCGTACTGAAGTTCTTCCCCTATCTCAGACTGTTGAATGATCCCCTCTTCTCAATCCAGGATTCACTGGGATGCTATGAAAAGGATCTCTTTTTCTTTATGTTTTTGGTATCCTGTATCTGGACTCCTTTCCAATCCCTTAAATATTCTTTATATCACAATTCTCTTTTTTTACCCTTTTTTTTCCAGGCACTGAGGGTTAAGTGACTTGTCCAGGGTCACATGGCTAATAAGTATCAAGTGTCCGAGGCCTGGTTTTAACTCAGGTCCTCCTGAATCCAAGGTCAGTGCTCTTATCCACTATACCACCTAGCTGCCCCCAAGACTCATACAGAATTATTTTTTTTATTTATTTATTCATTAATTTATTTATTTACTTATTTATTTGTGTGTTTGTTTGTTTGTTTGTTTATTTATTTGCAGGGCAATGGGGGTTAAGTGACTTGCCCAGGGTCACATAGCTAGTAAGTGTCAAGTGTCTGAGGCCGGATTTGAACTCAGGTACTCCTGAATCCAGGGCTGGTGCTTTATCCACTGTGCCACCTAGCTGCCCCTATATCACAATTCTCTACACATTCCTTCTATACCCCCAGGTTTCTTCCCATTTTATTCTAAGTTCCCTGAAAGTACAGTCCACGTTGTATTGGTCTACAGAGAGGAATGCAACGCCTTGCATCGACTAGGCCCTTAATTTAGGTCTATTCATTCAGGAATCTGGGGGTGGTGGCAGCAAGGAAGTGAAGGGACAGGCCCTCTTTGGCACTTGGTCAGTTTCTCATCTGTCAAGTGAACAGTATGGAGTGAATGGTTTCTTAGGTCCCTTTCCAAGTATTTACATTCTATGCTCTAAAGAACCCCCCAGTAATCTTTACATTCTATGTTCCAGATAACCTGTCCAGGTCTTTACATTCTAGGCTCTGAGGACCCTCCCTGCTTTCCCTTCTATTTTCTAAGGCCCCCCTCCAAATCTTTACACTCTATGAGTCTGTGGAATTCTTTCTTCTGGATCATATTAACTGGTTTAGGGGCAAAAGGCCTAGGGTTACACCACCTGACAGGGCACAATACTGTACCTTTCTCCCCATTCCCACCCCTCTTCTTCTATCATTTCTTCTCCATCTCTGTTCCCTCCACATTTTCCTGCTTCTCATCCTCCTAATTTCTGCCCCCTACTCCCACATCTGCCTTTCCTTACATGAACAATCTGAACGTTCTTTCTCCCGGCTAACCCTACCCTATCCCATCATCCTACATATGGCTGCTACGTAATGGTTCTCCTCTCCAGAGGGCCAACTTCTAAATGTGTGCCTCCTTGGGGGGGATCCAGACCGTGCAGATGGTGTAACTCCATCACCACCAATGGGAAAACAACATGCTTGTTCCAAGGCGGGCATGGAGTACCATTTTTGTATTGGAGGTCTGCACCACAGAAGCTCAGAGTCTCTTGGCATTTTAGGATTCCAAAGCACTTTGCATCCATGCCCTCACTCAATTCCTCACCACCACCCTGTGAGAAGGGGTGAAGATATCACCCTTTCCATTTAACAAATGAGGACAGGGAGACTTAGAGTGAGAAAAGCTCCCTGGGGTAAGTGCTGAGGTGGGACCTGAACACTGCTACTGTGCTGATCACATCAGAACGTTCCTACAACTTGTCTTTATCAGAACCAGAGTGTTCAAGTGTTGGAAGGGGGACTTCCATCAGCACAGTGTCTCCCTCTAAGAAAGGAGCCATCAGTGGACCCGAGCTGTAAAAAGGTTGGTCCTGGAAGCTTAGACACTTCTTCCTGCTTAGTCACTGGCGGGTTATGCGATTACAGGCAAGTTACCGGTGACTCAGTGCCATCCCAGCAGGCAGATAACCATCTACCTCCCCGGAAAGCAAGGAGGAAGAGCCAAAAGCTTTAAAAGGCCTTCAAAGTGCTTTCAAGGTAAGAGTTATCATACCAAGACTGATAGGAATCGGGAAGCTTCCTGGCTGGTGGCCTAGCAGCTGTCCTCAGCCCCGCCTCTTCTAGAATATATAAACATTTCTCTCACCCAGGTTTCCCCTCCTTAGCCACCTCATATCAGGCAAGGACTGTCGGAGCCAAGAGAGAGACGTGAGAATGTAGGATTCCAGAGGCAGACGAGGCCTTAGAACACAAAACGTCAGAGCTGGGAGGGCCCTTAGAACACAGAGTGTCAGAGCTGGGAGGACTCTTAGAACACAGGATGTCAGAGCTGGGAGGGGCCACAATTTGTACCCTTTGCTCTTCCCAGTAGGCCTTGCTGAGGTTATCAGAGATTCGCTGTTTTCCTTCCAATGACTTCAGGAGTTCCTTCATTGCCTGGACATCCTTCCTCTGCATTACCCAGTTCACTCCTCCCCCAAGTGATTGGTAAGCAGAAGGTAGAATAGCCTAATAATAGGCTAATAAAGGAAATTCAGGATATTGCAGAGACATCCTACCCCTGGATGGTTAATGTTGGGAAAGAAAGCCCAGGCTGTCCTACCAGTCCTGCTCCCAGATACCTGTCTAGGACACTGGCCTTGAACTACCCTCACATGCATGCACAGAGAAGAGGGAGGAGGGGAGGGGTATCTTGGAGGTAGCTCAGACCTAGTCTGAATGGAGGCTGTATCCTGAAGACTGGTTCATATGGTCCTATGCCTATAGGCCACTCCCCTGCTCTACCTAGATCTACCCCTACTACTGGCCAGCTTTGATCTGTACTCAATCGCTTTACTAGCTGTGTGACCCTGGGCAAGTCCCTTAATCCTGTTTGCCTCAGTTTCCTCATCTGTAAAATAAGCTGGAGAAGGAAATGGCAAACTGCTCTAGTATCTCTGCAAAACAAAACAAAACAACAACAAACCCGAATGGGGTCACAAAGAGTCAAACGTGACTGAAAAGTGCACAATAAATGAACAAATGTGGACCTCTTTGGAAGTTGAATGAATCTTATGAAAAATGATATTTTGAAATGAACAAAAAAAATACATAGGATTACAAAGGAAACCCATGATCCTGAAATGCAATTATCGAAATACATTTTCGAAACAAGTTCTTGGATGCCAGGTTAAGCACTCTTTTTCTAAAGACTTTTAGGGGGCGCTCAGTTACTATTCGGCCTTTCCTTTACCAGGAGTTCCCTACCCTAATGAAAGCATGGGCTTAATCCAAATTCACTGTGGGATACAGTTGAAGTCAATCCCCCTCTTGGAAAGAGCCCTCAGATTTCTCATCTGTAAAATGGGGCCTTGAATGACCTGCCCCCCAGGGTGGTCGTGGGGAAAGCACTACACAGATCATCAATCACTACAGGCACAAGGGATATTGATTATAACATGATGATAAGATATGACGAAGGGCATCCTCATCGACTGGCACTGACGCTGGCTACGATTCATGGCTGTGACACCCATTAAGGAGCCTTGAATACGGTGGGTATTCCGTCATGGATTGCCGAATGGATGGTCTCCCAAGCTAAACCCAGCTCCCATCCTCTATCTAAGCACCTAATCCTCAGAAGTCATTAGCCTCCTTGTTGGATGCTGGGCCAGAGCCAAGCCTGCTAGTTAGCAAAAGTGAGCTCGGGGCCTGCCTTGCTGCCCAACCTGGCCATAGTGAACTCAGGCCAAGGATGATCTAAGAAATAAAGGCCAAGAGGACCTTCTAGAGACATGAGCTCAGCCAGGATGTACCAGGAATCCATCTAGGCTGGGAGGGCACATACCCTGGGGTAAGAGAAGCAGGAACAGGGAGCAGAATCACTCTTACAAATTGTAGAAGGCAATCACAGGGAATGAGAGCTCACATTTACAAAGTTCTGTAAGGTATCATTGAGGTAGGGGTGGTACCAGTAAGAGAGTTGACCTCAGAACTGGGGCTCAAGACCTGGATTCAAGTATCACCTTTGACACTCATACTTGACTGTGTGATCCAAGGCAAATCACAAATTCTTGGCACTCTAGGCAGTTTTTAAAGACTGGGGTTCTTAACTTGGGGTGTCCATGGGAAGATTTTAAGGGATCTTTGAATTTGTATGGAAAAAAATCTTTATTTTCACTAACTTTTAACTAAAATTTAGTTTTTCCTTCCATTATGGATTTTTTTTTTGGCAAGGCAATCAGGGTTAAGTGACTTGCTCAGGGTTACACAGCTGGTGTCAACTGTCTGTGGTCGGATTTGAATTCAGTCCTCCCAACTCCAGGGCAGTTGCTCTATCTGCTTTACCCACTTAGCTTGACCCAATATTTTGTTTAAAAACTAGTTCTGAGAAGGGTCTATAGGTCTCTATGAGATGGCCAAAGGGGTCCATCACACACACACACACACACACACACACACACACACACCACACACACTTTTCGGAATCCTGATCTAAGAGCTAACAGTTTAAGAGGGAAGGTGTCAGCTGCATGATGAGAGATTCCTCATCTGGGGATGCACTGTATCAGTGCAATAATGGGTCCTGCCTCGTTTCTTGTTAAGAATATTCTTAAGCATTTCTCAGTAACTCTATGAGAGAGGAGCATAGTCCATTATCTCCAGGTTAGAGATAAGGAAACTGAGATCCAGAAAGATGAAGCTTCCTTTTCTACAGTCACTTAGCTGGAAATGATGGTGTGTGACTCAATTTCCAGTCTTCCAAGTCTGAATCCAAGGCACACACTTTTCTTGTTCAGTTGTTTCAGTCATGTCTGACCACTTCCTTCTCCAGGTCATTTTACAGATAAGGAAACTGAGGCAAACAGGGTTGAGTGACTTGCCTAAGGTCACACAGCTAGGAAGTGTCTGAGGCCAGATTTTAGCTCAGAGTCTTGACCCTGACTCCAAGCCCTGCCCTCTATCCACTGTGCCACCTAGCTGCCTGTGCTCACTTTTCTTAAGTCACACCAATAGGGAAAAGTGACAAAGGAGGTGGATTTCACCTCAATAAAAAAGGCAAACTTTCTGTCAATGAGAACCATCCAAAGGTGGAATAAGCTGTCTCAGGAGGTAGTGAGCTCCCTGCCACTGAAGGTCTTCAGTGGATTATACCAATCATAACTTTAGGTACTTTAAGGGAGTCTTGAGGGTCTGCATTCTCTTACAGATGAGAAAAACGGAGTCCCAGAGAGTCTAAAGTGGCCGGTCTGACATTAGCACAATTCAAGTAAGTGGAAGATGGAGGATTTGAATTCATATCCCTTGCTTTGAAATCCACCACTTTTTGGGTAAATGCCCACTGGGGGCCTTTCCTGACTTGGAGATTTTCCAATTCTAGGATTATTGAAGACCTCTACCTCACACTGTGGGCTGACAGAAGAGGGTGACCTGTACCTAGTAGCGTCAATCACAGACTATTAGTGTCTCGGATGGACTTTCCAAGATAGAAGACAGAATTTAGAACTAGAGAGCACCTTAGAGAACGTTAACTGGGAGAGCAGACTTCCTTATTTCACAAAGAGGAGAAGCTGAGGCTACGAAAAGGGGAAAGCCAGGCCTAATGAGCACATGGCTGGTAGGTGTGAGAGCTAAGACTCAAACATGATTTTGTTGACTTCATGTCAATAATCTAAATCAATCGATCAATCAATTACACAGTCAGTGTCAAGTCCGCAGCTCCGCATGAACGTATATATATGTATATGTATAGTTGTCCCTTCCGAATCACGACTTGCCCCATCAAGGTTGCCATAAGAAATTAAATGGGAATTTGGGGGGAGTTTTATGGAAGCCACAGATGACATGTAAGGGCCAACAGACAACATGAAAAAGACAGAAAAGGTTTAGAAACTCAGAAATGTGCAAAATATATGCATAGCATTATATAACATCAACATATTTTCTCTTTCAATGCTATAATAATTCTGACTTCTTCTCTGGTACTAAGGGAAGGCCAAAAAATTTGATGCAGATTTTTCAGATTGCAGGAGCACCACGCCCCTAATCCCCAGGGTGTAGAAGGGATAACTGTACGTATATGTATACTGAATGTGCAGTACATGCATGTGCATACATAAGGGTACACACGCACACAGACATGCATGTGTGCATATAATACATGTATATGCACATGCGCATATGCATACAGTCCTGTGCACACCCCAGTCACAGTAGACCAGGCTGATCTCTGCTCTATGGATTCTGACCCCATGATTAGTCATTCCATCCACCTGTCCCAGAAACTGCTCCTGGGCTCCTTTTCTACACAAATGAGGCCTTGTAATCAGAGTCTTTGGCCTGCTTTGGCTAATCTGGGGCTGGCCCCAAATTAAATAGCAGGTAGGGAGGAGAAGAATTGGAAACAAGGAGGAAAAGTTGCCCCAACACCACTTCCTGGTGGTTGAATGCTTCCCTAGATGATGGGAGATAAAACTAGGAAAGATTCCCAAGGCACGCTAGGGGAGCTGCCTTGGCAACTGTCAACATCAGTAGAAAGAACAACAGATTTAAAGTTAAAAGCCCTGGGTTCAAGTTCAAATATCAGCTCTTACAAAGACCATAGAAGAGTACTTTCCCTTCTCTGAACCTCAATTTTCCCCTCTGGAAAATGGGGATGATAATATTTGTACCAGGAGGAGTCAATTGGGAGATAGGATGGGAGATAAAAGATCATGGGATAGAGAAGGCATTCCTGGAGTCATCAGAAGGAAGCCAGGTTACTATGGGAGGGTACTTTGTAAGCTTTAAAACATTATAGAGGGGCAGCTAGGTGGTGCAGTGGATAAAAACACTGGCCTTGGATTCAGAAGGACCTGAGTTCAAATATGACCTCAGACACTTGACTGTGATGACCCTGGGCAAGTCCACTTACACCCAACTGCCTCACCCCAAAAATTTTTTAAAGAATTGGTTTTTTTTTCTAAATTATAGAAATGTCAATCGTTGTTATTATGTATCTTTATAAGGGGGGGGGTGTGAAGAGAAAGGAGTGTGAGGAATCAGAGACTGTTCAAAGAAAGGCAAACAATTATTCTCAGTTTATTCATTAGTATTAAGCCAGGCATTGTGCTAAAGCAGGGGATACAAGATAGGCAAAAAGACAGTGCCTGACCTCAAGGAGCTTACAGTCCATATGGAGAGACAACATGCAAACAACGAGGTACAAAGAAGGGGGAGTCAGAGATATCAACAGAACTGGGGGTTATGTAAGATTACTGGACCTGAGGTGAAGAGACCAGAGTTCAAGTGTCACCTCAGCCATTGGCTTCCCATGTAATCTTAGGCTGGCAAAATGAAGACAGAACAGGAGTGATCGAGGGTGTACCTCCAGCCCTATGCCCATGCCCATGCTCAGTGGAATGGGGCACTACCCCTGGAGCTGGGCGTGTACTCTGCTCCCTTATGGTGGGATACATGCTCAAGTCTCTGGCTAAAAAATGGGCCAATCAGCCACTTTTCAGAGGGAGAATGTGGTTCCATGGGAAGGTAATGGGGTGAGGGGTCCCCTGATCATACCAGGGATATGGGTAATGCAACGTATATTCTCCCTTCACACTCATGCCTGTTCACGAAGACTGAATGAAGATATACATGGAAAGTCTTTTGCACATTATCAATTGCTGTACAGATCAGGGCGGTTAGCAGCCCCCTGCTCCAGCTCCATTGTTCCAAATGCCAACCTTGACTGCCTTAGCACCTTTCCTCATGCTATTCACCTTCACTTGGAATCCCCTACTGCCCATTTCACTAACTGAAATTTGACTTATTCCAGGCCATCCAGCTCATGTGACAGACACTGCCTCCTCCAGGAAGTCTCCCTGGATTCTACCCCTCCCCCGTATTCCCATTAGAAGGGAGCTTGTCCTCCCCCAAAATAGCATCTAACATCGGGACGCTTGCCATGACACTCTGCACATACTCCCCATACCTATAGCTTACCTGTGTATGCCTGTTACCACATATGCCCCCCTCTCCCTAAGCAGACCATGATATCCTTGAGGGTGGGGCACCTTGTCTAATTCTTTGGCAGAGGGGAAGGAGTATGGACTTGAATCCAGAACACCCAGGCCCCAGTCCTACCCCTGATGCTTACTAGCTGTGGGATTCTAGAAAACAAAGGCAAAGAAGAAAAACCGCAGACCTGAGCTCAGCAGATATGGCCTTGAATGTCACCTCCAATACCAATACTCATTAGCTGTGTGACCATTTAAGAAGTCAGAACATCTCTGAGCTCCGCTTTTTTTCTTGCAGAACAGGGCGATAACTACATCTGTAGCACCTACCTGACGAGGCTGTTGTGAGGCTTAAATGAGAGCCCTGTATGACTGCAGATGTAGGGAGACCCCAGAGGCCATTTAGTTGTCATTTTACAGATGAAGAAACTGAGGCTCAGGGAGACCATTAATAATGGGTAGCATTTGTATATCACTTGGAAGTTTGCAAGGCGCTTCACAAATATTATCTCATTTGACTCTCACAATAACCCTGGAAGGTAGGTGGTATTATTGTCCCCATTTTACAAATATAGAAACTGAAGAAGACAGAAGATAAGTGACTTGCCCAGGGTCACACAGTTAGTAAATATCTAAGGCAGGATTTGAACTCACTTCAGGGGGGAGTTCCTGACTCTAAGCCCAATGCTCTATCCATTGTGCAACCTAGGGTAAGTAACTGGCCCAAGGTTACACAGGTTGTAAATGGCAGAGCTTGAACCTTAGGAACTTTAAAGTGTGATATAAACTTTAACTAGCTTCCTAACCCACAGCAAGGGGCAGCTAAGTGGCACAATGGATAGAGTGCCAGGCCTGGAGTCAGGAAGACCTGAGTTCAAATCCATTCTCAGACTGTGTGACCCTAGGCATGTCACTTAATCCTGTTTGCTTCAGTTTCCTAGTCTGTAAAATAAGCTGGAGAAGGAAATGGCAAACCACTCCAGTATCTCTACCCAAAAGAATCCCCAAATGGGGTCACAGAGTCAGACATGAATGAAGCTAAACAACAACAAAAACACATCGTAAGAACTTAACAATGCTTTGTTGAATTGAACTGTTTCCACATCTATAAAACTGGGACAGTTCAATTCAACTTACAGTTAAACCACAAGAATTTAGTAGCAGCCTATAGGTGCTGGGGGCTCTGAGCTGGTACTTGGAAGGAAAAAAAATACAGAATGAAACAATCCCACCCTCTGAGAGCATATATTCTGGAAGTTGGGTGCTAGAGGCCCAGAGCTATTTCATAATAACTGGACTACCTGCCTTACTATGTAGTGGAAAGGAAAGTGTCTAGTAAGTACAGTGCTATTCGAGTGTGAGCCAGCATTATTGTTTGTGTCTTCCAAAGTGTTAAGTGAGATTGAAAACCAGGTCTTCTTGATTCCAAATCCAGCATTCTATTTTCCTAATCTCTGATCTGCTTACTACCCAACCTCTCTGAACCTTAGACAGCTCTCTGGGATTATCTACTAAGTGATCCAGGGGATTCCAAGAGTCATAGTGCAGTTTTAAGCTTTGGGGCTTTGGGGACACTGTTTATAATGCCATGAATAGGGCTATGTATCTCATCCAATAAACACTTGTTGAAAGAACAAATAAAACTTCCTCCAAGATCTCTGTCTCTCTCTTCTCTCTGTGTCTGTGACTCTCTTCTCTGTCTCTGTGTCTGTCTGTCTGTCTCTCTCTCTCTCTCTCTCTCTCTCTCTCTCTCTCTCTCTCACACACACACACACACACACACACATCTAGAACAGCACATAGTTTGTCAGTTCTCAACCTGGAAAGACCCCCTGATGAATTCATGCCTTCTGAAGGGGCTTTGCCCTGTTGGGACTCCCTAAAGTGTTTCTAGGCTTTCCTTCCAAGTAAGACCTCCATTGATGAGACTTGTCCTTATCCTCCAAGCTTCAAGACCCTGCCCAATTCACACCAAGCTCAGGCATAGCAATGGGATAAAAGAGCTGAGCCTAGAGTCGGTCGACCTGAGTTCAATCTAGCTTCAGACACTGTGTGACCCTGGCAAGTCACTTCACCTGCTTGCCTCAGTTTCCTCATCTGTAAAATGGGCTGGAGAAGAAATGGCAACCACTCCAGGATCTTTTGCCAAGAGAAAATCCCAAAATTCGGTCACAAAGAGTCAGACATTTACAAAAATGACTAACAACAAACACCACCGCACTCACTAGCCCATCATCATTACCAAACCGGAGGCCAGGTGTTCTAAGAAACTGGCCTGATCTCATCCAAGGTAGGTACAGCATAATGTAAAAACATCATTGTATGAGGCAAGTGACCTGAGTTTGAGTCTTAGCTCTGGTACTAACCGACTGTAGAACCTCAGGGAAATCCCTTCTCTCAGCCAGTTTCCTCGTGGAAAATGGGGAGGGGGCAGGGCAGGATTGTGTCTAAGGTATCCTCTAACATTCTATATTCTAAGGTTCTTTCTAGCTCTGGCATGTTCTAGGGGCTCTTCCAGGCCTGACTTTTTGTGTTTGAAGGTCCTTCCCACCTTTAACATCCTATGTTCTAAAGTTCCTTTCAGCTCTGACATTCTGTTTTAAGGACCTCTCCAAGCTCTGACATCCTGTGTTCTAAGGGCCTTCCCAGCTCTGCATCCTGTGTTCTATGGCCCTCCCAGCTCTGACAATCTGGTTCTCAAAGCTGTCCTGCTCAGACAGTCTGCATTTTAACATTCTACATGTAGGGTCCCTTCATGACTCTGCAAGCAGAACGGTGCTAAAATATGGTCAATTGGGTAAAATAAACAAACACCTACTATGTGAGAAGCACTGTGCCCAGGGCTAGGGAAACAGTGAGAGATCCAGACCTGGCTTTAAAGCACTTTATAACCTCAGCAGAGGATGGGGATGGGTTGTCTGGGAGGAGGGAAGGATGGACAAGAACACAAAATAGCTGATACCAGGGAGAGTGAGAATAAGGACAAAGCGGGGGAAGGGTTTCTCTGGCCAGTTCTGTCTAAGTGCAGAAGGAGGCCCAAGTGTCCCCAGTTTCCACTTAGGCTCCATCCTGAAAGCTGTGGCTCAGTGCCTCTTTAAGTGTACAGGGCCGCATTTCAGATAAGTTCCAACCCTCCCTAGGATGACACAGGTCTCCAACTCAAAAATAAACAGTTCACCAAAGCAAGGAGGGGAGGAAGGAAGTCTTCTTCCAAGGGTGTTCTGGTAAATAACTGGATCTCAAAAACAAAACAAAACAAAAAACCCTGTAACCAAACACTTAATTTTCTGGCACTGGGTAGAAAGTGGCACCTTAGTCAGACCTAAAATGAAGATTTGTGGAAGAAGGACCTTCCTGACAAAGGTGCGGAAGTGGGAAGTAGAATGCAAGTAGGAGGGCAGTTGACTGGAATATAAAGTATTGAAGGAACAGGAGTCTGCTGGTAAATGTTTTAACAACCCAACTCTTGGGGGGAGGGGGATTTGCCCAATCATACTTTTTAAGTTTAATTTTTATTGTAGCATTTTTCTCCACCTTCCTTAAGCCTAGACAATCAACCAAGCAATCCTGATTTGTAACATTCACCATTTCTAAAACATAAATGCTCACATTGAAATTCAACCATAGAGAACGGCTAGGTGGTGCAGTGGATAAAAGCACCAGCCCTGGATTCAGGAGGACCTGAGTTCAAATCTGACCTCAGAGGCTTTACACTTACTAGCTGTATGACCCTGGGCAAGTCACTTAACTCTCATTGCCACGCCCCCCCTTCCCCCCAATCAACCACTGGCTTTGCTGGTGGGACTAGGTCTAGTACACATCTGCCTTCCTCCCATAAATTACAACTACATTGATGACAAGACAGGTATTTTCCCATTTTGCAGAAGATGAAACTGAGGCCCATACAGGAAAGCTCTGGCTGAGATTCTACAGAAAAATCATGGAGAAAGGTGAGACTAGGAACCAGGTCTCCTTCTCCCAGGCTGGTCTTTCTACTACACTGTGTTGCCTTTTCTCCCTCTCCTCATTTCTGAGCTTTATTTTTCACTAAAGGACTCAACTCTTAGATGTTTGTAGAGAAAGAAATGGGAAGCGCCTGAGACCAGATGGCAAGAGAGATGTCCCCTGCAGTTCTATGGTGTCATCTGCTCCCCTCTCCAGACAGGAGCTGCTTGGGAGTGTAATAAAAAGCACTGTGGGTTTGATGAACCTGGGTTCAAATCCTCCACAGGACAAGGTATGGGACACCATACAAATTCTATAGAAGAGGGAATTGTTATTATACCAAATCAGCAGTGGAGAAAAAGCAATCGAGGGAGCGAGTCTAGGTGCACAGTGGATAAAGCACCGGCCCTGGATTCAGGAGGACTGAGTTCAATCCAGCCTCAGACACTTGATACTTACTAGCTGTGTAACCCTGGGCAAGTCACTTAATCCTCACTGCCCACAAAAAAAAAAAAGAAGAAAAGAAAAAGAAAGAAAAGGGAAAAAAGAAAAACAATTGTAGGGAACCTGGTTTGAACCCCACCTTTGACACTAACTATAAGTGTAACCTGCCACAAGTCACTTTGCTTCTTTTGGCCTCAGTTTCCTTAATCTGTAATGGAGATTAGATGAAATGCCTTAGGGTCCCTTCCTCAACTCCAAATCTAGAAGCCTTGATGCTTCAGTCCTGTGACTTATGATCCAAGTGCTTTGCATAGTGTCTGGTATATAAAAGTGCCTAATAAAAGCTTATTCCTCCCCCCTACTTTGTATATCTTCAGACAAGGTAAGTCACTTCCCAGCATCTTACAACATGTATGTATTTTAGGGAGATGGAGCTGGGTGAACTTTTGAGGTACCTTCTAGCTTTCATTCTATCATCCAGTGGGCACTGTGCCCACCCCCTCTGGTGTGGGGCCTGGCCCACCCAGGCGAGAGCCTGCCATCTTAGGCATCTCTGCTACCCTCATGAGCTGCTGCTGCTGCTGCCACAGACGGACAGATGGACAGACAACCGTGACCATCTACCCTGCCCATAATTAAAAACATACCCCGACCGCTATCATAGTACTAAGTGGCCAATTTTCCTCCCCCCCCAGCTCTGCTTACTCTAACACAAACAGCAATATTTATGCCAAGCTTCCATAATACCATAAACAGCATAACCTATAGCAGGCCAATCCATGAGTCACTTCCCCAAAGCTCGAGTTAATAAGTGGTACCTCATCCCCATTCCAGAGAAACCCAGGGGCCTGGCCTTGGTCTAAACCTCCACACCCAGATCCCATGGTCTCCTAATACCCCAGAAGACCAGTGGTGGGAAACTGCCAAGCAGCCGGCCTGCTCCCAGCAGACAGGATGGGCTCCCTTCGTTCCGGGTCCCAGGTCCCGGGTCCCGACTGTGGATTCCACTGGCTGCCATCCAGGGAAAGTTTCCCAAATTCTCTACCAGCCCCTAAGCTCTCATTAAGTAGGGAGAAATTGAAGTCATGGCAGAAGAGCCCAATCTTTCTCTTACTGGGGGCAGCAACTCCGTTTTCTGGTTGAAACAGCATTTGTTGGTAGAAAAAGGAGGAGGGGGGTCAGCCATGCCATAACCCTTGTGAGGCACAACTGAGACGGGGAGGATCCTGGCCACAGGAGATGAATAAGACCCAGTAGAGGCCCCAGCCCTGGGTATCCATTATGCCCCTTGGAGCTTGACAGACCTCCCTCTCCCACTAACTTTCTATTTGGGATTAACACCTGGTATCCAGGGGCCAATTCCGGTGGTTGATCACCACATCTTTCAGGTCACCAGCGTTGACCTGGCAGGGATGCTCTAAGGGAGAACCCAAGAAGAGCTCCTCTCTGCCTTGAGAAGGGAGGGGAGGCAGGCACTGCCCAGCTGGGCATGATGGCAGCTGGTGAGAGTTTCATGGGCCTCCATCATGATGGGGAGTTTTTCAGTCAGTTGGACCATGGGGAGATAGGAGGGAGGGTCTGGATGCTAACATCCAGAGAGACTTCCATGCGGGAGGGTCTCATGAACCCATCTTTCCAAAGCGGGTTCCAAAGCAGGACCCAGGGAGGGGTCCTATTGTAAAAGCTGAGCCCCTGGCAATCATCACACTCACAGGAGGAGGTCGAACTCATGAGGTGCCTACCAGCTCTGAATAGTCTATGTCTGAGATCCCTCTAAGCGCTAACAAACATTCTGTGTTCTAAGGTCCCTCCCAGCTCGCACATTCTAAGGCCCCTTCCAGCCCGCCTAGCCTCTGATTCTGATCCGGACTGGTCCTGGAGGCTCCAGTTACACATACGAAACAGCTTCGGGCACCTTAAAGGTTCTTCCTTATTTGCTCAGGGGTATCGTTCCTGGTACCTGGGGCCTCTGGGCTTATTCTCAGGGATATTCTCCCACTAAGCACTTTCTCAGCCATCAAACTTTCCTTCTCCAACCATGCTCCTTCGGGAGCCTCGATTTGCTCTGGGCATCTCCTCCTTGTCCTCGTCCTCCCCCCACCCCCGGCTTGCCCATGGAGGGAGCCGGGCGCAGGCGGCTCTTCCCTAGAGTGCCGGGAAACGTTATCCCTCCTCTCCCCCCCTCCCCCCCAGCCCCGGCCCTCGCTCTAGCCAAGCGCTCCGCGGAGCTGGCCAAGCTACAAAGCTTTGGCCAGATGGTCCCTTCTCCTCCCTTCTGGTACAGTCAATCAGAGCCTCCAGTGTCCTCCTGCTCCCCCCCCCCAACCCCCGCCTCCTTACACACACACACCCACCACACACACAACACACCACACCACACACACCACACACACACACACACAGAGCCATCCTCTCCTTTCCTCTCCACCGCCTTCGGGAGAGAAGGCTCAACTCCAGACACACCTCCCCAATGCATTGCCACCTGCCCCGGCCCGGAGGAGACAGTTTGCCCCTAAGCAAACTTTGCAGGAAGACGGATGGGGCGAGGGTGAGGCCATGGGGTGGGGGGCGCAGGCTTGGCCCCTCGCCCCCGGCCCCCCGGCCGCCCTCCCCTCCCCCTCGCCTCTCTCCCCCCTCCCCATCGCACTTACCTTCCACAGCAGAGACCAGGGGCAGCAGCAGCGGCGGCAGCAGCCAGCAGCAGCAGCGGCGTCGGCGGCAGACGGCAGCGGGGGCATCAGCGGCGTGCACCGACCCCACAGCCGATCCATTGTGTGGCTCGGCGCTGGCCCGGGGCTCGTGTAAGGTGGAGCGGACCGGCGAGCCATGGGGCCGGGCGGGCGAAGGGGAGGGCGGCTGGCTGGGGGGGCCGGGGGGCGCGGAGAGGCAGACGCAGGACCGCGCTTCCAGCAGAATGAGCCATCCAGAATGGGGAGAAAAGAGCCCGAGCTGAGCCAACGCTGGGAACGATCCACCTGCACGGCCGCGCGGGGGGGGCGGGGGGAGAGGGGGGCGAGGAGGGGGGCTCCGCCGAGCCCAGCCAGGCGCGCTGGGGACCCCGAGAGGGGGGCGAGCCGCTCCAGTGGGCCGACGGCGGGGCGGCGTCGGGGCAGCCTATGAGGAGGCCGGGCGCCGAGGCGAGCCGGCGTGCGGGCGACGGCAAGGGAGGCAGGGCGCTCCCCCCGCGGAGCAGTGGTCTCTCCCAGAGCTGTCCATCATCCAGATAAAGCAGTGATTTCAGCCCGAGCGTTTCTCAGTTTGTAGTGAATGCTGCAAAGCCGAGGAGCGTCTGGCGCTGCTGACAGGGGCAGGGAGAGGGGACCAGGGGGAGGGGAGGGGGAGAGGACGGGGTTGGGGCGGGGGGGGGGGGCGCTGGGATGGAGGAAGGGGCTGCTGAGGCTGCTATTGCTGCTGAAGCTGGGGAGGACGCGCCCTACCTGTGCCAGGGCTCTGGGGGCTGGGGGCTGGGGGGGGGGGCGGCCGACCAGCCCCCCGCCCGCCCCCGGTGCCTGCAACCCCAGGAGGGGCCAAACCGCAGTGAAAGGAAAAAAAAAAGGCTGCGAGTAGACAAAACCCGCAGCTCTCACCCGCCCGCCAGGGCTGGGCTCCCGAGGCGCTGAGCCCCGCTGGGGGCGAGGGAGGGAGGGAGAGAAAGAGCAGCGTGCGTCCCCCCACCCTACCCTGGAGGGAGGGACTGGGAGAATGGGGACCCCCCCACTCCACTCTGCACAGGGGTGGGACCAGCCCTGGGAGGCAGCAGGCTCGGGGCCTGATACCACGCCCCCGTTGTTCACGAGAGCCGGCGCCCTTCTCTGCCGGCTCGTTCCCCAACACGTTCTTCGCGGGTACCCCGATGCAGGTGTGCCTCGCATTACACAACGAACCTCCTTCCTTGGACACCCCCCCCCCCCCCAGCAAAGTTGCTAGTACAGTGAGTTTTTGTCCAGCTAGCTGGGCGCCGCAGGGCAGACGAGGTGTGTGTGTGTGTGGGGGGGGGTGATCTCCCTTTGTATCAGGCCTGGATTCCTAGGCTAAATTGTGATTTTTGTGTATTGGGGGGGTTTCTTCTGGCCGGGCACGCCCTTCCCAATCAACGATCCTCTGCCTCTGACTGATTTCATCATTCCTGCAAACAGCATAATTCAGTACAATCTTAAAAACATTTATAAAGTGCCTACTATATTCTAGGAACTACGAGGTGCTGGAAACCTAAAAACATTCTTTGCCCTCAGGACGCTTACATACTACAGAGGGTACTGGAAAGTCTATATGGGAGAATCTTAGTTGTACCAAGTCCTGGGCTTCCTCTTCGGGGGATACTGAGCGCTCCCTCAGGAGCTCCACTGTCTAGCTAAGACTTCAACAAATTGTATTAAACTCTGGTATTTTGCTCAGCTAGATTTGAAGATGAAAAACAACAATAGCGTGCCTAGCCTGAAGGAGCTTGTAGTCTGTTAGGGGAATACAAGTCCAGCATAAATAAAGATGATACAAATTAGAATGTGATAGAAGCAAAGAAGAATCAAGGGAAAGGAGACAAGAAATAGTGCTTTCCTCACAAAGGTAGGTTCACACTAACAATCTACATATGAAAACAAAGTGGATGAAGAATGCACTTTGCCCAGATTAGGCCATGCAGTAGGGATGGCGAGCTCATTGAGCTGGCCCATTAGTACATATTCTTGAACAGAGACTGCAGACCAACAAATGATCTGAGCTCCGGGTAGACTAGGAGTTGATAGCAAACTAAAGTTGCATTTGGGGAACTGGGCTTCACTTTCAGTGATGCTGCTTTGCTCTCTGCTGCTAAAGCCTGCCTTTTTTTCTGGTGATATTGTGATTCATGGAGCACCATGATCTCAAGAAGAATTATTACTGTAGGTACCCACAGGACAATGAGGGAAGGATGGGGTGTCAATAACCTCCAGCCTGCTACCAGGTATGCCTTCAGCGCAAGGAGGAGTTTAAAATACATATCTGAGATAAGGTGTGAGGTGGGAAGACGGAGGTAGATTGGTCATGGGGCAAGAATAAGGGATAACAAGTTAACAGCTTGAGTGCTATACTGGTATCCACAAACCATATAAGGAAAAGGGAAAATGTCTTCATTCTGTGGAGCAGAATCTCTCAGGAGTATTTGTGGAAAAGGCACAGAGACAAGGAATTTTCAGAATGAAAAAACTTGGATGGTTTATGATCTGCCTGGCAAAAGGACACACACGCACACCATACCGCACACACACACACATTACAGAATTTTCTGAGTTGGAAGGGACCAAAGTGGCCATCAAGTCTAACCCATCGCTGAACAAGATCCCCCCTAACACAACAGATCATCATTCAGTCTTTGAGGGAAAAAAAAGTCTATGTTTAGGCATAATTAAACCAACTTCAAGATTAGAGCATCCCTCTCTCATGAGAAAGAACCACCCCCTGCCTCCTCCTCCAGCTGTTCCCCACTCCAAACAACCTTTTCTTCATTTTGTACATGGCCTGTATGGGCTGTATCTACTGTTTTAGAAAAGAGGCTGTTTCACTTTCACCTTTGAACCCCCAGGGCTTCGCACACTCCCTGGCACATAGGAGACTCCCAATAAATACTTGCTTATTGATCGATCGATCCTATGACAATCCATGACACTTTTGGAGACATGTATCTGACTGATAGGAAGTTCTTTATAGCAAACCTAAATTTGCTCCTTCACAAATTGCATGTATTGATCCCGGTTTGGTCTCTATGGGGCTGGGCAATACAAGTCTAATCTCTTGTCCATCTTAAGGGCTTTTTTAAAAAAACTGCAAGGTAACTGGTATACCCCACTCAAGTCTTCTCTTTTCCAGGCTAAATATCCCTACTTCTTTCAACTGATCCTCATGTGTTATGAACTCAAGGGCATCCTGCATGTTCTCCTGGGGACACCCTTCAGTTTATTCACATCCTTCTTAAAATATAGGGACCAGAAATGAACAAAGTAATGCAGGTGTGGCATCGCCAGGATAGAGTACAGTGGGGATATGACCTTCTTTTCCCTGGACACTCTGCAGCATGATGGTCTTAACTTCCTTGACTGCCATATCACATGTTAACATAATGGCCTCATGCTTATGAGATTATCTATCTACTGAAGGTTCACAGGTAAGGAAACTGAGGCTCCAAGAGTGGAAATGACTTGACCATGATCACTGGGTGAATAGCATCTCCTGATTCCTAGTCTAGGGTTCTTTCTTCTATTCTATTTCTGCGTCTTTAGACAGTTAACTCTGGGCAGGTAGATGGCACAGTGGGTAGAATGCCAGACCTGGAGTCAGGAAGATCTGAGTTCAAATGCAGTCTCAGACTCTGTGACCCTGGGCAAGTCACTTAACACTGTTTGCCTCAGTTTCCTCATCTGTAAAATGAGCTAGTAAACTACTCTAGTATCTTTGCCAAGAAAAGCCCAATTGGGGTCATGAAGAGTTAGACAAAACTAAAAAAGCCGCCAAACAACAACAGATACTAAGAATGCCAGACAATCTATGGTAAATGTCTGTTTAGTGGTATAGGCATCAAGTGTTATAGAAGCTTAGGAGAGAGACAGAAAACACGGAGAGAGGATGGAGAGAGGGGGGGGACCACACACACACACACACACACACACACACACACAGAGGTTGTGGGATGACTTGGCCTTGAAAGTTGCTTAGGTCTTCAGAGACGAAGCCTTTATCAGTAAAATGAGGGGCTTGGACACTAGGACTTCTATGGTCCTTTCCAGCTTTGACGTTCTAGGAGGCAGGGCACCAAACTTGGAGTCAGAGGTCTTAGGTTCAAATAATAGCATTGCCCTTGATTAGCCCATGACTGCTGTGACTTGAGCAAGTCATAATAATGATCTGAACTTCAGTTTTTTCATCTGTAAAATAGGATAGTGGCAAGGAGCAATGAACTGAAAATCAAAAGACCTGAGTTCAAATTATGACTTCCACTTACTGCCTGTGTGGCCTTAGGCATTTACCTTTTGTGGGTTTCAGTTTCCACATTTGTAAAATGAGAGGGTTGGATGATGTAACTTCTGAGTTCTGAGTCTGTGAGGTTCATCAACATCAGAACATCAGCACTCAATCCAAAGGTGCAGGAAACAGCTATAGACAATTTCCTGATTTTTCCTATCCTGGAAAGAATTGTTTCCTAACTTCAGTTTCACAGAATTTGAGAACTGGAAGAGATCCAAGCAGGCATGAAATCCCACCCATTCTTGAAAAGACACTCAGCTATAACAGCCCTGGCCCATGGTGGTCATCAGTCCCTGTTTGAAAACCTCCAGGAAAGAAGAAGTCTCCACTTTTCAAGATGACCCATTCCACTTTGGGCCAACTCTCATCATTAGGAAGTTTGGTTCCTCCTTTCTTGATCACCCAAGCCCTCAGAGTTTTTTCCTGACATCAAGCTAAAATTCACTTCTTTGCAATTTCTACCCACTGCTTCTGGTTCTGTCCTTTGAAACCAGTCTTATCCTTTTTTTCATATGGCAGCCTTCAACTACTTGACGACAATTATCATGTCCCTCCCTGAGTCTTCTCATCTCCAAGCTGAGCATCCTCAGCTCCTTCACCCCATCTTCATATGACAATGAGAAGTCACAATATAAAGAAGAGAGACATTTTGAGAAGACTCCCAACAACAGTTCCCAACCAATCATGAAATGACTTTCTAAAGAGCAGGTTCACTGGATCAGGTTTTTTTTGACCCACATCAATTCTCCCACCACCAGCTCCCAATTTGAACAATGCTCCTGTGCCTGTGTGACACAACAGTAGTTTCCTCTGGGTCTTTCTTCCACCCTACCGTCATTTCACAGTTTTACCATCCTTGAATTACATTTCCATCATCTCTCCACTTTGTGGTGTAGTGGGAGGAGCCCTAGGCTGGGAGTCAGCAGACCTAGTTGCTAATTGCCTAGTTGTGCCATTTACTAAAAGAAGGGTTACTAATCATAAGGATTCCTTCAAGACCCAAGGCTGACCTGGACCAACTTTTATTCTTGGTGACTTTAGGAAAATCTGCAACCAAACTTGTGGTAGTTCAGTGCATAGAGTTCCTGAAATTTGGGTGACAGGATCCCCAGCTCCCATGCAGGCACTAGAGGTAGCAATGCATATGGGTAGAGGACAACCTTTATTTCATTCCACAGAAAATGTAGGAGACTTACAAGAACCCATAAATAGATACAAAAAACATTTAAATGCCATCAGCTCACCCCTACCCAATTCTCCTAAGGTAATCAGATTTGAGATTGCCATTGGGGAAATCTTTTGACATTCTAGTAAGTGCTTTTTTCCCCTAAAGAGTCTTGGACTCATAGTATCACCCTGTGGTTTAGACTCCCCCTAGAAAGTAATTATACTTTCGGAGATGCCGACCAAGCAATTCCCTTCCCATAAGACTCATACCAAATAACTCATTGGCTTCATTCTCCAAGGAGAGTTTTATAAACCAACTATGTGGACAAAACCCTTCTTATCCCAAGGAGCATGAAATACTGGGAAATCTCTATTTTTCTCTAAAAGGTTCGATTCCCGCATTCTTCATTCAGATTAACCACAAACCAAGGAATCTCCCTTCTCTGGTTAGAAGAATAGACTCTAAAATCATACTTCCTAGGGAATTTCAAATCCCATTCTCTTACACACAGGACTTAGTGTTCATGAACATTGTCCACAGTTTACCCTCTAAGGACAAATGAGTGTGACATGGCTGCTCTCCCACATGCTTCTGCAGGAAATCTGTCAGTGTCCTGGTTGCTACTGTCTGTTAAGCTGAGAAGAGTCATTCTAGGAATCTCCCTTCTCAGGCTGCATGCAAACACATTTCAACCTCTGCTGCAAGATACCACCAACTGCTTCTAGGGGGAGGAAATTGTGCTTGGGTTCATGTTCTGTCCTTAGATCCACCTAGAATGCAAGAGGTGTGCTCTGCTATGTTCTGGTCTGTATTCTTAAAGACCAAGGGAGACAAAGAGACTATTAGCTCACTCTTATGGATTGCAGGAATGGGAAAGCTCTTCTGATAAGAATCCATCCTCTTCTGAGTTCCAGTCTACCAATTATCTTGAGGTCTCTGTGTCCTATCAGGAAGGTACTAATGGGCATGCCTAGCTATACTTTATGGGAAAGTGCTCCTCAGATGCCTCCAAACATACCATAATGCCCTGCAACATCATTAGGTTAATTAGAAAACATTAAATTGATCATTGACTCCCATGGCCTATGCTCCTTACACTAAAATTCACCTGAAGTAACAAAGGATAAGAGTTGCAAGGGGAATAATAAGAAAAAAGTCGAAATGAAGGAAGGGGGGCACTAAAATGATCAGAAATCAAACTCTACTATAGAGTAGTATTCATTAAATGTTCTAAAGGCCTGGGTAAAAAAAAGGGAAAAGTCGATCAATGGAACAAACTAGGTAAACAAGACCCAGAAACAATCCAATATGGTAGCTTAGAGCTTAATAAATCCAAGAAAACTACCACTTAATGTCATAGCAAATTAGTTGTCAGGGGGCATATGTAGTGATTCTCAAGTCATCAGACCTCCAAATATCATCTGGTCAAATCTTGTGTCCAAAGTCAAGTCAGCACCAAAGTAATTGAAAACCCAGGTCTTTGTGTGGCAAAATTAAATCATCTAAAGTGGAACACCATTAACAATTTTGCCAGTTCCATTATTTCATTTTAAAATATTACTCTTATTATTAGTTTTGGTAGAAATGATTATCATAACTTTTGCTAAAGAAGTTTGTAACATACCACAATATCATTCCTTAATCAGAATAAATAGCTACTTGGTGTCCATTCAATAAATCACCATTTTAAGTGCCTACTTCAGATGAGTACTATAAGTGGTATCCATTATTTATTGAAATAACCATTTTAAGTACTTACTTAAGGTACTCATAGGTGGGGATGGGATACAAAGATGATTTTTAAGACTTTTTAAAATTAATTTTTTCAGTGAACAAAATCTAGTTTTCCTTCTTTCTGACCTTTCCTCCCCCATTAAAAAAGAAAAGGAAAAGAAAACCCTTTTAACAAACATGTAGCTCTTTTTGTAATGCCTAAGAATTGGAAATCAAAGGAATGCCCATCAATGGGGGAATGGCTAGATCAGCTGTGGTATGTGATTATAATGGAATATTATTGTGCTATAAAAATGAGAAGCAGGATGATTTCAGAAAGGCCTGGAAAGACTTGTATGAACTGATGTATAGTGAAGTGAGCAGAACCAGAAGGATGTTGTGCACAGTGACAGCAATATTATTTGATGAACTGTGAATAACTGAACTATTCTAATGATGAAGTATACTATCCACTTCCCAGGAAAGAACTGATATTGAATGAATGCAGACTAAAGCATGCTCTTTTCACTTTCTTTAATTTTTTATTTTGTTCAAGTTTCTTATACAAAATTACTAATATGATAATGTTTTACATAATTGCATATATATACAACCTGTATCTGATTGCTTACCACCTCAGGGGGAATAGGAGAGGGAGAGAAGAAAGGATAGAATTTGGAACTCAAAACTTTAAATAAAAATGTTTATTATGATTTTTAAAAACAAACGAATATGTATAGTAAAGCAAAATAAATTCGTTCATGGGATATAAGGGGCAGCTAAGTAGTCTAATAGATAGAATGTCAGACCTTGAGTTAGGAAGACTTCCTGAGTTCACATCTGACTTTAGACACTTACTAACTGGTTGACCCTGAGTAAGTCATTTAACCTTGTTTGCCTCAGTTCCTCCTTTGTAAAATTAGCTGGAAAAGGAAATGGCAAACAACTCCAGTATCTCTGCCAAGAACATCCCAAATGGAGTCACAAAGAGTTGGACTCAACTGAAACAATTCAAAACCCTGTACAAAAGTATGTATAGCAGCTCTTTTTGTGGTGGCAAAGAATTGGAAATTGAGGGGATGCCCATCAACTGGGGAACGACTGAACAAATTGTAGCTATAAGAAATGATGAACAGGCAGATTTAAGAAAAACCTGGAAAGACTTGTATGAACTGATGCAGAGTGAAGTGAGCAGAACCAGAACATTGTACTCAGCAAAAGCAACACTGTGTGATGATCAGCTATGATTGACTTAGCTCTTGTCAGCAATACAATGATCCAAGACAATTCCAAAAGACTCATGATGTAAAATGCTATCCACATCTAGAGAAAGACATGATGTAATCTGGATGCAGACTGAAGCATACTATTCTTACTTTTTTTAGGTGGGGAGGGGGAGAGGGGGAAGTTGCGGTCATTTCTCTTTTGTTCTGTTTCTTCTTTCACAACATGACTAAGGTGGAAATGTTTTACATGATTGCACATGTATAACCTATATCAGATTGCTTGCTGTTTTAGGGAGGAGGGAGGAAAGGGAGAAAACATTGGAACACAAAATCTTTCAAAAATTGAATGCTGAAAATTGTCTTTACATGGAATTGGAAAAAATAAAATACCATAAAATAAATAAATAAAATCCCCCCTCCCCCCACCTTCCCTGCCTCCCTGCTCTCTACTTCCATGGCCACCAACTGGGATCAGGCCCTCTTCAGTTCTTGCCTGGACTACTTCCCAATTATTCTTCCTGCCTCTGGTCTGTCCCCTCTCCAATCCATCCTGCTGCCAATGAGATATTGCTACAGCCCAGGTTGGACCATGTCATTCCCCTGCTCAGTGAACTCAAGATTATTGCAGGAAGCTAAGAATTAACAGAGCCAGAGGTGGAACTATATTGTAAAAGGGCTTTTCAGTCAGATACACTGGGACTGGATAGTGACTGAGGTTCTTTCCAACTCTTAAATTCCCTGATTTGGGGATTGGAAGATAGATATTAAATTGCATCCTCTTGGGCTTCAATTCCTCTGATCAATGAACAAACATTTTTTAAGCACCTACTAGATGCTCAGTGCCAAAGGGAACCACTCTCTCCCCTTGAAAAGCTTACAGTCAACCAATTTTTAAAGATCTTAATCTCTAGTCTCTTTACCGTACTCTGAACCCACCCTAGCTTGGCAATGCCCTTGTTAAAATGCTGTACTTATAACTCAGTAGAGGGGCAGTGAAGTGGCACAGTGGATAGAGCACTGGTCCTGGAGTCAGGAGGATCTGAGTTCAAATCCAGTCTCAGACACTTTCCATTTAGTAACTCTGTGACCCTAGGCAAGTCACTTAACCCCAATTGCCTTGCCAACTCCCCCAAAAAAGCACAAACAAAAATAAAACTCAATAGAGTAATTCAATTGTGTTCAGAGCAGAAGACAATGGGGACTGTGCCTCTATTGCTAAAGCCCAATCTGGACCTAGCTTGCCTTGTCCCACCACTCCCACAGAGACCTTATAATCCTGAAGTCCCCAGGAAGGTGAATCTTTGTCATATAATTATTATGTGGAAGCATCACCCTGGCATAGAGGAGTCTGGGGTCATTGGTTTGGTAAGCTGGCCGAGTGGGCTAAAGCTGGCCAATTGACCAAGAATCCTTGCTCAGCTCATCTCCCAGAGAAATCTGAGGCTGTCTTCAGCCAAGTTTTGACTCAGTAGCAGTGTTCATGCCCAGGGCATTTGGAGAAAGAATTTTTTCACATCTGGGGCTTGGAACTGAGGAGATACAGATTTTGCCTCAAAATAGTTTCACTCCTCCCTATTGTGTCCCACCCCCTTGGGCCTGCTACAGTCCCCCCCTTCCTCTTTTACATCTGTTGGAGAGAGGCAGAGGCAGATTCTCCCAGATGGGCAGAACTTTTACTTCTGCTCTCCTTTCCTGCAGCTCATAAAAATATCTCTCATCTCCATATTGTTATTGTGCAGTCCTGTCTGACTCTCCGTGCTCCCATTTGGGGTTTTCTTGGCAAAGATACTGGAGTGGTTTGCCACTTCATTTTCCAGCTTATTTTACACATGAGGAAACTGAGGGAAACAGGGGTAAGTGACTTGCCCAGGGTCATATAGCTACCAAGTGTCTGAGGCTGCTTTTGAACTCGGGAAAAGGAGTCTTCCTGATTCCAAGCCTGGTGCTCTATCCAGTATGTCACCTAGCTGCTCCATTCAAAGTACAAATTTCCATTATATTATACCCATGATGGCTCATCGGGTCCCTTGGTTCGTCTGAACCTTAGCTTTCTCATTTATGGGATGGGAATAACACTTTCTCCGCCTATCACACAAGGATGCTGAAAGGAAAATATTTTGTAAGTGTAGAAAATACTAAAGAGATAGGAGGAGGCAGCTAGGTGGAACCATAGTATATAGAGCACTGGGCCTGGAGTCAGGAAGACTCATCTTCTTGAGTTCAAATCCAGCCTCAGACACTTACTAGCTGTGTGACCCTGGGCAAGTCACTTAACCTTGTTTGCCTCAGTTTCTTCATCTGTAAAATAAGCTGGAGAAGGAAATGGCAAACCCCTCCATTATCTGTGCCAAGAAAACCCCAAATGGGGTCACAAAGAGTCAGACAACAAAAGCTCTGAAATAATATTGTTCTTAGTTCCCATTTCCCCAGCACTTTAAAGTTTATAAAGCCCTCTTCTCATAAGACTCCAGTGAGGTACACATAAAAGAATGATCAGACTTCAAGGCCTGAGCCTGAATCCTAGCTGTATAACCTTGGGCAAGTCTCTAGACCCCTGTGACCCTCGTTTTCCTAAAGTATTGAATTGGGATGATAATAGCATTTACCTCAAATCATGGTTGTGAGGATCAAATTTTTTAAAATGCTTAGAAAAAAATCTTCAAGGGCTGTAAGAATATGTGTTACTATCACCATCCCCATCTGACAGAACACTGAGTTTCCCGAAAGGGAAACAACTTGTCACAGAGTTAGTGAGAAAACCGTGGTTGAAATGCAAGTTTTCAGAGGTTTCAGGGTTTTTTTGGGTTAGTTTTGGGTACTTTTGTTTTTTCCCATCATTCAACTGTTATGGGTTAAGAAGAATAGTCCCATTATCCTTCAGGGCCACTTTCCCAGGGAAGGACCCCCAGATTCCAGCCCTGCTCTGTCAGCCAGATAGATCAGAGGGTTTGGGGAGTCCATTGTTTTCTCAGGCCCAGCTTCCAATCCAGGTCTCTGTATTACTGAAGACTTTATTTAGTCATTCTGGTGGCACCAAGTTTACATACAGTTTGCTAAGTGGGCACAGAAAAGGGAAATACTGAGAACAGAGGCCTGAGGAGAACCCCTCTAGGGCTCAGCCCCTCTCCATGAAGAAATCACAACCAAACTAAGAAGAATGAAGATGGATGATCCAAAGGAACTTTCCAAGTCATCTCATCCAGCTCCCTCATTTTACAGGTGAAGAACCAGAAGCTGAGAGGAAGGGAAATGACTTGCCCAAGGTCACAAGGTTAGTAAGTGTCAGAGTCATGGATTTGAACTCAGGTAATGTGTCTCCGAATCAGATTTAGATATTGGAGTTGTAATTTCCAGACAGTCTTCCAACCCACTGGTTCCTCAAATCAATTCAGTTTGAGAAACGACACAAAACATTTTATGCCTGTTCTGTTAAATATGTAACAATACTGTGAAAGAGGAAGGTTAGGGTTTTAAAAAAAATCTGTAATTTACAGATGAGAAAATTGAAGCCCAAGGAGGAAAAAAATCCTCAGAACAACCCTGGGAAGTAGGCTCCACTTAGGGCTACGAGGAACCTCAGAGTTTATATATTCTGATCTCCTTTGCTTTACAGATAAGGAACCCGAGGCCCAGAGAAAGTAAGCACTGGCAGTCATGATTAGAATTCAGCTCCTCTGAAGCTAGCTCCAAAGTTCTTCGCACTGCTCCACACTGACTCCCACCATCCCCCCACAACCTGTGCTATTGAGACCATGTGATTGCTCACAGACCCAGATCCTTAGCTTGGAAACCTGTATCCCACTGGGCCACAGGCCCTGGAGTCTCCCCTTTGGTGCAGGGCCTGCTATGGGTTGGGCTTTGTGGGCTCTTGGCTGCCATCTAGTGGTCTTGCACCAAGTTGGTGACAACTGCATCATTTTGGAGCAAACCTATGGGCAGGAAACAAGCTCCTCAAAACAGGAATCTGTCCCTATCTTCACTAGATGCACTACGAGCGCTCCCTGGGCTTCACCTGCCTTGGCTCGTCATGTTCCTGATGCTCTTGGCCTATAAGCTCCATCTTTCTTTCAATAACTGAGACCATCACTTTAAGGTTAACAAAGTGACTTCCTCACAGCAACCCTGCAGGTAGGGAGTACAAGGTTAGCACCCCCATTTTACAGATGAGTAGACTGAGGGCTCAGGCAGCTAATGTGCCTTGCCCCCATTTCCAACAGGAAGGTCTCCTGATAAGAATTCCAGTTCTCTTTCCATTATGTCATGTTGCCTCTATAACCTAACCACTCAGAGCCTCCGTTTCTTTATCTGTCAAATGAAAGAATTAAACTAGATGGTCCCTAAGGAACCTCTCCCAGCCCTGACCTTCTGTATACTAAAGGCCTACTGAAATTTTATGTTCTAAAGACCCTCCACAGCTCTGATATTCTCTGCTCTCAAGGTTTGGTTTTATTTTTAAGTTTTAATGTCTGTTCTATGATTCTAGAAATTTACTGCCAGCTATCTATTTTGAAGAGCTTGCTTGGTCATAGCTACATCTTGAGCAGAGCTGGTGAATATTTAACAACTGACTTTGGGGTAGGGGCAGGATGTGCCTCAGAACACACTTTTAAGTTTAAGTTTAATTGCATCATTCCCATTTCTCCGTTCACTTTCTTAAGTGATCAACAAAACAATAACAATATCAGCAATCCAATGAAACCAATAAACATATCTTTGATTTGTAACATTTGCCAACTTCAAGGTATAAATACTCGCCTGAACATTTAAACTATGGGCTCTCTGAGTCTGTCCAAGTTGGTTTCTGCACAGCCCTGGATGCCTTCCCCTCCCCCAACCCCAGGAGGACTTGCAATTTTAATAAGATATTCTCTAAAAAACTGGAAAATCTTCTAGATCCAAAGGATGGAATCTTTAGCGATGGAATTTCAGACCTTTAGGAGGTCAGGGCACAGGGAAAAGTGCCTCACTGAATTTCTCTGATCATATCCAACCTATCGATGAGACCTGACTGTTTGATTTAGAACATGGGTTGGTGTTCAATTAAATTCAACAAAAACACTTATATGGAAGTATGTACAGCTTAGCTTGGGGACCATCAGCCCTCCCCCCCCAAATGGACCCATTCCTGCCCCTCAAGAGCTTACATTCTCCTGGGGGGTGAGGGTGGGGATGATACAACTTGTATCAGGATAATGAACCAGGATATTTAAGGACACAACATAGATACAGAGTAACAGGAACTGCAATAGTTGAGCTCTCTTCCAAGGCAAGAACACCTGAGCTCCTGACACATTCCACACCAAGGCTGGGTAAACTGGGCAAGTCACAACCTCTCAAAGCTCTAGGCAACTCTCTAGCACAGATTAAATGCAGAGTAATTTCCTTGGGGTGGGGGTAGGGGTGGCTGTGGGAGGATAGAGGAGTCGGAATAAGGAGATGCAATGAACTAGGAGGATGAAGAAATGCCCCACGGTAGGCAGGAGCACATGGACCTGTGCTTTGTAGGAACCCAGTGATCTCCTTGGGGCAGAGAAAGAGTGAGTGCATCCAGACATGGTGGACCAAGCCTGAGAGGCAGCAGATCAAAGGGCAGCCTCTAGGAGGTGGGGCTTGCCTCTGGAAAAGACCAAGGAAAATAGTCATTTTATGGATTTTTATTTTTCCCCTTCCTTACCTTCCACATTTCTTTTCCCCAGGTCAGGAGAAAAGAAAGCTATTGATGATGCTTTATCAGAGAAGGCATCCCAAAGAATGGGAAATTTAATAAGAAGGTAAAGGAGAAATTTGAATGAGCAAAAGTACCTGAGCTTCCCCTCTCCCCATCACCTTTTATTATCTTTTTGTTTGTTTGTTTTTTATTTTTTGGTGAGGCCGCTGGGGTTGACTTGCCCAGGGTCACATAGGTAGAAGTGTCAAGTGTCTGAGGCTGGATTTGAACTCAGGTCCTCCTGAATTCCAGGGACAGTGCTTTATCCATCTAGCTGCTCCCTCAAGCTATCTTTTCCCCCAGGTACTGCTTATCACCCCCTACCTTCTTAGGTGTGTCCATCCTTCAGTTTTAGCTTTTTCAAGGAGAAAACCTGAGTCAGGCCAGACCCTTTATCATAATATATTGTATATAATATACAATATTGATATATATACCATATTAAATATAACTATATGTATAAATATAAATATCTGCATGTGTGATGTCTGAGTATGTATGTGTACAAGGAGGATCCTTAGAACACCTAATGCACACACACTTATACACATGCTTATACATATACATAAAACATACCTATATATTACATCTTCCTGATAAAACATAAGCTCCTTGATAGCAAGGACTCTTTTCACTGTTGTCTCTGTATTTGTCTCTTATGTTCCTGGTGCATAATAAATATTTGCTGATTGATATGTTATGTTTTTGTTTTGTTTGTTTGTTTGTTTGGCTGGCATGAGGGTTAAGTGACTTGGCCCAGGGTCACACAGCTAGTGTACAAGTGTCAGAGGGCCAGATTTGAACTCAGTCCTCCTGAAATCCAGGGCTCATGTGCTGATTGATTGTTAAATTGATCTGAATGACGGTTTAGGGGGAATGATGGAACAGCACAGGCCAATAAACAATAGCTTACATTTATATAATACTTTGTGAGGACAAATCCTTTTCTATATGCTGCCTCATCTGATCTCCCCAACATTTGTGGGTGAGATCACACAAGTATTGTTGTTAGTGGTGTTCAGTCATTTCAGTCGGGTCTGACTCTTTGTGACCCTATTTGTGTTTTTTGGTGGCAAAGATGCTAGAGTGGTTTGCCATTTCCTTCTCCAGCTCATTTTACAGATGAGGAGACTGAGGCAAATAGGGTTAAATGACTTGTCCGGAGTCACACAGCTAGTGTGTGTCTGAGATTTAAACTCAGGAAGATGAGTTTTCCTGATTACAGGCCTGGATCTCTATACACTATGGTGCCACCTAGCTGCTCTCACATAATTATTATCACCCCCATTTTAAAGATGAGAAAACCAAGGCTGAGAGGGGAAAGTGACTTGCCCAGGATCACCCAAGTGTGTAAGTCCTAGAACATGGACCGGCAGCCTGGTCTTCAGAGGCCAAGTTCAATGTTCTTTTGAGACACTGAAAAAAAGCCTTAGGAGACTCAGTCATGGGGCAGCTAGGTGGCGCAGTGGAAAGAGCACTGACCCTGGAGTCAGGAGGACCTGAGTTCAAATTCAGCCTCAGAAAACTTGACACTTACTAGGCTGTGTGGACCCTGGGCAACTCAACCCCCAATTGCTTCACCAAACACACACACACAGACACACACACCAAACCAAACGCAACAACAACAAAAGAGAGATCTAGCCAGGCAAATGTAGCTACTGACATTGCCTATAATGGTACAACCTTAGTTATATGTACTGGTTAATTTTGCTGAACTGTTTTTTTTCTCTTTTTTCTTTTTTGCTAGAAGGACTCATTCTCTAGAGGGGAGAGGGAGGGGGTGGATTATATTGAAAATAAAAGTGATTTAAAAACAGAGTTATAAATAAAAGTCTTTAAGAGAATTAAAAAAAGTAGCTATTGAATATTTTTAAATGTCTAGGCCAGGTGACAGTCTCATGCAGGGTAGTTAGGGAGACAAGATGAACATGCATGAAACCATTGGAGAACCAGACAGAATGTGATTAGGCACAAAATTGGTAGGTGCAGATTGGATGTGTTCTAGATCAAAGCTTCTTAAATTGTGGTTCAAGAACCCATATGGCATTGAATGTGGGGGTTGTGAAAAATTTGGCAACAGTAAAAGGTTATGTATACCTATTTTATGTACCTATATACCCAGGGGGTACAAAAATTTCTTGGGTGAAAAGGGGTCGAGAGTGGAAAAAGTTTAAGAAGTCCTGTTCTAGATCTTCTTATGAGAGGTTGGGATAGGCTGGGCTGGCTTCATGAAAGAGGTCAGCATTCCTGTGGGTCTAGAAGGATGCCCCCCCCCCAGATGGAAAAGAGCAAGGGAGAATATTTAGATTGTGTTTGATGTGTATATACCCAGAGAGTGTTAGAGCTAAAGGAGACAGGACCTTAGAATACAGAATATCAGAACTAGGAGAGGCCTTAGAACAGAGAATTACATAGCAGGGAAGGGCCCTCTAGAAATACAGAATCTCAGGACTGGGAGAAGCTCCTAGAAACAGAATGTCAGAGCTGGGAGGGGCCCTTAGACAATAAAAGTGTCAGAGCTGGAAAGGTCTTTAGAACTCAGAATGTTAGAGCTAGGAGCAAACCTTAAAATATAGACACAGACCCCTGGAAGGGAATTTAAAGTCCAATCAGAGTTGGAAGGGCCCTTTAGAACAAAAGATGTTAAACAAACCCTTAATGACCCATCTAATAAAACTTCATCATTTTGCGGATGAGAAAAAATGAGGCCCCAGATAGGGTTGATGACCTTGCCCAGGGCCACACATCAAGTTATTGGTAGAATCAAAGAAAAACGTTGGAGATGATGTGGAGAGACTTCTGGCTTATCGTGGGGAGCTGGGGAGGGAGGTGGAATGGTGAAAGTGAGGGAATTTGTAATTCATACAAAACTTCCAACCCAAGCAGGAGCAGAGAAGAATTTGGGGTCGCCCTGGGACAAGGTGAATCCAACGAAGGAAAACTGGTGTACTTAATTTAAAAAAAAAAAAAAAAGGAATTCAAGTGATGAATATCTCAGAGGAAACACTGAAGCCTGAGATGGGCTCAGCTGCTGTAAATATTCCTGAGATGGGATTGGAATGAAGCCAGTTGTCAGATTCCAAATTCCGCCTAATTAACTAATAGTATATTATTTCCCGCCAGGATTAATTTTTAAACGCATACTGTATGTTTTATAACACATTGGAACACTTAACATTCTGCGATCACTGGTCTCTGATCGCTCCTCAGGCCAAGCTATCTTCCACGCTATTTGGAGGCTGAAGCCAGCTCTGAGACTCCCCAGTGAGGGGCTAGAGACCCCAAGGTGGGGGGAAAATGAGGGTTGTTACCCTGTTTCCTCTTCCTTCCCAATATTGAGTCTGAATCCTAAATTAGAGGTTTTTTTTTTTCTTTTTAGGGCAGTTGAAAAACAGCCAATTCTCTAGCTCAGGACGTTTTATCACCTAATTAATATCACAAAGAGGGAAGCTGTGCCTGCATTGGATTGTGGGGATTATGGCAAATGAGGTAGTGGGTTGGTGCTATGTGAAAGTGAGGCTGGTCTGGTTGTTAGAAAGGTCTCTTCAACCTGTCAGGATTTATCATAGACATAGAGGATGGCAGAGCTGGGGCCTTAGAATGCTTTTTGTCAGAGTTGGGAGGGTCCTTAGAACATAGGATGTCAGAACTGGGAGAACCCTTAGAACATAGGATGTCAGGGAGGGGTCTTAGAACACAGGATGTTATAGCTGGGAGGACCCTTAGAACATAGAATGTGATAACAAAGAATGTTGGATTTGGAAGGAACAGAATCATAGAATCTGAGGGTTGGACAACCCAAACTCAGAGGAATTTGTAGTATAATACACATTGAAGCCCTTGGAGGATGGAAAGCCCACCACCTCCCAAGGTAGCCCATTCCACTGTGGGATAGCTTAAATGATTGGCTTTCCTGCTATGGAGCTTCAATCAGATGCAAAGAGTGGCATCTTCCAGCCATTGACACTGACTCTGTGCCCATGGACCAACGAGAACAAGTGCAGTCCCTCTACCACGTGATAGTCCTTCAGATACTTAGGCAGCTCTCAGGTTCCTCTTGAGCCTTCTCTTCTCTAGCATAAACACCTCTGATTCCTTTGATCAGTCCTCTTGCCATGAGCCAGAGTCCCTTCCATATTGGATATGATCCACTGTACACATCCTTCTTAAACCATGCTGCCCAGTATTAAGCATGGTACTCTATCTGAGGTCTGATGAGTGCAGAGCATAGGAGGACCAGTATGCCCTTACTGTAATGAAGCTCAAGATCACATTAATTT
Source organism: Dromiciops gliroides (assembly GCF_019393635.1). NCBI lineage: Eukaryota > Metazoa > Chordata > Mammalia > Microbiotheria > Microbiotheriidae > Dromiciops > Dromiciops gliroides. The sequence continues at coordinate 610,789,018 of NC_057863.1, forward strand.
GTTCATCCATCCATCTGTCCATTTATTTGGTTGGTTTGTTGGGTTTTTGTTTGTTTATTTTGGTGGCTACATCCCACTGCTGACTCACATTATGCAGTCCATAAAGGCCCCCAGATCTCTTTCAGAATAGCTGCTGTCTATCTATGACTCCACAATCTTTTATTTGCAAAATGGATTTTTGGGGGATATTTAATAATCATCTCATATAAGTCCTATCCTTCCAGAGAGAAAACCTGGATCCCAGCAAGGATGTCTTGTCAAAGATCTGGGATTGGGTTCTAGTTCCTCCTCTTCCTAGTTGCCTGCACTTTTACCCACCATGGGCTGAGAACCCTTAGCATCTCCAGCCCCCCCCCCTCTCTCTCTCTCTCTCTCCTTAGGTTAGGTGTAATGTTGCTCAGATGGCTTCATGGAAATTTCCCCTGGAAGTTTCCTCTAACTCAACCTGCATAAAAATGACCTTATTCTCTCCTCTCCCTCCATCCCTTTCCCTTTCCAAACTGGCTCACCTTCTGTGACTTCCTTCTGTCAGTGGCTCTCTCAATCGCCCAATAACCCAGGTTGTTATACATTTTGAAATCATCTTTGACAACCATCTCCTGTAAATCCCCACTTCAAAGTTAAAAGATTAGTTTTGGGGGCAGCTAGGTGGTGCTGTAGATAGAACACCAGCCCTAGATTCAGGAGGACCTGAGTTCAAATCCGTCCTCAGACACTTGACACTTACTAGTTGTGTGACCCTGGGCAAGTCACTTAACTCCAGTTGCCTTACACACACACACACACACACACACACACACACACACACACAAAAGGAGTAATTTTGTCATTAAGGAGAGGGAAGGAATAATTTGGTAGCTAGGTGGCACAGTGGATAGAGTGCTGAACTGGAGTCAGAAGACTTTTCTTCCTGAGTTCAAATCTGGCCTCAGACACTTATTAGCTGTGTGACCCTGGGCAAGTCACTTAACCTTGTTTGCCTCAGTTTCCACATCTGTAAGATGAGCTGGAGAAGAAAATAGCAAACCACTCTAGTATCTTTGCCAAGAAAACCCCAAATAAAAAAAAGAGAGAAAAAAAGGGAAAAAAAAGAAAACCCCTAATGGAGTCATGAAGAGTCTGAGATAACTGAAAAAGGACTAAATAATAGGGGATAAGCATTTATATAACACCTACTATATGCCAGACATTATGCTATAAGCACTTTAGACATACTATTTCATTTGATCCTCACAATGACTCTGGGAGGTAGATACCATTATCATTCCCATTTTATAGTTGAGGAAATTGAGTCAGGGGTAAAGTGACTTGCTGGGGTGCCACAGCTAGTAAGTGCCTGAGGTTGGATCTGAACACAGGTCTTCCTGACTCCAGGACCAGTGCTCTATCCACTGAGTGACCTAGGTCTTTCATCAAAGTTTGTTAGTTCTTCCTTTGAAATATCTTTCTCCCACTGCAATTTCCATGCTACTACCTTTCCTCCCTGCCCCCTCCCCAGAATCCCAGGTTGTTATCAATATTTACTGCCACTGGCTTTTGATTGATTTCTTTCTTCTTCCAGGCTCTCCATACATGTGTGACCGACCATATGAAACCATTTGAATATATCTAGAACTGACCTCAAAGGCCACTGAAGCCAGCCCCCTCACTTCATAGATGAGGAAACTGAGAACCAGCGAAGACGTGACTAGCTTGAGGTTCCACAGCTAATTAGTGCCTTCACTGGTATCTAGGCAACTCAGTGGATAGAACTCCAGGCCTGGAGTCAAGAAGATGAGTTCAAATCCAACCTCAGGCACTTACTAACTGTGTGACCCTGGCCAAGTCACTTAACAGCTGTCTGCCCTAGTTTCCCTAGTTGTAAAATGAAACCAATAACAGCACTTACCTCCCAGGGTCATTATGAGGATCAAATGAGAGAATGTTTGTAAAGCACCTGGCGCACAGTAGCTGCTAGCTCTTATTATTATGAACCTAGCTTATTCTGCCTGCAGGTCCAGAATCCTGTACGTGATGTCAGGATGTCCCACCATGTCTTAGAGAATGCTGACCAGGGCTCTGGGCACCTCGGAAATGCTTAGTAAATACTTTAAGAAAGAGCATTGAGATAAAGTAGACTTTTGTCTCTGTTGTTTGTCCTTCATTATCCAAGAGGACCATGACATAGGGGTGATTTCATGATTTGCACTGAATTGGATTTAAGTGAGGCAGGACTGTACAAGGTCACCAACCCCACTCTCTCCTCCAGAGCTATCTGGGTCCAGTGGCCGAGATATACATCAGGAGGACTGGAGATAGCCCTGGATTTTGAGGTGATTGGGGTTAAGTGACTTGCCCAGGGTCACACACCTAGTAAGTGTCTGAGGTGAGATTTGAATTCAGATTCTTTCAACTTCAGGGCCAGTGCTCTATGCACTGTGTCACCTAGCTGCCCCACTGGGATAAAGACAGAAGACCTGAGCTTCAATATCTGAGCTCCCACTCACTTGCTGCATGAGATGCTCATTAAGGCACAGAACCACCTGGGGCCTGAGCTTCCTCCTCTTCAGAACAGAGGCATTGAGGCAGATAATCTCTAAGATCCCTCCAGGTTCTAACTTTCTCTTAGTCTATGACCCTATGGAGCCAGGGGGTGCAGCCTCTAGGCCCCGCTCTACCATTAAGGAACTCTGTGACCTCACACAAATCACTTTCACTCCCTTTGTTAAGTTTCGCCAGCTGGAAAATGAGACAGCCCAACCAGACGATCTCAAAGGTGTCTTTCGGTATCTCAGGTGTCAACGCAATTGCGCTAAGTGCTGGGAGAGTGAGAGAAAAATCAGAAAGCAAATCCTGCCACTCCTAACCCACCCCTTCCTGGAGACGGGGAGTCCACAGGTGTTCCACATTGCATGTGTTCGTAGGCTTTCCCCCAACTAGCTAGCAATTGTACTGAAGGTTTTCCTTCTTTAAAAAATACATGGGATGACTCTCTGGGTGGGCAAGTGGGAGGGATCCTGGGGATAACTATGATGATATAAGAAATGGAAGACCAATAGAAATCTATTTTTTTAAAAAAGCATCCCTGCCTTTAAAGAGCTTTTACTGTATTCTACTTAGTCCTTTCTAGCTCTTACATCCTGTGTTCTAAGGTTCCTTCCAGCCCTGCTATTTTCTGTTCTAAGGCCCCTTCCATCCCTGTCATCCTGTGTTCTAAGGGACCTTCTAGCCCTGCCATTCTCTGTTCTAAGGGCCATCCCAGCTCTGACCTTCTGTGGTCTAAGGGCATTCCCAGCTCTAATATATTGAGATTCTATGAACTGACCTTGTCTCTGACCTCATTTGCCATCTCTCTCTACCCTGCAACCCTCCACACTCCCTCAAGTCGTTCTTATTCCAAGCCACTTCAAAAACATTCCAATTTCTATTGTGTCTGGATGACACCTCATTTCCCGTCCAGGTACAATTCTCTTTTGATGACATACACCTACTGCTTTTCTCTGCTTATATCCTGAGGAAGATATTCAGGTTCAGTTCTAGGACAGTGTCACATGTCTCCATGAGCTTACACATTATTTATTTATTTGTTTGTTTGTAACATTCATTTTTTAAAATTTTGAATTCTAAATTCTCTCTCTCCCTCCTACCCCTTCCCTACATCTCCCACTCATTGAAGAGGCAACCAATATGATCTCAATTATACACGTGAAATCATAAAAAATATATTTCCATTAGCCATATCACAAAAAACCCCAAGAAGCATGAAATGTAAAGAAATTTTTTTAAAAGTTTGCTTCAATCTGTATTCAGAGTTCATCAGTACTCTCTCTGGAGGCGGAGAGCATTTCTCATCATGGGTCCTTTGGAATTGTCTTGGTTCATTGTCTTGATCAAAGTAGCCAAGTCTTTCATAGTTGATCATCTGATTTTATGTCTACTTCAATTTCCAGGACTCACGCTAGGGATAAAAAGCCAATCTGTGAGAATAAGCAGTCACCTTTTTTTTTTTTTCTCACACCAATATTGTCAGTCTTGCTGTATGGCTCTGAGTCATGGAATATATCCCTCTCTGATGAATTGAAAATGAGTGTCCCCAAAGGGTATTGATGGAAAGGTGCATGTTGGGTGTGACCTGGCTGCAATGAAGGACCAATGAAGAACTTGGGAGGAGAAGGGAAGTGGCAGATCTCATCAAGGGAAGAAAAGATGAGCTGACACATCGATGGCTGGAACAACCCATTGGTATTCTCACAATGTCAGGAGAAATGGAAGGAGGCCACCCAGAGACTTGGTAGATAGACCTTCTGGGGAAAACTTACAAAAGGACAAGAACAAGAGTCATTTAGTTTGGGCAGGTGTGGATGGCTGGTGAATTCTGTCTTTGGAATGGAGGAGATGACAGATTCATTTGGGTGTTTGAGTTGACTAAACTCCCAAAAGAGAGGGTTATAGAACATAAAAATGATAGAACTGGAAAGGAAAATAGGATATTAGGATACAGAATGTTAGAACTGGAAGATATTTTAGAACATAGAATGTCAGAACTGGAAGAGATCTTAGAACAGAGACCATCAGATGTGGAACACCTCTAAATACCTTAGAACACAGAATTTCCGAGTTAGAAGGAACCTTAACACAATGGACTGTCAACCCTAGAAGGGACTTTGGGACATAAAAATGTTAGAGCAGAAACACAAAATGTTAAATATGAAAGGGATCTCAGAAACTATCTAGTCCATCACCCCCATTTTGTAGGTGAGAAGATGGCCTTCCAGAGAGGGGACGAGTCTAATGCTAAAAGAGTTACAACTGAGCACCCAGGGCTTCTGACTCTTTGGACCAGTGTTCTTTCCACTATATACCATTTCTCTTCCTTTCACAGAATTTAAGAGCTAGAAGAGACCATAACCCTTTTTACTAAACTTTTCTCCCACCTAGATAGTTCTATGTAAAGTGTTGTGCAAACCATGAGCCCCTATTTTTCACTTTAATGAATTGTCTTGTTTTGTTTTGTTTTGTTTTGTTTTGTGTGTGTGTGTGTGTGTGTGTGTGTGTGTGTTTTAGTGAGGCAGTTGGGGTTAAGTGACTTGCCCATGGTCACACAGCTAGTAAGTGTCAAGTGTCTGAGGCCAGATTTGAACTCAGGTCCTCCTGAATCCAGGGTTGGTGCTTTAACCACTGCGCCATCTAGCTGCCCCAATGAATTGTCTTTTTTTAAAAAAAAAGATTAAACTTTTTTTTTAAAGTTTTGAGTTCCAAATTCTATCCTTCCTTGCCTCCCTCCCCTCCTCCCTTCCTGAGGCAGTAAGCAATCAGATTTGGGTTATACTTGTGCAATTATGTAAAACATGATCATATTAGTCATTTTGTATAAGAAAACTTGAATAAAAGAAAAAATTAAAGAAAGTGACAAATAGCATGCTTCAGTCTGTGTTTGATCAATATCCGTTCTTTCTTTGGAGGTGGAGAGTCTGCTTCATCATTAGTCCTTTGGGATTATCTTGGATCATTATATTGCTGAGAATAGTTATGTCATTCACAGTTCTTCATCAAATAATATTGCTGTCACTGCACAATGTTCTTCTGGTTCTGCTCACTTCACTATACATCAGTTCATATAAGTCTTTCCACGCCTTTCTGAAATCATCCTGTTTGTCATTTCTTATAACATAATAATATTCCATCACAATCATGTACCATAGCTTGTTTAGCCATTCCCCAATTAATGGGCATTCCTTTGATTTCTAACTCTTAGTCACCACAAAAAAAGTTGCTATAGTTTTGTACAAATAGGTCTTTTTCCATGAGCCCCTATTAAGTGTTAGTTATGGTTATTGCTATTACTATTACTATTTTTATTGTTATTATTATTATTATTGTTATTAATGGAAAGGATTTGGGACTTGAGGTTAGAAGATCTAGACTCAAACCTGAATTCAGTTACTTGTTAGTTGTATGACTTTGGGTGAGTTGCTTTATACCTCTGAACCTCAGTCTCCTTATTTGTAAAATTAAGGTAATAATAATTATATTACCTATCTCACTGTTGTGAGGAAGGTACTTTATTAAGGAAACTGAGGCAGAGATGAAGTGACTTACCCAGGATCTTACAGATAGTAAGTGTCTGAAGCCAGATTGGAACTCAGGACAACTAGATGGTACATTGGATAGAGTACTGGACCTGGAGTCAGGAGTTTGTTATTATTCAGTTGTTTTTCAGTCATGTCCTGACTCTTCATGACCCCATTTGAGGTTTTTCTTGGCAAAAGATACTGAGTGGTATGTCATTTCCTTCTCTAGCTCATTTTAACAAACACAAGGAAACGGAGGCAAACAGGCTTAATGACTTGCTCAGGGTCACAAGCTAGTAATTATCTGAAACCAGATTTGAACTCAGGAATATGAGTCTTCTTGATCTTCAGGCTGGATGACTCTTTCCACCAAAATGGGAATGATACCAGCACCTACCTCACAGAGTTGTTGTGAGGATGAAATGAGAACAGACACATTTGTAAAGAGCTTAGCACGGATACCTAGCACTTAGTAAGTACTCTCTAAACCCTTATTCCTTCTCCCTCTAAGGTACCTTAAAATTATGGGTATTAGTATTAGAATACACTTTCAACTTATTGATTTTATTGAATCCACCTACAAGAATTCATTTATCACCTTACTAATGGTCAAGCTCTAATTGAGTTTTTTGTTTGACTAGTAATAAGAAGTGTTAATATTCTGTCCTCTAGGAGCATACAGCTAGCTGAGGACAGAAGACACGAGTTAATTTAAACAATGAATTATACACCAGAGATATTCTTAACCTTTTTGTATATCATTGACTCCTTTGTCATTCTGGGAGAAGGGTTCCTATGCCGGTTATGTCCAAGGGTCTTCTCCAACTTAAACCCATGATCTACATAGGATATGTTGGAAGCCCAGGGGAAAGGATAGGACAGTAGGTGTGGATACTTTCTCTGCTCCTTGAAAAAGTTTACCCAAATTATCTCTTGAATGTGAGTCGTACTCTCATAATAAATGTTTTTCATATTTATTCTTGAATTCATTCTATTGGCTCTCAAATATTCTTGTTGGACCTGGTAGTTCTGGATTTTGGCTATTACATTCTCAGGAGTTTTCATTTTAAGGTTCTTTCAAGATGGATGACTTTGATTCTTTCTATTTCCTTTTGCCCCTGGTTCAAAGAGATCTGGGCAGTTTCTCTTTTAAAAGTTTTTGAAATAAGATGGTCTAGGCTCTTTTTTCAGTTGTCGCTTTTAGGTGGCCTGATGATTCTTAATTTTTTTATCCTGCATTGATTTCTCAGGTTTTTTCATTAAGATACCTTACATTTTCTTTCATTTCCCCCCATCATTTAACTTTGTTCTAATATTTCTTGTTGTCTCATGGAGCATTGGCTTCCATTTGGTCCATTCTGGTTTTCAAGGAGTCTATTGCATGGGCAAAGTTTTGTGCCTTTTTTGCCAAGCTGATATTTCTTTCTAACTTCTTTCTTCCATAGCTCTCATTCTTTTCCAATTCTTCCCCCTCTAGCACTCTCATTTTGTTGGCCAAAATATTTTCAACTGTTTTTTTAAACTCTTGCTTTATCTCTGCCAGAAATTCTAGTTGAGTTTGTGCCCAAGATATGTTTTTCTCTGACTTACTGCTTATAGATATTTTGGAGCCATTCTCTTCTTTTGTCATTTGTTTTGAGCATCTCTGCCACCAGAATAGGTCCTGGTGGTGGAATTCTCTTTGTTGTTGTCATTTGCCCATTCTTCCAGCTTCCAGGGCTGGGTTCTATGGCACTTCTGGAGGGAAGGTCTGGGCTGCTCCTGTTGCTGCTTTCTTGGGGCACTGAGCGTTCTGTTGTTCTAGGATCTTAGAGACATCTCAGGATGAGGACCTCAAGCTTTCAGTGCTTCCAGAGTGGTCTGATCAAGGGCAAAGCATGATTGCTGCCCTCTTGGTGTAAGCTCTTCAAATTCCTGACCTGGGTCTGGGACTGAGCAACAATAGATTGTGGCCAGACTTAATCCCTATCACCTAGCTGGGAAACAATTGATTCAGAGCAACAGAACTGCAGGTTCCCCTTTGGTCTGGAATTCCTGCCCTGGTTAGTCCTCTGCAGGCTTCAGGCTGAGCTAGAAGCTGGAGCTGAGATCTTGTTCTACTCCTGGAATCCCAGCCAGATTTTTACTGCTTGTTAGGGAACTTGCTTCCTACTGGGAGAAGAATGGTTGTGCATGGGTTCCCTTCTCTGTCTGCCCTCAATCTGTGACCCAGAACTGGGCAGCGAGCAACAGAACAGCTAGTTTATACTTGTATCTTCTGCAGTTCTCTGGGATGGGTTGGGACCTCAGCTTCCCCTGGACACAGCCCCTCTTTGCCTTGGAATGCTCCGTGTGACGTGCTCCTGGTTAACTCTGATCTCTACTGTCCACAAAATTCTTTGTTGATCTCCCTAAGCCACCCTAAGCTGGAAAAAAAAATGAGTCATTTTGACTTTTTCTTGGATTTCCTCATTAGGATTCAGCCTGGTGCATTTTCTAGGTTATGTGGAGGAATTTTGTGGGGGAATGGAATGTGGAGGGGGTTTGCTACACTAGTTCCTGAAACTTTGCCATCATGGCTTAATTTATTCTTTGTCCTACATCCAGAGATCTGGGTTCTAGACTCTGACATTACCTTGCTATGGACTTTTAATCTTCTTTGAAATTTTGTTTATAAATTGTGTGCCCTGAGCAAGAGGATATCTAAGGCCCGGTCAGCTTTAGCAGTATACATCATAAAGGGCCTTCCACATCTAGCATTTTATGTGATAACATTCTTTGTTCTAAGGTCTCTCCCAACTCTGATATTCTCTGTCCTAAGTCCCCTCCCAGCTCTAGACCTTATGTGTTCTAAGGGCCCTCCCAGCTCTGACCTTCTGTGTTCTAAGGCCTTAACAGCTCTGACATTCTGGGTTCTAAGGGCCTTCCCAGCTCTGCTATTCTGTCTTCTAAGGACCTTCCCAGTGCTGACATTTTGTATTCTAAAATTCCATCCTGGCTAGCCATTCTAAGATTGTAAATATAGCAGAGAGTGAAGGGTACTGTCCCAACTAGAAAACAACAAAAGGCTTCTTTGGAGTTTCCTGGTGGTAGGTTTGTGAGCTCTGGAGCCCATGCGAAGGTGGCAAGGGGTGTGTGTGTGTGTGTGTGTGTGTGTGTTGTAGGGGAGTGGATGGGTGTGGGGATAAGAAGAAGGAGCCTTGGGAAGAGTGTGAGTTGCTGTATTCCTTCCAGCATCTGCTAAGCAAACAGTACAGTAATCAAAGCCAGGCCTGAGTACAAACCCAAAGTCAGCCAAGCAGGGGCCCGGGAAGGCGAGCCAAGGATGAGGAAGGAGAGCTGCCCTGAGCTGGGCTCTTCCACGAAGCCCGTGGAGGGGAGCCCTTTCAATGCCTCAGGCAAGACTCCCTCTGTGGGGCAGGTGGGGGAGAAGGGTGTGGGGAAGCAACCTGGCTGACCTCAAGGGGGAGGATGTCAGAGGTGCCACAGGGCGAGGCCTTTACCAACCCCCTACCCTGAGGCAACAGGGCGGTCACCAGAACTACCCTGGAGGAGACCAGTGCCCTGGCCGACCTCTGCCAGCATGGCTGGCTGCCGTGGTGACCTGCGCTGGGAGAGTCAGAGGAGGGAAGGAGTGAACAGAGGCTCTCACCCTCCTCCAGTTACTACAGTGTTTAGAAAGAGCTAAAAGGAGACATTTGTGCTTCACTGGAAAGAACCGACGGACTGGGGAGTTAGGAGACTGATGCTCTGCCATTGACGCAGGGTGTGACTTTACTCTTCAGTAAAATTAGGGGATTAGACTAGGTGGTTTTGAAGGTCTTTTTTAGCTCCAATATTCTTGTCTGAGACTCCTCCCAACTCTGATATCTTGTGTTCTAAGGGCCCTCCCAGCTCTGACATCCTGTGTTCTAAGGGCCCTCCAAGCCCTGGCATTCTGGGTTCTAAGGGCCCTCCCAACTCTGACATCCTGTATTCTAAGGGCCCTCCCAGCTCTGACATCCTGTGTTCTAAGGACCCTCCCAGCTCTGCCATCCTGTGTTCTAAGGACCCTCCAACTCTGCCATCCTGTGTTCTAAGGGCCCTTCCAGCTCTGCCATCCTGTGTTCTGAGGACTCTCCCAGCTCTGCCATCCTGTGTTCTAAGGGCCCTCCCAACTCTGACATTCTGTGTTCTAAGGGCCCTTCCAGCTCTGCCATCCTGTGTTCTAAGGACCCTCCTAACTCTGCCATCCTGTATTCTAAGGGCCCTCTCAGCTCTGACATCCTGTGTTCTAAGGGCCCTCCCAGCTCTGACATCCTGTGTTCTAAGGACCCTCCAAGCTCTGGCATTCCATGTTCTAAGGGCCCTCTGACATTTGATGATTTTATTTGTGTCTGTAAGGGTCCAACCACCACTGGTGTGACATGATAGACTCTTCTTACCCATTGTGTTTCCATGCTGTAGTTTCTCTTCCTCCTTTGCCCCCATGCTATGAAACCCCAGCCCAAAGACTTGGTAGGACATGGAGACCAGCCTCTGCTCTCCCAATAGACAGCCAGTCTAGCCTATATGTCTGTGGTTGAAGTCAGGAGGAAAGGCAAGAATGACGATTCCCCCTTCTCTGAATTCCTACAGCATTTGGAGCCTCTACCAGGGTATACCTCCCTAGGTTCTAAAATGCCCTTTTTCTCTGTACTGTAATTTCCTTGAAGGTAGAGAGGAAGCTTATACTTCTGTCTCCTAACACTAGGCTGGGTACTTGAGACCATCCCTCTTTTAAGAAAAAATAAACTCATCTTGGTATCTATGGTTGAGATGTCCTCTTGGTTACAACCAAGCCTCACGTGTGTCCTGGAGAAGTGGCCTGTCCTTTTCATGGTCACACCTGCTTCCACAGGGAGTAAATAACAGAGTGAGAATTTAAGCCCGGGTCTTTTGACTTGAAATGCAGAGCCTTTCCTACCACTCCATGGGGTCTTGGATGTCTCTGCAGTATTTCTCTGGGAGTCCTTTCTGGGCAGTATGGGCCTGGGAAGACTGCAAGGGTCTCCGGAGGGAAAAGGCCAGGGTGAGAACACTATCTCAGCCTTTCTTTGGGGTGGCTATTAAAAGCAGCGGCCCTCAAGGAGTGAAGGAGACGAGACTGCAAAAGGAGTCAAGAGCTGTGACCCCTACACCCAACAACCCACACAAATACACGGGCTCATCTGCTGGATGTGCTTTCACACGGGTGCCCATTCCCATGAGCACACAGAAAACCACCTGAACGCTCATATGTGTGTAGCATTTACACTTACATACACCCACCCATATTTATACTCAAAGATTCACAAAGGGCTCATGTGTGGGTTTCAACGTTTGAATAAGCTGGAGAGCTAAGGAGACCCGAGTTCAAATTCTGCCTCAGTTTATAGCTATGTGACCCGGACAACTCAATTCTCTCAGCCTTAGTTTCCTCATCTGGAAAATGAGGGTAAGAATTCTATTTACCTCTCAGGATTTCTGTGAGGACCAAATGAGATAATGTTTGTAAGGTTCTTTGCTAATCTTAAAAAACAAAACACACACCACTTTATAAATTCTATGACTTCTACACATACGCTCTCATAGAAACGTGCTCGTAGACACATATTTAAATTTAAAGCACATATCTAGTTTCAGGAACACATACGCATAGTCCTTCACAGGGCAAACACGAACACAAGACAAACAGCCAGGCTTGTAGAGACACATGCACACAGAAACAAACAAGCCTCCCTCCCCAGGTACATAGTCACCGAGAGGGGCACAATAGACAACCCTGAAAGACAAACATTCCTTCCCAAATACGCACTCACCTAGACACACTCAGGGCCACAAATAGTTTCATGATGATCACAGAATGGTAGACCCAGGGAAGGGACCAGGAGGGCATCTAAGACCATTTTACAGGTAGGAAAATGGAAACCCAGACAGGGTTTGTCAGGGGTGACACAGGTACTAAGTGTCAGACCCTCTGGCCCTGAATCTTTATGACACTAATAGATCCACCCACAATGAAAAAAGCTCCCTCACAAATATCCTGAAAGGATACTGGATGAACATGTCCTTGCTGACCATTGACACGCCCAGTGGGCACCCCCCATTTCTAAGTGCAGGCCTGTACTCCAGCTGCCCTTCTGCCCAACGGTGTGATGCCCTTCACTCAAATTCCTCTCCTTCATGAAGCCCAGCCCTGCCCACAGTGATCCCTCCTGCCTTGGCACTGTGATAGAGAAATCTCTATGGCCACCCCAGCTACCATTACAGACAGTGTCGAGTGCCAGATCTGGGCACCCAGGAGAGGGCTGAGATTAAGGGCAGGGTGGGTGGGCAGGAGCTGGCAGTGCCCCCTGTAGAGGGCAGCCCTTTGAACCTGGGGTCTGCTTCTAGCCATGAGGGATTGGAGGCTGCCCCCCATGCTCCGAGGCCTCCCAGCCTGGGAGCCTGTTTGCTGTTGGGATTTCTCCCTTTTCATTCTTTCAGTGTGTTTTGCTTGCTTTGGAGCTATGGAAGCCAAAAGGCCCCTCTCCCTGGCCGCTCCCTGGGGAAGCAGATGGGTCTGGAATGAGAAAACACAGACCAAGCCAGACCCTAAGAGGATTTGTGCAGGACCTTTTCTTTCCTACCCTTTGTATAGGCTCAGCAGACAGGGGCTGCTTCCCTCCAGGCTTTCAGCAAGCCCCAAAGGCGGGGTCTCACGGGCTGGGGCAGAGGGGAGAAGCAGCTGTTGTATGGGAGGGAATCCTGGGAGCGAGACCCAAGTTCCAGTCTGGGCCATACCATAAATTAGGTGTGCGATTTGGGACAAGTTACATTTCCCTCTCTGGGCTTCAATGATCTGCTCTGTGAAATGGGCAGCTCGAACCAGATGATTGATCTCTGAGGGATGATCATTTGTGGCTGAGATTTGCTAAAGCCCCTCTAGCTCTGACATTATGTTTCAAAGTACCTCTTAGTTTTAACATGCTATGCTTTAAAGTGCTGTCCAACTTTAACTTTCTGTGTGCTAAAGTCCTACCTCAAATGCTCTGTCTTCTAACATTTCTCATTCCAAGATTCCTTCCACGTCTGGTATTCTATGTTCTAAGGTCCCTTCTAGCTCTGAAGTTCTATGTTTTAAGTCCCTTCCAAGTTTTCTTTTAACCTAATCTTATCCATTTATTTATTTATTTATTCATTTATCTATTTGCTTATTTATCCATTCATCCATTTATTTACTTATTTATCTATTGATTTATTCATTTAGTTATCTATTCATTCATTTATTCATTCATTCATTTTAGTTGTTTATTCATCTATTCATTCATTCAGTTATCTATTCATCTATTCATTCATTTTAGTTATTTATTCATCTATTCATTCATTCATTTAGTTATCTATTCATTCATTCATTCGTTTGTTTGCTTGTTTATTTATTTATATTACATTTTAAGGTCCAAACTATCTCCCTCCCTCCCCACCCAGCATTAGAGATGGCCACCATTTGACACAGATTTATAAATATATGTAAAACCATATTGTGCTTACTTCTACTTATCCATTCTTTCCTTGGAGGTGGATAGAATCTTCCTTCATAGATCCTTTGTAGTTAATTTGAATATTTAAAATACTCAGAATAACTTGATCATTCAAAATTACTCTTCCAATAGTATTGCTATTATTCGTATACAGTTTTCTCTTGTTTTGCTCACTTCACTTTTCATTATTTCATGTCTTTCCATGTTTGTTTTTTTTCCTAAAGTCAACCAACTCAGTGTTTCTTTTTTCTTTTTTTCTGTGGGGCAATGAGGGTTAAGTGACTTGCCCAGGGTCAAACAGCTAGTAAGTGTCAAGTATTTGAGGTCCAGATTTGAACTCAGATCTTCCTGAATCCAGGGTCGGTGCTTTATTCACTGTACCACCTAGCTGCCACCTCAGTGTTTCTTTTAGCACAGAAATTCCATTATAATCATATACCACAGCTTGTTCAGTCATTCACCAGTTGATGGGCATCCCTTACTTTGCTACCACAAAGAAAGCTTCTATAGATAGTTTAGAACATATAGGTTATTTTCCTTTTCTCCCTGATCTCCTTGGAAAGCAGACCTGATAGTGATATTGCTGGGTCACAGGGTGTACACAGCTTTATAACTCTTTGGGCATAATTCCAGATTGCTCTTCATAATGGCTGGAGCAGTTCACAGTTCCACCAACAGTGTGTTAGTGTGCCAGTTTTTCCACATCCTTTTCAACACTTGTTACTTTCCCCTTCTATCATTTTAGCCAATCTGGTGGGTTTGAGGTGGTTCTAATTTGCATTTCTCTAATCAATAAGGGTTTAGAGCATTTTTTCATATAACTATATTTAGTTTTGATTTCTTCATAACAAAACAACCTTTCTGTTCCTGTCTTTTGACTATTCATCAATTAGGGAATGACTCATATTCTTATAAATTTGATAAAGTTCTCTATGTGTTTGAGATATGACCCCTTTATCTTAGAAACTATAAATGTTTCCCCCAATTTTCTGTCTTAAATTCTAAAGGTTTATAACCCAAGACCTCTCCCAGCTCTGACATTCCATGTTCTAAGTCCCCTCCTAACTCTGACATTTTGTGTTCTAAGGGCCCCTCCCAGCTCTGACATTCTGGGTCCTAAGGGCCCTCCCAGCTCTGACATTCTGGGTCCTAAGGGCCCTCCCAGCTCTGACATTCCTTGTTCTAAGGCCCTCCCAACTCTCACATTCTATGTTCTAAAGTTCCTTCTGCCCCTGACATTTTTTATTCTCAGGCCCCTGCCAAAGATGATTATTATTTTCTACTGTTATGATAAGAAATCTCTCCTCTCACTGTATAATCTAAGGCAGTCTATAGCCTGTGGTTAAGAGAAACAATTTCCCTGGGATAATGGAGGAAAGCCTAATGGGGGGTAGCTGGAGCTTGGTCTAGAAGAATGATTAGCTAATTAGAGGGAGATCTTTCACGTATAAAATAAGGAACTTGGACTCATTGACTTCAAAGGTTTTTTCTAACTCTAATATTTAAAGATATCTAATGATATATACTGGTAGGAATCCCGGATCTGGGATCAGGAACACTGGATCTGAATCTGTGCTCCACTTTTTTTTTTTGGGGGGGGCAATGAGGGTTAAGTGACTTGCCCAAGATCATACAGCTAGTAAGTGTTAAGTGTCTGAGGCTGGATTTGAACTCAGGTCTTCCTGGATCCAGGGCTGGTGCTTTATCCACTGTGTCACCTGGGCTTCACCTTTAACTAACTCTCTGAATTTGGACATGTCTCTTGATTTCTTTAGGCCTCAGTTTCCTTATCTGTAAAAGGGGCCTCTATTTCAATTCAACAAGCACGTATGTGTGGGCACTGCGGAGGCATTGAGGACACAAAGCAAAAAATAGCCATCCAGGAAGCTACATTCTTTTTTTTTTTTTTTTTTTTTTGCGGGCAATGGGGGTTAAGTGACTTGCCCAGGGTCACACAGCTAGTAAGTGTTAAGTGTCTGAGGCTGGATTTGAACTCAGGTACTCCTGAATCCAGGGCCAACGCTTTAACCACTGCACCATCTAGCTGCCCCAGGAAGCTACATTCTTACCTCTCCTCCCTCTAGGGGTTTGGTGGCAGCTCCTCCAATGAGATGAATACTAGATGAGAAGGTGCTTTCTATTTGAGCTTCAAATGTAAGTTACTGTGAAAATGACCATGCTCCTTCAGATTCAAAGATGGCACTGCTAGGTATGTGCTCAAGAGAAAGGCCCCATATTACACCAAAAGTATTGGTAGCTGCACTTTTTGTCAAAGTAAAGAAACAGAGACAATGTGTTTGCCTAGTGATTGGTCAAAGAAGTCGCGGTGTGTGAACACAGCAGAATATTATTGTGCTCAAAGAAACGGTGAATATGATGGACGAAGAGAGACCTGGGAAGACTCATAGGAACTGATGGGAAGTGGAAGAAACAAAAGGAGGGAAACCATATGTAAACCATTATGACAACGATGTAAATAGAATGGAACAATGCAATAGAAACGGAATGCTTCAAAATGATAATGACCGAGAACGGCATCGAGGGATAGAAACTGAGGGACAGGAAGTTACAATGCTCAAACTAGGTCCCAAAGAAGACATGCAAGAAGGCATCTCCATCCCTTCTCTGCAGAGGTGGGGAGCTATGATAATTTATAGTGATAAATGATGATAGTAATGCAAATGAATGAATGGATGGCATTTAAAAAGGGCTTTCTGTGTGCTCCGCATGTGCTAAGTCCACTTTACAATTATTATCTCATTTGATCATCACAACAGCCCTGGGAGGTAGATGTTATTTTTATCCCCACTTCACAGATGAGGACACTGAGGCAGGGAGGTTAAGTGACTTTCCCAGGGTCACACAGCTAGTAAGTGTCTGAAGCCGGATTTGAAGTCAGGGAGATGAGTCTTCTTGACTCTAGGCACCGTTCTATCGACTGTAACACCTTGATGACCAAAGGAAATGGGGAATTATCCATTTTAAAAAGTATACTCTGGGGGCAGCTAGGTGGCACAGTGGATAGAGCACCAGCCCTGGAGTCAGTTCAAATCTGGCCTCAGACACTTAACACTTACTAGCTGTGTGACCCTGGGTAAGTCACTTAACCCCAATTGCCTCACTAAAAAAAAAGAAGAAAAAAAAAGTATACTCTGGGGGCAGCTAGGTGGCGCAGTGGATAGAGCACTGGCCCTGGATTCAGGAGGACCTGAGTTCAAATCTGACCTCAGACACTTGACACTTACTAGCTGTGTGACCCTGGGCAAGTCACTTAATCTTAATTGCCCTGCCCCCCCAAAAAATTAAATTAAAAAGTATACTTTAAAGTATCATCTCGGGGCGGCTAGGTGGCGCAGTGGATAGAGCACTGGCCCTGGAGTCAGGAGTACCTGAGTTCAAATCCGGCCTCAGACACTTAACACTTACTAGCTGTGTGACCCTGGGCAAGTTACTTAACCCCAATTGCCTCACTAAAAAAAAAAAAGTATCATCTCTTTTTAGAGTTAGGTTGAGTTATTTAAACAGAAACATGTGTCAATTCTCTCCCTCCTTTTAAAAGTATAGAAGTGGCATGGTTCAGCAGCTAGGGCACCGGATTTGGAGTCAGAAAGAGCTGGGTTCAAATTCTTTCTCTGACATTAGCTGTGTGATCCTGGGAAAATCCCTATCTTCTCTCAGACTCATTTTCCTCATCTGTAAAAATGCAGAACTGGACTAGATGAATTCAAAGATCCTCTCCAGTTCCAAATTTATCCAAATTTGTGATTTTTGAAGTGAAAACTTGGAGTTAGCAAGATTTGGGATGAAATCCTGACTCTAATGCTGACACAATCACAGAATTTGATGGTTAAGAGGGATCTCAGTGGCTATCTCATTTGAACTATATAGGGAAGGAATTCCTACTTTAACGTATGTGATAAGTGGACCTCCAAGGAGGGGGAGCCCACCAAGGAAGCCCAGGCTGTTCCACTTTGGGATAACTCTCAGGGTGAAGAAATGTTACCTTACAAAGCCCAAATGTAACCCTTACAACTCCTTATCACTGCTCCTGGTTCTGCCCTCTGGGGTCTATCAGAACAAACCTAATCTCTCCTCCACAGGACAGTCCTTCAGATACTTGAACTCAGCTATCATGGCTCCCCGCCCCCCAAGTCTAATTGTGTGCTCCTAGGCAAGATATTTAATCTCCATGTTCTCCAAGCAACTCCCTAGGCTTTGTTCCCTAAATCAGAGATGAGATATGGTCTTTGTTGGTAGACAACTGGAGGTGGTGGTTGTTGTTGTTGTCAAGTCATTTCAGACTCTCAGTGACCCCATTTGGGGTTTTCTTGGCAAAGATACTGGAGTGGTTTGTCATTTCCTTCTGCAGCTCATTTTCCAGATGAGTAAATTGAGGCGAACAGGGTTAAATGACTTGCCCAGGATAACACAGCTAGTAAGTATCTGAGGTCAGATACAAACACAGGAAGATGAGTCTTCCTGACTCCAGGCACTGCACCATCTTGCTGCCCCACACCATGAGTTATCCACAGATTAAATCATAAGAAAATTGATCTAGAATGAGGAATAATCTCTTCTGCATGAAGTCTTTCCCAATCTCCACAATTGCTAGCACCCTCCCTCCCAAATGACCTTGCATTTAACTCCTTTGTAGATATTTGTAATTATTCACTTTATATTTATTCTGTATATGTTTCTAGAAATTCTCATTGTCTACCACATTAGGACATAAACATTCCTTGAGAGTAGAATTTCATTTCCTCCATTAATTATTTCCAGTTTTATCCTGTATGTATCTTGTTAGTTTGTATTTCCAGTCTTCTCTCACCTCACTTCCCTCCTTTCTGTGTACTCTTCTGTCTAATGATGCTGGCTTCTTATTTTCTCATTTTCTTTGTCCCTCATATCTGGAATGCTCTCTCTCCTCATCTTCATATCCCGGCTCCCCTGACTTCTTTTAAGTCCTATCTAAAATCCTTTCTTTTATAGGAAGCTTTACCCAACCCCTCTTAATTCCAGTGCCTTCTCTCTGTTATTTAGTTCCTAATAATCTGGTAAGAGCTTGATATATATATATCCAGGGTGGTTGCTTTATGCACTGTGCCACCTAGCTGCCCCCTCCTTCACATATTTTTACACAAAAAGCTGACATGAGTGGTTAAGAGTCTGTGGTGAGGGGGCAGTTAGATGGCGCAGTAGTTAAAGCACTGGCCCTGGATTCAGGAGGACCTGAGTTCAAATCCGGCCTCAGACACTTGATACTTACTAGCTGTGTGACCCTGGGCAAGTCACTTAATCCCCATTGCCTGCAAAAAAAAAAAAAAGAGTCTGTGGTGAGGATAAGGAGCAGCCATGAGGAGAGAGCCATTATGGGCTTATGTGCCAGGGGCAGCACACACAGGAAAGCTGGGTTTGCAAGTGTCTCTGGGACCTGCTCTGTTATCCCCATACCCAAAGTGTGGGGGAAGTCATTGAAAGGTAAAAAACCAGGCTCCTTCTTTAAGAACAAACAAACAGAGCCTGTGTGAGGGGACCAGCACTGTGCCAAGGCAAATATTCTGAGGGTGAGCATGAGTCCTTATGGCAGCTGGATGGTGCAGTGGGTATAGAGTGTTGGGCTGGGAACCAGGGACACGTGTATTCATATTCTGCCTCAGATACTTACTGGCATTGGGTAAGTCACTTAACCCTGCTCAGTCTAGTAAAGTGAGGGAGTTGGATTTTGTCATCTTTAAGGGTTCTGCTGGTTTCAAATCTATGATTCTATGATCTATGACAATGATAAACCCAATATACTGTCTGGAAGGTTTGGAGAGGAAGGAAGGAAGGAAGGAAGGAAGGAAGGAAGGAAGGAAGGAAGGAAGGAAGGAAGGAAGGAAGGAAGGAAGGAAAATGAAAGGGAGAGAGGAAAGAAGGAAGGAAGGAAAGAAAGGAAAAATGAAGAAAGGAAAGAAGGAAGGAGGGAAGGAAAGAAGGAAAAAGGAAGGAAGAAAAGAAAGGGAGAGAAGGAAGGAAAGAAGGAAGGAAAGGAAAGAAGGAAAGAGGAAGGAAAAAAGGAAAAAAGGAAGGAAGGAAAGGAGAGAGAGGAAGGGAAGGAAAGAAAGCATTTATTAATGTGCCTAATATGTACCATGCATTGTGTTAAGTGCTTTATAAATATTATCTCCCTTGATCCTCACGACAACCGAGAGGTTGCTGTCATTATTGTCCCCATTTTATGGTTGAGGTAGACAGAGGTTAAGTGAATTAAGTGCCCAGGGTAGTAGCTGGTAGGTGTCTGAGATCAGATTTAAATAGAGGTCTTCTTGAGAAGGGAGAGGGTACATAAGCATGAGTCATCCATGCTCCTCTCAAATAGTTGTGCTTGTAACTAGAAGAATAGGGAAGGGGCCAGGGGATAATCATTTATACAGCACCTACTAAGTGTCAAGCACTGTGCTAAGCACTTTACCAATATTATCTCATTCGATCCTCACAACAACTCTGTGAGGTAGGTGATGTTATTATCCCCTTTTTACAGTTGAAGAAACTGACGTAAATAGAAGTGAAATGACTTTCCCAGGGTCACATAACTAGTGTTGGTGTTTGGACTTGAGCTCAGGTTTTTCTGACTCTAGATCCAGTGCTCTATCCACTGCACCACCAGCTGCCTAGGGGTTAAGCGTGCTCAAAAATGTTCTTCATGTAAAACCTGCTGACTGATTCAAGAAACAAACTGGACACCATAAGGAGGCAGCAAGATGTAGGGAAAAGACCAACAGATTTGAGAAGATCGAGGTTTAAATCTTGCTGCATGACCTTCAAAAAGTTATTTTCCCTCTTGGTCCTCACATTCCTTATCTGTAAAATGAGGCTGTTGGACTAGATGTTATGTAGGGTCCCTTCCAAAATCTGTCATTCTATGATTCAGTCACCTTATGAATACATGAGTTTTAACCAGTTAAGGGTGTGATGGTTCAGAATAGCTCTAAAGAGGGTTAGGGTAAAGTAAACTTTCAAGGAGGAAGTGCAGAGTAGGAATGTTTATTACGGTGATGTATTCAATAGACATGAACTTTCTTGACCTTCCCCAAGCTCTTAGTGACTCCCCACCCGTAATATAGTGTTTATCTTCTACATACTTAAATATGTCCATATTGTCTCCCCTGAGACAATGTAAGCTCCCCGAAGGCAGGGACAGATTTATTTTTGTCTTTGTATCCCAAACACCCAGTCATTTATTTGTAAGCATTTATTTATTTTTTTAAAGATATCTTATTTTTTAAATAGTATTTTAGGGGGCAGCTAGGTGATGCAGTGGATAAAGCACCAGCTCTTCATTCAGGAGGACCTGAATTCAAATCCAGCCTCAGACACTTGACACTTACTGGCTGTGTGACCCAGGCCAAGTCACTTAACCCTCATTGCCCCGCAAAAAAAAGAATAGTATTTTAAAACAACATTTTAATTTTTTCCCCAATTACACATAAAAACGGTTTTTAACATTCATTGTTTCTTTTTAAAAACATTTTATTTAATTTTATTTTACATATAAGGTATTTTATTTTTTCCGTTACATGTAAAGATAGTTCTCAACTTTTGTTTATACAAGCTTTACAATTTCAGATTTTTCTCCCTCCCTCCCCTCCCTCCCCCCTCCCCTAGACAGCAGGCAATCTGATATAGGTTATATCTATATATCTATATACATATACATATAGACATATATATATATACACATAATAACATTAATCCTATTTCTGCATTAGTCCTGTTATAAGAGAAAAAATCAGAGCAATGATGAAAAACCTCAAAATAGAAAAAAAACCCAACAGCACCAAAAACAAAAGAAATAGTATGGTTCATTCAGTATCTATACTCCACAGTTCTTTTTTTTTTTCCCTTGGATTTGGAGATCCTCTTCCATCATGAGTTCCCTGGAACTCTTCTGTACCATTGCATTGGTGAGAAGAATACAGTCCATCACAGTAGATCAACACTCAATGTTGATGATACTGTGTACAATGTTCTTCTGGTTCTGCTCATCTCACTCATCATCAGCTCACATAAGACCCTCCAGGTTTCTCTGAACTCCTCCTGCTCATCATTTCTAACAGCACAATAGTATTCCATTGTATTCATATACCACAACTTGTCTAGCCATTCCCCAATTGATGGGCACCCCCTCAACTTCCAATTCCTTGCTACCACGTAAAGAGCAGCTATAAATATTTTTGTACATGTGGGTCCCTTTCCCCTTTCCATGATTTATTTGGGAAAAAGACCTAAAAGTGGTATTGCTGGGTCAAAGGGTATGCACAGCTTTATTGCCCTTTGGGCATAATTCCAAATTGCTCTCCAGAATGGTTGGATGAGTTCACAGCTCCACCATCATTGTTTCTTTTTAAGATATACATGTGCAATCATGTAAAACATTTCCATATTAGTCATTTTGTGTAAGAAAACTCAAATAAAAAGAAAGAAAGAATGTGAAAAATGGTATGTTTTGGCCTGTATTCAGACAATATCAGTTTTTTCTCTGGAGGCAGATAGCATTTTTCATCATATGTCCTTGAGGATCCTGTTGATCATTATATTGCTGAGAATAGCTAAGTCATTCACAGTTGATCATTGTTATGATATTGTTGTTACTGTGTACAATGTTCAATTGGTTTTGCTCACTTCACTTTGTATCAGTTCATGTAAGTCTTTCCAGTTTTTTTCTGAAGTCATTGTCATTTCTTGTAGCACAATAATATTACCTTATAATTACATTATATTACATTATCACAACTTGTTTTGCCATTCCCCAATTGGTAGGCATCCTCTCAATGCCCAATTCTTAGTCACTACAAAAGAGTTGTAAATATTTTTGTACAAATAGGTTCTTGTTCCTTTTTTAAAAAGTTTTTTTATAATTATTTTATCATTTATTTTTATTTTTTGGGCAATGAGGGTTAAGTGACTTGCCCAGGGTCACACAGCTAGTAAGTGTCAAGTGTCTCAGGCCGGATTTGAACTTAGATCCTCCTGAATCCAGGGCCAGTGCTTTATCCACTGCACCACCTAGCTGCCCCTCTTTTTCCTTTTTTTTTAAAAAAATTCTTTGAGGGGCAGCTAGGTGGCGCAGTGGATAGAGCACCGGCCCTGGAGTCAGGAGGACCTGAGTTCAAATCTGGCCTCAGACACTTAACACTTACTAGCTGTGTGATCCTGGGCAAGTCACTTAACCCCAATTGCCTCACCAAAAAAAAAATTCTTTGGAATACAGCTCTAGTAGTGGTATTGCTGGATGAAAGGATATGCACAGCTTTATAGCTCTTTGGGCATAGTTCCAAAATGCTCTCTAAAATGGTCGGATCATTTCATAACTCCACCAGCAAAGCATTAGTGTCCCAGTTTTCCCACATTTTCTCCAACATTTATCATTTTTCTTTTGGTCATATTAGCCAATTTGATGGGTGTGAGACAGTACCTCAGAGTTGTTTTAAGGTTAATTTCTTTAATCAATAGTGATTTAGAGCATTTTTCATATGACTATAGATAGCTTTGATTTCTTCACCTGAAAACTACCTGTTCATATCTTTTGACCATTTATCAATTGGAGAGTGACTTTTATTCTTATAACTTTAACTTAGTTCTCTCTATATTTGGGCATACTTAAGCATTTGTCAAGAGATTACTAGGTTCCAGGTACTGGGCTAAACTCTAGGAATACAAAAACATGCTCTTTCCCCTCAAGGAACTCACAGTCTAATGGTGGAGACAACATGCAAACAATTATGTAAAAACAAGATATACATACACACACACACTGTAAATGGAAGGTACTCTCATAAGGAAGCCACTAACAACTTGAGAGATCAAGAGAGGGCTCTTGAGGAAGGTAGGATTTGAGCTGAGTCTTGAAGGAAGCCAAACAAGTCGGGATGTTGGGAAGAGTAGGGAGAACATTCCAGGCACAGGGGACAGGCAGTGCAAATTCCTGGCATATGATAGAGACTTTATTAATACTTGTTGATTGATTGGTAAATGTAAGCATATCCATGAATCTGATATGTAGGATGGAGAATTTGAGGGGAGGAGATCAACAGAAACGCAAGTGATATTATCATAATCTATACTACAGACCACCTTGACAGAAAGATTAAATAGATGATTAGTTTTGGAAATCAATCACAGGTCGACCGTGGTGGCATGATCTAGTAATGACAGGCTCTTCAACAAAACAGACATTTGTTGCTCAAACAAATCAGATAATAATTTCTTGACTTCTCTTGAATATAATTTCATCCATCCCAAGAGAAGTCGAGGAAAGGGGAAAAAACCAATTAGAGAAACTGAGAAGTCAAGGAAGGGAACTGGTTTGGATATAATGCTCTCCAACAAGGAAGCTGGTTGTCAGGAAGGAAATGATGAGAAGCTGGAGGGAGAAGTGATCACTCCATTTTAGAATTTATGATGGAGGAGAGGAAAGCTGGGAACAGTCCGAAATGCCCCCTAAATTTGGAGAGAATAGATTTCAAATGGATAAAAGTCCATGGCTTGAAATTCTACAGGGGAAATTGGTGTAGGAGGGATGAGAAATTCTCAAGAATGAAATTCTGAAAACTGGCAACAAGCTCTGATATCACTGTAAGTAAGCAGACAAGTCCTGGGTTATGGCTTGGGACAAATTGTCACTCATCAGGGGACAGCGAGTAGGTGCTGAAGGTAGAATTTGAACCCAGATACTCCTGACTGGAAGCCCACACCTTTATCCACTGTACAATGATGCCTCTGATTTCTCTTTCAATTTGGAGGTTCTAGAATGCTGATTCAACAACAGCAGCAGCAGCAACAACAGTAACAGCAACAGCAGCAGCAGCAACAACAACAACAACAACATGACACAGAGAGCACCTTAAGGGTTGTAAAGCTAGATCTGTCATTTTATCTAGCAACCCTGTTGGGATAGCTACTTTGTTCTCCTTTTTTAAAGTTGAGGAAACTGAGGCTCAGAGTGGTTAAGTATAGGTGTGTGAAGTGGTGAATTGAGTGCTGGACTTGGAATAGGGAAGACCCAAGTTCAAATCCTGCTTCAGATGTTTTCTAGCTATGTGACCCCAAACAAGTCACTTAAGCTGCCTCATCTGTGAAATGGGAATAATAATAGCACCTAACTCCTAGGGCTGTAGGGTAGCTAGGTAGTACAGCTAGGTAGGATAGTGTACTGGGCTTGGAGTCAGGAGGACCTGAGTTCAAATCTGACCTCAGACACTCAGCTCTAGGATCCCAAGCAAGTCACTCGACAAGGATTGCCTCAGGTTCCTCAACTGTAAAATGAACTGGAGAAGGAAATGGCAAACCACTCCAATTTCTTTGCCAAGAAAACAGCAAAGAAGACCATGAAGAGTTGGACAGAACTAAAATGATTGAACAACAACAACCCAGGGTGTGAGGATCAAATGAGATGGCATGTGCAAATCCATTTGCAAACCTTAAAGTACTAGATAGTTGTTGTTGTTGTTGTTATTATTATTATTATTATCCATTTTCACACACTTAAGTATCAGGGGCAGGAGTTGATCATAGCCCTTCCTGGATCCAGGTCCAGCACTGTGTTGACCATCCTTTGATGCCTCTCCATCCTGTTATATTGATAACCTCCTTAGAATTGTGACCTAGTAGTCTTCCAGAACTTGCTTGATATATCCTCCACCTGAGAGCAGGGGAATGCCCACAATGACCTCTGGAGAACTCCATGAAAAAGGGCAGAGGAAGCAGAAACCAAAGTAACTGAGAAGATGGCCATCTGGAATTCTGGGTAGCCCTGCCTGGAGTGAAGCACAGCTTGGCCACCCCATCCCCCTACCGCTGTCCCCATGGTAACAAGGTTGAAGAGGATGGGAGGTGACAAAGAGAGAATGTTCCCCCCTCCTCAACAGTGGGAGATTCTAGGTCACAGATGGCCCTGCCCGAGGGGCTGGCATGTGGTGAGGACTCTGGGCTCAGGGCTCTGGGCCCTCTTGGCAGGGCATCCATCCAGGGTTTCATGGATTCATTAGCCTTCAGTGTCTGGGGCACGGCCCCTTTGCACATTGGGAGGCCCGGAGAGGAGGGACAGGCACACAGTGACGAGCTGGGCGGGAGGCTTAGATTCACTGGATTTAGATGAGGAGTTTTCTTGGGGACCATCTAGTACAACTCCGAGAGTCTGAAACTGGGGAACAGAGAGAAGTTATTTGTTAAGGCAACACAGACAGTAAGTGATGGAGCCAGGATTTGATGTCAGATGTAGTGTTCTTTACCCTAAGTGGGTCTCTCAGGCTTCCCCCCATTCCAGCCTTGGGGGCGTCTGGGTCAAAAGCAAATCTGGGTGAAGAGAGCAGGGCCATGTTGAAGAAGGGGAGTGTGTGTGTGTGTGTGTGTGTGTTTTGTGTATATGTGTGTGTGTATATGTGTGTATGGCTGGGGGTGGGGAGGAGCAGAGCGCCCCTCTTGGTATCTGTTTCCTTCTTCTCTAGCCTCTAACTCCAGTGGGGCCTTATTCCTCCTGTTCCTGGCTTCCAGATGCCTCACTTTTCCCCCAGAAGTGGCTCCCTGTGCTCTGTCAGAAGCTCGTTCCTATGAAATCTGGTTTGCCGTTCCCCACAACAGGAGGCTGTGACCGGGTGGCTGGAGGTGGCCACTGGGCCCGCCTGGCGCTGGGGAGCCCTGGGAGGCTGGCTGCCGACGCCTGGGGGAGAGGCCAAATATTTTATGAGTAATTTAATATCTGGAACACGGGCCTTTCATTCCCAGAGATCCTCCAGCTCTGCTACTGAGGACCATAGTCTGTTCCTCATAAGGAGGCCAAGCAGCAGGGGTGGCCCAGGGACAGGAGCGGGAGTTAACCCTTTCAGGGCACACAGCCATGCGCCAGCGTGGAGGAGCGCAGGGGCCCACAATTACCCAGCATCTCAGAACTGGCAGCAACCTCAGTGGGAAATGTTAGAATGTAGAATGTCAGAGCTGTAAGGGCTCTCTTAGAACACAGAGTAAAAAAAAAAAGAAAGAAAGAACACAGAGTGCTAGAATAGCAAGACAGTGACGGAACATTAGAACTGGAAGGGAATGGAGAGTAAATCCTTAGAGCTGGAATAAAATATACCAGAATAAGAAAGAGCCTTAGAGTACAAAATGTCTGCCTTAAAAGAGCCTTGGGGATCAAGAGTAGCAATGGCACACTGTGCAGAAGGAGCCTGGATTAGGGATCAGAAGACTGGGCTCAAAAAGCTCCTGAGTGGGGCAGCTAGGTGGCACAGTGGGTAGAGCATTGGCCCTGGATTCAGGAGGACCTGAGTTCAAATCCAGCCTCAGACACTTGACACTTACTAGCTGTGTGACCCTGGGCAAGTCACTTAACCCTCATTGCCCTGAAAAAAAGGAAAAAAAAAAGCTCCTGAGCAAGCACTCTAACTTCTCTGGCCTCAGTCTGCTCATCTGTAAAATGGAGGAGCTGGATTAGAGATGGTCTCTGAGGCCCTTTCTATGACCTCAGGCCAATTCCTTTATTTTTCTGGAGAGAAGATTTGAGCCCAGTGTTGTTACAAGACTTGGTCAGCATCATCTAGCAGGTTAGGGGTAGGGGGGAGCCGGGCAGCCTGAGCCACCTGGCCAATTCCAGCAGGGGTCATGGAAAGTAGATGATTCTCCTTCTTCCCTGCCACCTCCTTCCAGCTCTCTCTGTCTGTTCCGCCCCTCTCCTGTCTCTCTGTCTCTCCCTCCCTCCATCTCCCCTTCCCCTTCCTTTTTCTTTTTGCCCCTTTCTCTTTCTTCTCTCTCCCTCTCCATTTCCCCTCCCCTTCCCCTTATAATCCCCTCTCCCTCCTTTCCCCCCTCTTTCCTCCTCCTCCTTCTCTCTCCCTTTCTTCCCCCTGCTCTTTCTCCTCCCCTCCCTCATCTTCCTCTCTTTTTCTCTCTCCTCTTTCCTCCTCTCTCCATCTCTTCCCTTCCCCTCTCTTCCCCTCCCTCCCTTTTCTGTCTCTATTTCTGTCCCTCCCCTATTCTCTGTCTTTCCCTGTCTCTATTGCTGTCTCTGTCTCTCTGTGTCTTATCTATCTTCTCCTAACTGCTACATGTGATGGTCTCTTCTCAGTCCTCACCCTCCTAGACCTGGTCACCCATTGCTTCCTCCTGGATACTCTTTCCTCCTTTAGGCTCTGTGACACTGCCCTCTTTTCCTGTCTTCTCACTGGAAGCAGCTAGGTGGCACAATGCACAGATACCTGGGTCTGGAATCGGGATAGACCAGACTCAAAACCTCATTAGCCGTGTGACTCTGAATGAGTCCCTTCACCTCAGTTTCCTTCAAAATGGAGGAAATAACAGCACCTTTTTGTGAAGATCACAGATATACCTACTTATATATACACATATGTATATATATAAACATATATGTAAAGATAATATACATACTCATTTGCATGAATATATAGATACACAGGTATATATACGTTAACACAGGTGTATATATGTTCAAAGAACTTGCTTATACTTTACCATTTGATCTCCACAACAACCTCAGGATTTTAGGCACTCTTATTATTTATAATAACAATAACTTGAATTTATACAGCACTTAAAGGTTGGCAAAGCACTTTACAATGATTATCTGATTTGATCCTCACAACAACCCTGGGAGGTAGGTGCTATTATCATTCCCATTTGACAGATGAGGGAACTGATCCTGAGGGAGGTTAAGTGACTTGCCCACAGGTCACACAGCTAGGAAGTATCAGAGGCGAGATTTGAACTCATGCTCTCCCGACTCCAAGTCTAACTTCATTGCCCCTTTTCCAGGTGAATTAATTGGAGCTCAAAGACTCGGTCATTGAATTTGGGAGAGTTTGCATTAGGACTAGGTTCCCGGATTCCTTTCCATCCACCTCTTGTAACCTCCTGCCATGACTTGGACAGGGCTTTAGATTCCAGGGGGCACTTGAT
Organism: Dromiciops gliroides; assembly: GCF_019393635.1. Classification (NCBI taxonomy): domain Eukaryota; kingdom Metazoa; phylum Chordata; class Mammalia; order Microbiotheria; family Microbiotheriidae; genus Dromiciops; species Dromiciops gliroides. The sequence goes on from NC_057863.1 coordinate 610,817,513, forward strand.
CTTTGCTGTCGAATGATTGACTCCTACAATGGAAGGAATGAAGATATATTTCTCAGGTCTCCTGCCCTGGAAACCAGCTGGGGCTTGGGTCCTGGTGTGACTGACATTTATGTCCTTATTTAATCATGTTAGCTGACATATCCTCAACAAGATCTGTGGACACCTCGTTAACAGGAGCCCAGCTGTCTCTCTAGCTCATACCTGCACCTGCTGGGGAAGCCTTGGCTGCAGAGAGAACCAGCAAGGTAGAAACAAGACCTCTGCCCAAGTGTTCAGGGCTCTAAGCTTCTTGTAAACTCAAGCAAATGGATAAATGCTGCAAGAAGTTCGGGCTGGCAGAGAAAATAAGGACAGGAAAAGGGCTGAACCAACCAACTATAATCTGTATCTATTACCTTGGGAAATTTTGGGAGAGGAATCAAATAATTTTATGGCTGAAAGTAGCATCTCTAAGTGATTACAGCAATATATCACAAGGATCATACACTATAACCAGGTGGGATTTGTACCAGGATGCAGAGCTGGTTCAATATTAGGAAAACCATCAGCATAATTGATTGTATCAATAATAAAGCCAACAGAAATAATGTGATTATCTCAATAGATGTGAAAAAAGCTTTTGACAAAACATTGCACCTGTTCCTATTAAAAACACTAGAGAGCACAGGAATAAATGGATCTTTCCTTAAAATGATAAATAGCACCCATCTAAAACCATCAGTGAGTATTACCTGTAATGGGAATGTTAGAAGCGTTCCCAATAAGATCAGGGGTGAAGCAAGGATGCCCATTATCACCACTTTTATTCAATATTGTACTAGAAATGTTAGCTATAGCAATAGGATAAGAAAAATCAGTTGAAAGAATTTGAACAGTCAATGAGAAAACAAAACTACACAAAAGTATCACCCTTTGCAGATAATGTGATGGTATACTTAGAGAATCCTAGAGAATTAACTAAAAAAACTAGTTGAAATAATTAACATGCTTTAGCAAAGTTGCAGGAAATGAACCAAACCCACATAAATCACCAGCATTTCTATATATAATGAACAAAGCCCAGCAACAAGAGATAAGAAGAGGAATTCCATTTAAAAATAACTGTAGAGAATATAAAATACTGGGGAATCTACCTGCCGAGACAAACCCAGGAACTATATAAACATAATTTAAAAACACTTCACACAAATAAAGTCAGTTCTAAACAACTGGAAAATATCAGTTGCTTATGAGTAAACTGAGCCAATATAAGAAAAATGACAATTCTACCCATACCAATCTTTATAGAGATAGAAAAAATAATTTAAAAAATTAATCTGGAAGAACATAAGATCAAAAACTATCAAGAGAATTAATGAAAAAAGGCAAAGGAAGTTGGACTAGCCATACCAGATCTCAAACTATATTATAAAGTGGTAATCATGAAAACTATCTGGTACTAGATAAGAAATAGAGTGGTGGATCAGTGGAATAAATTAGGTACAGAAGACACAGTAGTTAATGACCATTGTTTTTTTTATTTTATTTTATTTTTTGCGGGGCAATGGGGGTTAAGTGACTTGCCCAGGGTCACACAGCTGGTAAGTGTCAAGTGTCTGAGGCCGGATTTGAACTCAGGTAGTCCTGAATCCAGGGCCGGTGCTTTATCCACTGCACCACCTAGCCGCCCCAGTTAATGACCATTGTAATCTAGTGTTTAATAAACCAAAGACCCCAGCTTCTGAGACAAGAGGTTACTGTTTGAAAAAAACTGCTGAGAAAACTGGAGAACAGTATGAGAGAAACAAGGTATAGATTTATGGAGAAAAGGATTTATAACCATAAACGAGATAGAGAGCATGAAGTGTAAAATGGAGAATTTCGGTTATATTATAATAAGAGCTTTTGCAAAACAAAACCAATGCAACCAATTTTATAAGGAAAGCAGAAATCTGGGAAACAATTTTTATGATGAATGTCTCTGATAAAGGGCCAATTTCTCAAAAGTATAGAGAACTGAGTTAAATTTATAAGAATATAAGACATTCTCTTATTGATATATTCAAAGTATATGAACAGGTACTTTTCAGATGAAGAAATCAAAGCTATCTATGTTCATATGAAAAAAATGCTCTACATTAATATTGATTGGAGAAATGCAAATTAAAACAACTCTGAGGTACGACCTCACACCTATCAGACTGGCTAATATGAAAGAAAAGGAAAATGACAAATGTCGGTGGGGATGTGGGAAAATTGGGACACTAATGCACTGATGGTGGACTGGTCTCTAACCATTCTGGAGACCAATTTGGTACTATATCCAAAGGGCAAACAAATTGTGCATACCCTTTGATCCAGCAATACCACCACTAATCTCAGATATTTTTTTAATAAAAGGAAAAGTACCTGTTTGTACAAAAATATTTATAGCAGCTTTTTTTTTTGTGGTGGTAAAGAATTGGAAATTGAGGAGATGCTCATCAATTAGGGAATGGCTGAACAAGTTGTAGTATATGAATGTAATGGAATACTATTGTGCTATAAGAAATGATGAGTAGGCTTGATTTCAGAAAAACTTGGAAAGACTTTCATGAACTGATGCAAAGTGAAGTGAGCAGAACCGGGAGAACATTGTACATAGTAACAGCAATAATGCACAATGATCAACTATGAACAACTTAGCTATTCCCAGCAATACAATGATCAAAAACAATTCCAAAAGACTCAGGAGGAAAAATGTTACTCACATTCAGGGAAAAAACTGATGGAATCTGAATGCAGATCTAAGTGTATTATTTTCACTTTATTTTTTCATGGCTTTTTTCTTTTGGTCTGTTTCTTCTTTCATATATTGACTAATGTAGAAATATATTTTACATGATTGCACATATATAACTTGTATCAAACTGCTTACTGTCTTAGGGAGGGGGAGGGGAAGAAAAGAGAAAATTTGAAACTCAAAACATTAAAATAATGTTAACATTTGTCTTGCTGCCACTACAATATTATAGAAACAGTTTTCCTGGTTTTTCTTAGCCCACTCCATTGATTCAGAAAAGTCTTCCCAAGTTTCTCAGCCTCTGCCTCTTTCTTATGGTGCAAAAATATCTCCTTATATTCATAGATCACAATTTTTAAGCCATCCTCCAATTAAGGGACATCTTATTTTTCCATTTTTTGGGCAACTAGGTGGTGTATGTAGTAGATAGACTGCTGATTCTGGAGTCAGAAAGACCTGAGTTTAAATCCAGCTTCAGATGCTTAGTGGCTATGCAACCCTGAGAAAGTCACTTCATCTTTGTTTGCCTCAGTTTTCTCTACTGTGAAATGGGAATGATAATAGTACCTAATTTGCAAGTCATTTTGAGGCTCAAATGAGATATTATCTGTAAAAGAGCATAGTGCCTGGCACATGGTAGGTGCTATATAAATGCTTATATCCTTCCCCCTGAGATATATACACATATATACACATGCATACATACATCCACACACCCATACATATATGTGCATACATATATATGTATGTGTACACACACAGAGAGACATGCACAAACATACATATCCATGTATATACATACATACACACACACACACACACACACACACACACACACACACACACATATATATATATATATATGAAGACTCCCTGTTTTCAAGAGCTAAGGTCCATTGGGCAAGTTGTGCCCTGAGCTTGGCAAGACAACAATCCTTTGCAATCACCCTCTGGATGATATCGCCCCCTGGCAAAATCACATAATTCACCAAGTATTCTCTGGGCTGGACAAACACAGGACAAACTCGGAAAGTCCTACAGTGAATCAAACTTGTCACTTTCTTGCTGTTATCCCTCATTGTCAGGGCTACAGCTCACTGGGCAGCCATTAGTATAAGTATTGAAATCTCCCCACACTGCTTTGGGTCTCTCCACTAGGGGTGTGGCTCTGGCACATGTGTCCTTGCTTACAAGCCGTTTTCCTCACTTTGAAAATAAAACTTCTCTTTAATTCCTGACTCACCTGTCTCTAGTCTTCTCTTTTTGGCTCCAGCCATTCAGATTAGTGGCCTTTTCTGGTCTGTTGACTTTATCCCCCCCCTCCATTATGTGTACATGTATATTTGTGTGCCCACACACATACACATACATACATGAACACACACATGGATGCATATACATGTATATACACACATATCTGCAAATAAGGGTCAAATGATCTCTAAGATCCCACTACTGAAAGATTATGATTTTGTGGTTGTATTTGAGCAACTACAGGAGATAAAACTGGACCATAGTCACAGATCATTTTTGTTTGGGTTGGGGGGGGGGAGGTGGATCCAAAATCTCCCAAAGCATAGTGTGGTTCTAGAACCTGTCCCTGATCTTCCCTTGATTTTCTCCCTGTGTAACCTTGGGTTAATTGCTTGAGCCCCCTGAGTTTCATTTCCTTCATCTCTCAAATAGCCATTTCATATGAGTGTTTAGGGGATAAGAAGGGTCTAGATTGATGGAATGAATGTGCCATTTTCTACCCATGACTTCATTTGAGCCTTATAAAAGCTGTGTGAGGAATTATCATCCGGTGCTTAGCTTAAGCAGGAGGTGCTTAATATATGCTTATTGGCTTGACTCCCACCCCCCATTTTAGAGAAGAACAGATAAACCAAAGTTCAGAAGAGAGGAAATAATTTGTTAAAAGTCATGGCTCCTAATGGATAGTAAAGCCCTTTGTAAAATTAGAAGCCTATGAATATGTGACATATCAACAGAAATGATGATGACAGTATTTCTGGTCCAAAGAGAGATTTTGGAGGCAGAAGATATATATGCACCTAGTCACACCCCAGTGATTTCCTCCTGCAAGCAAGCCTAGTTTCTCCTGAATTTGTTAGGATGTTCTCAGCCTCTCAAGAGATCAAACTTTTGGGTTTTCTTTAGCGCTAGAATATTTTTTAGTCATAAAAGTATTTTTTCCAGTTACATGTAAAGATAGTTTTCAACATTTGTTTTCACAAGATTTTTAGTTCCAAAATTTTTTCCCTCCTTCCCTTCCCTCCCCCTTCCCCAAGACAGAAAACAATCTGATATAGGCTATATATATACAATCACCTTAAACCTATTTCTGCATTAGACATGTTGTGAAAGAAGAACCAGAACAAAAGGGAAAAACTTCAACCCCCCCCCCAAAAAAAACAAAGTAGAAACAGTATGGTTCAGTCTGCATTCAGAACCCACAGTTCTTTTTTCTGGATATGGAGAACATTTTCCATCATGAGTCCTTTGGAGTTGTCTTGGATCATTGCATTGCTGGGAAGAGTTAAGTCTATCACAGTTGCTCATTGCACAATGTTTCTGTTACTGTGTACCAGGGTTCTCCTGGTTCTGCTCACTTTACTCAGCATCTATTGCTAGAATATTGAAGAACGAGATAGAACCCAGGGAAGAAACCAAGAATGTTAAAAATGGAAGAGGCTTTAGAACATAGAATGTCAGCTATAAAGGACTTTGGAACTTAGAGTGTTTGGTCTTCCTGTCTTAAGCCTCTCCCTACTCTGGTCCATCTTCCACTCAGCTATCAAAGGGATTTTCCCAAAGCATAGTTCTGACTATGTCACCCTTCCCACCTCAATAAACTCCATCAGCTCCCTATAACTTCCAGGATTATTTCATGTAAAATTCTCAGTTTGGCATTTAAAGATCTTCACAACATTTCTTCCTTTCTTTCTAATCTTACATATCGCTCCCTTCCATGTGTTCTATGAGCATGTCTACTTGGTGTCCCTTGCAAATGACATAGCATCTTCCTGGCTCATTGCATGTGTACAAGCTGTCTCCCGTGTCTGGAATGCTCCCCCTCCTTACTTCTGCCTCTCAAAATTCCTAGTTTCCATAGGAATCTTAAATGCTACCTTCTGCAGGAAGCCTTTCCTGTTGCCCTCACCTCTAGCTTCCCCATGTTTTCTTCACTACTTCCTTCTACTCTGTCTATGCCTTACCTATGCCTAGTTGTCAAATGAAATCTCCTCTACTAGGATGTATGCTTCTTGAGCTCAGGGACTATCTTTGCCTTTCTTTATATCCCTAGGACTTAGAATAGTGCCTACCACATGGGACGGGCTTAATAAATCTTTGTTGGTTGGATTATTGATTGGTTGGATGAATGTCAGAGCTAGGAAAAGCCTTAAAACATAGAAAATGGAAAACAAAGATCTTAAGATGTAGAATAATCAGATGCTATACAAATCGCCAGAGGTAAAAAAAAAAAAAAAAAGAAATGAGTTTGTGGCAAAGCAGAGACTAGATTCCAGGCCTCATTACACCTTAATTCAAGGCTCTTTCCACTGTACCATACTGTCTATTGATTATATTGTCTTCATCACCAAAGGACAGAGCCTTCCCTTTTGCCATTAGGCTTTGCCATTGCATTACAGCCCCAATCTCCTAAGAGAGAAAACCCACTCAGGTATCTTTGATTGCTAGGAGATATTCTCCCCAAGAGCAGGTTTTGAAAGGGAAAAGGAAAGGAAGAAAGAACATAGGCCCCAGATATCTAAAGTGAGAGTCAGACCACAAAAGGGAGTAAATAAGAGCTAAGTTGAGATATGGAAGAGAACCTAAAGTATCATGTTCTAGCTCCCTGCCTTCAAGGATGTAAGGTTTTATTATTTTCCTTTTATAAATTAGGCCAACTAAAGTCCAGATAAATCAGTTCATCTCAATTCAATAAGCATTTATTTAGCACCTATGACATGGAAAGTGCCATGTTAGGCATGTGGGGGCTGACTTACAAAGTCCTTAGTGGCAGAGTGGATAAAGTTACAGAAAAAGAACTACAACTACTTTTCTGAATTTTTTTTAGGTTTTTCATGTCCCAGCACATGGTCAATTTTTGTAGTGGTGCTATTTACACTTGAGGAGATACACACACACACACACACACACACACACACACACACACACACACTTCTATTCCTATTCAATAATCACCAGAGCACTCTTAGATCTAAAATGTCTAAAATTCTGTTCAGGTTATTAAGTCTTTTCTTTCTTATCTTTTTTTTTCATGTTTGTCTATATCAGAAAGTGATGTATTCATGTTGTTACCTATTATACTTTTGTTGTCTATTTTTCCTGTAATTTGATGAACTTTTACTTTAAGTAATTAGATATTATACAATTTTAATCCATATAATAAATATTGGTTTTATTTTATTATCCATGATGCCTTTAAGGATAATCTAATTTCCCTGTTTATCTCTTTTGACAATGTCTATTTTTACTTTTGCCTTGCCTGAGATCATGATTGAACCCCTGCTTTTAAAATCCATTTGAAGTATAATAAATTCTGCCCTAAGCCCTAATTTTAACTCTGTGTGAATCTTTATCTTTCAAATGCATCTTTTGTAAACAACAAATAGTTGGATTCTGCTTTCTAATCCATTCTTCTATAATCTACTTTATGTGTGGATTCATTCCATTTATACTCATAGTTATGATTATTCATTCTATATTTCCCTTCACCATATCCTTTTATGTTTTCTCTCTTTTCCTTCTGAGACAATGAAAGAGAAGGAATGTGATCAGTATTAATAATCTGTAAGTGAAGTGATTCGCCTCTATTTCACTCCCCCTCCTTTCTTTGCCTTACTTTGACCCTGCTCTTCGGTTCTTAGCATTTCTTTCTTTCCTTTCAGTCTCCTCTTTAAAACCCACCCTTCAAATTAGAAGATTGTTTTGCTTGTGACTATTTCCTCTCCACCTCTACCCTCCCTTTTAAACCCACCTCTCCCCTCTTCCTGTCTATGCCTCTTGTCTTGTGGAGTTTAATGTATTTATACACCAAACTCTGTATTTGTTTATGTATGTGCATTCAGTCCTTTTTTGGTTTAGATAAGAGTGAAATTCATGGGAAATCTGCTTCTCCTATTCCTTCCTCTATCTCTATACTTTTCTTCTTGTGTACCCTCATTATGAGAAATAGTTTCTCCCCCTTCTTCTTTTTCTCTTTTTATTTCCTCTATTAAGACCATAAAAAAACCCAAAACTACTTCTAGACCTTGTGTTTAGCTTACCAAACTTCCTTATGTGACCCTTAAAGACATTAGGCTTTTGAAGGGATACTTGTTTCTTCCTCTATGAGAATGTAAGCACTTCATTAATGTTTAGTCCTTCCATCTGTTCAAGTGTATTTACCTTTCTAATTTTCTCTTGACCTAATTTGAATTTCAAAGTTGCTATTCAGCTCTGGTCTTTTCTTCAGAAATGCTTGGAAATCTTTTGTTCCAATAAAGGTTCTTTTTTCTCCTATAGGATTATGCAAAATCCTTAAAGGCAAATAATTTTTTGTTGTAAACCTTTATTTTTTGAGAATATCATATTCCAGTATTTTCTTTTGTTTTAGTGTTTTCAGCATAGTCTTGTGTGACCCTGGCTATAGTTCCTTGTTTCTTTTTGAACTCTTTCTTTTTGGCTAATACTTCTTTGAGCTGAGAACTCTGGATTTTGGTTATGACATCCCTGTGAGTTTTCCATTTGGAGTTTCTTTCAAGAAGTGACTAGAGGATTCTTTTTATTTTCACTTTACTTTTGGTTGTAATTTTTAAAAGTTTTTTTTTCATTTATGAATTCTCAAAATATGGTACCCATTATTTTTAGGGAATCCAACGAATCTTAAATTATTTCTGCTTGACCTATTTTCCAGGCCAACTATTTTTTATTGTAGTTACCTTCTGAGTTCTATTTGTTTAATCTTTTGATTTTGTTCTAATATTTTTTGTCTCCTAGAGTCATTGAATGTTGTTTGCTTCATGTTAATTTTTACTGGGGTCAAGGTTTCCATGTTTTATTAATAATGAGCTATTCTTTCACATTCTTTCCTCTAGGGTCCTTATTTTACTCATAATTTTATTTTAAACTCTTGTGTTATGCGCCTGGGGTATCACAGAAGTTTTCTGGGTGTAAATCAAAGAACCTTCTCCTTGAGAAACTAAACCAAAGGACAGACACACCTAAAGAGATGATCTGCACAGGATCTGAACTGAGATAACTCTAGGACCACCACCCTTCATTCCAGTCTCCCCCACATAAGATTAGGTGTGGCTGCTGCCTTTGTGGCATGAGGGGGACTGAGATGGCTGGAGAGGTTGGAGCAGCCCCTCACCTGACTTTTACACATTACAAATAATTCCTGGTTTTACACTATTCTACCAGGAAAGATTTTAAGAGTAGCAGTATCAACAACTGTGAGATAGCTACAGGTTATTTCTCCTGTTCTATGCAGTGAACTAAGACCCCATAAGCTAGGAATTTCTTTCTCACTGAGCTTGCTTTTTCTTGACATTCCACCCCAATAAGGGCCAAGGTGAAAACAGTAAAACCAGGGAGGGGTGATGGAATTTGTGATCCTCATGCATACACACTAAAGGCAGTGTCAGCCTACATTTAGGGGGTCTTCCCCCTCTCCCCACAACATGCTTCTTTGATAGAATAGTGGGACCTGAATGAGAGAGTAAGACAGAGGTCACACCTATTAAGGAATCCATAGATTTACTAGGGTCCAGTATGACCCTGGGCTTGGCCATAGAGATGTCAGTAACAGTCCTCCGCCCCCCAAATTCCAAGTCCACAGGAGACCGGACTGCAGGGAGCTGGGTTTTCACTCAGCAAACACTGGGCACTGGGGACAAGGACTTAAGGGATGTGGCCTCACCTTTGAGGAGTGTTCCCTACTCCAGTGTCCCAGTTTATTGCAGTTGCCAGGATCTCGGCTGCCCAGAGATCTACTGATGGCAGACTTTATGGCTGCTGCTATGAGGGAGGCTTGTTCTGTGGAGTGGGCATGATCCTTCTTTTCTCTCATCCCTGTTATAAAAAATCTTAAAAGCAATATGAAGGAATTGTGAGGATGGGGTCTGGGGACCCCAATCTAATTTCTGGAGTTTTCTCCTAATTTCAGGAGCAGATTGGCTAGTAAAATGTATATTGAGGACTGTTATTCCTATATCTCTTTGGGATTTAGATTAGTATATTTTTTCACAGAGTTCACGAGGCGACTCATGAAAAGGGCTGGGTTCTCATCAGGGCCCTGGGTGATCTCTTTTACTTTCTTGTAATTGACTTGTTTCTTAATTCCCCTTCTCATTCCCTCAGCAAGTCAAGTGACCATGTGGTTTCTATGGGCCCTGTCTACTCTATCATGATAATCCCATCTTGGGTCCACAGTTGGAACTGCTGTAGTTCCAGGGACCTCGGCCCAATTTGCAACCTGTGAGTATTCATCACTCACTTGTACAGCCAGGTACCCAATCCATTTTTTCTCATCAGGGGTACAACAGCTGACAAGAATAATTTGCAAGTCAGCCCAGGAAAGGTCAAACTGCATTTGTTATAGACTTAAAGCCATCTATGAACTTTGTGGGGTTCTCTGAGTAACACCCCATTTTCTCTTTAATCTGAGACAAATTACTCATGGAAAAAGGAGCATGTATTCAGGTTGTCCCCTCCCCAATTAGAAATTCCCTTAATAGAGGCAGCTAGGTGGCACAGAGGATAGAGCACTGGCCCTGGAGTCAGGAGTAACTGAGTTCAAATCCGACCTCAGACACTTAACACACACTTACTAGCTGTGTGACCCTGGGCAAGTCACTTAACCCCAATTGCCTCACTAAAAAAAAAAAGAAAAAAGAAAAAAAAAGAAATTACCTTAATGGAAGCCCGAGAGCAGTGGAAGATGCTTGTAGGGACCTGGGTGAAGAGGGTTGGGGAGGGGATGAGTGGGCTGATGGAATAGCTATAGTCACCTGCAGAGGGTCACGTAGAAGAGCCAGGGTAGTTTGAAGAGTGGGTGGGGGAGGGAGGGATAAAGGGGACTGGGGGAATGGGCATAGGCAACTGCAGATTAGGTAAAGTAGATGGGAGCAGTTGCTTAATGGAAAAAATAGAATAGGGCACATATTGGAGCCCCCCCCCCCAAAAATTGTGACAGGGGCACAGCTGTGAGGGGTACAGCTGAATGGATTGTGGAGACAGCTGTTGGGTGGGGCAAATAGAAGAGTACTGCAGTCCACTCCAAGTGTGTCAGGAGCTCGGCTGTGGAGGGCACAAGAGATTGATTCTGATATCAGCTGGTGGGTCAAGAGGAGTCCCACTCATAGAGTGGTGTGACAGTGGTTGACCCATAGGGACAGAAGCAGGTGGGAAAGATGGGGGGAAGGGAGGAACAGGTGGGGAATGAGGCTGAAGAACAGGAGGGGATGGGGTCCCAGAGGAGGAGGGTGTGTCAGAAAGGTTAGCTAATTGCTTGTGGTGATTTCCTAACAGCAGGAGGAAGTCATTTAAGAAATCATTGAGGTCTTGTGAAGAAGGCTTCTTAGGGTTATCAATAGCCTCCTTGGTCTTGGTTAATTTTGTTTGTCGGCTTAAGGTCATAAAGGCTAGTACATGTGGGACTTCTGTCCATCTCCCTTCACATCCGCAAAACAGGTCCAATTACAAGATAGTATTATAGTTTAAAGTTCCATGTAAAGGCCAATTTTCTTGGGATTCCAACTGATATATATATTTTTTTGGTGAGGCAATTGGGGTGAAGTGACTTGCCTAGAGTCACACAACTAGTAAGTGTTAAGTGTCTGAGGCCAAATTTGAACTCAGGTCCTCCTGACTCCAGGGCCGGTGCTCTATCCACTGCGCCACCTAGCTATCCCTCCAACTGATATTTTAGCCAAATGCTGTTACAATAATAGATCATACATTTCTTTGTTAAATTTGTAAGTTCTAATTTAGTCCAATCTCTTAGGATGCACCCCAGAGGTGAACCTTTCAGAACACTCCCTTTCTGCCCCATCGCTGTACCCAGATATCATCCTGTCTAAGCAGAATGGTCTGAATGAGGTTCAGATGTTAGGTTGAGCATTCTCAAGGGAGGGAGACATTGGCTGCCCATCTCATGGAAGAGCCAAGCACTGGCAAAGGATAGACACACATATGCAAAAGTTCTTACCCAGGAACATGGAGTTTGAGGGTCCAAGCGTGGTTTGGACATCTGGCTGAGTTTTTGGCGAGGGAAGGAGACTCAGGCTGCCTGTCAGTTGCTGTCCAGTGCAAAAGTCTCTACCTCTCCATGACTCAGAAGAGAGGTCAAGTCAGGTGGAGAGAGAGGGAAAAAACACCCCAAAGGGAGGTTCCTACCTCCTGTTTTTGTGTGATAAGAGGAAAAAAGAATTTCCCGTACCCTACAACATTGGGTGCCAATTATGTTATAGGGAAATTGGTGGGGGGTTAGGGTAGGGGTTCTTAGGAATTCTTTAAAGAATTATATCCTCTTTCACACAAATCCAATTAGAATAAAATAATATTTTATTTAGGGTTAAGGAAAGGAAACCAAGAGCGAAGTCCTTGGACTTCTTCTCATGGGGAGAAGGCATGGCACAGAGGCGCGGTTCTCTGAAATACTTTTCTCCAAGAACAGGAGACAGGCAGATACTTTTATAGAGGATGGATGGTGGTCTGATGAGATGATCATCTGACAGTGGAAAATTCCCTTATTGGGGGAGGATCATCCCCCACTGGTGGTGGCTGGGAGAAGTTGGGTGAGGGGCAGCTCAGACTTCTCCAGCCATCTCAGTCCCCCTCATGCCACAAAGGCAGTAGCCACAGCTAATATTATCTCCCTGAGGGGTGGGGAAGACTGGAATGAAGGGTGGTGGTCCTACAGTTATCTCAGTTCAGATACCATGCCAATCTTCTCTTTAGGTGTGTCTGTCCTTTGGTTTAGTTTCTCAAGAAGAAGATTCTTTGATTTACCCCCAGAAAACTTCTGAGGTATCCCGGGCCCATAACACTTGTTCCGTGTATGTCAGCCACTCTTGATGTCTTGGTGGCCAAGTCATTTTTCTTCCTGAAACTGTTTGTACTTGTTCTAAAGTTGTTGTTTTTTTCTTGTAGATTTAACCCTCTTGGGTATCTCTTTGAGATGGGGGATGGGATCAAAAATAGCAGAAAGGCGTTGAGAAGGAATTGTGCTGACCTGATTGTTTTTGTTTTCAGTTCATAGTATGAAAGGGCCCTCTCCCCTGGTAAGGAAGAGCTGAATTATGTATACTTTGCAGGGGAGGGGGGATAAGAATGCAGTGAGAGCCTCCAAAGTATCTTGATATCTGCTCCAAGATACATCCCAGCCCAAGAATAGAGCCTCTGAGGCATCATGATATTCACTACACAAAATATTCCGCTGAGGTATCACAAGAGGGGGGGCCCCAGGAAGTAGGGAAGACCTTTTGCATGATTCCTCCTTTTCTTTATTTATTCTGTCCTATAAGAAGCCAGCAGTTTCTTCACTTCAAGAAGATTGAGAAAGGATATCTCCTCCTGGTCCATTGCTTTATTGCAATAAAACCTTATGCTATCTCTGATTGGAATGTGTCTGAGTTTAATTCTTTAAATGAGACTATCCAAGAACCACCTCCCCCGTGACATCTTGAGCCATACTATTTCTTTATAGTGTTTAGTATCTTCTTTTCATTCTGGTTTGTGACTTTGTGCAGAGCCAAGGTCCATGCCATCCTCTGCTTTTGGATAGGGTGACAGGATCTGTTTGCTCTTGACCTAGATTTTCTGGACTCTTGCCAATGGCTTTCACTTCTGCTGGTATGTGTGCCTAAATTCAATGATGGCAGGTTTTAGATTTCCCTGGATTGCCCTCGGTCAGAATGTTGTAGTCTTCAGGACTCCTTGGATTGTCCTGAATCAAAGCACTGTGATCTTCAGTTTACCCTGGAGAAGGGATTCTTAACCTGGGTTTGTTTGGGTTTTTGTTTGTTTGTTTGTTTGTTTTTTATTTTGCGGGGCAATGGGGGTTAAGTGACTTGCCCAGGGTCACATGTCTGAGGTTGGATTCGAACTCAGGTCTTCCTAAATTCAGTGCTGGTGCTTTATCCATTGTGCCACCTAGCTGCCCCCTCAGTTTCCACTTCTCAAGAGGCTCAAGGCTCTGGGTGCTTCTGGGAGTATATTTGGTCAGAGCTCTAGCAAATGTCCTACCTGTTCATCTATGCTTGTGATAACTTCTTTTGTGGGATATTTCTCTCAATAATTGTCAGCTTTTGGCCATCTTTTTGTGCAGTTCTGGGCTAGATAACGATATTTGTTCTGATTTCTCTTTGGATTTTTTGGTAAGTATTCAATCTGCTTGGTGCCTTTTAAGCAGTAGTGTGCTGGTGAATATTTAACAACAGACTCTCCACAAGACACACTTTTCAGTTTAGTCTCCATCATTCACATTTTCTTTTTCTTTTTTTAATATGTTTTATTTACATTAACATTATTATGATTTACATTGCCATCTTTAACACAAATGTTATTATTTTGAAAAATAAGCAAAAAGTAAAGCAAATGATAAGACTTTCTTCTTCCTCTTAGACATTCAGTGAATAAACATTTAGGTACCTACTTTGGTAGGTACCTACTATGTGCCAGGCACTGTGCTAAGATCCTTTGGATATATTTTATATTGAGAATTTTATTTTCCCAAATTACAAGAGGGGCAGCTAGATGGCGCAGTGGATAAAGCACCAGCCTTGGATTCAGGAGTACCTGAGTTCAAATCTGACCTCAGACACTTAACACTTACTAGTTGTGTGGTCTTGGGCAAGTCACTTAACCCCAATTGCCTCACCAAAAAAATAAAATTAAAAAAATGCCAAATTACAAGTAAATACAAATTTTGACATCAATTTTTGAAAAAACTTTGCGTTTCAAATTCTCTTCCGCCCTCCCTGCTACCCCCAAGAACCATCATTCACACTTTTTCCATTACTTTCTTAAGTCTAGACAATCTACAAAACAATAAATCAAGCCCTTTTTTTTGCTGATTTCTGAGGTGCACATTCTCATACTGAAAATATATCAATTGGCTCATAAGCCAGTTAGAGCTGGCTCCAGCACATTGCTGCCTACAGGATCTTTCCTGAAGCATATGTGGAAAAACTCCTTTATGACATTTTATGCATCATCTTAGTCTTTCTAGTGCCTTGTTGTTCATGAAAACTTTCCTGATCCTCCTGGATGCTAATGCTTTCCTCCCACCAAAATGACCTTGCATTTACTTTTCTATACATTCTGAACATACAACAGGAGTAATAAGACACATTCCCCCCCCCCCCCCAATCACTCCCACAAACATCTGCTGAACTGGAATGCTTCCTGTGTAGCTGAGCATGGGCTCTGGCTTTCTAATTTTTTATAATAAGTTTTTATTGAAATCTTCTATTTTTCACATCATCATAGTTTTCCACAGTATCTTTCCTCTTCCCCCTCCCAGAAAGCCATCCAACATAATGTTTTTAAAGACAAAAAAGAAAATGGAAAAAGGAGAAAAATAATTAGCACAATTGGTCAGTACATTGAAAACACTTGCAATGTGAAACATGTGTGGACTTCTCACCTCCACAAAGGAGTGGGTTCAGCCTGTCCTCTCATATCTCTTTATTTGAGTACTAATGGATCTTGATAATTTAGTTCATTCATTTTTGATTTGTTGTATGTTGTTTTTCTTTCCATTTACATTGTTGTAGTTATTGTGTGTGTGTGTGTGTGTGTGTGTGTGTATATATATATATATGACTCTGCTTACTTCATTTTGCATCAGTGAATACAGATATTTCCATACTTTTCTGTATTCATCATTTGTTTTAGTCCCTTGTTAAAGGGCATGCACAATCTAATAACTCTGGATTGGTCCCTGTGAGTAGAGTGCAATAAAGATTATTGGCCACAAGGTCAGAAGAAAACTTCCCCCATAGTAGATCATTAGTCATCTGTATTTCCTTAGCAAGAGACCAGTGGTCATGTCCATCCCTACAGAACCAGAGCAAATGTTCCATGAATTCCATCCCTTTCCCATATACTCACTTTTTATCTGTGTATCTGTTCTCTCACCTGACAGAATATAAGCTCTCTGAGGGAAGGCACTATTTCCTTTTTGTCATTGTATCCCCAAGCCCTAGCCCAACAAGATGTTGTTCGGTGGTTTCAGTCATGTCTGACTCTTTGTGACCGTATTTGGGGTTTTCTTGAGAAAGAGACTAGAATCGTTTTCCATTTCCTTCTGCAGTTCATTTTACAGATTAGGAAACCAAGGCAAACAGAGGTAAGTGACTTTCTCAGGGTCATATAGCTAGTAAATGTCTGAGGCCAGATTTGAACTCAAGATGAGTCGTCGTCTTCTTCTTCTTCTTCTTCTTCTTCTTCTTCTTCTTCTTCTTCTTCTTCTTCTCCTTCTCCTTCTCCTTCTCCTTCTCCTTCTCCTTCTCCTTCTCCTTCTCCTCCTCCTCCTCCTCCTTCTCCTCCTCCTCCTCCTCCTCCTCCTTCTCCCTTCTCCCTTCTTTTCAAGTCCAGTGCTCCATCCACTTCATCACCTAGCTGCCCTATCTGGGACACAGAAGGTGATTAATAAATGTTTGCTGATTAATCAACTGGTGAAACAAGTTTGTGACCCAATCAAGACTAGACCTTAGGCCTCCTTACTCCCAATGCAGTACTCTTTTCTTCTATCCCATGCCCTTTCTTCCATGGTTACATAAAGGAAGGCAGTGTAGCACAGTGGAAAGATTCCTTTTGGACTAGAAGTCAGAGGAGAGGGATTTGTGTCCTGGCCCCGAAACTCACCTGGCTGTGACAGTGGGTAAGTCAAAGTTCACCTCTCTGAGAAGCTCCCTGGTTGACTCCATCCAGACCCTGCCTTATTATCCTTGGCTCTTTGACTAATGGCTCCAGGTTCTTTGGCTATCTTTCTGCTCATCAGGAAATCTTGGATTCTTTCCTTTGCTGGTTATGGAAAAGGAAACAATTCGGCAGATGCTAAGTGACATGGCATAAAGCTGAGTGATCAAAGGAGAGAGAAGAACCCAATTCTAGTCCTGGTTTTATTCACTGGCTAACTGTATAACTTTGGACAAATTGCTTTTCCCTGGACTTCAGTTTCTTCCTCTGTAAAATGGGAATGGGGTAGACTAGATGGTATCTAAGGTCTTTTTTAGCTCTGACATTCTATTGCTAATTCCCCTTTCCTGCTCCCTACAAACACACCTGTGTTTTCCCCATCCCCAGAAAACCCCTCCTTGATCCCATCATCTTGTGAACTAGCATCCTATACCTCTCCTTTTTGCTCAGCTAAACTCCTTAAAAATGCTGTCTACACCTGCCTCCATTTCTCCTCTCTCTTCTAAACCCAGTTAACATCATCATTCAGCTGAACCTGACCTCTCTAAAGTTAGCAATGATGTCTTAATTCTCAAATCTAATGGCCTTTTCCCAATCCTGAGCCTTAAACTCTCTGAAACCATTGACACTGCCAATCCCCCTCTTCTCAACACTCTCCTCTTTGGGTTTTCATGACGCTGCTCTCTCTGTCTCTCCCCTTCCTCTCTCTCTCTCTCTCTCTCTCTCTCTCTCTCTCTCTCTCTCTCTCTCCCCCCCCCCTCTCTCCACTCCTCATCACTTTTCTTTGCTGGATTTTTATCCATGTCAGGCCCACTAGCTCCAGACTGTACTCTGCATTTTCTGTGCCTTGGAAATCTCTTCATCCTGGAAGCCCACTCCAGCTTTGGAATACCCACATTAGAAGGACCTGCTGCCCCTGTGGTTTTTCCCTCTGACCAGATGTCTCCTCCCAGTACCATCATTTAAGGATGGTGACCAGGCCCACCATGTTTCATTTCTCTCCTGGCTGTACTCAGGGCTTTTCCTACCATGCCCCCATACCAAATGCCTCAGTTTTCTCTTTTTGGTTTCCTTTCATATTTTCTTCCTCCCTTAGAATAGAAGCTTACTGAAGGCAGGGACTCTATTTATGTTTTTATTTACACCCCTGGCTTTTAGCACAGTGATTAGCACATGGTAGATACCTAAGAAATGCCTGCTGACTGGCCAACAAGTGTCCCCCAATATAAATGATATATCCAGTGTAAGTGGAAGATAGTGTCAGAGGGAAGGTACTAGCATTAAGGGGACTGGAAAAGACTTCTTGCAGATTATGGGCTTCGAGCTGAGAGCAGAAGGAAGCCAGGGAAGGCAGGATATGGAGACGAGGAGGTAGAGAGGTCCTGGGATGGGGGACAACCAGTAAAAATAGCCAGAGTTGGGAGATGGAAAGCCTGGTGTGAGGAATGACATAGAGGCCAGTGACATGGGGTCATGCAGTAATATGGTGGGGGAAGGGTGCAAGCAGAGAGTTAGGTATAAGAATACAGGAAAGGGAGAAAGCACCAAACAGTAGATCACATATTTGCTCCTAGAGGTAATAGGGAGCCACTGGGGTTTATTGAGTAGGGTGGTGACATACTCAGGCCTCTGCTTTGGGAAAATACTTTGATAGCTGAGTAGAAGATGGAGAGATTAAAGGCAGAGAGAACAACCCCCTCTGACATTCTATGTTCTCAGTTCTCTTGTGGCTCTGACATTTTGCGTTCTAAGATTCCTTCCAGCTCTGACATGCTGGTTTCTAAGGGCCCTCCCAGCTCTGACATTCTATTTTCTCAGCTCCCTTCCAGCTCAGACATTCTGTGTTGTAAGGACCCTCCAAGTCCTGATATTTTATATTCTATGGCTCTTTCCAGCTCAGACATTCTGTGATTTGTCTTCCAGTTCCTTTGGGTGAAGCTGGATCTTATTTGGGGCCCAGGTCACACCAAACTTATGGCTGTTGGACAATGGATAGGGCGGCAGTTGTGATGGGTTCTGCCTGGTTCCCTTTATTTGCCTCTGCGTGCAGTTTGAAGCATCAGTTTAGTGAAGACTAGCCAGCTGGTCCAGCTCCCCAGCCTCTGCCAGAAACTCTCTCCACACACCACAGTGTTGCTGGAAGCACCAAATTCTAACGGGACACTAGCAGATGCCTAAAGTGAAAGTCCTAATCCTGGGATATTGTCATCACCTCCCATCCCTTTCTGTTCTGATCTCTTCTTTCCACCAATTCTAACTCTGCCCTTCTACTTTACTCTCTAGTGGAAAGAGTACCAGAATTGATGGCAGAGGCCCTGGGTTTGTATCCCTGCTTGGCCACTTGCTATCTGTGTCATTTTCAATAAGTCCATACTTCCTTTCCTTGGGCAGTTTCCTGGATAATGTGGGACAAGAAGGTTGGGTGGGATGCCAACGTGTATAGATACATAATGCATAGGCAGCCAACAAGATGACCCCAGGGACATCACATCTTAGTGAGACTTTCTGGGAGGATAGCTATGACTGGAATATGACTCAGGAAGGGGAAGCCTTCTGCCAAGGAAACAGGAGAAGTCAATGTGGGGAGCAGGCAGCAAAGCAGAATTATACACAAAAGGACATACATCTCTTTGCCTTCTCAATGGGTGGAGGAAGGCTTGGATGCAGGGAGAGAATTTGGAACTGAAGATAAATACTTTTAAAATTTAGAAAAAGAAAGTAAATTTGCTGGAAAACATAATTCTCAATTCATTTTTAGAGATGACACATGATCGCATGTTAGCCTTCCCTCTTCTCAAACTGGGAAGGGCCACAAATCCTACACTTTCTGTGGGTGCCAGTGCCTTGCAGGTAGGTGGTACAGTGGATAAAGTGCCAGGCCTGGAGTCAGAAAGACTCATCTTCAGTTAAAATCTGGCCTCAGACACTTAGTAGTTGTGTGATTCTGGGCAAGTCACTTAACTCTGTTTGCCTCAGTTTCTTCATCTGTAAAAAGGGCTAGAGAAGGAAATGGCAAACCACTCCAATATCTTTGCCAAGAAAATTCCAAATGGGGTCATGAAGAGTCAGACACAAATGAAAATAAGTGAATGATGCCTTCCTAGAAATTGTTGTTCACTCGTGTGAAAAAAAAAATTGGAGGGAGGAAGCATGATGGAGGGCATTTGGGTAAAGGTGAGTGGAGACAGAAACAGTAGCACCAGCCAAAGCCTACACTGGGATTTAGTGAGCCTAATTCTACTTCTGTAGATCCATACTTTGCTTTTGTCTTCATCCTCCATGCCCCATCCTTGCTTGCATTGTGCCTTTTCAAGGGGCAAGTTGGTCCATTTATGTACAGTCTTTGAACAGCTCCTTCTCTTCTTCCTTCTTGTCATCATTATTGTTTCTCCTTGTGTCTTCTAAATTTCATTCTTGAATTGTTTGTACCTATGGGGCTGCCTTCAAGTTAATCCTTTCAGTTAATCATTCAATGAAAAGCCCTCATTTAATACCTACTATTTGTTGGGCACTTTCCTAGGCACTGTGGACACAAAGACAGAATCAAGGAGCATATATCCATCCTATTGGGGCAAAACAATACATATACTTAAGTATATATCTATATATCTATTTCTATATATACATATATCTAGAAGGGTATAAAAGTCCTTTACATTCCTAAATAAATAAGAGGGCAAGGAGTTAGGGTGTGGAGAGAGGACAAGGGAGGGACTCTTGGAGGGGTGAGTAAGTTAAGTAATAAGTAGGCAAGGTAGCAAATAAAGGAAAGCAGAGGAGTGAGGATGGGTAGGAATAGAGTGAGAAGGATAATGAAGAAAATTATGAAGGAGGAAAATACATAACAAGTAATTAAAGCTTAGAATGTGAATGGGATGAAATTACCCATAAAATGGAGACCGATAGAAGATTAAACATTTGAATTCAACAACATGTTGCTTTCAGGAAATGCTATAAAAATGAGATATATACACAACAATAAAAATAAAGGTCAGGAGTAGAATTTATTATGTAAAAAAAATCATGGGTAGTAATCATGATCTCAGACAAAGTTAAAGCTAAAATAGACTTAATCAAATGAGAAAAATAAGGAAATTATACTACATGTCAGTGGTATTATTCAATATTGTATTAGACCATTAAAGTAACTGGACAGTATAAAATACCTGAGAGTATACATGCCAAAACAGACACAGAAACTATATGAACATAAACATAAAACACTTTTTATACAAATAAAGTCAGATTTAAATAGTTGAAGTAATATTTATTGTTCATGAGTAGGTAAAGCCAATGTAAAACAAATGACAATTTTAGCTAACTAATCTATTTATTTAATGCCATCCCAATGAAATTACTAAAATTTTATCTTACTGAGTTAGAAAAAATAATAACAAGATTTATTCAGAAGAACAAAAGGTAAGGGATTTCAAAGAAACCAGGGGGGAAAAAGATGTAAAGAAAGCAGATTCAACAGTATCAGACCTTAGACTATTTTATAAGGTCAGAGCATTGTTGAAGTGTAAAATGGATAATTTTGATTACTTTAAATTCAAGTATTTTTGTATAAATAAAACCTATGTAGCGAAGAATAGAAGGAATGCAGAAAATTGGGGAAAACTTTCATAGACTATCTCTCAGATAGGATATGATTGGGTTGGGATATTGCTATGGTGCAGGAAATGATGAGCTGGTTGATTTAGAAACACATGGAAAGACCTCGTCTTATGAGGAAGGTTGCTATCTACCTCCAGAGAAATCGATGACAAGTAGAAATAAGCATGATACAGGTTTACCTATATGTGTATGAGTGTGCATATATATATGTGTGTATGTTTATAGATATCTATGTATATGTGTATCTATGTATCTGTGTATATGTAGATATGTGTGTATGTGTGCATATATGTTTATGTGTCTCTTTATTTATATACATATATACATACATATATATATATATATATTTGCTTAATTGCTTAGGGTGAGGGAAAAGTAAGTAAAAGGTGCATAGCAGAGAACAAAAAAAAACCTACAAGGAAGCAAAGAAAAGCTAGGCAGCTTAGAAAACAATGTGCGGTATTTATTATATAGGCTTTCTTGAAATGGAAATTCATTGCTTTATATTGAGTTCTCTCATGTTCTACTGTGTACATGGTGACGGTTTTTTCTTTTTTCATTTTCTATTTGTTTAAAATAAATTTAAAAACTACAATAAAAAATAAAATAAAACGACCTACCAAAAAAACATCTGCTCTTCCAAAATCTTGGATTCATGTCCAACTATTCTCAACTCTCTTCTCCTTTTTTCACATTCAGTCAATCAAGAAACATTTATGAAAAGAAACTATTATGAACCAGGTAGCATGGTAGGAAAAAGTGAGACAGTCCCTGACCTCAAGGAGCTTTCATTCTATAATGTGTTCACAGGTAAGTGAGAAGACACACAAAATCAATTAATACTAAATCTGCGCTAGCAGTAGCAAGTCTATTGAAAGAGGTGGCACCTCAGCTGAACCTTGAAGGGACCTAGAGTTTCCTAGAAGCAGAAGGGAGAATATTGACAGTATTGGGGTGGGGTGGGGAGAACAGGCTGTGCAAAAACATGGAGGTCAGAGATGAAACGTCTTGTGTGAGGAATAGCAATTAGGGCAGTGTGATGGGAACCTTGAGTGTCTTAAGGGAAGTAATTTGTAATCAGTCTGGAAGTGGAAGTTGGAGCCAGATTGTGCAGGGCTTTAAATGACAGAGGGGGTTTTTATTGAATCCTAATGGTGACGAGGAGCTACTGAACTTTCCTCAGCAGGGAACTGACACGGCCAGTCTGATACTTTAAAGATGCCAATTTGGCATCTGTGTGCAGGGTGGATCGAAGAGGAATGAGATTGTAATGCAGAGAGATTAATTAAAAGCTACTACAACCTTCACTAGAGAGAGGTTGGCCTGGGCTAGCATGGGTGTGATGGGATTACAAAGAACGTGACAGATGCAAGAAGTGTTGACAAGCCTTGGTTATGCTTGGATGGGGACTATGGGGTGAGGGAGAATGAAAAGGCAAGGATGACTCTGGGATGGCATACTGAGGTGACTGGAAGAATGATGCTGCCCTTACCAGAAATAGAGATGGTATGAGGGGTGGGTTTGGGGGGAAAGAGAGAAAGCTCTGTTTGGCACATGTTGAGTTTGAGGTGCTTATGGGACATACAGGTGATAATGTCCAGCAGACAATCAGAGGTTTAGGACTCAAACTCAGGAAGGAGATGAGATTTGGGAATCACCTGTATGTTATTGTGTTGTTGTTGTTTAGTTGTTTTCAGTCATATCTGGCTCCTTGTGTCCCCTTTTTTTTGGTGGTGGTGGGGTTCTTGACAAAGATACTGGAGCAGTTTAACCATTTCCTTTTCCAGCTCATTTGAAAGATGAGGAGACTGAAGCAAACAGGGTTAAGTGACTTGCTAAGAGTCACACAAATAGGAAATGTTTGAGGCCAGACTGGAACTCAGGTCTTCCTGACTCCAGGTCCAGCAGCACACTATCCACTGTACCACCTAGCTGCCCATCATCAGCATAGAAATGCTAACTCCATCCAGAGGGCTGATGGAATTTCTAAGATAAAGCTTGTAGACAACAGAAGAGAAGAGGATCCAGGACACAGCCCTGGTGTACAATCAAGCATGGGGGGCAGGGCTTGGAGGAGAGTCCAGCAAAAGTAGACACAGAAAGGGATCAGGAAGGCAGGCAGGAGGAGAACCAGAAGAGCAATGTCCAGAAAGTCCAGGGAATAGAGAGCATCCATGGACAGACAGGGGATCATATAGGTTATAAGTGTCAAATGCCAGAGAGACATCAATAAAGATGAGAACTAACTAACAAAAGACCAATGGCTTTCACAATAAAGAAACTCTAGGGACCTTGGAGAGTACAATTTCACTCAAGAAGTGGGGACAGAAGCCAAACTGTGCAGGGTTGGGGAGTGATTGGGGGAAGGGGTGAGAAAATGGGATCAAAGTGTGTTGACAACTTTTTCTGGGAATTTGGCTATAAAGGGGAAATAAAATATAGGATGAAAGCTTGAGGGGGTGGCAGGGTCAAATGAAGGTTTTTCTTTTGTTTTGTTGTTTTTGAATGGGGGACATCTGGGCATGTTTGAAGGTAGGAAGGAAGGAGCCAGAGGTTGAAAATGAAGTCAAGAGAGGTGATGATCGAAGAGTCAAGCTGCCAGAGAAAATAAGAGGATGGGGTTGAGAGTACAAATGGTGACGCTGATGTTGGCAAAGAGAAGGGACATCTTATCTTCTAAGACCCGAGCAAAGGAGGGGAGGAGGCATTGATGTTGAGGTGACTTCGGTATGGAATTGAGTAGGAGGGGAAAAGATCATGAATTCACTTTGGTAGGTCAAATGGAGATGGAGTAAGTAGAGATTGGTCAGGGAAAACATCAAATATTCCAATAAATAAATAAATAGTCTGAGCTTGGGGAGTCTTTAGTAATCATTTAATTTGATCTTCTCTCCACTATTATTTTGTAAAGGGAGAACCTGAAGCCCAGACAGGAAGATGAGTTCCCCAATATCCCATCATGGCAAAGCAGAGACTAGAATCCAGGTCTTGACTTTTAACCTAAGGTTCTTTCTATGCTATACTTTCAATTATTTCCTTTTGTCTTTGTATGCCCAGCACAGCACCTTGAAGGTACGTATTTAGGAAACATTTGTTCAATTGAACTGAATATCACTGGAAGAACATTTTTATTAAAAAGAGGGGCCTTTGTTTCAGGGAGAAGCTTGGGGTTATTAAAAGAATTTTGTAATTTCTCAAAGGCAATCCAGATAGTTGTTACCCTCCTGTTCAACTCTAGGCTTAACTCACTGTACATTTGCGATATTTGTCCAAGATCTCTATCTATCTATCTATCTATCTATCTATCTATCTATCTATCTATCTATCTATCTATCTATCTATCTATCTATCTGTCTGTCTGTCTGTCTGTCTGTCTGTCTGTCTGTCTGTCTGTCTGTCTATCTGTCTATCTATCTATCTACCTATCATCTGTAAGTCTATCCAACTTCATTCTACTGCAGAGGGCATTCATATCATATGATATCAACTTCATATCATAATCTGGACAATTGACATTCTTCATCCACTTAGTTTTTTCTTTGTTGATGTTTAGGCAAAGCTCCCTTTTAGGAGGCTTTATAATATTCCTCAGCTTGATACAAACCACCAAATGTCAATTTCAAGTAGGAGTATATGGAAGATACCTATACACTATCTCTTCTTGAACTGGACTTTATGTTGGATCTCCTCCATGACAATATTGACCACTGTTGGGCACATATCTTCCCGATTTACTCCTTGGACATTAGTGGTCAAAGGGTCACTGAACAGGCTTCTCTCTATTGTTATATCCTTCAAGGAATCTAATGCAGTTCTGACATTTGTTTGGGAGACTTCTTGTTGGAGGATAATCTTTAAGGCAGGGTTCTCCTCTATGGACTCAAAGATATGCTTATAATCAGCAAACATTAAGTACAGTGGGATCCGGTATTCTCTAGATCTTCGAATAAATTGTGTGATGATAAAGATTATATTTTCGGTGCAATTGTCTTGTCAAAACCTGTTTGTTCCCTTCTAATGCCCTTATCAAGAGCACCCTTGATGAGTGTGTAAATTACTATCATAAAATTTTTATATAGATAGGCAAGTAGGCATATGGGAGAGTAATTATCAATGTTCTCTTGTTCATCTTTTTTTTTTTTTTAGGTGGTGGGGGGGAAAGGGAATGAATAAGTTATGAGAATTTTTTCCCCATGACTTTGGTATCTTCTCCTCTTTCAAATACCAGGAGAATAAATCCCTCAAGCCCCCTCAAATTATGTCACCTCTGGCACAGACCTCCTCTGTGTATGCTCTCAGTCCAACTGCTTTTCTCATCTTTGTCCTCTAGAGGGCTATTTCCTCTTCCTCTATAAGCACTCCCAGGATAGTGATGTTAGATGTCCAAATATGGTGGCCCCACTGTCCTTTGAGTCAAGTTCTTGGAATTTGTGCCAGATTTTAACTGCTCAGAGGCCTTGTTCTTTCCTGTTCTCAGCCATGTTTGAGATGAACAAAATTGGCATTTAAGAAACATTTCAAGGTAAATGTGTTACTTTGTCCTTGCTTAATAGGTTATTTTGTAATTGTGCTTATATTGTGTGTGTGTGTGTGTGTGTGTGTGTGTGTGTGTGTGTGTGTATGGTGGTACGTCTACAACTAAATAGTAAGTAATGTCCCTTGGATCAGTGACCATGTTTTCTTCTTGTATCCTTCTCTCCCCCCTCTCTCCTTTCCCTCCACAGGTTGCTTTCAAGTTCCCTTTACCAGCACCAATACTTGGTGTCGCATATTCACTGTTATCCACTTGACCGGAAATTTCCCATCTAGTCATAGTTTCCTGCTTCATTCCTCACCAATGTCTTTCTTCTCTCCTTATTTAGCTAAATGATTCTCAGACTCCACACTGCCTGAAGCTTCCCCTTCCCTATGGTCCAAGTTTCATGGAGGGGCACAAGAGTGACCATTATTTTATTTTAATATTTCATCTCTAGTTGAATCTGTGAGCATGCAATGGCTAGAAAAGATCTTAGAACACAGAATATCAGAGCTAGGAAGGACTTCAGAAGATAAAATGTTAGTACCAGGAAGGACTTTAGAACAGACAGTATGAATATAAGGGTGGGAGGTAAATTAATTATTTAATCACTTCTGCCCCACTTAAAGTAACAAAATAAGATACTAGGATTCTGATATTTTCATCAAGTGAGAACGCCTCTGTTGAAATAATTAACCAACTAATTAATAGAGGCATTAAACCAAGTAAGAAAAATCTTTCATCACTTTTAAAGAGGTGAAAGTCAATGGATGAAATGAAATAAAGCTACACAGGAAGTGCATTGGCTGAAGAGACTCAACCATGCCCTGTGGGTCATGGATAAAGTAAGCAAACCAGTTCAGTACCCAGGTCAGCCAAGCAGTAGAAGCAACTTCAACCAAGCTCCCGAGTGGGAATCACTTGGCCGGGATGGGAATGAAGAAGGAGGAGAGAATATCTGTCTCCTTTTCCCTCCCCCCATGACAGGATGACCAATAGG
This sequence comes from Dromiciops gliroides, assembly GCF_019393635.1. Lineage (NCBI taxonomy): Eukaryota > Metazoa > Chordata > Mammalia > Microbiotheria > Microbiotheriidae > Dromiciops > Dromiciops gliroides. The sequence continues at coordinate 610,844,345 of NC_057863.1, forward strand.
GCTTCAAAAGACTGTCAGGTCTGGGACTTTCCACAGGTATCGTAGTGGCTGGCATCAGTATCTGCTTTGGGAGCTGAGAACAAATTAGTCAAACTGAGGAAGAATAGTGTCAGGATTTTACAAGGAGCCTAGCAGAAAGGAACACTGAGCCTAAAGGGTATTTCATGAAGACTCCATGAAGAGAATAAAGGAATTAAAATGATCAGGAGCTGGGAGTTTACCTCTTTGTCATATGAGTTCTCTAAGCTTGAGATCACTTTTCCCCAGACTCTGTACCTACCTATTGGAGGGTGTGTCCCAGACTTTGGGGGGAATGTTTTGTGCTAGTTGTTTCTTTATGCCACCTTAGTAAATAGTTATTTCTAAAAGCTAATTAACTCTGGCTGGCTAATTTACGTCAACAGATAATCAGTGGGAGGAGCACATCAATGGGGGCTTGGGATCTATATAGTACTAAGAAAATCCCCCCACTGAATCTCTCAAAGTTACCATTAGAACGCTGAGGGGATAAGTAGTCAGTCATCCTTTGGGGACCTAATTAGCCAATGCCAATGAGTTTTGAGATAGTAACTCTATACCCTATGCTGCATTAGCCCTTAAAACATAGAATGTCAGGTATGAAAAAGGCCTTAGAAGAGAGAATATCAGATCTGGTAGGTACCTAGAACAGAGAATGTCAGAGCTGGAAGAGACCTTAGACTATATACTGTCAGAGCTGGAAGTGACCTTAAAATAGGAGAAATTAGGGCTGGAAAGACCCTTATAACACAGAACATTAGAGATAATCTATACTGTCCCTCCTCCATTGTTTTTTTAGGTTATATATATATACATATATATATATATATGTATATATATATATAAAATAACATTAAACATATTTCTGTATTAGTCATGTTATACAAGAAGAATTGGAACAAGAAGGAAAAACCTCAAAAAAGAAAAGCAACAGCACCCAAAACAAAAGAAATAGTATGGTCCAATCAGCATTCATATTCCACAGTTCCTTTTTTTTTCTGGATTTGGAGAGCCTTTTCCATCATGAGTCCTTTGGAACTATCTTGTATTGCTGAGAAGAATCAAGTCTATCCCTGTTGATCAACACACAATATTGATGATACTGTGCACAATGTTCTCCTGGTTCTGCTCATCTCACTCATCATCATCCCATGCCAGTCCCTCCAGGTCCTCCATTGTTTTAAAATTCAGAATACAGGGGTTCCACTGAGGTGATGTGGACTGATGGCACACAGAGAGTTAGTCACAGAACAAAGAAACCAGATCTCCAGAGTTCTAGGACAGAACCCCTTCTAATCACAGTGAGCTAGCTCATTCTCCAGGCCAGATTTCTAGGATACACTTCACCCATACTTCCAACCCATCCTGTATCTGACTGATGGAGTTGTCTATAAGAACACCTCTCAGCTCGATGACAAAATAATCCCTAAGAAGAGCCTTTTCTGAAAGGTGTCTGGATATAGGAGCTGGGAGAGGGAGGGGCTGAACAAACCTGGAGGGCTCTAAAGCCCCAGCAAAAAGCTGAGATGCCAAACCCAGAGAGCAATGCCCACAGCCATAGGGTAGGTGGGCCAGGGAGAGAGATTAGGAAAGCAGAGACTTGAGGTGCAGAATGAGCTATTTAATTCTGGATATGGCCAATATAGGAATTTGTTCCTCCCTGACTATCCGTATTTGTTACAAGGACTTTGTTTTTTCCCCCATAGAGGGAAGGATGGGTGGGAGGGAGAGAAAATACAATAGGCTGAAGGTCAGGAGGGAGACCACTCATGAGTCCAGAGATAAAAGATGGAAAAAATGTTGCCCCACCTTTTATTAGCAGTTTATACTCTCCAAAGCCTTTTCCCATCCATTATCTCATCTGATCCATCCAGCATCCCTGTGATGGGGGTAGCAGAGGCATTGTAGCACCCCTGTGATGGGGGCAGAACAGGCATTGTGATCCCCCGGGGCAGGATCCTTTGAAAGCAGTAGGCTGCAGTCAAAAGAAGGTTGGATTTGGGGTCAGAGGGCCTGCCTTTGAATTCCAGCTTTTCTATTCCCTACCTGTGTGGTCTTGGGCAATTCACTTTCTTAAGCTTTCAGTTTCCTCATCTGTAAATGGGGGGAATGGGGCCCTGTGATCTCAAAGGTCCTTCCCAGACACTGACTTCCTGTGATCCTTCCTAGCCCTGGCTCAAGGGCAGGTAACGTGGCTGGTCAATATCAAAGCTAGGATTCAACTCGGATCTCCTGATTCCAAATAGTTGTTGGTAAATGGGAGAAGAGGAGGGAAGGGAAGAAGGGACTGGCAGGAAATCCCATTATTTCCTTGAGTTGAGTTTCCTCAGTTTGTTGAGGAAATTTGTCTTCCTGCTCCTCCTTTTCTGGAAAGAAGAATGGGTGAGGAGCGAGGTCTCCAGGAGAGGCATTAGATTTGAGTCGGCATATGTGGTTGTTGTTCACGCCCAACTTTTCATGACCCCCATTTGGGGTTTTCTCGGCAGAGATCCTGGGGTAGTTCGCCATTTCCTTCTCCAGCTCATTTTACAGATGAAGAAACTGAGGCAAACAGGGTGAAGTGACTTGCTCAGGGTCACACAGCTAGGAAGTGTCTGAGGTCAGATTTGAATTCAGGTCTTCCTGACCCCAGGCCCCGCACTTTATCCACTGTAGCACCTAGCTGCCCCAAGCTGGCATATAGTAAACACTTAATAAATCCCTGTTGACTTATTGACTGACGGAAGGCAGAGAAACTGGTTCAGAATACCTCTTCTGTTACTTTGTTGGCTTTTGACCTTGGACAAGTCACTTCCCTTTTCTAAGCCTCAGTTTCCTCATTTGTAAAGTAAAGATGACAATGGCTACATTAACTAGCCTTCAGGGTAGTTGTAAGGATTAAATGAGATCATGGATGTAAAACACTTTATAAGCCTTAAATACCTGCTATTATTGTTATGGTTATTTTATTGTATTGTCATCATTGCCCCCTTGTGGCGCTATCCAGAAGAACTAGGGAGGTAGCCCCGCTTGGAGAGGAGGAGTGCCTTCCTTGGCAGTGCTGGATGAGCAGAGGCTGCGTGTGTGTGTGTGTGTGTGTGTGTGTGTGTGTGTGTGTGTGTACATTCATGGTTTTTAAAAAATAGAGTGTCATAGTTGTACACTTGGAATGCGCCCCAGAGGCCATAGAACCCAATGCTGCCATTTTACAGATTAGGAAACAGAGACCTAAGAAGTTAAGTGATTTACCTAAAATCACCCAGATGGTAGGAGTCAGAGTTTTGAACCCAGGCCCTCTGATTCCAGAACCAGTGGCAATTCCACTTCATTACTGTGTGTGTGTGCGTTTTGTTTTTTGTTTTTGGTGAGGCAATTGGGGTTAAGTGACTTGCCTAGGGTCACATAGCTAGTAACTGTTAAGTGTCTGAGGCCGGATTTAAACTCAGGTCCTCCTGACTCCAGGGCTGGTGCTCTATCCACTGTGCCACCTAGCTTCTCCTGCGTGTGTGTTTATAGGTACACATATATTTTGGGAGGATACTGTGTGGATTAACACAGAATCAGGGAGCTGGAGGCACTGGAGAGTTCAGAGAGCTGGCCCATGGCAGTGTATACAAGTATAAGATTTAGAGTTAGAAGGGATCTTGAGTGTCACCTACTATGACCTTTTGGGTGTATGGGGTGTTCAGGAAAGACTATTACCTCTGGTGTGAGGGCTGCTCAGGACACCTTTGCTGTCCACCTTTCATCCAACTCTCACCTGTGCTCCAAGAAGCTGTAGCTTACACAGGGGCCACACCCCAGTAAACAGTCACAGGCTAAACCAGATTGAAGGTAACCATCAAACCCATTGGTGAGTCAGGGGGGTGTCTACCCCAAGCATGTGGAGACTTCCCTCAGAAGAATGGGCCGATGAGAACAGTTTGTTCCAACAGCCAGGAAGGCGGCTGAAGCACTCTCTGTGGAGCACATAGGGTTTGGTCAGACATGAAAGATACTAGGGTCACCACCAGTCATCCTGACTTTTGTCCTGCTACTGGACTTCGATGACCCTGTTTGCCTCAGTCTCCTCATCCGTCAAATGAGCTGGAGAAGGAAATGGCAAACCGCTCCAGTATCTTTGCCAAGAAAATCCCCAATGGGGTCATGAAGAGTCAGCCACAACTGAAATGACTGAACAATGAAGAGATCAGGAAAGGGCAAACACAAAAAGGCAAAGGCAGAGACCTATAATGATGGGCCATGAGTCACTTGGGTTGGGGGAGGTACCGCACTGAATAATGACCTTTTGCCTCAACTTGACTTTGAACTTCCATAAGGTAGGGACCACAGCTTTTAAACCTTTTTGTATCTTCCTTACCCTGCATCTTCGTCATCCCTAAGGATAACCCCTAAATCTCTCACTGCACCAAGGCACATATTTTCCTAGGGATGCCTTGAACTCCTCATCCTGCTAACAACACTATGGATCTCATATGTTCCTAGGCTCATTCAAAGTCTCACATTCTCCTTGGGATTGTCCAGGTCCACCATTCCACTAGGGATGCCCTGGGACCTGTATCCCTGTACAGAGAGTCCTTGGCGTCTCGTACTTACAGAAGACCTAAAACTAGGTCAAAGTAAGCTGGGCTTTCCCCAGGTTTCCAACAGTGGAGGAGGTGTGATTCCTTATGGGATGGGGAGAAAAGTTTTTCCTCTCTGGGCTGTGGGTGATGGTATAACTCCTTCCCATGTTAATCATTGTTTCCTTGGCAGCTGCCACCTGCTTGCTTCATCTTATGTTCCTCTATTTTTTATCAGTTAAACTTTTGCAGGAAATTCTCACAGTCGAGGTCAATATCTTTTCTTTTTTCACTTCTCATTTTCCAGAATTGAAGACTCTTTGAATAGGTCAAGTTGAAGCTGTCACTTCTGCCACCATCAGCCCTGTAATACCACTCCTGAGAGTCATCTCATTGTTGTGCCCTTCTCCTGGTGTTCTCCCTGATCACCATGAGGGCACAGGTCAAACTCTCTAGGAGATGAGCTACCTTCTCTACCAAATCCTGATCTGTGAACAAATTGCCCTCTGTGCCATCAGCCCCAACTAAGTACAAGATTCCCAGTCATGGTCCTCAATCCTTTTGGGATGGCTACTCCTGTAACTCCCTTAGGGATACCCTGATACCCCCTCAAAAGTTAGCACAAGGATTCTCATAGTCCAAGAGAAAGTCTGGGTTCCTTACCCTCCTGGGAATGGGCAGAGCCCTTTACATCCATATTGGAGTCAAAGGATCATAGACAAAATTGGAAGGGGCAGTAGAGACAATTGAGTCTGACCCCTCATTTTACAAATGAGGAAACTGATCCTCAAAGAGGTCAAATTTACTTGCCCCGGGTCTCACAGCTAGTAAGCCAAAGGACCAGTATTCCATTCTCAGGTCTTCTGCTTTTTACTTGTGTGAAACTCCTAGGCACAACTTCCTTAGTACACAATGCCTACTTACTAAATCTTTGCTGAATTCAATTGGTTTGAATTGGAAGACTGTAGGAGACACTCAGACACTCTCTCTTCCCCCTGTAGTCATCTTCTCCCTCTTCCTATTCCAGAGAAGTTTCCATTCATAGGATGAGGAACCCCAAGTATTTGAGCTTGGTTTGGATTCCAAGTGACCATGGGTCTTGACCTTGGGTGGGAACTTCAGGCCCTAGCTTACCCTAGCCTCTCTGGAGAACCCCCTTCCCTGTCACTAAGGGAAAGACCCAGTGGACTGCCTGGGCCCACAATGGGAGGTTTGGGTGGTGGTGATCCGGGGTCAACCATCCAGGTGCGAGGCCAAGGGCTGTCCTGTGTCCACCCTCTCCCATTCCCTCCTTAGCCTGTGAGTTGTCATGGTGTCTGCTACCCCCTGGTGGTCCAAGGACAAAAGAAGCGTGTCATCATCACTGACATTTACATAACGTTTTAGAGTCTGCAGTGTGCTTTTCATATACTGTTCCCTTTGAACCTCATAATTAAAATGTGAGGTCCAGAGAGTACTAACGGCATTCTTATTCTTATTTTACAGATGAGGAAACTGAGGCTCAAAGAGCCTAAGTGACTTGCCCATGGTCACCCAACTAAGTGTCAGAGGTGAGATTTGAACACGGAAGGCACCTTATTGATCATGATAGGCAGTGTGGTCTAGAAGAAGTGCGCTGAATTTGGAACCAGAGGAACAGAGGATCATAGATTTAGAGGTGGAAGGGAATCTCAGAAAACATCGATCCAAATCCCCTCATTTTACAGATGGGGAACCTGAGGAACAAATAGGTCAAGTGACTTGCCCAGGGTGACACAGTTCATTAAATAAAGGACCAATGCTGACTCTGTCATTAGCTGTGTGATCTTGGACAAATAACTTGCCCTTTCTGGGCCTCAGTTTCCTGCTCTGCACAATAAGGGGGTTGGACAAAATGACCTCTAAGGTCCTTTCTGGTCCCAAATTTGGTGTCCTCCCATTTTACTTCATTTATTTCTAGTACTCCTTCTGACATTTGCCGAGACTCCATTACATTCCTATGTTGGCTCTGAACATGTTAAAATAAGAAATGACAGAATTCCTGTCCTCAAGGTATGTAGAGTGTCCTAGGAGGGTATAATAGAAAGGCAGCCGGGCTCAGAAGATCTGGGTTCAAGATCCAGCTCTGATCCTTTTGAATGAAAAAAAATAATTTATCAGGCACTCACTATGTACAAAGCCCTTTGCTTTGGGAATACAAATAGAAAAGGCCAGACAGTCTTTGCTCTCAGGGGTATCACATCCTACCTAGGAGAGACAAGACAAGGCTTCAGTGGTGAGTCAGATGGAAAGGTCCAGCGGTCCCTGGGGTGCAGCTACAAAGCCCTGGGAATTTATTTTTAAACAATATTTCTATTGATAAAACCCTATCCGTTTCTGGTGTTGAGCCATTTGATGGTGTCAAGGACTTTGAACTTTCTTTCCTGAGCCTTCAGTAGCTGTGGCTGCCCAGGAGGCAAGAGAGACAGCCCCTGCAGAGGCAGTCAGCAGGTCACATGGCTCCAAAGGTTGTCCCTGGACAATGGCCGAAAGCAGAGCTCAAGGTTGGGAGAGGGCAGGGTATTGCTGTCTCGCTCACCTGGCAGGGGTGGCAGCTGTTCAGCAACTGGGGCTTGTTTTGGTGGGGATGGCACAGCTCTTCTCCACAAAGATGACTCTTTTGGATGATGGGCTAGAACTAGCAGGACCAGTGGCCTTGGGGTTGCTGCTATTTCTTTCTTTTTTTTTTTGTTTAGTGAGGCAATTAGGGTTAAGTGACTTGCCCAGGGTCACACAGCTAGTAAGTGTTAAGTGTCTGAGGCCAGATTTGAACTCATGTACTCCTGACTCCAGAGCCGGTGCTCTATCCACTGCGCCACCTAGCTGCCCCAGTTGTTTGTTTGTTTGGTTGGTTTTTTTGCTGCTATTTCTGATGCCTTTGGGTTATCTCCACAAAAGTCTGAGATGTTTATACTCTTGTTCTTGCTATATTCCTGAAGTAAATATCCATTTGTAAAAGGTAATCAGGGGCAGCTAGGTGGCTCAGTGGATAAAGCACCAGCCCTGGATTCAGGAGGACCTGACTTCAAATTCGGCCTCAGACACTTGACACTTACTAGCTGTGTGACCCTGGGAAAGTCACTTAACCCTCATTGCCCTGCAAAAAAATTAAATTTTTTTTAAAAAAAAGCTAATTAATGTTAATTGGTTAAATGGAACTTACAGCTAACAGTGGGGTACCAGTTGCTAGCATTAGATCAGAGATACCTCTAATTCCTTAAGGGCACCTCTAGAAACTGAAAGAGGGAGATATAGCCAGCTTTTCTTTGGCAGAGTGAGGCCAGAGTACTCAATATGTGTGACCATCTACATAAAGAAATGATGATCTGGGGCATCTAGATGGCGCAGTGGATAAAGCACTGGCCCTGGATTCAAAAGGACCTGAGTTCAAATCTGACCTCAGACACTTAACAATTACTAGCTGTGTGACCCTAGGCAAGTCACTTAACCCCAATTGCCTCACCAAAAAAAAAAAAGTGATGATCACAAAAAAAAAAAAATGTTTTTTTCCAAGAACAGGTCATGCCAGACTAACATTATTTCATTTTGGGGGCAGGCTTCCTAAACCAATAGATAAAGGAAATTTTTACATATATATACATATATATGTGTGTGTATGTATGTGTGTATAGGTATATATATACATATATATATATATAATCTTACCTATAATTTAGCAAAGTTTTTGACAAAGGATTTCATGTAATTCTTTTGGAAAAGATGGAAGGGTGTGAGCTAAACTAGGAGTAAAATTAGATAAATTTGGATCTGGTTGAATGGTGAGAATAATATGGTGGCCATTAAGGGTTTGATGTCAATTTGGAAGGAAGTCTTCAGTAGAGTACCCCAGGGCTTTGTGTTTGACTCTGTGCTGTTTAATATTTTTTGCCAACGATCTGGATAAAAGCATAGATGGAATATTTAACAAATTTTCAGATAACACAAAGCTGAGAGACATAGTTAACAAACTTGGAATTGGAACTAGGATCTAAGAAAGATCTGGACAGGCTCAAAAATTGGGCTGAATCAAACAAGATGAATTTCCTTAATAGTATTTTATTTGATTTTTTCCAGTTACTTGTTCAGATAGTTTTAAACATTCATTTGTATAAGATTTTGAGTTCCAAATATTTATCCCTCCCTCCCTTAGGCTCCCCTCATCCCCAAGACAGCAAGCAATCTGATACAGGTTATATATGGAAGATGGATTTCAATAGTGGTAAATAGAACATCTTACATTTGGTTCAAGAAATTGACATAATAAATGCAGAACGGGGGAGGCATGATTAGATACTCTGTCCAGCTTATTAGCAGCTTGTATGAAGGTTTAGAGTCTTTAGTAGACTGAAAGAAAGCTTAATTTGAGTTAGCAGTGTGATTTGGCAGCCAAAAAACCTAACATTAACTTTGGCTGCATTGAGAGAGGCCTAACTTTCAGGAATAAGAAGACAATAGTGCCCCTGAGCCCAGTCCAGTATCTGCAGTATGGTGTTCGGTTCTGGGCACCACAGTTTAGGAGGAACACTGGCGAACTGGAGTTTGTCCAGAGGAGGGCAACCAGAATGATGGAAGACCTTCTGTCCATGGCACATGGGGACTGGGTTGAAGGTAGTAGAGATGGGGGTCAGCTAGGTGGCACAGTGGACAAAGCACCGGCCCTGGATTCAGGAAGACCTGAGTTAAAATCTGGTCTCAGACACTTGACACACTTAGCTGTGTGACCCTGGGAAAGTCACTTAACTCTCACTGCCCCCTCCAAATTTTTTTTTTTAAAAAGATAGTAGAGATGTTTAGCCTAAAGAAGATGAGGCTCAGGCAGGACATGAGAGCTATGTTCAAGTATTTGAAAAATTATTGTGTCAGGGAGAGCTCAGGCTCATTCTTTTTGACTAAAGGAGGGTCAGCCTCCTTGCTCACTCTCAGGTGGCTGAATTCCACTTGTCCCTCAAAGAAGTTGGGACACATACCTAGTTAGCATGCCAGAGCCTCTACCTTATTGGAATCAACCAGATAAATCACTCCACCAAGTAAGGACGGCCATGCACCGCTGCCCCCCAGAATCAAGAAGGAGCTATCAATCTGTCAGTCCTTTCTACATCTAGGCTGGGTGACATTTCCCATGCGGGGTCAAATCAAGCTGCAGGCTCCACTCCTGGTGGTTCTCTTCTAACAATTCCTTTCAGCTTTACAACCACACTCCCTCCAGGAACCTAAAGACATTGGTTTTCGAGAGGCCTATCCTAGGCATAATGAGGAGAGGTTACAAAGAGGAAAATGTAGGCTTCATAATGTAAACCATTTCCTTCCAATGAGAGCTATTGAAAAGGGAGTGACCTGCCTTGACAAATAGTGAGTCCTGATCATTGAAAGTCTATTCGTCCAGTGTGTTACTCTGGGGATTCTTTTTGGGCTATGGATTGGACTAGATAGATGCTGAGGCCCCTTCCGGTTAAGACAATTCTCATCCTCATCCTGAAATAGCCTGTAAAACAGCCTCTTGATGGTTTCAAGATTGTCCCTACATCAGCAGTGTGGACTTTATCCTCAGAATATGCTTGGACCCCTCCAGTGACTCTTCCCGACTCCATCTTCAGAAGAGCCATACTGTTTTCTCATAATAAAGAACATCATTGAGGACCAAGGTAGTTCTATGGTAACTGATGATGGAATTAATTTGCTATAGAAACAGTGAGATATCAGTTCCATTTTCTATCTGTTGCTGTCCTGCCAGTTTCATCTAGGAATACTCTTGGGATATTGCGGCTCATTTGGGTTTCATGCCAAGTTTTCTACAGACTTATTTTTCTTTCGCTGCTTTCCACTGTTTTGTGAAACTCCTCATCTGCCATCACCCTTTGCAGAGTTTTACAAATGAGTTTTTGTTCTAAATTGTTGTTGTTCATCTCCCTCTCCTCCCTCTCTCTCTATCTCTGTCTCTCTTCTCCCTTCTCTTTAAATCTCCTTCTCTCTTTTCTTCCTTTTTCTCTCCCTCTCTCTCTTTTTCACTCTTCCCTCTCTTTGTCTGTCTCTCTGTTTCTGTCTCTGTCTCTGTGTCTGTATCTCTCTCTGTCTCTGTCTGTTTCTCTGTCTACTGTCTCTGGCTCTCTCATAGCAAATGTCTTCTGGCCAAGGAAATTTCTCTGCTCTTTTGGCCTCTATGCAGTAGAGTGTTAGGACCTCATTTGAATAGGTCAAGTTGAAGTTATACCCAATTGCACCCAAAGCTGTTTTCTCAACTTTTATCCTTCTAATTTGATGCTGATTCTGACCTTTGCCCAATGAGATGAAGGTCTGGTTGCACGCAGGAAGCTGATTCTGACATGATATCCACAATATCAGTCACATGCTATCCATTTAAGATAGTTTATTCTTGGTTCTCACCAGCCCTAGTGCCTTTTGACTCTCTTTTAGAAAAATAAATCACTTCATCTCTCAGTGTTTCAGGAAACTGCTTTGTGAGAGGGAGTTTCTATACCTGAGAGTTCCCTTTGTCAATGAAATAAAAAATACCATCTCTATCCTTATCTGGAAGAATGTATTTATGGGATATAGATGTGAGGCTTCTGACTCTTCTATAAGCCTTTCGCCTCTTTAATTTCTCAAACTTGAACCTTATTTCCCAATGTACTTTTTGTCATTCTTCCCCATACCGACCTTCACATGAAGTCAGTAAGTAGTAGCAAAGTTTATTTTGAGTTGGTTTGTAGGATCTCATCAAGTTTGTTGTGGAATCTTTCTGCCTTTGTCTCTCTGTCTCTCTCTGTCTGTCTTTCTCTCTCTTGGTCTCTGTCTCTCTCTTTCTCTCCATCTCTCCGTCTCTGTCTCTTCACTCCAGCAGATGTCAGTACATAAATCATCATTATCTCCATGGTAGTCATTTTTCTTATATCTTTCCTGAACTTTGCAAGATAAGGTGACCAATTGTCAGATGAAATGATGCTCTTCATAAAGTGTAGGTTTCATCTTGTCATCTCCTTGGTCAGTGAGCTCCTGGGGCTCCCTCTCACCTCTGGGAGCCCAGGTAAATTCTTTTGCTTGGCATTCAAAGCTCTTCACAATGTGATCGTATCTGACTTTTCCAGTCTTCCTACACTTTACTGCCCTCCATGCATTCTACTATCCATCCACACTGGCCTATTTGCTGGCATCCCATCTCTCAATCCATACCTTTTCAGTGGCTGTTCACCATACCTGGAGTGCTCCCACTCCCTGCCTCTCTGGCTCTTAGAATCACTGACTTCTCAAGGAAGACTCAGATTAAGAACTACCTTCTGCAGGAAGCCTATCTGAATTTCCCTAGCTGCTAGAACCTTCCCTGCTAAGATTACCTTCCATTTACTCTGTATACATGTTTGTATATCTATCTATGTACATATTGTCTCCCCACTAGAATATAAGCTCCCTGAGGGCAGGCACAGTTTGGGCCTTTCTTTGTACTCCCATCACCTAACACAGTGACCATCACGTAGTTAGATGCTATTGACTGGGCACGGGTGAAGCCGGCTGCTTTCTTTGCCTCTCCAAGGAGAACCTGTGAACTGACTTTCCATTTAGCTGCAACTTAACTTCTCTCTTCAATGTTGATGTGGTACAGTTCTTCTAAATGTATATGAATCCATTAGTTATTGGATGAAGATTGCATGTTTTTGGTACCAATTGTTAGCAGATGGCCTAAAAACTGTGTGAATTTTAGCTCCCTCTGGCCCATTTTTTCCATCACTCCATTACCCTCACTGTGAAATTGAAAGAGATCTGCATTGGACTGAGAGAGATTTTTAATTTTTTTCATGGTTTACTATGGCCAAATAATTCATTACCATGACACCATCTTTCTAGGGGGGAGTCTTTCCACACTTAGTCAGGTTGGTCCTCAGTGCTCTTCTTGGAACTCTATTCAAAGCTCTTCCAGTGTGGTAAAGCCTGCCAGAGCATATGGTCCATTGGCATAGCTAATAATGATAGTAATGACAGCATTTATAGAACAATTTTTTTTTGTTCAGTCATTTCCAACTTTTTGTGACCCCATTTGAGGTTTTCTTGGCAAAGATACTGGGGTAGTTTTGCCATTTCCTTCTCCAGCTCATTTTACAAATGAGGAGAGTAAGACAAACAGGATTAAGTGACTTGCTCAGGGTCACACAGCTAGTAAGTGTCTGAGTCTGGATTTGAACTCATGAAGATGAGTCTTCCTGATTCCAAGCCCAGTGTGCTCTATCCACTACACCACCTAGATGCCTATTTATAGAACAAAGCACTTTACAAATATTATTTCATTTGATCCTCACAACAACCCCTGGGAGGGAGATATTATTGGTCCTATTTTCCTTATGAAGAAACTGAGGCTGAGAGAGGTTACATAATTTACCCAGGGTCATGAAGCTAGTAAGTGTCTGGTAGCTATTAGTTATCAACTCCCAGGGCACTCTCCTTCTCTCCTTAATGAATTTAGTTCCTGGCTCACAGGTTGTCTCTCTTCCTCATCCCAAGACTAGCTCCTCTATCCACTAGGTCATGCTGCCTCTCTCACAGGCACATTGAAAAAAGCATTGAGGGGCAGCTAGGTGGCACAGTGGATAGAGCACCGGCCCTGGATTCAGGAGGACCTGAGTTCAAATCCGGCCTCAGACACTTAACACTTACTAGCTGTGTGACCCTGGGCAAGTCACTTAACCCCAACTGCCCCACAAAAAAAAAAAAAGAAAAAGAAAAAAGAAAAAAAGCATTGAGCTGTAAGAGACCTTAGTCATCATCTAGTCCAATAGCCTCATCTTACAGATGAGGGAATTGAGACCCAGAGAGGTTTAATGACTTGCTCATGGCTAAGTAAGTCAGTAGCAGAGCTGGGATCTGACTCTTGGTCCCTTTGCTCCAAAACCAACATTCTTTAAAAATCAAAGCCAGCCCCAACAATGACAGAGGGGTTGGATTTGAAATCAGAAGATGTGGCTTAGGATCCTGCCTCGACCACTGTGGAACCTTGGACAAGTCACTTCATTTCTCTGGGCCATCTGGAAGATGAGGTGCTTGGACTCGGTGACCTCTAGGGTCCCTTCAAACTCTAAATCCTGGGATTCTATTCAAGATGAGATCACAGAGCTAGAAAATTGCATTAAAATTCTCTGGATGTGGCTTGGCTCTCTCCTAGACTGTGGTTTCCATGAGGGGAAGGACCCTATGTTTTATCTAAATTTTGCATAAATTCTGGTACCGCCATCATGACTAAGTCTAGATACTTGCCTATTTGTTGCAGATGGTGTTACCTTAAGTGCCCATCCTCTGACCTGCTCAGATGCCAGAGGAGTGCTGGGTGCTGTTCTGAGCTCCCAATTGTGGGAGGGATGCTGATAACATGGGGAGCATCCCTAGGAGGGCAGCCAGGATGGGACAGGACCTTGAGATCATCCCATTTGAGTCTTGGCTGAAGGAACTGGTAATGTTTATTCTAGAGAAGAGGAGAGTGATTGTGGGGAGTGTGTTCACTAACTGTATTTGAGGGGCCATTGTGTGGAAGCAAGATTAGTTTTTCTGCTTGGTCATAGAAGGAAGAACCAGGAATGGTGGGGGGAAGTAGCAGAGGCTGATTTAGGCTTTATGGCAGGAACAACTTCCTGCCAGGGAGAGCTAGTCCAAAGCAGGATAGGCTGCCATGGGAGGTAGTGGCCTTCTCCTTACTGGGTCACTTCAGACAAAGGCTGAATAACCATTTATCGTGAGTGTTGTAGGGGAAGTTCTTTGTCGGGCATGGATTGGACTAAGCTGCTGAAGTCCTTTATAACTTTCTTTTTCTGTGAAAAACTCTGGAGACCCCGAGGCTTGCTCAATGTTCTGGGTGACCTTTAAATTGGTTGGTACTCCAACTAGGTGGCACAGTGGATAAAGTGCTGGATCTGGGGTCAGGAAGATCTAAGTTCAAATCTAGCCTCAGACACTTACTAGATGTGTGATCCTGGGCAAGTCACTTAACCCTGTTTACCTCAGTTTCCCTATTTGAAGAATGAACTGGAGAAGGAAATGTCAAGCCACTGCAGTATCTTTGCCAAGAAAACCCCAAAAGGGGTCATGAAGAGTCAGGCATGACTGAAAAATAAAAACAACAATACCCCAGGGTACTGCTATCACCTCCTTTAAGACTTCAAGTCGGAGGGTCTTAGCCTTTTTGGTGTAATGGACCCCTTTGATGGTCTGATAAATCCTATTGAACCTTTCTCCAAATTATATTTTTATGTATGTATGTTTGTCTTTAGTTCTCAAAGAGGACCATAACACTGGGGTGATGACATGATTTTCACTGAATTGGATTTAAAGGAGGGAGGGCTGTGCAAGGTCACCAACCTCACTCCTTCAGAGCCATCTGGGTCCAGTGGCAAGATATATAGATCAGGATAACTGGAGATGGCCCTGGATACTTAAAGCAATTGGGGTTAAGTGACTTGCCTAGAGTCACACAGCTAATAAGTGTCTGAGGTCAGATTTGGACTCAGGTTCTCTTGACTCCAGGGCCATTGCTCTATCCACTGCACCACCTAGCTGTCCCCTCATGTTTTTAACTATTTGAAGGAAATGCTAAATTTCAGTTAGAGATGAGAGGAAATAAAGATGTCATCCCCCCCCATTCAAGTTCATGGATCCCTCGAAATCCATTTTCAGACCTCTTGTGGACCCCAAGTTAAGAACATCTACATCTACCTTAAGCACTACTGATATATGAATTTCTGCCTGTATAAATTAGGTCCTACATAAGATTAGGTCAATTTATTGTCTATGGAAACTTCTAGTCCAATACCCATTTGGGGAGATTTCTTTCTATGGGAAAGATATACTTAACAAACTCTACTTAATACTTTGTATTGTTGCTCATCCTTTGTTCTAGAAGAGGACCAATGACCTCAGGAAGGTAATGTCTTGACTTGTGAGTGAATTGGACTTAAGTGAGGCAGGGCTGTGCAGTCATCAGCTCTACTCTCTTCTCTAGGGTCATTGAAGTCCACTAGAAGAACATACATCAAGAAGACTGATGATGGCCCAGGATGCATTGGGAGACCTTGGCCTTTCTAAATTAAGGTCTTCCCCAGGCCTCACCTTGTATGAGGCAATGACCTTTCAATGACAGTATAGCTTGTTGTCATCTTTGCTTGAATGAATAGTTACTTTTTCTTTTGAAAGAATAACCACTTGTCACCTCAAAGTCTTCCTGCAAAGATTTTTCTCCCTTTTTGTAATTGTTGTTGTTGTTGTTGTTGTTGTTACAAGCTGGTTTTCTAGAAGCTTTTGCATCCCTCCTTCCTCTAAGACAATGGTAGATTCTTCAAGGTTTTTGGAATAATACCATGTCCCTCATTAATATCACTGGGATCTATGTAAGGGTGAGTTTTGTTTTTTCTTTTTTAGTGCAACCAGAATTAAGACCCCCGACGTCATCAGGAACTTAGCAACTGCTACTGAATTCAGGAATTGGGGAGTTAAGTGGGAGAGACTGATCATCTCTCCAAACCTTGGGATTAGCTCCTCAAACCTAGTACAGTTGGAATCCCCTTTTCTTCTTTCCTTTGAGCCCCAAGTTCTTCCACTCTGAATCAGTTGCAGCCACCACTCAATTCCCCACCCTCGGGGGGGGGGGGCGTCCTCTTATCCAGGACTTGTTCAATATGGAATCCAGATGTTTTACATCTCCCGATTTCCTGATACATCTACAAAAACAACTGACCAA
Source organism: Dromiciops gliroides (assembly GCF_019393635.1). NCBI lineage: Eukaryota > Metazoa > Chordata > Mammalia > Microbiotheria > Microbiotheriidae > Dromiciops > Dromiciops gliroides. The sequence continues at coordinate 610,860,629 of NC_057863.1, forward strand.
CCAATCAACCAACCCCCCCCCCCACACACACAGAGGCAGGCCTCATTCAAGCTTCCTGAGGGTCTTTACTTCTTGGAAAAACAAATAAGTATTTAAAGAAACAATCTGGGAAAGTTAAAAGATGTCTGGCATAATGGAAAGAATGCTGGGCTTGGGGTCAGAAGAACCAGGTTCAAGTCCCAATTTCATCACCAATTTTGTTTTGTGACCTTGGACAAAGTTCTCTCCTCCAGGATTCAGTTTCATCAGCTGTAGAAGGAGGGCAATGAGGAGGGTCATCTGCCAGGACCCACTCAGCCCTTCCATTCTTCAGGTCTGTGCTCTCAAGTCTCCCAAGTCAACATGGAAGAAGGTACCTAGAGCCATCTCAACCTGGTCCCTTCCCCTAAATAATTTCTTCCTCTGGTTGTAAGGGATGGGAGCTTAAAAATTTGTTCTTACTAAAAGGTTAGGGGCTGTAGGCTCCCTCTCTCTTATTTCATTTAAAAGAGGAATTTAGCCAGGAATAAACCCTAATTGTGGAATTTTAGGTAGTGTGCAGAGCAGGGGTGAATGTTGTGGCAGAGCAGGGAGGTGTCTTCCTAAAACATCCCAAGTTCTGCGAGGCAGCTCATCAACATGCCTGAAGATTTACGAACTCAGCAAAGTGACTCCATGAACCTTGAAAGGCTTGACTTGAGGCTCAACAGCCCTAATAGTCCCCTAACAAGGAATGTGGCATAGTGGAAAGGCCTGGGATGTAGGGGGTTTGGATCAACATCTCAGCTCTGCTACTCTTTGACCTTAGGCAAATTAGTTCCCTCCCAGGGCCTCAGTTTCCTAATCTGCAAAATAAGGGGGTTGGAAGAGATGACCACTATGGTCCTGTTCGTTTCTGGCATTCTATGGTTCTTTCCATTTTGACTTTTTTTTTTTTGGTGAGGCAATTGGGGTTAAGTGACTTGCCCAGGGTCACACAGCTAGTAAGTGTTAAGTGTCTGAGGCCGGATTTGAACTCAGGTCCTCCTGACTCCAGGGCCAGTGCTCTATCCACTGTGCCACCCCTAGATGCCCCCATTTTGACATTTTATATGATAAGGCCCCTTCTAGGTAGAAAATACAATGTTCTAAGACCCCTCCCAGCTCTGATATTCTGTGTTCTAAGGTCTTTTGTTACTCTAAAATTCTTTATTTTTATGTAGAATCAAATCAGGTGGGGATGCACTGAGGGGAAAAGTACAGACAGACCAGGTTATACATCAGGGAAGAGCAGGAACCCAGAGAAAATGCTATTGGCTCCATCCAGCCCCACCAGGGAATTTTTTTCATTGGTCTCCAGCCAGACCGAATCTCCCTCAGCCAGCTTGAGGACCACCCCGCCCGTGGTGACCTGGAAGCTGCTGTAGACAAAGTCACAGAAAGTCACCACTTTCTCCTTGGCTGCTCCTCGCTTGGCCTTGATGAGGATCACACACAGGTTATTCCGGGAGCTGGCGTGGTAGGTGAAATAGTAGAGGCCTGGGGTCCGACAACTAAACCTGCCACTACGGGGCTCGTAATCGCTGCCTTCCCTGGTGATCAGCTGGTCAAAGCGAATGGGCTGGTCCCTCCGCAGCTGACCATGGATAGTCCGGGAGGCAGAGAAGGCCGACTTTGCCATGTTGCCGTAGTCTCCGGATTCACCTGGAGGCCCAGGGGGACCCATAGGCCCAGGGACACCTTTGGGGCCAGTGGGACCCTTGGGACCAACTTTTCCTGGGTTTCCAGGGTTCCCAGCATCTCCCTTTTCCCCAATTTCTCCTGAATCTCCCAGCACTCCTGGCAGTCCTGACAAAGGAGAAAAGGAAACTGGTTCAATTCCTAGCCCTGGGGGAGAATCATTTAATTATTCCCTGCAACCTTAAAAAATGGAATGTTAAAGACAGAGGGGCCTCAGTATGATGTCAGAGCCTAGAGCCCAGACTGTCAGAACTCAAAGAGGTGCTAGAGCAGAATGTTAGAGCTAGAAAGGACATTAGAACTACATGACATTGGGGCAGCTAGGTAGCGCAGTGGATAGAACACCGGCCCTGGAGTCAGGAGTTCCTGAGTTCAAATCCGGCCTCAGACACTTAACACTTACTAGCTGTGTGACCCTGGGCAAGTAACTTAACCCCAATTGCCTCACTTAAAAAACAAACAAACAAAAACCTAAAAACTAAAAACTAAGAACTACATGACATTAGAACCCAGAACACAGATGATCACATTTGGAAGAGAGGCTAGAACATGGAGTATTAGAGCCAGAAAGAGCTTTCTGACACAAATGGAAAGAAAATAGAATTCAGAATGTGGAATATTGGCATGGGATCAGGCCTAAGAACATGAAATGTTATGTAAAACACAACATGTTAGAGCCAGAAGGGACAATGGAACATAGAATATTAACATTATGGATTTAGAAATGGAATGGTGTTAGGGATGGAAGGCACCATCCACGGAATGTTAGAACTGGAAGGAATCGTATCTCTGAGTATCAGAGAAGGGAAATGATTTGCTTAAAGCAATACAACAAATGAACACCAGAGGGTGACAAGGACTCCTAGGTCAATTCTTTTCCTGCTATACCATTGATAACCCTCTTCATTCTTGGGTTCGATTTTGGAGGGGCAGATGCCAATAGAAATCATTCCCTCCCCCTATGCCCCACCCCCCAACTTCACCCCAATAGGAATAATTCCCTGGACTCATGATCCCTGTGGGGATTGTGGAGGGAGAATAAATTCATGGAGGCTTGGAGAGAAGGGAGGTGGTTGGGGGATGGAAATTCTCCAATGAGCCACGTTGTGGATAGCTTCCATACCTTTGTCTCCCTTTTCCCCAGGGCTGCCATCCTTGCCATTGGGGCCAGCCACCCCTGGTGTTCCAGGAATCCCTGGGATGGCGGCATGTCCGACGCAGGTGACCTGAGCCAGTGTGACAACAGCCAGGGCCAGCAGTAGCAATGTCGCCAATGCCCACTCCAAAGGTTTTGTCTTCATCTCTGCTGTTACTGCTGCCTCCTAGAGGGATGAGCGGATAAATACACACACACACACACACACACACACACACACGCAATTCTCTAAAATTAATGGGCTATTGGCTAAGGTTCTCTCCTCAGCCCTCAGGGGACCCAAAGACCCAGGGGAGAGAATTTAAATGTCGGCAGCATTACCACCAGACAAATATCAATCAATGAACAGGCATCATCTATAGCAATGCGCTAAGTCCTGGAGATACAAACAAAGGCAAGGACACAGTCCCTTCTGCCCTCTAGAAGGTCACATTCTGGTTGGAGAGATGCCATATAAATAATCAGGTCTATGCAAGATGCACGCAGACTAGATGGAAAAACATCTTGAAGGGGAAGGGTCCAGCACCTAGGGACCTGTGTTCTAAGATCCTTTAAAGTTCTGACATCCTCTGTTCTAAGGGCCTTCCCACCTCAGACTTCTTGTGTTCTAAGGGCCCTCCCAACTCAGACATCCTGTGTTCTAAGGGCCCTCCCTGCTCTGTCATCCTGTATTCTAAGAGCCTTTCCACCTCTGACTTCTTGTGTTCTAAGGGTCCTCCCTGATCTGCCATCCTGTGTTCTAAGGGCCCTTCCAGCTTTGACATTCTGGGTTCTAAAGCCTTCCCAGCATGGACATCCTGTGTTCTAAGGTACTTTCTAGCTGTATTTCTGTATTCTGGGTTCCTTCCAGTTCTGACATTCTAACATTCTATAAATCTTCTCCCCAACTTTAATGCTCTGCTTCAGACAGCTTGGTCTACTGATGCCTTGTACTTTTCCCACCTCCACACTTTTGCTTGTACCTTTCCCTTTCTCCAGAATGCCCTCATCCCTCTCTCTCGTTCCCTCCACATCCTTTCTGACCTTCTAGACTTAGTTCATGCTGACCTCCTCTACCATGACAGCTCCTGCTTGGATTGCTCCTTCTCTATTCTGACCACTTACTATCTGTGCCACTCACATTGACCCTTATCAAACACTGTCCTGTATCATTATTTGCCCAATAGACTGGGGATTCCTTGTAGACAGGGTTTTATTTTTGTCTTCGTGTGCCCAATGCCTGGCACATAGTAGGTGCTTAATAAATGCTTATTGAATGTTAGTCACAAGATCTTAGGACAGGAGGAGAGACTAGATTAACTTTGACCTGAGCAAGAATCCCTTCTCCACCCACCCAGATAAATAGTCATCCAGCCCTCTAGGGACAAAGAACCCACTACCTCCCTCCTTGGTCTTATCCCCCTGGCTCCCATGGGAGGGCCTTGAGGCAGCATCTCCTCCTCCTGCTCTTGAGGTTTGTCGTGCCAACAGCCCCTCCAACCTTCAGTTCCCAGTTTGCTATGAGGGATTCAAAGAGATTACCCAAACCTAACCTATGCCATCTAGTGAATGTGTGCCTAAGGTGATACTCTACCTCTAATTTCACTCACTGCCATCCTCATTCTCATCCCTACCACCACCACCACCACCACTACCACCACCATCATTGTCTTCAATGGATCATATTTCAAAGCTGGAAGAGACTAATGAGTCAACAAGGACTTATTAAGGACAGCTAGGTAGGTCAGTAGATAGAATGCTGGCCTTGGAATCAGGAGGACCTGAGTTAAAATCTGTACTCAGACACTTACGGTGCAAATCACTTAACCCTAATTGCCCGCCCCCCCCCCAAGTACTTATTAAGTAACTAATCTGGGTCAGACACTGTGCTAGGTAATCAGATGCCAAGCAAAGCTTCCAGTTGAAGACCTCCAGTGATGGAGAGCTTATGATTTCCCAACACAGGCCATTGCACTTTTTGTATAGCTTGGATTTCCTTATGTTGAGCTGCAGCTTGCCTCTCTGAAACCTCAGCCCAGATGTTCTAGTTATTTCTTCTGGAGCCTTCTTCTCATCTTCTTCTTTCTCTTCTTCCCTCCCTTCCATCCCTTCTTCCCTCCTTCCTTCTCTAGTCTGTCATCACTTCTGTTAGGTGATGTTTCATAGTTTACAGAGTACTTTCTTTTTTAAAATGTTTTTACTGTTGATAGCTTATTAAAAGTCATCATTTCATATTCATATCCAAACATATCCCTCTCCCTTTCTCTACCTAATGATCCATCCCTTGTAACAAAGAATAAAAAAAAGAGAGAGAAAAGCTTATTATCAAAACTAAGTAATAAATCAATAAACCTAACAGTATATTAATGTCCCATACCCAAAGTGCCCCACCTTCTCAAAAAAATAGAGGGCTATATTTTTTCTCATCTTCCTTCTCATCTCTTCTTCTGGGCCAAGCTTAGTCATAATTAAACACCATTTTTTGAGGAGAGATG